>NC_137332.1:95554050-96754050 GCF_965287045.1 Carcharhinus amblyrhynchos | reverse complement strand
TGATAAGCAGGACACCGATTTCTGTGGGTAGTGTTCGTGGGGCTGGCGGGGGGGGGCGGCGGGGGGGCGGGTAGATATGAGGGCAGTGTTTTTTTTTCGGGGGGAGGGGTCATCGCTCCCGTTTTTCGGCCCCGAGCTGCTTTCTCCGCTTTCTATGGCCGGGGAGAGACCTGACACGGTGTGCTTTTCAAATTTGTTTCTAACTGCTCCGCCATTCCGGTTAAAATAATACTTACATTTTAAAAAAAGTACAAAAGGGACTGATAGGAAATAGAAAAGGGAAAATAATCCGGATTGTTCTCAAATTTTGCTTCCGTTGGCAAACTACGATCGAGTTGAAATTTGGTTGTGGAGTGAAATTGCCTTGTAGCGAATAAGGCCATTTTAAAATGCATTTATAAAATAATAATAATGATAATTGTCTGTTGTACTGCTAAAAAACATTGGGCTGCAAAATGCCGCTGGACACATTACAGCGCAACGCGGTCAGAGAACTGTTTAGAGTCATTCAAATCCGACTCCGATCTCAAAGCTGGTTATTGTCGAGGTTCTCAGTTTTTGTTGATAATATAAAACCACTGCGAGGCATTCTTTTTAATGTTTAGCTGGAGGATTCATTTGGTTTCTGCTTTGTTTGAGAACACAGCGGACAAATTCCAAATACTTGCATTGAATTAACCCGCAAATTCGCATAGTTCAAATTGAATAGTAGCAACAAAACCGCTCCCTCTTCGATACTGTATTATCAATAAGGTGACATCTGCAAATAATAATTTCCACTGTTCAATGCTGTCATTTGTAACCGATAAGACATCAAAATGAACAGGAAAACAACTTCATTGACAAACGTGCAACTTGCACAACCGCCGCTAACAGTTAAGTTATATCAAGCAACTTACCAGGAACACCAACTATCGCAAGGAAAGGATAATAATAGCTTTCAATCTGAAGGATTACAGGCTGCTCCATTTCATAGAAATGTATTGATTCTTGATAGTGTGATGGGTGTGTAGAAATGCTGTGCTCATTTATAATTTAACAAAATCACCTGTGGGATTGCAACGCTTTGGAAAATAATTTACAACCGCTGGTTTCGTTTGAAAGACGAGGCTAAAGTAGATCACATGCTGTGCCCTGGAGAAGGTGTATTTTCGAAATAGATTGCCAATTTAAAAAGTAAACATGATTTAACAAGACTAAATGTCACGCGACCATTGCAAGTAGATGGAGAGAAATAATCAAATAATCCCTCCGTTAATGTTCTAAACTTCAATGGAGGGATGGTATGATCTTTCTGTTTTTGAATCAAATGATGGTTCTTTATTCAGATTTTCTTGGGATATTGGCGACAGTATTCGAGTGAGCATCACTGAAAGGCACCAGAGCGTGGTAATTTATTTCAAGCTGTGTCCACCATACCCTCTAATGATTTTTTTTTACTCCTGTTGTATGTTTCTAACACTGTATTCTAAATATTTTAAACCATGGAACAATACATATTACACTCTAGCTCTTACTGTAACACAACATTATGCACACTTTACTTTCCTTCTCTATGTACAGTATGCTTTCTCTATATAGCATTCAAGAAAATAACACTTTTCACTGTCTACTAATACATATGGTAATAACAAATCAAATTCAATCAAAGTATAATTTACTGTGTTTAATTAATGACGAAAATGTGAAAGATAGATTATAACAAAATTAAATCCGCCATTATCTTATCAAATGACTCAACACATCAATTCTTATCTATTCCTTTAACCCTCCCATCCCCCACCACTATCTCACATCCAGCCCGCGTCCTTCCCTCTGAAGCATTCTGGTCTTCCTCTTGCCCCTTCTACTCCAGTTGTCGCCTTACCCCTGATATGTTGGGAGACTACCCCTGGGGTAGTCTTTGGACCATGATTCCTCTTCTTTTTCCCCTTCCTAACAGTATCCCACCTATCCCCATTCCCCCCCACGCCCCACGCCCCCCCCCCCCCCCCCCCGGGGTTCTGGGATCTCCACTTGACCATGGTTCCTATTCATTATCACCTTATTCTCCCTGACTAAAAATAAATCTCCCAGCCTCAGCTCTAATTGCCTAACCGGGGCCCGTAAACGCTGCAACTCCAGATATTTGGTGCAGATGTGGAATTTCGGGAGACGCGGTGTCTCCAGGAACTCCCACATATTGCAGCTGATGCGTCTCCCCAAGTACCCTGCCATTTATTTGACCACCCGTAGAATTATGGACACAAATGGAAAACAAGAAAAATTGGACAAGTAACTCATGTTTCCTCAGCCTGCTCTCGCCTAAGCCCTGTGAGCCAAAGCCCTTACAGCACTCACTGTACACCCACCACACTCCGCTGCCCGCTGTCTATTGCGGCCTTCTTTTCGTACTCCCTCCCTCACTTCCCGACTGCTCCCGCGCCTAGCTCCCGCTACGGAAAGCGAAAACAAACAAAAACCCCACGAACCGCCAATACACTAAAGAAAAAAAGTAAATTGCAAGTTCAAAACTCACCAGCCACCACTGTACACTGCTCCGGAGAACAATGAGAGGTAATGTAAAAGGATGTGGTATGATTCTAATGTTTTTCTCTTTTAATTCACAGGTTTTAAGTCAGTCCGCCTTGTTGTCCAACGAGGGGCATGCACGCGATGGGTCGTACTGGGGCTGCTCTTGAATGTTCGAGAGTAGCTTAGTGCTTCAAATCGTTAGTGTGTGCTTAAACTGGACCAGATGTGGGGCCACACGACAGCTCAGTGACTATCACTGTTTGCTGTGCAGACACATGGATTTGGGCCAGTGTCTGTCGGAGTTTGCGCATTCTCCCCGTGCTTTCGTGGGTTTTCTCCGGGTGCTCCGGTTTCCTCCCACACCCCAAAGATGTGCTATTTAGGCTGATTGGAGGTAATAAATTGGCCATAAATTAGTTTCCCTCAATGTGGAATGCCATAAACAATAAAAAGGGTCATGGGTGGAAGGGGGACTGGTAATGTTAAAATGGAGGTACGGGCTCGTTGGGCCGAAGGGCCTGTTTCCCGGCCTGTTTTTGTTCTTTGTTCTTTGTAGATCACAGTCGATAATTGGCTTGCACGTGTTTCTAATTTATTCGTTCTTTCATTAGATAATTTGCATGGCATTTCTCTCTGAACATATTTATTTGACTTCATATTATATGCCTAAATTCCGTCAGGCATTTGCTAGCTCTCAGAAAGAATGTTTGTCTTGAATTATATTGGAAAATCGAACCTTATTCATCATCTTCCTGATGTATGCTTGAGTGTTTCTCTTTGATGAATTGGGAAAAAAAAATCCCCGAAAAATACTACTGTTTTTATTTTGACTTTCCCTATTGCTGATCAATAGCTGGTAACAAAAGGCATAAAGCAACATAGACATTTTATTGAGCCATTCAAAATAAGAACCATTTTATTTTCCCAATTATTTTGAACATCATTGTAGCTCTCAGTATATCCTCAGTCACAGTGAATTTGTCACTTTGTAATAATTGTGGTTGTCATTCCGTTCTGCGATGTCATCTCGAGTTCATTTTTTTTCTAATTCACCAATATGAATAAAATCATTGAGAAAGGAAGAAGAAACTTTAGATCACATTGGCTATCGGAGATCATCTTCAGGGTTGCAAGGTAGATTCGGATGTTTGTCTGGAAAAGCAACGTAATATATGCAGTTTTGCGAAGTAAGAAAAATGTATATATTTGAAAACATATGCTACTCAGTGACAATTGTAGAAGTGGCATAGTGACAATAGTATAAGTGTATATCTCTCCAGTGCTGAAATTGTTCCTCCAAAGCCCTGAAGTACTGGCAAACTCTTCCTGTTCAACCGTGGAAAACGGTCAGATTGCACGTGCCCAATGCATTTCAAACAACTCTGTTCTCCAGATATCTAATTTGGAATTAAAACGTTAACTCTATGTCACCCCGCCCGCCACCGCCCCCCTCCCCCCCCAAGACCCTGCAATGTCTTAAAGCTTTTTTTTTATCAATAGACTGAAAGCCAGGAAGCATTAGAAAAACATAATAAACGGTTAGTTGTGGAACTGTCCGCCATGTGATTAACTTCACAACTAAGAAGTCATATTCAACAATGCCTCGGTCACTAACATGTCCACATTTGACAAGTGTAAAGACAATGGTCTTGTCCAAACATTGCTCTGAAGTCAGTGTTTGTAAAATTATCTGAAAAAAAAACAGCTTAAATGATGTGTTCTGAAATTACATGGTCTGTGAAAAAGATTTTTGTTATGCTTTGCTTAGAGATCTAAAAGTCAAGAGCAGACGAAACATTCTACCGCAAGGGTAAATGGTGTTACTGCCAAGACAACATTTTTTTAAAGTTTGCCCAATCCGTTTAAACTGTGCATTTGAATAGCAGCATTCAAACAGATTTGAATTTGATATTTTCATAACCTGTATATCAATCCCTTTGTGGGGATCTTTGTATAAGAACCAGTTGCCACCTCCAGAGACCTAGACAGCAACTTCCTCAGCCAGCAACTGCCACTACCTAAAGCTCTCTTAGCTTCAGAGAGACAATCAGTAACTGTTTTCTGCCAGAGGAACAGCCACATTGATGTTTTATAAGAAAGCCTCATCTCAATTGCAAAGATGCCAACAGAAGATAGTGAAGAGAGAAGATAAAAAAAAAGCAGAATATTTTGGAAGATAACACTTTGGTTGCATTTTTAGTGTGACTACAAGTTATGTATTATTTTTGTTAGTGAGGGGGAATTGTAATTTATCTAAGCAGTATTCCGTTAGAATAGTGTTTTACTCATTTTGTTAATAATGTAGTTAACCTGGTTACTGTGAGTAACAAGAATGCAATGTTGCTTATTGCCTTTACATGGAGAGCCTCAGGTAGATGGAACCACCAAAAGTTGCTGAAGAACAGATATTACCCCTTTTCATCCGCCCTTTAACTGATTATGAAGGGTTGAGCGTTAGTTTTCAGAGAGGAGGTAAACATCCTCCTTAATTAAAGTTTGAACATTCCAAGAACAAAGTGTCCTGCATTTCAACAGTCTGAAATCTTCTTTCCCTCAGTCCTCGATCAAGAGTCCTCGATCTTTAAGCAAATCTTAAGTGAGAAGTGGAAGATCTGTTAACCAACAATAAACCGGTTAAATCAAGATGGCGAAATTATTCTTAACATTTCCTATCAGATTCTGAGGCTTAACGATGCTTCCCAACTTGGGCAAGAAAGTTTGAAAAGACAGAAAAAGGTAATATGCACGGAATTGGCAAACAGGCTAAAATTGGACTGAAGCAGGGATAATAGGAAAACTGAAATGGCAAAGAAGTTAGTCAATCATTTAGAACTTGCAGCGGAAAACTCCAGTGCCACAGTTATGACACAAAAATCACAATTCAGACAATTACAGTTCGAAGGTGAGGAAACAGAGAAGAAGGACCGAGGAGAAGGAAGAGAAAAACAGAGATAAGAAAGAGAGAAGGAAAGATAGAGGAAGGCCCGCAGAGAAGAATGGGAAGCAAAGAAAGAAGAATGAGGAAGGAAAAGTTTGCTTCAGTTGAAATCAAGAAGTTGGAATTTGAAGCTAAATGACTTCAAGGCACAGAGGTAAAAGCACAAGGTATAAGTGATGTTGTGCTAGCTTGATGTAGTCAACAGTCTGGTACAAAGAACTACATCCAAACATTACCAAAAAATGATGAAGTGGACGCAGAAGTCTTTTTTTCCTTTGAAAATTGGCTACAGAGGTGATATGGCCAGAGTGGGTGTGAGTAACGTTAATTCAGAGCAGGTCGGCGGCAGGGTTACTGAAGTGTTGGTAGCACTGTCAAATGAGGTGTCAGGGAAATATTAAGTAGTAAACAAAGATGTTTTGAGTGCTGACAAATGCGTACCAGAAGTATATAGACAATGTTTCAGAAATGTAAGGAGGAAACCAGATCAGACATATCGAGTTTGAATTTATTAGGCTGACCAACTTCAATAGCTAGGTGAGAGCATGAAAGATAGAAAAGGCAGATGCAGCTCTTAAAAATATTATTCTGCTGGAGGATATCAACAACTCATTTCCAGAAGTGATAAGATCTCATCTCAAGGAACAGAAATTTCAAACAGCGAGAGGAGCTGCAGAGATGATAGATGACTGAACATTAGTGCATACATTAAAATCTAGCTTCTGACAGAAATTTCATTCAGTGACGAATAGAAATTGGGAAAGAGGGAAATCCTGCAAAGGAGAACAAAGAGTTGATCGCACTGGGAATAGTTTACCCCCGGTGAAAATGGAAACCCAGGGAGGTGGAAAAGAGGTCTAAGAACTCAAGTGTTTTGACTGTGATGAGGTGGGACAGAAGAAGTTTCAGTGCTGGTGGATTAAGGAATAAATTGGTGAAAAAATGATGTTTTAAAAGATGCTGAACTAGTGGGATTATTTAAAATAGTGAATGAAACCTTAGGGGAAGTCGAGGAGCTGAGTGAGAGTGCACAGCCTTGTGATCTGTGGAGAAGCTGGTGAGAGGAGAAGGGTTCCCCTGTCTAAAACAAGGCTAGAGAGACCAATCCAGTCTGAGGAAGTCTTCGTAAGAGTTAAGAAAAACTTGGCTCTTTCAAGAATACAGTTTACTCTCAGAACTGATGGATCTGGAGAATAGGTGGGAGTGATGCCCATTGTGGTGGCAAAGCCAGAAAGAAAGCCAGGAACTGAGCAGTTAAAAAAACAAATTCCCTGAGATGTTGCTGGACAGTGAGTTGACAAGATCCCACAGCAATAGTTTAAAACAGGAAAGAAGAACAAACGAGACAGATACAGGGATTGAGGTCCAGTTAGTGCTACTCAGGGTCCCAATTTACCATTGCGTCCGGGCGCAGAAAAGTGGTAAAGCCCAGTGTGAGGCCATTAATGTGATCAGGGCCCGCATCCGCACAGATCGCTACTTTACGAAAACCCGGGAATGGCCGCGATCCGCTTCACACCCAAAAAGGGTGCAACGGCGATTTCATGCATTTGCATGTATTTAAGGCTCTCTGACTCAGAACAGTGGTGGGGGTAGGAGGGAGGCGGACCAGATCATTCTATGATTGTGGGGGTAGGGGAGTGAGGCCAGATCGTTGCCTGTTTTTTTTGGGGGGGGGAGGGGGTGACAGGAGTCAGGTCAGATGTATCTCTATTTCGTGTCGGGGGGGAGGAGGGGTGCAGTGAAGGTTGATCGTTATCTGTTGGGGAGGGAGGAGGAGGTGGGCCAGATGTTCCTCTGTGGGGAATGGGGGTGGGATGAGTGAAGCCAGACCATTCTCTGGAGGGGTAAGTGAGGGCAGTACGTTGTCTGGAGGTTGACGGACGAAGAGTGAGGCCAGATCGCTACCTGGGAGGAGGGGTTAAGTGAGGCCAGACCATTCTCTGCGGGGGGCGGTTGAGTGTGGCCAGATCATTGTCTGGGGGGAGGACGGAGATGGTAAGATGTATCTCTAGTGGTGCGGGGAGGGTGGGGGTGGGGGGGGGTGGCTAATGCTCACTAGTGGAAGGAGCAAATTGATCTCAATTGGGAGGGGGTAAGATGGATCCGGGGGGGGGGGGCGTAGGCAGATGGATCGCTGGTGGGGGGGGGGCGAAGCAAATTTGGAGGTGGTGCAGGGTGGACAGGGACTCTGCTGCCACTCTGCGGGCGATCGGTGGGGGACGGAGGGCAGGAGTGGCAATTGGGCTGGGTAGCAGCACGGTTGATAAGGGGACAGCGATATGTGTGAGAAGTGGTGGGGGGTGGAATGGAGTAAAAATGGAGAATGGGGAACTCTCCATTCACCGGACGAAGGGGCTAACCCCGAAAGCTAGTGAGTGTACTATCAAGTAAATCAGTTGGACTTAAACCTGGTGTTGTCAGACTTTTTACTGTGTTTATCCCAGTCCAACGCCGGCACATCCACATCATGACTGCTATCGGCGCCGGGTGGATAAGGGGGCAGTGATGTGTGTGGTGGCCATCTCTCATGGGCCACAAAAATGGAGAAAGCGGCCCGAGAGCGATCCGACATGAACACGTGTTTTTTTTTTCAAAATTGTTTCCAACTGCGCATGCGCAGTTCCGAGCTCTGGTCATTTTGTGCGTGTAAGTCCCGCCAACAGCACGAATGGGACCCATAATTTTTTTGCTTCAGGCTGACTGCTAATGGGGGCATTTGAAGGCAGATTTCCAAATCGGGCCTGCATTGAGCACTTAGAATGAACCATTGCGTCGTACCATTTTGGGGTGCGAACACATGGTAAAGTTGGTTGTCAGGCCATGAGAGCGATCCTCACCTGCGTCCGCGTTGATGACCACTTTAGTGAGACATGGGAATGGCCACGATCCGATTCATGCCTGAAACGGTCTCCACGACGATTTAAATGCATTTGCATGCATTTAAATTAAATTAGTGAAGTGCCGGCTAACTTTATCAGCATTTCCCCTCTTTACCAACATATTCGTCAATCCAGGATCGCGCAGAAGTGGACCTGCTGAATAAAAGTCAGCTCCAGCTGCTGAAGGGCAAGTTCAGAGTTTCTGATAGGCAAGGGGATTAAGGGTTATGGGGAGAAGGCGGGAATGTGGAACTGAAACACGGCAGGTCAGCCATGATCTTATTGAATGGAGGGGCAGGCTCGAGGGGCTAGATGGCCTACTCCTGCTTCTATTTCTTATGTTCTTATGTTCAACGGCTCTCTGACTGAGATTAGTGCTGGGTTTGGTGAGGGAGGAGGGTCAGATTATTCTCTGTGGGCGGGGGTGGGGGGTGAGTTCAGATCATTTTCTGGTTTCAGCAGGTGGAGGGAAACAAGGTCATTCTCTGGATGGGAGGGGAGTGAGGTGAGGTGGTTGGCTGAGGTTGGGGAGTGGAGGAGGGTGGAGCGGGAGGGCCGACTGTTGCCTGGTGTTGGATGGTGGGAGGGCCTGGTTGACTGGTGGTGGAGGGGTAGGGAGGAGGGGGGACCGTTGTCTGACTGGAGGGGGGGTGGGGTGGAGGACCGATTGTTGTCAGGTTGGGGAGCGAGGCGTGTCAGATCATTCTCTGGGAAGGGGGGGATTGGAGTGAAGTCAGAACATTCTGTGGAGGGGAGGGGTTGGGGCGGAGTGAGGCAAGATCGCTCTGGAACTGAGGAGGAAGGCCGCTAAGATGCATCTCGTAGGTGGGGGTGGGGGAAGGCCGATTTGCTCACGGGTTGGGGGGGGGGCGCGACGGATGGATCTCTGTTTGGCGGGGGTGGGGGTGGCAGCAGACCACTCTGCAGGCGATTGGTGGAGGGAAAGGGGCAGGGTGCTGTGATCCATCTGGGTAGCAGGGTGTGTGGGTGGATAAAGGGAACAATCATGTCTGTGGGGGCCATTGCTTCTGCTTTTCTGATTGTGAGGGTGTTCAATGCCATCTGGGGTATAAGGAACAGCTGCCAGCTCTAGAGAGCCAGACAGAAGCTGCCTCTGCCAGCAACTGCCACAGATTACCACCCTCTCAGATTCAGAGGGACAGCCAGTAAATATCAATTGCCTGATTAATAGCAACGTCAATGTCTTAAGCATGATCTTAATCGCAATGATACCATTAGAAGATATTGAAGCAGAATATAAAAAAGACAGATCATTCTGGAAGATAACTTTAATTCCATTTTGAGTGTGACTTAATTTTCTCTCTTTTTTGTTCAGGAGAGGGAATTGCATTGATCTAAGAAGCATTCATTTAAGAACATAAGAACATAAGAAATCGAAGCAGGAGTAGGCCATCTAGCCCTTCAAGCCTGCCCCACCATTCAATAAGATCATGGCTGATCTGTTGTGGCTCAGTTCCACATTCCCGCCCTCTCCCCATAACCCTTAATCCCCTCGCTTATCAAAAACCCATCAACCCGCGTTTTAAAATATTTAGCGAGGCATCCTCCACCACTTCAACGGGCAGAGAATTCCAGAGATTCACCACCCTTTGAGTGAAGACGTTCCTCCTGAACTCTGTTCTAAACCGCCCCCCCCCCCTTTATCTTGAGGCTGTGTCCCCTAGTCCTACTGTCCTTTCTGAGCAGGAAGAGTCTCTCCACCTCTATCCTATCCATCCCATTCATAATCTTATATGTCTCAATGAGATCTCCCCTCATTCTTCTAAACTCTAACGAGTACAAGCCTAGTTTATTCAGCCTCTCCTCATAGCTCAACCCCTTCAACTCCGGTATCAGCCTAGTAAACCTCCTCTGCACTCCCTCCAAGGCCAAAATATCCTTGCGTAAGTGCGGCGCCCAAAACTGCACACAGTACTCCAGCTGCGACCTCACCAATGCCCTATACAGCTGCAGCAAGACTTCCCTACTTTTATATTCAATTCCCCTTGCTATGAAGGCCAGCATCCCATTAGCCTTCCTGACCACCTGCTGCACCTGCAGGCTGGGTTTTTGTGACTCATGCCCAGGTCCCTCTGCACCGTCGCCTGCTGCAGTTTTTCGTCACGTAAGTAATAGTCCTTCCTACCATTATTCCTGCCAAAGTGGACCACCTCACACTTGCCAACATTAAATTCCATTTGCCAGTTCCTGGCCCATTCGCCCAGCCTATCTAGATCCTTCTGTAGACTCTCCACACCCTCCGCGCAATTTGCCATTCCACCAATCCTGGTGTCATCAGCAAATTTCGACACCATACACCTGGTTCCGTCCTCCAGATCATCTATATAAATGGTAAATAGCTGAGGCCCCAGTACCGACCCCTGGGGCACTCCACTAGTCAACAACTGCCAATCCGAATAGTACCCATTAACCCCCACTCTCTGCCTCCTATTTGACAACCAATCCTCTATCCACGCTAACACCCTAACCCCAACTCCATGTCCCCTTAACTTCTGCAATAACCTCTTGTGAGGTACTTTGTCAAATGCCTTCTGAAAATCAGGAAAGACCACATCCACCGGCTCTCCTCTATCCACCGCGCGAGACACATCCTCATAGAACTCCAATAAATTTGTCAGACACGACTTCCCCTTAACGAAACCATGCTGCGTCTTCCCTATCAAGCAGTTCCCCTCAAGATGCCTTGCTATTTCCTCCTTGATGACGGATTCTAACATTTTACCTACAACAGACGTTAAACTAACCGGCCTATAATTCCCTGGCTTTTGCCTGCCACCGTTTTTAAACAACGGCGTAACATTAGCCGTTTTCCAATCTTCCGGCATTTGATTGGTGTTTTTTTTTGTTTGTTTGTTAATATTTTACTTAACCTATTCACTCTTTGTTAGATGAATAAAATGTTCCTTTTTGCCTTTACTGATAGAGTCATGCACAGTTATTTTGATTTAACTCTCGAAGTTGCTGAAGGCCAGATATTACCCCTTCTCTCACATGTTTTTACAAATTATGAAGGGAGGTAATTGTCTTTGGGAAATTGAGTGTCAGTCCTCAGGTGATTATTCTTGTTGTTAAGAGCATGCACAAATGCTGTGTTCGTTTATAGTTGAGCAAAACCACCTGTGGGAATCATCACCTGACAAAAAAATCAGCAGGAACTGAATTCATGTGAAAAGTCTGGTTCAATTAGGTCACATGCCGTACTCAAGAAGGTGTATTTTTCAGTTGGATTGCCAATGTAAAGAGCAAGCAAGCTTGAACAAGACGAACAGCAAAGTAAATAGCGCAGCTAAATGTTGAGAAAATAAACAAATATCTTTTCGGAAACTCAGCAGAAAGATTACGAGTTTTGCTTGTTTGTTTTAACTTATCTTTATTTTATGAGGTTTTCTTCCCATGGACTATTCGAGTCAGCATCACTGTATAATTTACTGTGTTAAAATAATGATTAAATTATTAAATAGATTAGGAATTGATGGGTGATTTTCAAATTGGCAGGCTGTAACTAATCCGGTACACAGGGATCGGTACTGGGATCCCAACTATTCACAATAAATATTAATGTTTTGAATGGCGGAACAACATGTAACATCTCAAAGTTTGCAGATGATCCTAAGTTGGATGGAGGGTGAACGGTGACGAGGATGGACATATCCTTCAGAATGATCTGGTCAGGTTGGGTGAGTGGGCAACTCAATGACAGATGCAGTGTAATTAGGATAAATGTGAGGTTATTCATTTTGTAAGCAGAAAAAAACAAAGACAGATTACTTCCTGAATGGCTGTAAATTTGGAAAGTGGGACGTGCAGCGGGGCGTGGGTATCCTTGTGCACTGTAAGCATGCTGTTGCTGCAGGTTATAAAGATACCAAATGTCATTGGTCTTTGTTGCGAGAGGTTTCGAGCACATGAGCAGAAATGTGTTGTTGGAATTAGATAAGGTCTTGCTGTGATCTCACCGAGATTATTGTGTGCAACTTTGGCCACATTTCTCAAGATGGATGTTCTTGCTGAGGAGCGAGTGCAGCAAATCTCTACCAGGCTGATTCCAGCTGTGGCGGGACCGATGCATGAATAGAGATTGACTAGGTTAGGATTATTTTCGCTGGAGTTCAAACGAATGAGTGAGGAATTTCACCGAGGTTGACAAAATTCTAAAACAGCACTAGGCAGTATCGATGACGGGGAAGTCTAGAACCAGGGGTAGGCAGTCTGAAGTTTCAGGCTACATCATTAACGATGGAGGTGATGAGACATTGTTTCATCCAAAGAGCGGCAAGCCTGTAGAACTCATTTCCAAATGAAGTAGTTGATGCCAAAACAATGAATGTATTCAAGCTGCAGCTGGATATTGCATTTGGGCCGAATGGGATCAAATGATATGGAGAAAATCAGAAAGCGACTATTGAGTTGGACGATCACACGTGGTGAACACGAATGGCAGAAAAGGCTTGAAGTGCCAACAGGCTCTTCCTGCTCCTGTCATCTTTGTCTCTATAAAGCCGAAGTTAGATCCTCCATCATCTTATCAAATGGCCAAGTATGTTGCAGAAGACAATAGGCTTACATTGTTTCTAATTTGTATATACTTATTTCAATTTATTCGCATGTTTTTCATCTCTCAATATATTTAATTGACTTTTCATTATGAATCTAAATTCCGGTACTCATTTGATATTTCTCAGAAAGAATATTTTTTTGAACAATTTTGGAATATCAAGCATAATTCACCACCTTTCTAAAATATGCCTGTCTGTTTCTCCTTGAATGGCACCGTGACACAAAAATTAGCACTGTTTTGGCAAAGTGGTTTGCATTGCTCCCTCATCAATGTCGGAAACCCAGGTTCGATTCCCTGCGTGGGTTACTGTCTGCGTTGTGTCTGCACATTTTCTCCATGTCTGCGTGGAATTCCACCGGGTGCCCTGGTTTCCTCCCAAAGCTTAAATACGTGTTGCTTAGGTATTGGCCGTACTAACTTGTTCCTCAGTCTACCTGAACAGGTGCCAGAATATGGCGACGAGGTGATTTTCATAGTAAATTCATTGCAGTGTTAATGTAAGCCTACTGTGACTACTCAGAAAAAAAAACAAAATTAGGATGGCACAATGGTTAGCACTGCTGCATCACAGCGCAAGGGATTCGGATTCGACTCCTGGCTTGGGTCATTGTCTGTGTGTGTTTTCACATTTTCCCCGTGCCTGCATGGGTTTCATGCGGGTGCTTCAGTTTCCTCCCACTGCCCAAAGATGTATGGGTTAGGTTGGATTGATCATGATAAATTGTGCCTAACTGTCAGAGGGACTAGCTAGGGTAAATGCGTAGGGTTATGGGGATAGGGCCTGGATGCGATTATGGTCAGTGGGACTTGATGGGCCGAATGGCCTCCTTCTGCACTGCATGATTCTAAGAATTTGAAAAATAAAAAAAAAGAAAATGTTTGTTTCATCTGTGCAAATAGCTGCCATTGCATAACCTGTCGCCAAGAATTGGTTGCAGCAGTTGTTTAAACAATATAGGTATATTATTAAGTCATGAAAAATAGTAATGATTTTAGGTTCCCAAATTATGTCCAATATCTGCGTTGCTCCCAGTCTGTCCTTGTCGTCAGTGAATTTGGTTACTCTGTAATTATCTCTGCTGCAATTCTATTCTTGATGTGGATATGCCGGCGTTGGACTGGGGTAAACACAGTAAAAAGTCTGACAACATCAGGTTTTAGTCCAACCGATTTATTTGATATTAAACTCACTAGCTTTCGAGGGGTTTCCCTCTTCTTCAGGTGAATGGAAAGTTCTGGCCTCAGACAGAGCATATAAAGCACAGACAGTTTTCAGATGACTGATTAGAATGCAAATCTTTACACCTAACCTGCTGTTCAAGTCCTAAATTGGCCGACAATGTATATGGAAGGAGCACTGATCACAGGTTAAAGAGATGTGTATTGTCTCCAGACAGTACAGTAAGTGAGGTTTTGCAAACCCAAGCAAGTCACGGGGGTTACAGATAGTGTGACATGAACCCAAGATCCCTGTTGAGACCATCCTCATGTGTGTGGAACTTGGCTATCAGTCTCTGCTCAGCGACTCTGCGCTGTCGTGTGACGTGAAGGCCACCTTGGAGAATGCTTACCCAAAGGTCAGAGGCTGAATGCCCGTGACCACTGACGTGTTCGCCAACAGGAAGGGAACAGCCTTGCCTGGTGATTGTCGAGCGATGTTCATTCATCCGTTGTCGTAGAGTCTTCATGGTCTCCCCAATGTACCATGCTTCGGGACATCCTTTCTTGCAACATATCAGGTAGACAATGTTGGCCGAGTTGCAAGAACAAGAACATAAGAAATAGGAGCAGGAGTAGGCCATCTAGCCCCTCGAGCCTGCCCCGCCATTCAATAAGATCATGGCTGATCTGTCGTATCTCAGTTCCACATCCCTGCCCTCTCCCATTAACCCTTAATCCCATTGCCAATCAAAAACCTATCAACCCGCGTCTTAAAAATATTTAGCAAGGCAGCCTCCATCTCTTCAACGGGCAGAGAATTCCAGAGATTCACCACCCTTTGAGTGAAGAAGTTCCTCCTCAACTCCGTTCTAAACGGCTCCCCCCCCCCTTTTATCTTGAGGCTGTGCCCCCTAGTCCTACTGTCCTTTCTGAGCGGGAAGAGCCTCTCCACCTCTATCCTTTCCTTCCCATTCATCATCTTATATGTCTCAATGAGATCTCCCCTCATTCTTCTAAACTCTAACGAGTACAAGCCTAGTTTATTCAGCCTCTCCTCATAGTTCAACCCCCTCAACTCCGGTATCAGCCTAGTAAACCTCCTCTGCACTCCCTCCAAGGCCAAAATATCCTTGCGTAAGTGCGGCACCCAAAACTGCACACAGTACTCCAGCTGCGGCCTCACTAGTGCCCTATACAGCTGCAGCAAGACCTCCCTACTGTAACTGTAGTGTTGGCAGGGAGCGATTAGTATAGGTTGTTGGTAATCTGCAAACCTAAATAATCGAAGCTCACGATCAATTCTACTTTGTCACCTTGATTTAGACAGAGGCATGTTCTCCTCTATGCTCCTGATGTCGGTGACAATTGCTTTTGTTTTGCTGACTTTGAGGAAGAGATTATTGCCACATCATCAGTTCACCAGGTTCTCTGTTTCATTTCAGTGCTATGTCATATCGACGTCTGTGATTCATCCCACTGCGGTGATGTCAGTAAACTTGAAAACTGATTTGGAGTGAAATTTTCCCATACAGTCATAGGTGCATCTGGAGTATGCTAGGGAACTGAGAACACAGCCTTGTGGGGCACTGGTGTGAGGATAATCATGGCGGAGCTGTTCTTGCCTGCCCTTACTGATTGTGGTCTTGGGTTAAGAATTTCAGGATCCAGTCCCAGAGGGAGCAGCTGATGCTGAGGCAACAGAGATTAGAGATGAAATTCGTCGGAATAGTCGTGTTGAAGGCTGAGCTGTAGTCAATAAATAGGAGTCTGTCATGGGTGTCTTAGTTATCTACGTGTTCCCCGGTTCAGTTCAGGACCAGGGAGATGGCGATTGCTGCAAACCTGTTGCGGTGGTCGGCGAACTGTTTTAGATGCAGACAGTCAGGGATCCTGCAATTGATTCATGCCATGACTAGCTTTCGAAGCACTTCACAACGGTGGATGTCAGCGACGTCGGATGATCGTCAGTAAGGCACGCTGCTTGAGTTTTGTTTGTTACTGGGATGATGGTCGTCTTTTTGAAGCATATATGGACCTCAAATGTTGTAAAGAGAAGTTGAAGATGGGTACGAATATCCCCGCCAGCTGGTCAATGCAGGATCTGGGTGCTCACCTGGGTACATATTGGGCCAATCATTTTCCATAACTTGATCTTAGAGAAAGCTAATATCTGCAATGGTAACCTCAGATAGAGGTTAATCCAAGGCGTGAACGGCGGCTCTTTCTGATATCTTGCTCAAAACGGGCATAGAGTGCATTGTGCTCATCAAAGAGGGGGGCATTCCAGACATCGATAGTATTTGCCCTAACCTTGCAGCCTGTTGTGTCTTACAGACATTCCATAGTTGCGGGGAGATGTGCCTGGGGCTCTCGCTTGGTATGACACTGTCTTTTGGCAGTTTTGATGAATCTCCTTATTTTATAGATCAGAGTCGCCTGACTTGAACACCTCAGATCTAGACTTCAGCATGCAATGCATGCTCCTGTTCAAACATGATTTTCGATGGGGAAAAATGCGGGTTTGCTTCTTTATACTTATAGGTTGATCGCAAACGGCTATAATGATGTTGGCTGATGGTTATGCTGATAACTGAAGGAGACAAGCCCTGATTTATGTCTCCCAGCATTCCTGAGTAGAAAATGAGCTGCTGAGACAGTATCATCAGAGTTAAGTTGAGCGTAATGAGCTGCTTTTTCAGGAATCGATGCAACAAAATGGCCTGATGAGACAGAGTTTGGTGCAGAAAATAAATGAGCTGATGATTTCCTTCAGCAGTTAATTAATAAAGTGACACCACCTGCTCCTGTACCCTCTGACCCGGAGCCACGCAGTTCAGAGGTAGTTGCCTCTGGGCAAGAGCCGGCTCCATTCGAGTTGCAGGGGGATACGTTATGTGGACGGTAAAGGCCCCAGAATCACGCGGGAAGAATTAGGCACCCTCTCCTCTGCCTCCATCACTGCTACCTCCATTTAATCAACCCCATCCTCTTACGCACGTTTCGTTTAAATTCCTTATCTCATGTATTTATGTTTGGTGTTTTCTGCCTTGTATATTTAAACTATCCATTAGTATTCTTATATTTTAATGTTGAATTTTGATATTTGAACAATTATCGTGTACAATTCTGTTAAATTTAATGGAAACAATTATTTAAAAAATGCCAAAAATATTTGTATAATTGGAAAACTTTATCCATGCTCATATTTAACATAACATAACTACGTCAAATTAAAGATGTTTTCACTAAAATATATTTTGTAACCTTAGCAACAAAAAACTTCTTTTTTGTATTTTAACGAAATGTTTCCTGACATTTTGCTGACAAGGCAGTAACGGAATGGAGGGTTTGAATGGAGGAATCGATGAAAAGGAAGGGAAGGAAACATTTGGACATAGGGGTTAAATAATTTAAAAGCTCATTGTCCAAAAGCAACAACTGCCAGGCGATCTCGAACTGCCCTTGTGTTGCCTGGAACTCGCGTCGTTCCACCTCCATAGGCAATTGATCTTCACACTGAATGCTCAACCCATGCTGGAGGTCAAAGCTGTGCAATGCGCAACACTCTATAATACTTTTTGTCAACAGCTCCAATGCATATTATAATATGTCCCTTTGTCTGTCCAGATATCGAAAACGTGACTTCAATACACCAATTATCCTCTTCACCACCTGACGTGTTCCTATATGAGCACTGGTGTAACGTTCTTGTGATTGATTGTTGGTCTTGCGGAATGATGTCATAAGCCATGGACTCAGTGGGTTTCCCTCATCAGCCAGTAACCGCCCTGTAATTTTAGGTGACGTTGCCGTGGTCAGATATAACATTGGGCTCTCAGTAACGAATGACTCATTGTCCTGTACCCGGTTTTATCATAACATAAAGATTGGAATCCCTTCCTGTTAATAAATGAAACGGGTTTATGTTTTGCTGCCTTCAATGTAGTATGTGTTCCACCGACAGCAACAAATACATCTGGAAAACCAGCAAGCCTGTGGAATGTACTAGGTCACTCCCTCATCTTTGTAGGGGGTGTGTCAAAATTAATAACTCAGAAGACCTACGGAAAATCGCATCAATGACCTGGTGAATGGGTATCGTCGCAGCATTTTTCTGTGAGGTATTAAAAAATGTCATCCTGTGTTGCTGAATGAACCCAGATGCCGAGAGAATCAATACTGTTGTGACTTTGATCTTCACTGTTAAGGGATTGTGGCAGTTAAAGCTGTGTTTCAGGTTTTCAGTCAAATTTTCACAAAGGCGTCCCATTGCATTCTTGCTGAAGCGCAGTCTCGTGGCCTCCTGTGACATCATTCTATTTGATGTCCTTTCCCTGTACATCCAACAGGTGATTTCTGTGTCCCGTCAGGCGCAGATGGAGTCTGACTCTTCATTCACGATGTCTGCGCCTACTCTGAAGGCGCAAACGAGTACTAGTGATTCTTAAACTCATTATTGCTAATAGAGTCATTTTTCTCTTGAATGTTTGTGGGTCATTAAATCAGATATACAGTCTGCTTAGGATTCCAAATATCTGTCAGGGACATGGTTCACCTCATCTTACTGCAGATCCTACTACACATGAACAAAATCATTAAACTTCCCTTAGGCGTTTAAAGTCATTATTTTGGATTGTAAGAATCAACATAAACTTCATTACTATTTTATTATGTATTTCCTAAATTAAGCTTCTAAGAATTAACATAAGCTACATTGTTGAAATATTCATACATTTCGTCACGGAGGATTCTGAAGTCTCATAATGGAATTCAACACACATTACTTATTATAATTCGCTACTGAGACTTGTAAGGATTCACATACACCATATCACTTAGATTAAGATGTTTTCAAACCTACTGACCTCAAAACCACTCAGAGGGAGATCACCTGCTTCGCTGTTTGCTGACTGTAGCTCAAAATAAGGTGTAACAATTTTAACGTACTACCTGACATAGCATCCGGGCAAGCAGACCAATTTGGTGGTGAGTCGTAGTGATGCTTCAGCGCAGCGATGGCTCTTCGGGGCCCGCCCGGGAGGTTTTTGAAATGCACGCTTTCAGCGGAAATGCACAAACTCCGGGAGTTCCGGGACATTCAACGCACATGCCTGGTGTTCCAACGGACGAAGCTGGCATACCGCACGGAAGGTACGCCCGAACGTTCTTCTCCCGTCAGCTCTTAGCACGTTGAATGCATAACTTTACATTTGAAACACATGTTTGAATGCTGAATTTGGACATATCATTACATCTATGCTACACTTACGTGGAAGAGTTCAACGTTCTAATACCAGTGATTGCAAAATGCATAGTACTTAAAATTTCACAGAATATATTACAATAGAAGGAAAGGAAATTTAACAGCGTTTAAAAATTGTACAAGCGAAGTTCTTTGATGCATTCAATTGCCTTGAGTGATACCATTATAAAATCTTTTAACTTGTACAAATGCACGCAGGTTGATAGTAAAGTTAAATCTAATTAAAATGTGTTGACACAAAAATACTTTCTCCTCCAAAAAACAGCTCATATAGAGCGCGGAAGTTTTTTTTTTAACTGCTGTCTTCTCTACAGTATAGTCTTTCGCCTTTTTGTGGTACAGAATGATTAGATGCAATTTTAATGATGTGGAGGTAGCAAGCATATCCGACCAAATTTAACGGTTATGCTGCCCTGTTGCATGTTCCTCTGACACTTAAATAGAAATATGTAAAAGTGTCCCGTTTTTTGCTGTATTGAAAGTAACTCGATCGTGCGTTAGCTTTATTCTGTCGGAAATCAAGTGGTGCACTTTCGTCAATTGAAGCTAAACCGAATACTATGATACTGAATAAAGAAGCACTTGTTTTGCTACCTATTGGCTGGGAAAATTATATTAACAGGTTAATGGGTTTTGATTGCTTACCAACTGAAGCGAAATATGTGTTTTGTTGTTTTAACAGGTTGTCCAAAAAGAGAGGGTATACCTTAATTCAAGGGGAACCCATTGTCTGGGAGTCCCATCACATTCGCTGAAATGCGTGACATCTGGTGCAGCTCATCAATGTCTCCATGCATATTGTCCTCCAGGTCAAACTTAAAGCGGAATATTCTACGTTATGAAAACAGCGTAAACTCCCTCCAGATGAAACGTGAAGTCTGTTGGGAGATTGGAAGGGATCTCAGCAGCCGTGGAAAAACCTGATAAACCTGCATTCAAGAAATGAATCAGATCGCTAATCAGTCCCGATCAACATTTCCATCTTCAATCGTGTCCCCTCTGCAGTCATCAGAAATGCATAGGTACGAGAGGGAAGATCAGATCGAGAGCGAATTTGGAACCAAGCTTCGTGACACTTTGCAAATCACATGCAGTGATCTGGATTGTTTTTCTTTCTTTGAAAGATGCGCCGTTCATGATCTGGAGGAGGGATCCGAGTGTAAGTTGTCGAAATTTGCTGATGACACCAAGATTGGTGGAACGGCAAATTGCGCGGAGGGTGTGGAGAGTCTGCAGAAGGATCTAGATAGGATGGGCGAATGGGCCAGGAAATGGCAAATGGAATTTAATGTTGGCAAGTGCGAGGTGGCCCACTTTGGTAGGAATAATGGTAGGAAGGACTATTACTTACGTGGCGAAAAACTGCAGCAGGCGACGGTGCAGAGGGACCTCGGGGTCCTTGAGCATGAATCGCAAAAACCCAGCCTGCAGGTGCAGCAGGTGGTCAGGAAGGCTAATGGGATGCTGGCCTTCACAGCGAGGGGGATTGAATATGAAAGTAGGGAGGTCTTGCTGCAGCTGTATGGGGCGCTGGTGAGGCCGCAGCTGGAGTACTGTGTGCAGTTTTGGTCGCCGAACTTACGCAAGGATATTTTGGCCTTGGAGGGAGTGCAGAGGAGGTTTACTAGGCTGATGCCAGAGTTGAGGGCGTTGGCCTATGAGGAGAGGCTGAACAAACTGGGCTTGTACTCGTTAAGGTTTAGAAGAATGAGGGGAGATCTCATTGAGACATGTAAGATGATGAATGGGATGGATAGGATAGAGGTGGAGAGACTCTTCCCGCTCAAAAAGGACAGTAGGACTAGGGGGCACAGCCTCAAGATAAATGTGGGAGGGTGGGGGGTTAGAACGGAGTTGAGGAAGAACTTCTTCACTCAAAGGGTGGTGAATCTCTGGAATTGTCTGCCCATTGAAGTGGTGGAGGCTGCCTCGCTAAATATTTTTAAGACGCGGGTTGATGGGTATTTGATAAGTGAGGGGATTAAGGGTTATGGGGAGAGGGCGGGAATGTGGAACTGAGCTACGGCAGATCAGCCATGATCTTATTGAATGGCGGGGCAGGCTCGAAAGGCTAGATGGCCTACTCCTGCTCCTATGTTCAGCGTGCCGTGGATTCCTGCAGAATAGCGGTTGACCTGTCTCCTGACATGACACAAAACCTCCACTCTATCACTGCATTTACCAGGATAAAAAAAAACACTCAATACCGGGAGGCAGACGGAAGGAAGAGGAGATCAGGCCCCATGACATAGTAGTTTCGCGTAAGAGGAGGTGATGAACATCGCGTACCACATTTAAACGACGTCACTGGCAGAGGACGAAGATGTTACAGTCGGGCGATGGAGTATATGTTATACATAAGCTGGACCGACAGATAATAACGACAAAGACGCGCCCATAGGACGGACGCAGATAAGTATTAACCACGTGAGCAATTAGATCTGCTACTTGTTTTAGTTTTCCACCACTAGTCTTTTCCGCCAGGTATCTGGCTGCAAGGAAAAACGACTCCACATATTGGGTTAAAACGGTTATTATCCCAGGAGATACATTTATATCACTCTCGCCATACACATTTGCCAGTATAGGCAGAACGACACCATCCCCAGAAATATGCTGGGTACATAAGGAACATAATAGAGAGAGAGCGCGTAAAAGACACATGTGTGTTCTGACATGATTGGCGAACCCCTTGAATCAAACGCTTGAATATTTGCAGTGGGATTCCGAGCCCCGGTCGTACCAAAATAAACGTCCTGAAAGTTTAAGCATAGAGAGAAACATGACAGATATCCAATGGTTTCGCTTCGCGTGAGAAGTAGTCAATGTTAGCAACGAGTACTGCTACTTTCCCGGGATTTCAGTGCATGATTTTATCCATGGGGAGTGAGTTTGTGCATGTGCTACAGTCGTACTCGAAAGTACATTCCATCGACCATTTCGGGGCTCAGGTCAGCAGTAGTTAGGCGAATGAGTACGAAAAATATTGAACAGCGATGCATGGACGTTCTTTTCATTTCACACGCTGTAATTGGTGTTGTGCTGCAGAGGCCAGTGATGGCGATTTCACTAAATAATACCTCTATCAACGAAGAGAATTCTATTTCCAAATCTAAAGCAGTACATTTTACCGATGGCACCAAAATAGTTAGACGAGTTTTCAATTTAAAAATAAAATTGTCAGTGTCTGCAAATGGACATAAACAGCACAGGGTAATTTCAGCTGAGATTTAAAATTGATAACATTAACGTATCTATGTTTGCGGATAATTGGAAAAAAACATAGAATTCAAAGGTAGCGGGGATCGCACAAAATAGCAGCAAAACAGCAGGTTTAGCTTTAGAACCCAAGAACTTGATCTGCTCCTGTATGAACTATATGTTAACGGTCAGTACTTTCCATTTAGATGTCACATGACATGCATGCAACTCATATATACACAGAACTGACTGGGGTTCAAGGTCAGGATGGTGAGTGCCTTGGACGGGAACTTACAAGTGGTGGTATTCCCATATATCTACTGCCCGTGTCTTTCCAGATGAAAGTGAAGCCCTGTGATTCAGAAGTTCTGTGCAAGGACATTTGGTGAATTTTTGCAGTGCATTTCGTAGATACAAGACACTGCTGCGACTAAACGGTGATGTGAGGAATTGATGATCGTGTAATCAATCGCGTTGTTTTGTCTTTCCAGGGATTTCAGTGCATTATTTTATCCACGAAGAGCCAGTTCGTGCATTTTATTCAGACGCACTCAGAACTGCATTCCGTCGACCTCTACATGCGCTCAGATCTGTATTAGCAAGGCGAATGTGTAAGTAGATATGTTGTACAAAGATACATGGTTTTTGTTCCGTTTTACAAGCTGCCATTATGTGGTACAGTGACCAATGATGGCGATTCCACGAATTACTGCCTATATCGTCTATCAGAATTATCGATGACACAAACATTTGTAGCTACGTTATTAATTTAATATTTTTTTAAAAAAAGTCTGCAAATGGACATAGATAGCAGAATTATTGGAGAAAGGTGATTTCAGCTGTGATATAAAGTTGGCTAAGTTAATTTTTCAAATTTAGCACAAATATTAGATTAAAAAATAAGAATTCAAATGAAGGAAAATTGCAGAACAATGCAATTCATAGGTGTTTCTCTCCCTAGTTCATGAACAAAAGCATTTTAGTGTGCAAATACATCAAATAATGATCAATACATATGAAACCGTGGCGTTGATTACAGCGTGAAGTGGAATATATATATATATATGTTTGGTTGAATTCGCACAGAAATTTGAGCAGACCATATCTGAACTACTTCAGAGAGATTTGTTCTCCACCTTTTTAAACAGAAACCAGATAATTGCGTTGGAAACATTAGGTAATCTCAGAAGCTAAACTTATCTGTGGCAAATGTGCCTTAAAATATGAAGAAGGAAGAATCGCAGGAATGGGAATGACCAACAATGAGTCAAGCGAAATCGTAGTATTGAAGACAGCAGGGGTACTGCCGAAGTGTTTATCCCTGCAAGAGCAGTTCCCTTCTTGATTTCAAATGATTTATTATTGTCACATGTATTCGCATTAAAAAAAACTATTGTTTCGTGCGTGTTATGCGGAAGAAGCATGCCGTTCATAGGGACGTAAAGGAGAGAGTAAAGAATGTCGTTATAGCAAGGGTGCGGAGAAGAATCAACTTAAAACAAGATAGGTCCTTTCAAAAGTCTAATGGCAGCAGGGAAGAAGCTGTACTTGTGTTGGTTGGCAGGTGTCCTCCGAATTTTATATTTTTTCCGACGGAAGAAGGTGGAAGAACAAATGCCAGTGATGCGTGAGTTCCTTAATTATGCTGGCTGTTTTGCCGAGACAGCGGGATATGTGGACCGAGTCGATGGATGGGAGGTTGGTTTGCGTCAAGGATTAGACGTTTTAAAGAAAATAGTTGAAGATTTACTGACATATCACGCATCACCTTTCATATTCTTGTTAAATGCTAAAGCCTTCCACTAGATTGGAAGGTTGCACTCCCCTCGCCCCCTCCCCCCCACCCCCACCCCCGCCCCACCGCTATGGCATTATTATTGAACCTAGGCAGGACAAAGATGAGATCATATGTTTTTTTTTCCATAGCATCCATTCTGTACATTGTGAAAAGCCATGTTAGAACAAGTCATAACCCAGGCCCTTGATGTAGAATTACCTTGCCACGATTTTGTCCTGCCTCACTAGTTAGTTGAAGGATAGGATGCAGTTATTGAAATAGAAAGGACGGTAGAACTTACTTTATCAAGAATTCCAGAAGATAGGTATTTGAATTATATCACAAGAGATATTTGCATAAATATGGCAGATCATAGATTTAAAAAAAAACAACTTACACTTTGGTTTTCTAAATTTGCCTGAACAAATAGTAGGTATGGTCTCAAAATAGGAGTGATAGCTTCTTGATTGTGCCTAGTGTTGTATCACAATGATCTGTCATGAATCTCAAATGTGAAACCAAGGACAAATCCTATTGTGGGAAATATTGACATGTCATCACAGATTTAAAAGGAATATTTGGACAAGGGGAGATTGCTCTCTCCCCTTGTCCAAATATTCCTTTTCTCCTCCCATAGCTCACAAATGTTGGGTCAAATTCCCAACTGGATAGCAATGGTAACAAAGAAGAAAGAAGACAGATGAATCAATAGAGAAGTCCAATATATTCCAGAAGATAAAATCTGGTTGTAATTTAGAGAGTGACTCTTTTTTTTGTTAAAAAGTGAGAATTTTTTTGGTGGAACAGCATTCCATTAGAGTTTAGTTTTATTTTGTTGTGTTGATAGTTTAATTAACTTGTTCATTGCTATTTAGATCAATATAGTGTTACTTATTGATTTCAGAGGTAGTGTCGGGGATTATTTTGATTTAATCACTAAAAAGTTGCTGAAGAGCGGATCATGCCACTTTGCACTCACCTTTTACAGATTATTGGTCAAGGTACTCCTCCTTGAGAGGTTAGATGTTAGTTCTCTGAGCGGGGTAAACAGGTTATGGGCCCTATCGGGATTTGAGCAGACCTAGATCACTAAATAAATTTTATGTGAGAAGTTGAAATTCAGTTTAATATTGGTGGCTTGTTGTTGATTAAATTAAAAGAGTGGAAATGGCTCTTAACTTTGGTAAAGTGGTTCTAGTGGTCTAAGGTGTTTCTCAAATTTGAGAAGAAGTTTTCGAAAGACAGAAAAGGATAGCACTTGTAGAATTAGCAAACAGTCTAAAATGGTGTTTTGCTACCGATAAGAGGGCAGCTGAAAGTGTAACGGAGTTAACGAAGCATCTTGATATGTCAGTGAAAAAGCCAAGTGCTGTGGAGTTAGTAAAAAAATCAAATTGCAAAAGAGACTATTGGAGTTAGAAAGTGAGTGTAAAAGGTTTGAGTTAGAAAGAGACAGGATAAAGAAAGACAAAGATTGTTCGAGTTGAAAAAGTTAAAGTTGGAATTTGAAGCAAAATGACTTTCAATAACAAAAGTAGAAATGCAAGATAGAAGTGATGGTGAGCATGTTTATCGTATCAAACTGCTCGGGAGTGATACTTAGAAATACATCCAAACCATACAAAATCTGATGAAAAAGACACAGAAACCTTTATTTTCATTTTCTTCACGAAACTCGCTACACGGATGAAATAGTCAATGGAAGTATGTTTGATGCTAATTCTGAACAGCTTGAAGGGCAGGTCTACTGAGGTGTTGGCAGCGCGGTCAGGAGAGTGGTGAGGAAAATATGAACAAGTGAAAAAGCCTACCTTGAGTAGCTACAAATTGGTGCCAGAAACATAGCGACAACTGTTCAGAAATGTAAAAAAAAAAGGTCAAACGTATAGCGAGTTTGAAAGAAATAAATAGAACCACTACGAAAGATAGGTGAGACATTAAAGGTAGAAACGACATATTAGGCACCAGTAGATATTACTCATACATTAAATAAATAAATAAATAAATAAATAAATACAAATCTAGCTTTTCACAGCAATTTAATTCCGTGAGGAATAGAAATTTGGAAATGGGGAGAGCCTGAAATGAACAACAACAACAACAAAATCACACTGGGAACTGTTTACCACCTCTGAAAAAGAAACCCAAGAAGGTGGGAAACAGGCGTAAGACCTCAGTGGTTTTCACTGTAAAAAGGTGGGACACAAAAATTCCTGTGCTGGTGGCTTGAGAAAAGCCCCGAGAAGAAGGATGTAGTAAAAGAAACTCAACCATTTGTGGGTGAATTAGCGTCACCCACATCTCCAATGGCTATTTCATCTGTGTAGGGAGTTCCGCAAAAGAAATTTTTAAAAAAAGTTAAGGCAGTCAGGAGAATTTCATAGAAAACCCACAGTGCAGAAATAGGTCATTCGTCCTATTGAATGTGCATGGTTAACAATCCAATTTCTGTAACCCCCGTATTTAACCAACTCGTCCCTCTAACCTACGCACTCTGTGGGACTAATGGGTAATTTTGAATGGATAATCAACCAAGCCGCACATCCTTGGACTGTGACAGGAAACCAGAGCAACCAGGAAGAAACCCATGGAGACATGGGGAAAATGTGCAAACTCCACGTAGACAGTGACCCAAGCCGGAATCGAACCCAGGTTCGTGGAGCTTTGAGGCAGCAATTCTAAGCTTTATGCCGCGGTGCCTTGCTATATGGTTTGGGATTTTATTTGTCTCCGAATAAATTGAATAATGGTGAATTATTTAAGAAATTGAAAAGGGTAGGGAGCTATCTGTATCAAGAATAGGACTCAATTGAAAGAACTGTTAGAGTGTTGTTTCACGAGAAATCAAGGAGCAGAAGTAAAGTGCACAGACTGGGCACTGGCTGGATAATAAGATAGTGCCCGATCTTTTCAAAGCTTCGCCTGTATGGGTATAGTTTACTCAAGTGGAACAGGGGGAGTGGTAACGAAGTTAGCATATTGAGAGATATGGGAGTAACTCTGTCTCTTATCGTAAAAGGTAAAAGCATTTGCACTCCTTCTGAAATATTGCCCGAGAGAGTGAAAATCTGTGGAATAAATGTAGAGAGGAGTAGTGTTCCCCTGTGTCAAATAAGGCTAGGAAGTTCAATCAAAACTGGGTTCGTGATCGTGGGAGTGATGGAAATCTTGGTTATTCCAAGGATACACTTTAGTTTTGGAAACGATATGGCTGGAACACAAGGGAGAATGATGTAGTGGAGAAGCCAAAGCAAAACCAAGGAACTGAGAAGTTAACAGGAAGGAAAACATTATTTTTTTTCGTCTGTGTGTTGACGAGATGCCACAGCCATGAGTTAAAACAGGGAGGGAGAAAACAAGGGAACTATCGAGGAGTTGAGCTCCATTAAATTGGCCTTCTGTTCGATGAGATGGTAAAGGAAAAAAAAACTAAGCACCCAAAGGATCAGGCAGAAGTGTTTAGCTCTGAAATATTAATGGAGTTACAACAAAAAGATGAAACGATAGAGGATTTATGTGATAAAATCTACTCGAATACAATCTGACTATATTCCAGAATGCTGTTACCTTAAGAATAAAATATAAAAGCGGAAATTGAGACCTGTGCAGCTTTGCACAGATGGGAAATGGAGTGAATATCATCAGATTCTATTGTCGGTGGACTACAGGCAGGAAACATTGCGGGAAGTATACGAATAACCTGTAGGAGGTCATCAAGGATTGAGGAAGCCTCATGGTTTATATACAAAATAATTTTGTTGGCCTCGATTAAGAAAGGATGTGGTTGAATTTTCCTGTATTGTCATAAGTGACAGATGGCAAGAGAAGCACGGGCACTGATGAAATCAATCCCTTTGATAGCAATTTCCACACTTGAGGGACATTATATATGGGTAATAATTGATTGCGTACGACCCCTCCTTAAAACCAAAAGTGAATCAGTATTTGCTAAGCGTAATGGATGTGTCCATCAGGTTCCCAGAGGCAATTCCATTACGGAATGTGAAAACAACAAAAGGTTGAGGAAGAGTTGGTTGCTTTCATTGCCCATTAGGGAATGCTCAGGGAGATTCATTCAGACCAAGTGTCCAATTTTGCTTCCAAATTACTTGAGGAGTTAATAGATACTTTATGCAACAGACACATTACATCGATTGAGCAATAACCTGAATCACAGGGAACATTTGCAAGGTGGCATCAGACCCGAAAGACCATGTCGAGGCTTCATGCCAGAATTACTCGAATGATTGGGATAATGCATCCCATTTATATTACTTGCTATTAGAGATGCTCTAAATGCAGCTCCATTTGAGTGACAGGGACGTTAAAATTAATTAAGGAAAATTTGGTAGATCCAAAATCAGAGATCTGGCAGTTAGATTATGCATGTAGGGTGAGTAAAAATTGAAAGAAAGTAGGTGAATTGCCTAGCCAACATTTGAATGTGATACAACACCTAATGAAGGAAGAAGCAAATGAGAAATATAAAATTCGTAAGTTTGCCCTTGGTGTAATTAGGAATGGTGGGAGATCCCTTCAAAGCAACGTTTATTGATCCCTATCAGATTGAGAAGAAAGTGAGTCCAGTATATTACCTGGTAAAGATGCCTGGTCAGAAAAAAAAATGTATAGGGTATGTCATGTCAACATGATGAAACATTATGACAGGGTAAGGGATCCGCAGAAACAAGTATGAGTTACTGCCACTCAGAGAGTAATGAAAATCAGATAATTTGATTTTTTATGTGCCTAAGAATATATTGAATAATGAGGAATTCCTTAAGGGAATCAATAGGCTACCGAGTTATCTGTCCCAGGAACAGAAAACTGAATGGTAATATTTGTTACAGTGCTATGAGGACTCAGGTAGAAATTGAATGGGAAGCAGTAATACTATAGCACATGAGGTTGATGTGGGAATGCTGTTCCGATAAAACGACACCACGTCGGCTTTATCCTCTCAAAACAGCGCAGGGTCAGAAAGAAATGAAAGTGTTGCTACAAGAAGACTTCATAGAGCTGAGTCAAAGCAAATGGAGATCGCCAATCATGTTGGTTCCCAAACCTGATTGTACTCAACGATTTTGCATAGATTATCGGAACGTTAACGCTTGCGATTATTTCTAACACAGCTAATTCTAACGCTTGTGTTGAAAAAGTAGCACAAGCCACTCGCATCACAAAGTTGGACTTACATGCTGATTACTGTGCAGTCCTTTTGTCATAAGGAAACCTCTGCGATATTGACAGGGTGAGCGGATATTTTCTCCAACATGTGTGAGACGTAGAACATCATGCCACAATTATAAACGCAACCACTGAGGCTATGAAGTTACAGGATGCGTCAGGCAGCAATATCCTCCAGCTAGCAGGAGCGGCATTGTGTATGAATTCTTCTAGGGTGAGTGTTTCCGTAAACAGTAATTTTGACATCCGATTATGCTATTGGTGCATTACCAACACGCCCAATATCACTAGGTACTATGCCCTGGCAATGGTGGCATCGGAACAGTAACAAGTAGCAAACCAAAAACGTCTTGCAATTTTCAACAAATAGAACAGGTTTGACGAGAGAGAAACATATCAATCAAATCGCTGTTGTAGTTTCAGTGCAATGTTAATGTAAGCCTGCATGTAATACTAATAAATAAAGTTAAAATATATTTTGGAGACGCTGTTCGTGTCCACAGTGCAGATTAAGGCCTGCGCAGAAAACGATCCAATCTTGTCTAAAAATATTGCTTATGATAAAACACAATGGATTCCGAGGACATACGAGTTAACAAATGTGATTTCAGTATCGTGGACAGGATAATTCTCATAACTGACACTCTGAGTTATCAAAAATTGAATTACTGACACCGAGCTATACCTAACGTCTCAGCCTTGACACAGGCATCACAGGCTTGCTGAAGTGCTGCGAACTATGCCAATGAGATAAGGAACAAGGCCTTCCTCAGGCTCCATGCATTCATTGGATTGCCTTGGCAGGCGATGGGTCCATGTACTTTTTGACTTTATGGAGCCTGTTTTGTTTCATATCTGAAACCATGATAGGTACCCGCATCAAGTAATTAGATGGGAACCTCAGGCGTTCATGACCTTCCATGCTACGATTGAGAATCACGACAACGGTTCTGCAAGCATGGAATGCCAGTGGCCATGGTTACTGATAATGGCAACCCCATTATTAGCAGTGAGTTATTGTTCATTGTGCTCTCAAATGCCACAAGGCACATCCATAAAACTAAGTTTCATCCATCGTCAAATGGTGCAATCTTGCAGAAATGGCATGAATAAACAATTGATGATATCTGTGAAGACTAAAAAAGACCTCAATATTGTTTGACTGCTGGGTCAGTACTCACACAGCAAGAGGCTTCACATCAGAGCTCCCAGTGGGTCGGCAGTTAATACATAACTGATCATATCTTTCCCAAGCCGTGGGGGTTGGGGCGGGGGTGGGGGGGGGAGGTCCAACAAGAGTACAAGAAATGAAATCCTGATTCTGCAATACTGAAAAGAATTTTTTTTAAAAATCTAGACCATGTAATTAACTGCACAGATGTTCCCAATTGGTTCCCTGGAATTACTATGGAGGACACGGGACAACGATCTTATAAGGCAAAATTGCCGGGTTGAATCCTAATGGCATTCTCTCAATTGGAAACGTCACAACACCAGGGTAAAGTCCAGCACGTTTATTTAGAATAACCAGCCACTTAACTGATGAAGGAACAGCGCCCCGAAAACTTGTGATACCAACTAAACCTGTTGAACTTTAACCTTTTGTTCTTACTGTGCCCACCCCGGTCCAACGTCGCATCTCTACCTCATTCTAACCATTTGCAGTGAAGCTACCCACTTTAAATATTTGTTTGCAAACTGGAGTGCTCTCTGCTAGCCCCTCTGGAAAATGGAGACAAGGACTTTGAGATCGAAGCAGAGGAAACGGGCACCCCATCCGAGGTAGAAATCAAGTCGGAACGCGCACTGTCAGCACTTCGATCTTCACTCTGGAATTGAATGTCACTCATTACGTTCACAGTACATGATCACCTCCCGCTTCCGACATAATTCAGACCGAGAACGAATTGGAGGAAGTTGCCCTTGTCACAGTGGGAGTTTCTTGCAGAGTAACGGACCTAAGAGGACAGGGAAGTTATGACGGCCGTTACGGATACCTGCCATTGTCAAAAAGATCTCCCCATAAGTTTTCTGGATTACGAAGTCTCGCCCAATGGGAACTGAGTAGCAGGTGTCAATATTCATTGTTTCTACCTGTATCTTTACTGTAAGTCTCCAGGTATTATCTTCTATAGGGTAAGCCATGGATGCGGCTCCTCCTTTGGTTCGCAACAAATAGTCTTTTTTTGTGATGGAAGACACACGGTGGTTGACTTATTACAGTTAGGCAAATTGAAACTCGCATCAGAAGGAAATCATCTAGAAGTATGCACTGCTAATTTGACACGAGCGGCAGATAGCATTCGATGTAGAAAAATATGGAGAGGCAAATTGCATGTTCCTCGAACAAAATAATGAAGGTCGTTTAAATCAAGTAAAATATGTTTTTTTTTAATCTCTCATCCTTGGTTACATTTGCGAATGTGCCGATGCAATGTAATTATGAAGTGCTGTCCGGTAAAGCTAGACTGAGATGGATTTTAGTAAGGGTGTAAACGAAGTTTGGTACAGTGACAGTTTAGGGGCGAATCCTACCAAGCCAGAATAAAATTTGAATTTGAAGGGAACCTGATGCTTAAATTCCCCGATACTCTGCGCGCCACCATTTTCGAAGGGTGACAAATAAGAACTTGCTGAAAGGAACTTGGCGAGTTGCAGCAGTGCATCCTTTGTATGGTATGCAATGTTGACAAATGGCATTGCGGGCAAAGTCGTTGAATAATAAAAAAAAATGGATTCTATGCCCTCATGTTTTTGTATTAATTTTATTTTCTCCCCTAATTTGAATTTGGTTCTCCTTCTGGAACGTTATTGGGGCTGTACGGGGGAATGAAGAGTATTCCCTGGAACTTCCGATTTCTGCACTGCCGATCGTTGGTGAAATTTGGCGAGGAGGAAACGATGTACTTGAGAGTAAATGCTTAGCTGCTGACCAGCTTTTGCGACCGTCATATTTTGTTGACTGGACCAATCAACTTCAGGAGAAATTGAGAATATCATGACGTTCCCTTTGACAAATTCGGCAAACATAATGGCATTAAAACCGAAGGCAGGATAGCTCGTTTAGGCCTTTATCGAAATTATTCCGTTGATGTGAAAAATTAATTATGCAAGTTAAAAGAAACATTTGCCGACTGAATGGTAAGCAAACGAAGAGAACACAGGAACATATCTTAGCGCATGGAAATTACCTTAAAAGAACGATACAAAAGGCATAGTGAAACACATTATGTCTCAGTCCTCTAACAAAGAACTGTATTGTATTTCTTTTGAGAAGAAGCGAAACCAAAAATAACAACACAGGGAGAATAAATTGGAAAAAAAAAACGATGGTGCAGGCAAAGATAACTGAATTTGCACTTTGCAGGATTCCTAACATAATTTCATTGGACCATACGATTCTCTCCTCAACTTAATTCACATTCCGCACTCCCACCCCCAACCAAATATTTCTTGCCCGGTGAAACATGTCTTAATTGATATAAATATCCTGACGTTTTCGCTAGATTAATGTGAATCATTGAGAACTACATGAAAAAAAACTCACCAATTCCGTAATGGTATGCAAATTGTGGGTGTAACTGTTCATAGAACACATATCATTCGACAAGACAGTGTGTTGTGCTTGTGTATATGTATTAACTCAGGTGCCGCGTTAAATTGGGAGAAAGAAAATTGAATTTCTTCACTAACAGTGACAGAAAAAAATATTTATTTGACCGAAGTATACATCTGGATCAAAGTGAATAAAATTCACTAAAGCACACATGACTGATGAACGATGATTCTTTTTCTCCATGGAAAGTAGGCATTATTTTTCAGCTTAATATGTGTTTTCTTTTAAGTTTACAGTGGCAACATTACTGTCAAAACGTTGCTGTTGTACCTCTGTAGCCAATACTTTTTTTTCGCTGCTTACACTGAAATTGAGCATACTAGTTGCAAAACAAATCTTTGCTTTAGCAATGCACGTGACCTGCTTTGCGTTTTGTTCAAATGAAAGGAAATAATTACAAACATTACGCAATGTACAAATGCCACCTGAGAGTCATCTCAATTATAAATAAAGGCAGAATTTCTACATGCACATTACACGAAAAGGAAACATCATATTTCTTTGAATATGAATCAGCCAGTGATCTTACAGATAGAAAATATTTACTATCCTATCCTTGCCATAGTTGGTGTTCCTGGTAAGTCTTGCCTTTGGATAATGGCCGTCATTAATAATGATTCAATGCTACAATTCGCAATCCCTTCGGCAAATTGATATTAATGCCTGTAATGATTGTTTAAAGGAAATAATTTGTTGCATCGAAGAACAAAAACAAATTGTGTGTACACTTTGTCAGCTTGTCTGTTAAGGCTTTGAAAAGAGCCAACAAGCTGTGTTCCTCTTTATCATTACTTGTAACTGGCAATGCATATACGTTAAAGCAACACGTTTGAGCTGCCACATTAGATAAAGCATTCGTGTTTCAATCTGGAGTAACTACAAGTATCCTTACAATTTCCCAAGATTGTTCAGGGCAAGGGACATGCAAACGTTGGATGGGTTATTTAAAACCAGGGGGAAATTCAAACAGTCGTTTTTATGCTGAAGTGTTTTCTTCCGAGATGATGCATTGAGACATTCTCTTAAAAAAAAGTGCAGCGCTAATCTTCAGACAGGTTCACTTTGCTATTTATTTAACCCTAAATCTTATCAAACTGGATTACGCAGGATTCCGAACTGCTGCATTTAACTGCTCAGTAACATGTCAGAGGGCTTTGAACTCCAGACTACTCGTTAAATGTTGTTATTGAACATAGTGAAGGGACGAAATAAAATAAAAACTATTCAACCGTTCTCTTCTCTAAATGTTGACTTCACACTGCTGGTCATCATTGTGTTGGCAACAGAATGTTGCACGCAAAACAGGTAGTATTGTCCCCTTTTCATAACCTGCAGCATGTCTTACTGATATTTCATTTAAAGCTTATAGTTTTTGCAGAATTGATGGAGCCCAGTTTGTGTGAAATTCTGCAATGCAATATTCATATTTTTAAATGAAACATAATGGCCAGATTTTCAATGTTTTTTTTAATGTTCAATAGGATTAATATTTGACTTTGAATTCGCAAAGCCTGCATTACGTGCAGCTTTCATTTTCTAGAGGTTTTTGTGGCAATTTCAGTAATTTAAACAGAGAAATTCCGACTAATGACGTTTATTAGATGTGGAAAACATAATTGAATGCATCACCCTAGAAACACACAGCGTTGCAGTGCGGTAAATAAAATAGTAGGGTGGCAATTACATTCTGACTCGCTCTAATTATACAACCCATTGACGATTACTCTCATGACAATGAAATTGTCTTTTGCTCGTTATATTGGGAATCATCAACATTGCCACATTCAACTATCCAGTGATATACCCAGTTTTGATTATCCCAATAGCTTTGTTTCTACTACTTTGTTTGGACATTAACAAAAAATTGTTTCTCAATTCCTTAATTCCTAGATATTGCAACCTCAGTTCACCTACTGGACTGGTGCCGAGATCTTATGGCTACCTCGTATCTGATCTTCTGTTCTCTTGTCTTCAATAGAGCTGAATAAAGTTTTTTTTTCATTCGTTTCATGTTTGTTTCATATGTTTCATTCTTCCCGACTCCAACCTATGATGTGAATCCAAAGTCAGTTTTGAAACGAATGCTGAGACAGTAGAAGGAAATCTAAAGCAAGTTCAATTCCAGTGTTCGTAATCCTGTCTGTGACTTGATTTCCATCGGCGTTCTGCCGATGCGCCATCAGAACATAATTAAAACATGCTATAATCTCCCAACTAAGCTGCATCCTACTGTTGTTGACGCACTGATTTTGAGAACGAGTGAGACATTTGTAATTTGTTTTGATACAGTTCATCAAATTATTACTAACGTACAGTTCGAAAACTGTGATACCTGCCTGCTATGCAAACAAACAGTTCAAGATTTGGCAAACATAGAAATTCTTAAAATTTACTGTTATTGTATAATTCTGTAATTTGGAGGATACATAATAATTTACTTGTGTGTGTTCCAGCTAATTTAATGACAATCGTCGCTTTAACCCGGGGAAATTGTGGTCTCTCCAAGTGCATCACCCGTTACCTGGTAACAATGGCAGCTGCTGATCTAATGGTCCTGTTATTTGAAATAATTCTGTATGTGACTAAAGATGTTAACTTTTCGTATTCTTTCCTGAAATACACGCCTATCTGCAGTCTCAATCAAGTCGTGCTGTTTATTGCCATTGACTGTTCTGTCTGGCTAACTGTGGCTTTCACTTTTGATCGATTTATCGCTATTTGCCACCAATCGTTCCAAAGAATATACTGTACAGAAAAAACTGCAACTATGGTGACAGTAACGGTGAGTCTAGTGTGCATTATAGAAAATGTTCCAATATCCTTCATATATGAACCTCGAGAAGTAATTGATAACAAGCCGTTTTCCTGCAAAGTGAAATCAAGTTTCTACATGTTGACGATATGGAAAGCATTTTTGTGGCTCGAATCAATTTTAACTCCGGTTGCACCATTTTTGTTGATCCTGCTGTTCAATTTACTTACAATCAGACATATTATCATGGCAAACAGAATTCGCAGTGGACTCAGAAAATATGCTGATAACTCTAACCATTCAGATCAAGAGATGGAGAACCGCAGGAAATCAATAATTTTACTTCTCACAATTTCTGGCAGTTTCTTACTGTTATGGGCAGTTAACTTTATTTTTTTCCTACTTGTGCAATTTACAGACACTCAGTTTTTGGCACAAAATTACAACGATTCCAGTACCATTGCAGAACAGTGTGGGTATATGTTTAGGGCTTTGAGTTCTTGCACGAACACATTTATCTATGGAGTCTCGCAGTGCAAATTCAGGGAACAATTGAAGAATATGATTAAACACCCTGTGTTACTCATTATTAACTTATTGAAATAAATACTACAGTTTATTAGTTTAATTTTAAGAAGTGCGATTTTTGAACCAGTTTTACAGAATTAACATGAAAAATTTAATGAAAAAATGAGAGTCCGCCAAAGGTTGTAAAAATATTCCTCTTTAGCAATACATGGATGTTGTGGCAAGAGAAGATGTATAAATGCAACAGCATGTCCAATATAAAGTTAAAAACTGGAAAGCGAAGTTGTTTTTTATTTGGTCGCAAAACTGGCCTGACTTTATTAATTTTATCACATTGAATGATTGTTAATGAACAAATGAAGTTTTGTTTTCAATTTTCAATTCAAATCGAATGAAAAAAAACATATTAATTGACATCACCGATTTAAATCATACACTTATTTCCTTAAACACAATTCAAAACTCATTTTGCTCACATATGAATTCGCTGAAATACAGCAATTCCAGCAAACACCTTTGTGCCTTATGCTCACAGCTGCGCTGTACAGTTTAATTCAGTGAAAGCATTGTGATGCAGCTTCATTGGTAACTTACCACTGATAATGTAAAATATAAATTGCATTTTCATGGACTATTTAACTTAAGTAAATGTTGTTCAAAATCTTGACGAATTTCGAAATTAACAGCTTATTACATCCCCAAATTGTGTCGGTGAAAACATAGCCTGTTTCAACTATCTTGTAGTTTCACTTGTCTGCCACAGCAATATCAATTCCACACCTTCCAATCATGTTCCTTCACCAGGTTTATCAGCCCATTATTGGCTATATTGCTTCTTATTACTAATTTTGAAACTGAATGGCATAACAAAGAACAAAGAACAAAAACAGCCCGGGAAACAGGCCCTTCGGTCCAACGAGCCCGCGCCACCATTTTAACATTACCAGTCCCCCCTCCACCCAGGACTCTTATCTATTGTTTTCTGGCCATCCACATTGAGGGAAACTAATTTAGGGACAATTTATTACTTCCAATCAGCCTAATAGCACATCTTTGGGGTGTGGGAGGAAACCGGAGCACCTGGAGAAAACCCACACAAGCACGGGAAGAATGCGCAAACTCCCACAGACACTGGCCCAAATCCATGTGTCTGCACAGCAAACAGTGATAGTCACTGAGCTGTCGTGTTGCCCAGCATCTGGTCCAGTTTAAGCACACACTAACGACATGAAGCACTAGACCAATCTCGAACAATCGAGAGCAGCCCAAGTACGACCCATCGCGTGTATGCCCCTCGTTGGACAACAAGGCGGACCTATTTAAAACCTGTGAATGAAAAGAGAAAAAAACATTATTATCATACCATATCCATTTACCTCACCAGGGACGCCCCAATGCTAATCTCCTATATCCACTCCGATCTCCAACCCACTCATGTGCCTGTCTAAGTTACTCTTAAACAACTCTAGCGTGCTTGCCTCCACCACCTTACTTGGCAGAGCATTCCATACCCCCACTACCCTCTGTGTGAAAAACCTCCCTCTAATATCTGTGTTATAGCTCTCGCCCCTCACCTTAAGCCCATGGCCCCTCGTACTGTATGTCTCCAACATAGGAAATAACTTACCTCTGTTTACTCTATCTATACCATTCATAATCTTATATACCTCGAACAGATCCCCCCTCAGTCGACGTCTTTCAAGGGAAAACAGCCCCAATTTGTTCAATCTTTCCTCATAACCCAGTCCTTCCATACCAGGCAACATCCTGGTAAACCTCTTCTGCACTCTCTCCAGAGTCTCTACGCCCTTCCGGTAGTAAGGCAACCAGAACTAGACGCAGTACTCTAAATGCGGCCTAACCAACGTTCTACACAACTGCAACATTAGACTCCAGCTCTTGTACTGTATACCTCTTCCTATAAAGGCTAACATATCATAAGCTTTCTTCACAACCTTCTCCACCTGTACTGCCACCTTCAAAGACTTGTGCACTTGCACCCCCAGGTCTCGCTGTGATTCTATACTACTTATGGGCTTACCCTTTATCATATAACTCCCCCTTACATTATTCCTGCCAAAATGCATCATCTCACATTTATCCGGAATAAACTCCATTTGCCATATATCTGCCCAATATACCAGCCTATCGATATCCCGTTGTATTGCCAGACACGGCTCCTCACTGCCTGCCAATCTTGGTGTCATCAGCAAAGTGATCACACCACTTACTCCCTCTTCCAAGTCATTTATAATCTGCATTAACACCTCTGCAAATACAGTTTTTTTTGTAATGCTGAAAAAGTAATTAAGTAATGTATGGCAATTCATTCTGTCAATTTGGCCCATTCAATCGAACGACCCTAAATCTCAATGCCTGGATAATCTAGAATTTCCGCTCACAAAGCTACTCTGTTAGGTGGACGTTATGTTGTATTTTTTTTCCCAATCTGTGTCTTGTAATTTTCGTATCATAAGCAATTAATCTCAAGCTCAAAAAACACTCGTTGTTTCTGTCAGGTGGTCAACTGGCTGCAAGCTAAACAATATAATTCAGACCTGAAAGCAGCCAGCTGCTCTTAGGGAGAGCAGATTCATTGGTTACCGTTCAACCTCTCAGAATTAACATTCAGGAGCAAAACCTGGATTGAAAATGCTTTTTCGTCCAGCAGTTTTGAAATTTACCTGACGAAATGTACTGTGGAAAACCAAACTGTCATCTGCACAATTCACTGAAATCTCCTTCTTTTAGAGGTCTCTTCCAGGGCAGGTAGGAACTGTACAAGAAGTACGGGTTGCATCTCAACTGGAAAGGCATAAATATCCCGGTTGGGAGTTTTGCTGGTGTTACACAGGAAGATTTAAACTAGTTTGGAAGGGGTTGGAACCAATGCAAAGGTGAATTAACAGAAGGAGAACTAGACAGTAGTGCCAGTAAGACTCAGATAAATAGATGGCAGTGTATGGTTGCTGATCAAAGCGAGTCTGGTGAACTGAAGTGCAATTAGTTCAATGCAAGAAGTGTAATAAGTAAAACAGATGAATTTGGGGCTTGGATTAGTAATTGGAACTGTGATGCTATTGTTATTACAGAAATGGTTATGGGAAGGATAGGGTTGGCAACTTAACGTTCCAGGGTACAGATATTTCAGGCAGGATAGAGGGGGATGTAAAAAGGGTCGGGGAGTTGCACTACTGGTTAAGGAGAATACTACAGCTGCACTGTGAGAGAACATTACGGAGGGTTTATACAGGGGACAATAACGGGTAGAGCTCAAGAATAGGGAGGGTGTAATCACAATGTTGGGGTTTACTTAAGGCCGGCCAACAGCCAACGGGAGATAGAGAAACAAGTATGGAGGCAGATATTGGCAACGTGTAAAAAAAAAACAGGCCTGTTGTGGAGGAAGATGTTACTTTCCTCTATATTGAATAGGGCTCACTTGTGCTCGGGGTGTAGATGGGACAGGGTTCATAAAGGGCATCCAGAAGGGCTTCTTAAAAATGTGGGTAGATAGACCAAATAGAGAAGGGGGGCTACTGGACCTGGTGTTGGGGAATGAGCCCGGTAATATGGTCAACTTTTCAATAGGGGAGCAGTTCGAAGACAGCGACCATAACTGAGTAAGCTTTAATATACTGATGTATAAGGGTAAGTGTAATCCTCAAGTGAGAGTGCTAAATTGGGGGAGGGCTAATTACAACAACATTAGGCAGAAATTGAACAATGTAGATTGGGGGAGATGCTTGAGCGCAAATCCACATCTAACATGTGGGAGGCTTTCAAGTGTAAGTTGATAGTGATTCACAATTGGCACATTCCTGTAAGAATGAAGGATAAGTATGGCAAGTTTTGGGAATATTGGATAACAAGAGATATTGTGAGGCTAGTCAAAGAGAGAGGAAAAAAAACAGTTGTCAAAGATCAGAGGCTGGGAAGACATGAAGCATGTGTGGAATACAAGGGAAGTAGAAAGAAATTTAAGCAGAGTAAGGAGAGTTAAAAGGAGTCATGAAAAGTCATTGGCCAGCAGGATTAAGGAAAATCCCAAAGTTTTTTATACATATATAAAGACCAGGGAGAGGATTCACCCACTCAAGAATAGGAGTGAGAATCTATGTGTGGAGCCAGAGGAAATGGAGGAGGTATTGAATGAACACTTTGTATCAGTATTCACCAAAGAAAATGAATTGGTGGATGACGAGTCTGGGAAAGGATGTGTAGATCGTTTGAGTCATGTTGGGATGTAAACGGAGGTGTTATTGTGTCTCTTGAGAAACATTAAGGTAGGCAAGTCCCCAGGGTCTGATGAGCTATATCCCAGAAAACTGAAAGAAGCAAGGGAGAAATTTGTTGGGGCCTTGAGAGAAATCGGTGTATCCTCACTGGCTACAAGGGAGATCCTAGATGATTGGAGAAGAGCCCATGTTGTCCCTTTCTTTAAGGAAGGTAGCAAGAATAATCTAGGGAATTATAGGCCAGTAAGCCTTATGTCAATCGAGTAAAATTACTGCAGAGGTCTCTTTGAGACAGGGCTTACTTTCCTTTGGAAATAAATGGATCTTTTATGAAGGGCAGGTCATGCCTCACAACTTGATCGAGTTTCTCGAGGCAGTGACGATGAATGATAAAGGTAGGGCAGTGGATGTTGTCTACTTCAACTTCAGTAAAGCCATTGATCAGATCACTCATAGCAGACTGGCATAGAAGGTGAAGTCACTTGGAATCAGAGATGAGCTAGCAAGGTGGGTACAGAACTGGAATCATAGAAGTCAGAGGGTAGCAGTGGAAGATAGAGTTTCGGAATAGAGTTTTGTGACAGGAGGAATTCTTCGGGGATCAGTGCTTGGGCCTGTGGTGTTTGTGAAATACATTAATGATTTGGGAGAAAATGCAATTGGTTTAATTTGTATGTTTGTGGACGACACAAAATTTTGTGGATTTGCGGATAGTGATGATGATAATCAGATTGTACAGAAGGACATAAATCGGCTGGACGCTTTGGTGGAGAGATGGCAGATGGAGTTTAATCTAGACAAATGTGAGGTAATTCATTTTGGAAGGTCTAATACAAATAGGAAATATACAGTAAATGGCAAAACCGTTAAGAGTATTGATAGACAGAGGGCTCTAAGTTTACAGAAACACAGATCAATGAAAATGGCAAAGCAGGTGCAGAAAGTAGTCAAGGAGGCATATGGCATGCTTACATCCACCAGCTGGCACATTGACTTTAAAAATTGGCAAGTCATATTGATGCTTTATACAAGCTTAGTAAGGCCACACGTGGAATCTAGTGTTCAATCCTGGTCGCCACATTAGCAGACGGATGTGGAGCTTTAGAGACGGTGAAGAAAATATTCGCCAGGATGTTGCCTGATATGAAGGGCAGTAGCTATGAGGGCAGGTTGGACAAACTTGGTTTGTTGTCACTGGAACAACAGAGGCTGAGGGCGACGTGATAGAGGTCTACAAGATTATGAGGGACATGGATAGAGTGGATAGTCAGAAGCTTGTTCCTAAGGTGGAAAAGTCATTACTTGGGGGCATAGCTTTAAGATGTGCGGGGCAAAGTTTAAAGGAGATGTACGAAGCAAGTTTATATGTCTACACACACAAAGGGTGATGGATGCCTGGAACTCGCTGCCGGGGGAGGTACTGGAAGCAGATACTATAGTGACATTTAATACATGAATAGGATGGGATAGAGAGATATAAAAAACAGAAAGAACAAAAACAGCCTGGGAAATAGGGCCTTCGGCCCAAAGAGCCCGCACCGCCATTTTAAAATTACCAGTCCCCTCTGCACGCATGACCCTTATCTATGCTTATGGTGTCGTGGTTCCCCAAGACGACAACTTATTTAACCCGATTGAAACAGAGAGTCTGAGTTGTAATCCTCCAAGCAGTAGACTTTATTTTCCAGTACAAGAGAAATAAAGCCGGGAGGTCCGGAACACTCCAACGAGCCATCGGCTTACAGTCTTTTTAAGCACATTTCAGCTCCATACCTCAAGATCCTTATCTCGCTTTTACGACCCACTGACCCTTTATCTGTTTTGCTTGAGATTGGTCACTCCCTGTTTCCTCTCTTTTCTTCTTGAAACCATGGTGGTTACATCCCTTGCTTTTATCTTTACGACTCTGCTTGTACACTAATAGTGGTTTAGCTGACTTAGGCCGAATGTGAAGAAAAACATGCTCACTTTATTACTTCCTTTTTATTACGGTCAATCTCAAGCTGGACAGCTGGGTTGTGTCCATTGTCCCCCCAAAGGGACTATTGGTTGCATTTGCTAGTAAGTAACTGCTATACTGCTTCTCTGGGCCTCCTGCTTTGATCACATTTGCTACACTTGATTATATTAGGTTACAAATCAGCTATACTTGATTACCCATCCCAATTCTACTTCAAGGAAGACATTCTAATACTATCCGTGCTTCCGTATTTCATATCCAGTTTAGGTACAATTATTCAGTACAAATTCTCTAAGTACTAACATGCTTACATATTGAGTACAAATTTCCTTACATATCCCCCCTTTGAGACTATCCCCTAGTCTCATCCCAATTACCAAGGTCAGCTCAGATAGTCCCCCTTGTTTGACCCCGTTCACATGCACATATTTAATCACACTTGTAGGCAACGTGGGGGAGCCAAGTACTTTGGTCAGGGATCAATGTCCCCATTCTAGTCTTATCATGGCTTGTCTAGCAAAAGTCCGGATTTTTAGGTTGCTCCCCCAGATTGCCTGCCCCTAACAGTCATCAGCCAAAAACCTTCCCACCCTTGTCTAGGGAAGGGAAAAAGACCGATTCCTGTGTACAGACTAAGTCTCTTGGTCTCCGTAGGCATCGGTGAGGTTGTAGAACGATCCTCCACTAGTGCAGCTATTTCGCAAACTGACAGGTTTCAATTTCAACCAGGGTCATTGTGAATTCATCCAGCAGGGGCAGTTCAATGTTTCCCCATTCCTGAGTTGTCCCTCCCAAACGTGGGTTGCTTGTCACTTGTGTCACCATTTGTCGCACTGCCAATCTAGCAAGGAGGGATCTCAAGACAGGTAAAAAACAGCAAAATATTAATCCCAGGATGGTTATTGTCATGGCTGTCACAACTTCAGCTTTAGCAAACCAGGCCCCCCATCTTCCTAACATATTGTCCAGCCAATTCCATACCCCATGCCCGAACCCAGCATTCTCCTTCACCTCTCTCCTGAGATTTTTCAGCTTATTCATGGCCTGTGTGAATGACCCCTCTGGGTCAGTGTTATTAGGGATAAATGTGCAACACTGGTCCCCCCCAACATTACACATACACCTCCTTTCTCTGCTAATACCATATCTAAGGCTATCCTATTTTCCCACGCCATTCTACTAGTGGCGTCTAGTTGTTCCGCCAACCCCTTGACAGCATCCCTGGTATAGTTAATGAATCTCTGTTGGTTATAATATATATAATTTATCCAATCTACGTTCTTATTTATTGTTACCCACCAAAACAAGGACTCAAACCCAGCTGTAATTTGATTTCGAGCTTTAAATTCATCGGGGACTCCCTGAGGCACTCCTATGGGATCTAGATATATCTTTTCATCAAAAGAAATTCCTATCACTGATCTCTTATTTTTTCTGATCCTTTTTGATTCTTCAAATGCCAAGGTAAATGGTATAGCCAATTGGACAATTGCACATGTACCTTTCCACTGGGGGGGTAGAGTTGGCCTTAGTACCCTTCCTCCACAATACCACCATATATCTGCTCTGGGGATTTTCAATGATGAATAGTTCCCTCCCATTCCGTTCTCTGTAATGCTCCTGACCTCTGAGCATGTTTCTAACTTCCCCATATTGTGACTTAACTCTGCCCCTTGTCGGTTCACACATGAAGTGTGATTCACAACAGCAGTGAGAAACTGAGGGGGAGTTTTTAAGTTCTTTGCTTCCACGGGAGGGAACATCAGGGATAGGGATGTGCAGTTCGGATTGCCCCATGCTTCCTTTTCTTGATACAGGGCTAACATGCACTCCATACCTCTTCTGTCACGTTTCCATCCCAGAGGGAAGGGTACTATTTGAGCCACTGGCCTCCCAGACGCACAGGCATAGCAATTGCTTTTATTTAAGCTTTTTACAGTGTATTTGATCCATTCTACCCAGGCATTGGTCTCCTCATACCCAGTCTCTATTTCAAGGGTTTGTTTTAGGTTGTTTACTTCTACCATTCTTACTGCCCTTGGGTCATTTTGGGGAACCTGATCATTTCGGTCGGGTGTTTTCAAATTTTTATCTACATAGATTCGGAAACAGCATTTCAATTTGCTGTCTTTTCCTCCCTCCTTTACCCTGATTCTAAATACTGCCTGGTGCAGTTGATAGTCTCTGGTCCAATTAACCGTAAGGAAGGGTCCACCAGCTATGGAGTACCGGGAGAGGTTTTTAGGATCTAGAACTGGACCGTTTATTTTTTTTCGGTCCCTTTGGTCCCTTTTATTGTTTTATATATATAGGATTGCATTTCTTATCTAAGCATTCTGATCTGGACTGCATATTTTTCTGATGAAGGGATATTATGGAAGGGTGTCCACCCCAAGGATATTTTCCATCAGCATAAAATTGTAAGGATTCTACCGAATATTTTCGCTGGCTCACCAGATCTCCACACACTACCAAAGAACATAGGTCAGTTTCTACCACCTGTGTTGTAGGGAGATCCAGAATCGTAATTGAGCTTATAGTATTTTTCCTTTCCTTTTCTAATTTATCTGAATTATATCCCATACTTGTAAGTACTTTCTGAGACAAGAGGAAGGAAAGCATTATCCAGGTTACCCCTTCCATTCTATCCCTTTCTCGTTACCTTTTAGGAGAGAACTTATTCAAAACAGTTTCTTTCCCGCGCTCACGCCGCTACTAGAAATTGATTATTTAGAGTCTTTTAAATTTCAGCTTCAAAGGTTCTTCAGTCAGTTTGACCATCCACGTGTTGGAATTATCTGGAGGTTTTACCAGTCCCTTGATTCTAGTATGATGTGTCCACCCCTTTTCAGCAGTCCTGATTGCTGTCTCAGTTGTTAGGAGTGCTTGATATGGTTCCTCCCATTCCAGTTGCAGCTTAGTTTCTGTCCATGACTTTACCAGGACCCAATCTCCCGGTCGTATTGTATGTACCGTGAAGTCGAGGGCTGGAGTCTGCGACAATAATCCTTGTTTCCTAAGGGAAGATATCGAGGAGGACAGGCCCAGTATATATTTCTTTACAAATTGATCATTCATTTCAGGAACCGGTAACTCCCCGACTGCTCCCATATAAGGCAGTCCAAATAGCATTTCATAGGGGGATAAACCCAAATCCTTTTGAGGAGGTGTACAAATACGCAAAAGCGCTATTGGTAAGCACTTAGTCCAAGGGAGTTTCGTTTCTATTATCAGCTTAGATCCTCTGTCCACTCTAAAACATTAGGTTCTTCTTCTAACAGTTTCAAATATAGTTGTTTAGTTTTCTGTGCGTACCCTTCGATCCACAATCTACAGTATCCTACTAATCCCAAGAACCTCCTAAGTTCCTTTTTAGTCCGTAGTATATTTAGATCTAGGATTCCTTGTATTCTTTCTGGATCTATTCTTCTCCTTCCCTCACTGATTAGGTGTCCAAGGTATTTAACTTCCTTCTCTACGTACTGCAGCTTTTTCTTTGACACCCTGAATCCCTGTTGTCCCAAAAAATTCAATAAGCTATTTGTGGTTTCTATTACCTTTTCCTTTCCTCCTCCTGTTACTAGTAGGTCATCTACATATTGTAGTAACGTGATTTCATCAGGATTTTAAATCTTTCTAACACCTGCTTTAAGACTTGACCGAAAAGATTTGGGGACTCTGTGAACCCCTGTGGGAGCACTGTCCACCTGAACTGTTGTTTCTGTCCTGTGATAGGATTTTCCCACTCAAAAGCAAATAAGTCTCGACTTCCTTCCACCAGTGGGCATGTCCAAAATGCATCTTTTAGGTCCACTACACTGAACCATCCGTGATCAGGAGGAATCTTGCTTAATAAAGTATAAGGATTAGGGACAACGGGGTGTCGCGTCTGCACTATCTGGTTCAGGGCCCTTAGGTCCTGTACCAGGCGGTACGTTCCATCAGGCTTCTTTACAGGCAATATAGGGGTATTATAAGGGGACATGCAGGGTTCTAACAGTCCATCTCTAACCAATCCTTCAATTACTGGCTGTAATCCTTTTTTTCCTTGCAAAGGTATAGGGTATTGCTTAACACAGACCGTCTCTCCTTTTTTTTTTAAATTTATTTGCAGAGGAGGAACGTTTAATCCCCCTCGGTTTCCCTCCCCTGCCCAGACTATCGGGTCTATTTGCTGTTCCTGTTCGTCTGTTAATACTGCCATGGTTACTGTTAATTGGTTCTTTTCTACTCCAATTGCCAAACCCAATTTAATTATTAAGTCTCTGCCTAATAAATTACTGCCAACTGCTGGTATGTATAAGAGTTGACCCTCTATCCGCTCAGTCTGATATTTAAGCATAATCGGTTCAAACATGGGGACTGTAAAACCTTCCCCTTTCACTCCTGATACCGTTAATTTTTTTATCGATTAACTTTATTCCTCTCGGTATAAAATTCAGAGAGGATCTAGTGGCCCCCGTATCCACCAGAAACACCGCATCTTCTTGTTGGGGACCCACCTGCAGATTTATCAAGGGTTCCCGGTGGATTCCCGGGGGTAGGAACCCCTGACCTCCCTAATCTTCATCCATACTCGTGAGAGGGACTACCCTCTCTTCTCTTTGTAATTCAGGGCACTGTCTTCTAAAATGTCCAACCATTCCACAGTGATAACACCCCTTTTGGGTTTTTTGTGTTACCCCACCTTTTAGTGCCCCACCTTTTCTACTTCCGCGCACCTTCTGTTCAACATACTGATACCCTCATGTCCTTTCCTCAGTTAGGGGATTTACCCTCTTTCTCACAATCTCATCTACGGTCGCTACCATTATCTTTGCCTTCTGTTTCTCTGTCTCATTATCTCTCTTCACAAATACCTTCTGTGCTTCTCTTAACAATTCATCAAGTGGCTTCTCACTCCACCCTTCTATTTTCTGATTTTTTTTTTATCCCCACTCCACTTCTTAGTGGAAGTGACTACTTGTTCAATTAGTCCAGCTAACTGATGTATTAACAATACTGCTATTTTCTTTGTTTGGTTTCTCTTTTCTAACTCTCTAATCTGTGATTCTGATGTTTCAATTCTCTCCTTGTCGTCAGCCCAATTTTTTTTTTACCCAAGACTGAGATGTGTTCAATTAATCCAGTTTAAACCTGTTTAATTAATTCAAACTAAGAGAATTCCAATTATCTTAGTTCCGTCCTTTTTTTCCCAATCATTTCCATTGTTGATCTAGTGGGTGAAATGGATCCCACCCCTAGGTCGCTCTTATCACAGTCCGGTGATACCTATCAGGGGTGATCAGTGTCCTTCCGTACCACCGCTTACACTCGTGGGCTTACACCCTTAAGCTCACACTATTAAGCCGGCTTTCCCTTCTACTCCGGCGATCTCTCAGACAGATTCTTTCTTACTCTCATCTGAACATCACATCCCAGGCATCCTTTTCTAGCCTTTACACTCACTTCAAACTTCTGAGCTTCGCGTAGGGGGCTACCCCTCTTAACAACTGGTCTAAGGCTAGGTGTAAAGACAGACACCTCCTTATCTGCACGTGCTCAGCTCAGACCTCTCACACACTCTCACACTCTTTCATCACAGATGAGCACCTACTGTACTTTGATTCACTCCCTTAAATTCGGTAATCTATTCCGGAGCTCCGGTTGTGGCCATTCAACCGGACCCGTAAACAGATCCCAGGTTTCAGCACCAATTCTTGTAGGTAAAGATACCTCTGAGACTAATTGTGAGTCAAAGTACAGCAGTTTATTTAACAAAAGCCTGATTCAGAAAATCCAAAATAAGATTCATTTTTATCATCTTTAAATATCCTCACTAAATCAAGACCCTTGCACATTCTTACAATTCTGGTACAATAAAACAAAACATCACTTGGAACACAGATGCACAAAGAAATACTGAAAGCATTCTAATGTGCAATCTATATGTTTAATTATTTCTACAGCTCTGTCTTTGTAACCAACACAGGCAAGTACAAAATCAAATCTACTGTTTGCCTAACTGGTTAACTCTCCTTACAACTTTAAGATGCAATGTAATGCCACCTTTCCCACTTGGCAGAATTCAAATCTCTGTCCGATCCCTGCATAATTTAGTAAACTTAAAGCAATTCACTTTGATTGGCTATACCTATTACATCACCTGAGGGTCTCAATTACACAGTTACACCCTCTCTCTCTCTCTCTCTGTACCATACAGAGTCAGCCTGCTTGTCTCTTTTTTTTAACCCTTTACTGGTGGGAGCTCACTGACCTCTAATAAATTTGACCTGTTTGATTTGGGTGCCTCACGTCGTGACAAATCCCCTTCTCTCTCAAACAGTCATATAGTCATGCACAATTCCAAATACATAACTGCTATTAGCGTTCACCCCGCACCTCAGTAAAAGCCTATGTCAGGGTTCCCAGTTCCACTGACATACTTCTCTCTACTCTTTCTGCTCCCTCATCACATAACCTCCCCTTAGTTTTAACTACCGTATTAGGTAAGAGAGCAATCTCTCACAGATCTCTCTCCCTCTCGGTTGACGTCTTTTCCCCGAGGTCCTGGGTAGGTTCGGACTGGCAGGCCTTCCTACACTTACTCTCCTTGGGCAAGTCGTAACCTGGAATCCCGCTCCAAACCGCTTGACTTAACCTAGTTGCATCGATTAGCGTTCGGTTCTTTTTGCGTCGCACTTTTTACCCATTCACAGACAACACAGTATTCGCAGCGCGCTTTGCATGCAAAACTCTACCCTTCAGATCAGACTCAGTCTCTCAAAGTGTTTTTCCCCAATTTAATTTTACCTATGCAGGATGTTCTTTGGGTTGGGGAGATCCAGGACCAGCAGAGAGCCGGGTGCGCCGAGCCTCGAGATCCCTTTTTCCGACAACAAGGATTTACATGCAATATAAGTCTGCTTACCTTGCTGTCAGAATGCCGGCTTTGGGATGTCCAGCCCCAGTCGGACCACCGTCTCCGCTACTCCTTCCAGATGCTATTTTCCGGGCGGTCTCCCACAACACCCTGCTCGCAGCGCCAATTTTGTCGTGGTTCCCCAAGACGACAACTTATTTAACCCGATTGAAACAGAGAGTCTGAGTTGTAATCCTCCAAGCAGTAGACTTTATTTTCCAGTACAAGAGAAATAAAGCCGGGAGGTCCGGAACACTCCAACGAGCCATCGGCTTACAGTCTTTTTAAGCACATTTCAGCTCCATACCTCAAGATCCTTATCTCGCTTTTACGACCCACTGACCCTTTATCTGTTTTGCTTGAGATTGGTCACTCCCTGTTTCCTCTCTTTTCTTCTTGAAACCATGGTGGTTACATCCCTTGCTTTTATCTTTACGACTCTGCTTGTACACTAATAGTGGTTTAGCTGACTTAGGCCGAATGTGAAGAAAAACATGCTCACTTTATTACTTCCTTTTTATTACGGTCAATCTCAAGCTGGACAGCTGGGTTGTGTCCATTGTCCCCCCAAAGGGACTATTGGTTGCATTTGCTAGTAAGTAACTGCTATACTGCTTCTCTGGGCCTCCTGCTTTGATCACATTTGCTACACTTGATTATATTAGGTTACAAATCAGCTATACTTGATTACCCATCCCAATTCTACTTCAAGGAAGACATTCTAATACTATCCGTGCTTCCGTATTTCATATCCAGTTTAGGTACAATTATTCAGTACAAATTCTCTAAGTACTAACATGCTTACATATTGAGTACAAATTTCCTTACAATGGCTTTCCACATTGAGGGAAAACTAATTTAGGGACAATTTATTACCTCCAATCAGCCTAATAGCACATCTTTGGTGTGCGGATATGATTCCGGGAAGGGTAAAGCGTTTTAGTTCAGTCGGCAGCAAGGTCAGTGCTGGCTTGAAGGACGAAGAGCCTGTTCCTATGCTGTAATTTCCTTTGTTCTTTGTTCCTTGTTATCTGAACAAATGACTACATGTGAGCACGAAAGTCCAAAGCAATATCGCGTCATGCAATGTACAAAAAAAAAATCAAGATCCATTACACTAGTTCAACCACTCGACAATCATCTATGATAGATCCACTGTTATTCCGTAGGCAATGTGTAAAACAAAACAACGCCATCTACTTCACCGTAGGTCCGGTTCCTAGCGCCCAATAAAGGCACAAGTAAATGCATATAAACCAGGCTATGCGTTGGACTTTTCAATTTACCTTGAAAAATTGGTTTTAAAAAGGGACCACTTCACTGAAATCAACAGATATTTTCTCCTGACACAGAACGGTTTGACTTTCCAAATCCTATCAGAACTCACGTAAGGACTAAAACCGAAACCCCAATCCATTGCAATATTTTGGAAACCCCAAGAACAATCCAAAAAAAAATCATGACTGATATGAAGAACGCATGTACGGATTTTTTTTTAGAACGGAATTTATTCGATCTAGTTTAATCCAAGGAACAGTGTTGATTTATTATATCTGACCTTCCTGTCCTGTAATAAGAATGCCCCTTTGAAGACACAGCCGACACGGTTGTGACCAATGCTGCCTCACAGCGCAGGGACCCGTGTTCAATTCGGCCTTTGGTGATTGCCTGTTTGGAGCTTTTACTGCGTGCTCCAGTTTCATCTCACAGTCCAGAGATGTGAGGGTTATGTTGATTGATTATATTACATTGTTAGGGATTAACAGGGAAAATGTGTAAGGGATGGAGCCTGGTTGGGATTCTTGGTGGTGTATGATCGATGGGCCGAATGGGCTTCCTTCTCTGATGTCGGGATTCGGCGATTCTAATCACACGTTAGGATAGAATTTGGAAAATTGGAAGAACAAGGTCATTCACTGGAACAAATTGTGCCAATCTGGCCATCCAAGATGACATTACATGTAAATGTAATGTGAGCATCTGCTGACGTAAGCCCTGTAAAGAACGAACATTAAGAGCTCCTTCCGTGCAAACAACTACTCGAGAGCGGAATTGAACCGGAGTCCCTAGCGCTGTGAGACAGTAGCGCTAACAATTGTGCCATCATGACTCCCCAGTTTGTCACAATTTCACTATCTGGCAAGCAAAACCAATGCTTCAATGTACAAAAAAAAATCTAAAGCACAATACTGGAAAGCATTACGATTAAAGCATAATGATGTTGAGATGGGGCCACTTACCTAGGCGTGGCAAGATTCAGCTCGAAATCTGGGTAACTAACCCAACAGTAATTTCCTTTTCCACGTTCTTACTGTTAGTAATGTGCACCAAAATATGCAGTTCTTCTAGACTAGCACGTCCAGTACGTTTACAATACTGACATCTAACCGACGATGTGGAAAATTGCCCTGCAATGCCTGTTCACAATAAAAAGTTGAAAAAAATACAAACTTACAGCTAGCATTCCATTCGCTTCTGCTCCCGATCGTCAGTCAAATGATGAAACTAGTCATCAACTGTTGTCAAGCAACACCTGCTGAGAAGAAACTTACGCAACGATGCCCTATGTGGGATTTACCTGAGTCACTCAGCCCTTGACCTCAGTAGCGATAGACAACAATACCTCATCCATGTCTACCCTCAACAGCCATGCCTCACAAGGCTCTGACATCAGCCTCTTAACATCTCCCCGATACATTCATTTCCGTGCGGTCAAATTGTGTTCCAACTCAATTTTCAAGTTTGCTGATAACACCACTACACTGAATCTGATCCCAAACAATGACAAGACGGAGCACAGGAGACAGAGAGTCCGGTGAAGTAGTGGATGACAAAAAATCACTCCGTGAAGTGCTCAGGGGGACAAGAGATTAAATTGTTGGGCCTCTGACAGAAATCTGTGTCTCTTCATTGGACACAGGTGAGGTCCCAGAGGACTGGAGGATAGCGAATGTGGTACCGTTATTTAAGATGGATAGCAGGGATAACCCGGGTAATTATAGGCCGGTGAGCTTGACGTTCGTGGTAAGGAAGTTGTTGGAGAGGATTCTTACAGATAGGATGTATGTACATTTAGAACAGAATAATCTCATTAGTGACAGACAGCACGGTTTTGTAAGAGGGAAGTCGTGCCTTACAAATTTAGTGGAGTTTTTTGATGAGGTGACAAAAATGGTTGACGAGGTCAGGGCCGTGCATGCCGTCTATATGGATTTCAGTAAGGCGTCTGACAAAGTCCCTCATGGCAGGTTGGTGAAAAAGGTTAAACCTCAAGGGATGCGAGGGGAGGTTGCTAGATGGGTAGAGAACTGGTTTGGCCACAGGAGGCAGAGGGTATCAATGGAAGGACCTTTTTCCGGCTGGAGGACTGTGACCAGTGGTGTTCGGCAGGGCCCTGTACTGGGACCTCTGCTATTTGTGATGTGTACAAATGGTTTGGAAGACGGTGTAACTGGTGTGATCAGTAAGTTTGTAGATGGCTCAAAGATGGCTGGACTTGCTGATAACGATGAGCATTGTCGGACAATACCGCAGGATATAGATAGGCTGGAAAATTGGGCGGAGAAATGGCAGTTGGAATTTAATCCAGATAAATGCGAAGTGATGCATTTTGGTAGAACTAATGGCGGGGGGGGGGGGGGCGGGGTGGGGGGGTTGCTATACAATAAATGACAAACCATCAAGAGTATAGAAACACAGAGGGAAAGAGATGTGCAAGTCCACAGATCGTTGAATATGGCAGCACAGGTGAAGACCGTGGTGAAGAAGGCATATGACATGCTTGCCTTTAGAGAACGGGGTATAAAGTATAAAAACAGGAGCCTGATGTTACAGCTGTAAAGAACGTTTGTTAGGCCTCATTTGAAGTACTGTGTCCGGTTTTGGCCGCCACACTACCAGAAGGACGTGGAGGCTTTGGAGAGAGTACAGAGAAGGTATACCAGGGTGTTGCCTGGTATGGAGGGTCTTAGCTATGAGGAGAGATTAGGTAAAGTGGGGCTGTTCTCCCTGGAAAGATGGAGAATGAGGCGACACCTAATAGAAGTATACAAAATTATGAAGGGTATAGATAGGGTGAACAGTGGTAAGCTTTTTTTCCCATGTCGGAGGTGACGATCACAAGGGGTCCCAGGTTCAAGGTGCGGGGGGCGAGGTTTAACTCCGATGTTAGAGGGACTTCTTTTACACAGGAGGTTGTGGGGGTCTGGAATGCACTGCCAAGAAGGGTGGTGGAGGCGGACTCGCTGGGATCGTTTAAGACTTACCGGGGTAGACTGGGAATGCAGGGGTACAAAGGAATGATCTAGTTGGACCAATATGCGGCGCAGGTTTGGAGGTCCGAAGGGCCTGTTTCCTGTGCTGTATTGTTCTTTGTTCTTTGTTCCTTGTCAATGTCAGTAAAACGAAAGAGATAATTATTGACTTCAGGAAGTGTCCTGGTGGACCTGCCCCTGTTCACGTGAACAGGGATGAAATGGAAATGGCCGTCAGTTTCGTGTTTTTAGTTGCGCAGTTCACCAACAACCTGCCTTGATGCTTCCATGCTGACAGTGCAGTAAGAAACCCACAAACGTTTCTACTTACTCACGAGGCTAAGGAAATTCGGCATCTCTGGAGCAACCTTCGTCATTTTTTTTCACAGAAGCACCATAGAAAACCTAATTTATGGATGTAACAGCGATTTGTATGGTTCCTAAACTGTTCAAGACCCAATAAACTATATGAGGTTGCGAAGGTAGCCTTTTCAATCACGCAAACAATCCTTGTATCTAATGATTCCAACTACACTTCCCGCTGATTCCGAAAAGCAGCCAGCCTAATCCTGGAGCCCACAAAACGCGGTAATAATGCATTCCATCTTCTACAGTCAGGGGAAAAAAAAGATGCAAACGTCTGAAATCTCGGGCCAGCTGACCCAAGGACAATTTATTTTCTGCTGCCATCAAAAAAAACACTGGAAATGCCCGATATTAAGCTGACCGTTCTTTAAAGTTGATTGATTTATTAATCACAAGCAAGGCTTACGTTCACACTGTAATGAAGTTACTGTGAAATTCCCCTAGTCGCCACACTCCGACGCCTTTTTGGGCCTTGCACCTAACCAGCATGTCTTTCAGACTGTGAATGGAACTCGCGGTGGAAACCTACAAAGATACAGGGAGAAAGTGCAAATACCGCACAGACAATAACCCAAGCTGGGAATCAAACCCATTTCCCTGGCGCTGTGAGGTACACTGCTAACAATTGTGACGCCGTGCTGTCCTACACCCTAGCGCTGACTGCAATGCAATATTCTGCATCCTCTCTTTTCCTTCTTCTTTATGTACTTTAAGAGTGTTGGCGGGATATTGCCCACTGCGCTGTTTATCCAGTCCAGCTAGCCTGGTGAACAGGAGGGATTTCACTGCCAGATACTAATCTAAGCGTATTGGCGCACGTGTTTGCTATGCAAGTGTCGCATTATAGCCCTCTTTATGAACACCTTCCATCGCATTACCGATGATTAAGTGCTGAACGATGGATTGGCAATTCACGAAGTGCCATTTGTTCTGTATTTGTTTATATGCAGAAAGTAACAGAACAATATTCCACATTGTTGAGCGGATGCGAGAGTTGTAGCCATACTGGTACATCTTGACTAATAGTGTAGCAGGTTTGGCAGCGAACATCTTCAATACTAATGCCACAAGTCTTTCAAACGAAGATAGGACTTGGAGTAACCTATATCATCAGTAGTTTATTCATATCACCTGGAGTGGATCGGCTTGGCCAAATGACGGCATCTGTGATGCTGGACATTTCCGGTGGAAGCTGAAATTCAGCATTAGAAAATGAAGGCATTTGTGCAGATAAGTCATCCAGTGAGTACCTTCGTTTCCCATCATCGTTCACGGCTAGATGTGGCAGAAATATATTGATTGTTTCTTTTTTATATATAATCATTTAGCTTTGGTCTGTCATTTCTTGCTTAGGCTGGTGGCATGGAACTCGTCCGGAGCTTTGTAACAACCAGTTAGCCTCTTCATTTTTGGCATTCATGGTACTGCTCAGTTCATGTCTCTCAGCACCGTGCTCTTCCCTGAACTTAGGTTGATATCCTCGATTGCTAAAAAAAGTGGAAGATTAGAGATATGCCTGGCCGTGACGTTTCAGATGGTATTAAGTGCATTTTGGAAGCTGCTGTTTGCACACAGTGTCATATAGCTGAGGTTGCTGTCTGAAATCCATCAAATTACGGCAGTGGGTGCGCCGCACAAACCCTGATCTGAAGACCGGAATTTGTCTCCGTAAGAAATGAGCGGTAGACATAGACAGATGCACCTGCTAGGTTGTGAGGATAAGGACCAGCCCGTGTTACCCTCTTCTTGGTTCCCTCGCGAAATGTCATAGCAGCTATAACATCTAGTTTTCAGGAAGGTTGGTATGTATTGATGTTACACAGGCTTAGTACAGGACACTGAAGTGCGCCACCCTGCCATCCCTAGAATTTCAACAAGGAGGAGTATTGAGTTAGTAGTTGATTTACATGGTGATGGTAATCAGCAGAATATTTCCTTCCCCTTGTTTGACCTGATGCGGTGAAACTTTAATTCAATTTTCGAACTTCCAGCGCAACTCTTAGCCAATGTAGAATACTGGCTCGTCATATGTTCTGTATCTTTCCATCCTTGGGAACAGGATATATCAAAGATGTTAATTGGTGTTGCCTGGGACATTTTATGAAAGGTGTTATTCCATTAAATTCAGTTTTTTTTTTGACACGCATGTTTGAGAATGTGTTCAGAAGAGTCCCTTACGTTAATACAGAGTTAATTGCAGGGACAAAATAGCCAAACATTATGTTGTAATTATCCGGTGCGCCATCCGCCTTCATTAATTTTGTTTAAATTTCGTTCAAGTTTGGGACGAGTGAATGGCTCAGGACACCATGTCCCAAATAAGTTAACATTGAACCAATTCAGTGTCGGTATTCTGTGTTTATTTTTGTATTCTACTTCGACATTAGAACGTCGAAAAACGACAGTGGTGGGATTAATAACCAGGATCCCCAGTGTCTGTTTATCTGCGAAACAGGCGCAGCGACGACAAAACTACTATACGCCTAGCCCATTCACCAACTCCCCACAGCTCCACGCGCAATCAATTTGGTCGTAAGTGCAGGAAAAATAATCAGAATCCATACAACGTGTCTGCTAAGTTGAAGTGTTGGTATTCGAGCAAGGATCACGAAATTTACCTGGAATGTGGCAGTTGTCGTATGATTGCAACCTCCATGATATAGACTAAATTAGTTGAACTTTTAGGCATCTGAAAAATACCCCACATAATCCTGCAACGCTCTGAAGAGAGTCAATGTGTGCACACTCAGAGCTTGTTTCCGGGAATTTGAAAGCAAGGGAGGTTGTGTGATGATATGGAGCGCATTTGTTTTTTGAATGAGATGTGGAGAAATTATTTCACGCGATTTCAACTGAAAATTTGAAATTTGCTACTCAAGGGAGCAGGTTGACTCTGGACAACTGAAGATGAGGGCTGGGATAGAATTCTGGTACCTCAGGGGATTGTGAATCGTGGGTGCTTGCCGCAAACTGGTTGTGAAGATAAAGATGGACCATGGTCAAAATCAATGAAAGAACGGGCTGCATTGTTAGGCATTGCTACTATTATGCTTTGCTTTCTTGTGCTGCTCTTTGAGATAAACGCATTACACGAATCATTTGTGTTTAGCTCTGCATTGTTGTATGATTGCAGTATCAAAATTTGTAGCGGTACAGTCAGACACCGTTAGCTGTGAACATTCTGTGATTATAAGCGGCTTGTCAGAAAGTCCAAATTTGCAGGAATAGGGTAGCCTTTTTATTTCTCTCGGTATGACTACGAATTGCTCCTTGCTTGTGAAGAACAGCCATTGGTTGTTCCTGATATGAGCGTGCATCTGGTAAACCACGAAACAAAATATTGCATATATAATAGAAAAAAAAACAACCAGCAAAACGACTCAAACAACACAAGACTTGCTCAATCGTTCTCGACATTTATACCTTTTTATTCGAGACTTTTGTTTGGAAGCGAAATTCGTATTTTTCATGAAAAATGTTTTCTTATTTTCACCAACGTTCTCTTGTGAATAAAACAAACAGAAACAAATACTTGGGTGTAACACGCCGAACATATTTTACACACATAACCTATTTTCAGATAAGCACAACAATGCAGACGTTTAAAGCTGACAATAATTCTTACGACGTCCCTGAGTTCCAGTTGACTTTAAAAATTAGTCACATTTGTGTTTGACTTCCACCATCGACCGTTTTCATTTCTGTTAAATTGAAATCAGACCAGGCAGAAACGATTTACAAAATTGCGTCGTGCAATTGGTATCAAAGATTGTTACCAGACGCGCACATAAACCTTTAAGAGATTCGATTCAATATTTGAAGCAGTAACCTGGTACATATTGCAGCCGTTAGCAGGCATACACATTACTGAGGTCGGGCCTTTAGGAATGACGTAAAGGAACACGTACCAGAACTTAAATGATTTACTAGTTTCCGCCGTTCATATCTTGCTATTTTAACTTTATGTGTATTTTCACTCTTTATTTCGAAAAAAAACATCAGTAATAGCTGTTATTTTATCTGTGGTGTGTCTGCCCACGATGAATAAATGAAATCAAATGTTTGGACATGTAACAATAGACGACTTGCAAACGCCAGCCTATCGTGCTGTTGAATGAGATTTCACACGGATAGAAAATGAGCTTTTTTTTATTGCTGTGCTGACTCGAGGTCAATAGATAGCGGAGTGACATAACTCCCCAAATATTTGACAATAATCGAAATGTTCGCCCGGTGCTCACTGACACCGTAACCTCTAGTTCCAGTTGAAAAGTTTCTACTTATTACAACGGTCAAAATGGACAGAACCACCCATGTCAAGTGGCCACTTTCATTTTGCACCGGTGGAAACTCTTGCAAAACCAAGAGCATAACACCGTAACAGAAATCAAGTAGTTATCTCATAGAAGTGAAGTGAACCACGGTGTCAGTAGCATTGCCTAGAACTAGGAAATGCACGCGATTTGTTGATCGACCGATCACTCAAGAAAAATCACACGACATTTCAGTCATTCAGATTAGAATTTGTTTCCGTTCCATCTATCCTGTCACTTAATCTGTTTTTTTTTGTGCTTTTGTTTTAAAGTCTTGTTTTGAAATTTCATATAACGCATCAATGCGCTGTTGTTTCCAAGTCGTCGGGTGTTATGTGTCGAAACATTTGATTGCACTTATTCATCGTGGATGGACACACAATAGAGAAAACAACGATTGTTATTAAAGGAGCTGGTCAAGCCGATTGTAGCACGTACTCTGAGTCCAAGATTCCTTCGCACCTGGCGAAGGAGCAGCTCTCCGAAAGTTAATGGTGTTTGCTACCAAATAGAATGTTGGACTTTAACCTGGTGTTGTAAGACTCTGTACTGTGTTTACCCAAGTCCAACGCCGGCATCTCCACGTCATGACTGTGAACGTGGCCAGTTGTCACCATATTTTATACATCTTACATAAGAACATAAGAACATAAGACATAGGAGCAGGAGTAGGCCATCTAGCCCTTCGAGCCTGCCCCGCCATTCAACAAGATCACGGCTGATCTGAAGTGGCTCAGTTCCACTTTCCCGCTTTCTCCCCATAACCCTTAATTCCCTTCTCTGTCAAAAAGGTATCTACCCGTGTCTTAAATATATATAACGAGGTAGCCTCCACCACTTCAACGGGCAGAAAATTCCAGAGATTCACCACCCTTTGAGTGAAGAAGTTCCTCCTCAACTCCGTTCGAAACAGCCCCCCCACCGCCCCCACCTCCCACCCCCCCAGCCCCCCCACCCCCGCTTATCTTGAGGCTGTGCCCTCTAGTCCTGCTGTCCTTTCTGAGCGGGAAGAATCTCTCTACCTCTACTATATCCATCCCCTTCATTATCTTATACGTCTGTATAACATCCCCCCTCATCCTTCTAAACTCCAACGAGTACAGACCTAGTCTATTTAGCCTCTCTTCATAGTCTAACCCCCTCATCTCCGGTATCAGCCTAGTGAACCTCCTCTGCATTCCCTCCAAGGCCAAAATGTCCTTGTGCAAGTGCGGTGATCAAAACTGCACACTGTACTCCAGCTGTGGCCTCACCAATGCCCTGGACAGATGCAACAAGACCTCCCTGCTTTTATATTCTATCCCCCTGGCTATAAGGGCCAGTTTCCCATTCGCTTTCTTGATCACTTGCTGCACCTGCAGACTGGGTTTTTGCGACTCATGCACAAGGACCCCCAGGCCCCTCTGCACCGTAGCATGCTGCAGCTTTTCACCCTTTAAATAGTAATCCCTCCTTCTATTATTCCTGCCAAAGTGGATAATCTCACACTTGCTAACATTGTACTCCGTCTGCCAGGTCCTCGCCCACTCGCTTAGCCTATCCAGATCCCTCTGCAGACTTTCCACACCCTCCACACAATTTGTTTTTCCACTCATCTTTGTATCATCAGCAAATTTCATCAGCCTTCACTCAGCCCCCTCCTCCAGATCATCTATATAAATGGTAAATAGCTGAGGCCCCAGCATCGATCCCTGTGGCACTCCACTAGTTATCAACCACCAATCAGGATAGCACCCATTGATACCAACTCTCTGCCTCCTATTAGACAACCAATCCTCTATCCACGTTAATGCCTTACCCCTCAACTCCATGCCCCCTAACCTTCTGAAGCAACCTTTTGTGCGGCACCTTATCAAACGCCTTTTGAAAATCGAGAAACACCACATCCACCGGTTCCCCTCTGTCTACCGCACTAGTCACATCCTCATAGAATTCCAACAAATTTGTCAAACACGATTTCCCCTTAACGAATTCATGCTGTGTCTGCTGTATCAAACAATTCTTTTCTAGGTGCTTCGCTATTTCTTCTTTGATGACGGATTCAAGCATTTTTCCATCTACAGATGTTAATGTAACCAGCCTACAATTCCCTGCCTTTTGCCAGCTACCTGTTTTAAACAGCGACGTAACATTAGCTGTTTTCCAATCTTCCGTCACTTCCCCGGAATCCAGTGAAGTTTGGTAAATAATCACTAAGACAACCATTATCACCTCGGCCATTACCTTCAGAACCCTGGGATGCATTCGATCTGGCCCTGGGGACTTGTCCACCATCAGTCCCGCTGGTCAATCAAGCACTACCTCTCTAGTGACAGTAATCACATTCAGGCCCTCAACTCCTACCATCCTTCTATCTTTAATATCCAGCAAACTATTTGCGTCCTCCTCCGTGAAGACCGGGGCAAAAAACTTATTTAAGGCCTCAGTCATTTCATCATCTCCCACCACTAAATCCCCCCTCTCATCCTCTCAGGGTCCAACATTCACTCTAGCCAGCCTTCTCCTCTTTACATATTTGTAAAAACTCTTACAAAGTACAAAGAACAACCCAGCACGGGAAACAGGCCCTTCCGCCCAACGAGCCCGTGCCGCCGCATCTTCCTACACCTACCCTGCCCTGTGTGTATGTGAGTGGAACCCCTAATGTAGCCAGATTCAGGGGGAAATAGTGTCAATTTGGTACACCAATCAGCCTGAGAGCACATCTTTGGGGTGTGGGAGGAAACCAGAGCGCCTGGAGGAAACCCACGCAACCACGGGGAGAATGCGCAAACTCCCACAGACACAGGCCCAAATCCATGTATCTGCGCAGCTAGCAGTGACAGTCACTGAGCTGTTGTGGCGTCCGTCTGCTGGCCCAGGATTAAGCACACACACCGACACGAAGTACTAGGCCACTCCCGGAACCTCCAAGAGCAGCCCACGAACGACCCACCGTGTGCATGCCCCTCGTTTGACAACAAGGTGGACCAACACCTGTGGGATAAAAATACAAAACGTTGACATGTAGTACTACATTTCCGGTGTCCTTTTTTTATGTTTAGTGATAGTTTATCTTCATAGTCTATCCTTCCTTTCTTTATCAACTTCTTAGTCATTCTTTGTTGATTGTTAAACCTCTCCCAATCTTCTACTCGCCCACTACTTTTAGCCACTCTAAATGCATCAGCTTTTAATTTAATACTCTCCTTTATTTCCTTCGATAACCACGGCAGATTATCCCTTCTCCTAATTCCTTCTTTACAATTGGAATATATTTCTTCTGAGCACCGAAAAAGATCTCCTTAAAGATCCTCCACCGTTCCTCAGTCTTCCTACCGACCAACCTGCTCCCCCAATCTACATTTGCCAATTCCTCTCTCATCCTATCGTACTCCCCTCTGTTCAAACAGAGGACACAGGTCCGGGACCCTACTTTCTCATCCTCCATCTGCATCAAAAAATCAACCATACAATGATTGTTCGTCCCAAGAGGATCCCTCACAACAAAATTCCTAATTCTTCCTGCCTCGTTGCACAACACCAGATCTAAGATAGCTCGCTCCCTCGTTGGTTCTGTCACACACTGTTCAAGGAACCTATCTCCACAGCATTTCAAGAACTCTTGGGTTTTTTTCAACAAGACACATTGTGTCAGTTGCTCTGTCTTTTTTTTCCATTTCACAAGCACCCGATTCTGTGATCACTGGGCCCAAATTTGCCTTACCTAACTTTATTGTTCTTATATACCTAAAATATATCTAAAAGTCATGTTTGCATTCCTCCACAATTTATTATGAAAGTGTGTCCTATTGATTTTGTAGCCACTTCCTCGTCTTCATCTGAATACTATATGCTGCCATTCATCGAGTTAACCACTATTGTAACAACCTTATTGACATCGCTCTTTTTATAATACAATAATTATCATATCTTGCAACCAGTGTTGGATCATATTGCCATCTCGTTTTTGTGCCTGGAAGAAATTAAAATTTACTGCAAACCCTGTATTGATTGTTCACATCTTTACCATTGACAATCCATCACCATAGCTTTCAATGCATTTCACAAATCCAACAAGCACAGTATGCACTCCACACTATCACAGATGATCTATACCTCAGTGAGCAGTCACAAAATGTGTCAACTAATACGCTGAGCTCAATGCATCTAAGGGTGCCAGGCAAAAGGCAGGCAGGGAATTATAGGCCGGTTAGTTAAACGTCTGTTGTAGGTAAAATGTTAGAATCCGTCATCAATTTTACTGACTGATATATTTTGCCATTAATTTACACAGCATTCTTCATTGTTAGGTCCCCTGAATCTCTTGGATTTTTTTCACATTGTGTCAGTTGCTCTGCCTTTTTTTCCCATTTCACAAGCACCCGATTCTGTGATCACTGGGCCCAAATTTGCCTTAACTAACTTTATCGTTCTTATATACCTAAAATGTATCTAAAAGTCATGTTTGCATTCCTCCACAGTTTATTATGAAACTGTTTTCTATTGATTTTGTAGCCACTTCCTCGTCTTCATCTGAATACTACATGCTGCCATTCATCGAGTTAACCACTATTGTAACAACCTTATTGACACAGGAAATAGCGAGGCATCTTGAGGGGAATTGCTTGGTAGAACAGACGCAGCACGGTTTCGTTAAAGGGAAGTCGTGTCTGACAAATTTACTATGAGGATGTGTCTAAGGCGGTGGATAGAGGAGAGCCGGTGGATGTGGTCTTTCTTGATTTTCAGAAGGCGTTTGACAAAGTACCTCACAAGAGGTTATTGCAGAAGGTCAGGGGACATGGAGTTGGGGGTAGGGTGTTAGCGTGGATAGAGGATTGGTTGTCAAATAGGAGGCAGAGAGTGGGGGTCAATGGGTGCTATTCGGATTGGCGGTTGGTGACTAGTGGAGTGCCCCAGGGGTCGGTGCTGGGGCCTGAGCTATTTACCATTTGTATAGATGATCTGGAGGAGGGAACCGAGTGTATGGTGTCGAAATTTGCTGATGACACCAAGATTGGTGGAACGGCCAATTGCGCGGAGGGTGTGGAGAGTCTGCAGAAGGATCTAGATAGGCTGGGCAAATGGGCCAGGAACTGGCAAATGGAATTTAATGTTGGCAAGTGCGAGGTGGTCCACTTTGGTAGGAATAATGGTAGGAAGGATTATTACTTACGTGGCGAAAAACTGCAGCAGGCGACGGTGCAGAGGGACCTCGGGGTCCTTGTGCATGAGTCGCAAAAACCCAGCTTGCAGGTGCAGCCGGTGGTCAGGAAGGCGAATGGGATGCTGGCCTTCATAGCGAGGGGGATTGAATATAAAAGTAGGGAGGTCTTGCTGCGGCTGTATAGGGCATTGGCGAGGCCGCAGCTGGAGTACTGTGTGCAGTTTTGGGCGCCGTACTTACGCAAGGATATTTTGGCCTTGGAGGGAGTGCAGAGGAGGTTTACTAGGCTGATGCCGGAGTTGAGGGGGTTGAACTATGAGGAGAGGCTGAATAAACTAGGCTTGTACTCGTTAGACTTTAAAAGAATGAGGGGAGATCTCATTGAGACGTATAAGATGATGAATGGGATGGATAGGATAGAGGTGGAGAGACTCTTCCCGCTCAGAAAGGATAGTAGGACTAGGGGGCACAGCCTTAAGATAAAGCGGGGGGGGGGGGGGGGGGCGGTTTAGAACGGAGTTGAGGGGGAACTTCTTCACTCAAAGGGTGGTGAATCTCTGGAATTCTCTGCCCGTTGAAGTGGTGGAGGCTACCTCGCTAAATATTTTTAAGACGCGGGTTGATGGGTTTTTGATAAGAGAGGGGATTAAGGGTTATGGGGAGAGGGCGGGAATGTGGAACTGAGCCACGACAGATCAGCCATGATCTTATTGAATGGCGGGGCAGGCTCGAAGGGCTAGATGGCCTACTCCTGCTCCTATTTCTTATGTTCTTTTAATTTGTTCAACTCTGTTTTCCGCCCTAAGACTGCAAGAAGCCAAAACTCACAGAAATGCCCGCAACGCCGATTGAATAACATCAATGCAATATGACCAGACGCCCCAGTTAAGATAGCATCAGAGCAGCTTCAAGAGAATGTTATGTTCCATATCTCGTCATGGAGAATAGGGAGGATGCATGGAGATACAGGCTACCGTAAAAGCACCTGAGGGATATATCTTGGATCATTGTTTAGCTTTCCAGTGTTTTCACGGTCAAGGTAACTGCCTGAATCTAACTGCTTCCGGCAACTTCTAAAATCAGAGGGTAAGACATTTATTACCTCACTAAAAGTTCATTATTTAAGGAAACAACTAGCGCGGAAATGGACGCGAAACACCATCATGTGAATTCCCCGTTTCCTCCCGCAACAGGCTAACCTCGTCTGAAAAGCTGGCGGAGAGCCTCAAGTGTTTCTGTAGTTAAATAACTTTTCGTATCCACAAATGATGCCCGAATTTCCAACATATAGTGTTTTTTTTTATTGTCTATGTCCGGCAGTTACTGGTCCTTGCATGTCCATAGCAAAGACAGATGTGCTTCGTGAATGCTTATGAACATATTTGGAATTTGAGGAAGAGATTTGGTTGATCTGAATTGAGCGGCCCTGCAGGGTGGCAGTTGTGAGAAACAATGCTCTGAAATGTTAGAAGGAATTACATACCTCAAGAAAAATTGTGCTGGTATGACGGTATTATGACATGTTCTTGGCTGATATTTTCTGCCAGCAGTGCGATGGGTGACCTTACAATCAACTCAATGGAGAAGATCGTAACGGTGCTGATGGTGGTTTGTTTGTTTTCCAGGCTTGGTGCACTTCGGATGATTCAGCATTAAGGAATGTGGTAGGGCCACTCAATTACTGCATTTAGCAATGAAAGAGAGAGAAATATCTGACTGCATATCTTAGTCTTTGTCCGAACAGAACTAAATGATCCAATCCCTTGCAGTGCTGACGAAACATATTTTGAGCTCAACTCTCATTGTCTGCGGCTTAGGGATTTGGGTGAAATGTGAACTGCGAAAACATAATTGGTCACGATTGAAATGTGCTTGGTGTCTGGTAGGCAAATGTTGGAAAACTCCAAACCTCTTGATCCAAGTATTCTCCCTATTGAGGGCAAGCGAGAAGAGGTGGCAAAGTTGTAGGGGTTTTCTTGGCGTGGGGGACGGTTCTTGCTGCTGGATTCGCGTGAAAGTATGGATGGATTTGGGTGAGAGAATGGAGATGTGTGCGGAATCAATGGATTGAAAAACACTTCGGCAATGAAAGGTGAATGGGTAACTTTCTGCATGCATAACTTTGCTGGATGGTAATGTTAGTTATTCCCAGACAGTTTGTTCCAGTGGCATTTCACTTAAATTATGAAACTGACGAGAAGACGGTGGACATTCAGCCAACTGAATTTCTTTGCCGTTCCATTAGTTCTTGACTGATTGTTCTGATCGTCGTGAAATCCTGTTTTGCGCCTTATACCCATATACTTTGGTTGCCTTGTGGTTCATCTCAGCCTTGAACAGGTCCAAGCTTTAAAGCGGTAAAGAATCCTTCATGTTTCCTACCTACTTCGGGACTACATTAATCCCATCTCCCTGACTTCAATAGGCGTTTCCTTAATCTGAGATTTTGTCATCTGGTGTCGACAATACCGTAACGTATCCAGTCTATCAGTAATTTGCTGGCCAGCCACCCCCATCTCCCACCCCCTCCCGACCTCGATAATCCGTTGGCTTTCAATAAGAGCTCCTTCCTTTCTTCTGAACGCTGATGAGTATAGGGCCAATGCTTTCAACCTCTCCACATAAGAAACGCCTTCCATGTGAACATTATTTTACTGCCTTCAGCATCAATGCATTTTTCACGAGATAAGAGGATCAGCACTATTCACTATATTCCAGTGTAGTTTCTCAAGTGCATTGCAGAGGTGAGAAATCCGTCCTTGTTATTACCGTACTTAATTCACTTTGAAATGCAAGCCAACAGTTCAATTCTTTTTTCCCAATACTTGATGGGTTTGTTTGAAAGACGTTTTGTCATTTAAGCACAAAGAACATTAAATCACTCAGAGCTGCTGCTTTCTGCTCGTATTTCCCATTAAAATAATAGTTCGACTTTTTATTATTCGGAACAAAATGCGTAACTAAATGTATTCATATATAATTGTACATTTGTCAAATTGTGTCCATTCACTTAACCTGCCAATATCGTTGTAAAAACCCTTTCTGTCATCCACCTCACTTCATTTGACACCTATTTTTTGTGCCATGCACAAACTTGACATTAGAACATTTACATCGCTTGTCAAAGCTATCAAAATGTGGTGTATGTAATTGTCGCAGAGACATTGATCCATACGGCACACCACGGCTTTCTGGTTGTCCTCTTGAAAATGCCCATCTAACCCCAACTGTCTCTTCTATACAACACACAAACAACATGGGGTCGTATCCAAAATGGGGCCTTCTGTGAAATACGTTATTGAACACATTTTTTTTTCCCCTCTGGAATTCCAAGGATAAATGTTAACTGTTTCAACTTTGCCTATCCTGATGTTTACTACTATTTTTTGAGGCATAATTTCCACTTCAGGAAGTCATGTTGCCGCTGGTTAACTACATTATGTATTTCTAAAAGTGCTGCTATTCGTTTATTTTTCATCGAATGTATTTTTCTTTCATGATTAACATTCAGCTACCAAACATGCAATTCTTACAATTGTTTCTGATACTCTCTGAATAAGATTGTTATATGGGCAGTTTTCCAATCCTCTCGAGCCTATACAGAATTTAAGCGATCCGAAAGATTGCTACCTGTTCAGCAACTTTTTTTTGTTGCTGCTTATTCTAATATCCTAGGATTCTATCAGTCAGGTCCACAGGAGAATGTAGATGGTCTATTAGTAACTTCGTGGATAACACAAAGATTGAAGAAGCAGCAGGTAAAGAGAAGGATTGTCAAAGGGCAAAGATGCATTTGGATAGGCTGGAGACTTACGAAGATAAATAACAGATGGAATTTAATCAGTAAAAATGCGAGATTATGTATTTCGGAAGGTCTAATTTAGAGAGAGGCAGACATTAAATGGCCGAATCTTTAGAAGCATTTACTTTCAGAGCAAACTAAACGTATAGGTTCACAGGTTCCTGAAAGTGGCAACACAAGTGGATCAGGTTGTCATGAACGTCAAAGCTCTGCCCTCATCAATCGGTGCATATAATATAAAAATTAACAAGTCATGTTACACCTGCATATAACTTTAGTTAGACTACATTGGGAATATTGCATACAGTTCTTGTATCAGACAATCAGAAGAACCAGCAGGGTTTGGAAATGTACAGAAATAGTTACACATAATATTGCCTGCTGTAGAAGGCATCAGATATGAGGAGAGATAACTGTGATTTTACATTCTGCACTCTCTCGTTTCCTTCTCTGTGAACGGCATGCTTTGTCTGTATAGCGCACAAGAATTCATAGTTTTCAGTCTATATTAACACAGGGGACAATAATAAACCAAATTATATCAAACGAATTTAACGTGTTTTCAATTAATTATCGAAGGCTGAGGGACGACTTCGTAGAATTTTACGAAGTTATGGATAGTTGGCGTGTTTTCTTCGAGGGTACAATTGACAGTTAGTAATAGACACACTTTTTAAATTAAGGAAGGAAAGATTAAAGGAGATGTGAGAAGGAACTGCCTGACGCAGATAGTGGTAGGTGTCTGGGGTGATTTGCTAGAAGAAGTGGTAAAAGAATATACAGTATTATAGTTTAAGAGAGATCTAGACAGATATTCAAATGGACAATTGATTGTGGAATTAGGGCCCCATACACGCAAAAGGTGTTTAGCTTAGAAAGTGTCATTTACCAGCGCAGGCTTAGGAGTCAATGAGCCTGTTCTTGGGCTTTGATAATTTTTGTTCAACGTTCAGAAAACTCACACCTGAACTTATAAACAATTTTGCCGAGTAAATAAATGAATATAAATTATTGTACATATGCACAGTAGCTAATACACCTAACCTATAAACCTTTGGACACGAAGGGACTATTTGTTGTGGTCATTCCAAATAACCTGCACATCTTTGAACTGATTGGAATATGACTAGGTACCAAGGGCACGCTGTCCTTCTTGTACTGAGTCAGAAATCGTTATAACCTCATGGTTGATTCGGCCATTGCCCTTCCAGGATATTGTGCTGATGTTTAAGAAGTTGTGTGGAAGGGTTCTCATCAAGTGCCAAATCCAATAAACCAACCCGCACTGTATGAGCGGTTGGATGTCCACATTTCTAATTCTGGTGATACCAGATCTGGCCAATGCAGCAATGATTCAATGAAAATGCATGCTGATTCCACAATGAATTGCATGGGAACAAACACAACGGTCTTCGGATATATGTTTTTTATTTGTGTGAGTGTCTGTTAAATACATTCTGGTAGTTTTATGGAACGTACGAATGATGCATGAAATCTATCACTGTGTCCAGAAGTTATTGAGTTCAAGCCAAGAAGTCGGTGGATAATACCAAAATTGATCTTTTGAAACTGATTATAAAAGGAAAAAAATGTATAGATATAGGCATAGGCAAGACATAGAAATAAAGTGCAATGTACTGTGAAATAGGTCCAGCAGTTACCCTGAAGAATTGTGCTCTATAGCAGTGGAATACTTCCCGGAACGTTGCCCCAGACAGCAACAGCACAGCTCCATTCTGCAATGAAGGCAAATTCCCAGTTGTACTCTTCTCATTTCAAGCAATCCAATCAAAGCCGTTTAATTCGCATTATATCCGTCTGCCCTCAATCGCCATCCAAAGCATGAAAATTGTCCTTGACAGTGCCTTCAAGTGCCACTAGAACAAGAAAACTCAACTCTCGGTGATCAGTTTTCGTTTCTATGGAAACTACCTTTCGTCACTTCCTCGATGCAAATCTGGAAAACGCCTCACAGCAAAAGGTGATGTGTAAATGGATGTCCTTGTGAAAGTTAGACATGATAACACAGTGGTTAACACTGCTGTCTTACAGCGCCAGGGACCCCGGTTCAACTCCTCGGTTCGCCGTATGTGTGCTGTTTCCGCATTCACTCATTTCTGTGTGGGTTTCCTCAGGATGCCCTGGTTGCCTCCCACATTCCAAAAATGCGCGGGTTAAAAATTATTGGCCGTGGTGAATTGACCCGTAGTTTCAGGGGGCTGGCAGGGTAAATACGTGGGATTAAGGAATAGGGCCTGTGTAGGATTGTTGTCAGTGCAGGCTGGATGGGCTAATGGCATCTTCTGCCCTGTACAGATTCTATGATTCTGCATTTCACTGCGTGTGGCATCAAGGAAACGTGCAGAAAACTGAAGTGAATGGGATTTAGAAGGCGTATTCCCATTATCTTGAATCTGGCACAAAAGAAGTTTGTGCCAGTTATACCTGCTGATGCAGCTAAACACCAAGATATTTGTGAAACACTTCAACCGACTATATCCTTAGTTGCAACTGTCTTCCACTGATAAATTAGTCAACAGTATTCTCTCCATCATTACATCGAAAGAAAAGTAAATGTCCATGACTTGTGTACACCATCCATTACATAGAATATGGAACATTAGAGCACAGTATAGGCCCTTTGGCCCTCGATGTTGCACCAACGTCTGAAACCAATTTAAAGCCCACCTAACCTATACTATTCCAATATTATCCAAATGTTTATCACATGGCCATTAAAATGCCCTCTATGTTGGCTAGTCCACTACTGTTGCAAGCAGGGCATTCCAGGCCCTTACTACTCTTTCAGTAAAGAAACTACCTCTGGCATCTGTCCTATATCTATCACCCCTCAATTTAAAGCTACGTTCCCTCATGCTAGCCATCTCCGTCTGAGGAAAAAGGCTTTCACTGTCCACCCTATCTAATCCTCTGATCACCTTATATGCCTCTATTAAGGGACCTTTTAACATTCTTCCCTCGAAGGAAAACAGCCTCAAGTCCCGCAGCCTTTCCTCATAAGGCCTTCCCACCATACCAGGCAACATCCTGGTAAATCTCCTCTGCATCCTTTCCAATGCTTCCACTACTTTCCTATAATATGGTGACCAGAACTGTACACAATACTGTAAGAGCGACTGCACCAGAGTTTTTTTTACATCTGCAACATGGCTTCATGGCTCAGAAATTCAATCCCTCTACCAATAAAAGCTAACACCCTGTATGCCTTCTCAACAACCCTATCAACCTGGGTACCAACTTTCAGGGATCTATGCACATGGGCACCGAGATCTCTCTGCTCATCCACGCTAGCAAGTAACTTACCATAGGCCCAGGGCTCCGCATTCATTACTCTTTCCAAAGTGAATCAGTTCACACTTTTCCATATTAAATTCCATTTGCCACCTCTTAGCCCAGCTCTGCAGCTTATGTATGTCCCTTTGCAACCTGCAACATTCTTCTGCACTGCCCACAACACCAACGACTTTAGTGTCATCCGGAAATTTACTAACTCATCCTTCTACGCCCTCATTTATAGAAACGACAAACAGCAGTGGCTACAAATCAGACCCTTGTAGTACACCACTAGTAACTGAACTCCAGGGTAAACGTTTCCCATCAAAAACCACCCTCTGTCTTCTAACAGCTAGCCAATTTCTGATCCAAACCGCCAAATCACCTTCAATCCCATGTCTCTGTATCTTCTGCAATAGCTTACCATGGAGAACCTTATCAAATGTATTACTGCAATCCATATACACATATCAACAGCTTGACACTCATCCACCTCTTTGATCACCTTCTCAAAAACCTCAATAAGTTTTGTGAGGCGCAACCTAACCTTCACAAAACCGTGTTGACTATCCCTAACCAAATTATTCCTCCCTCGATTTTATAAATTCTATTTCTTATATTCCTTTCCAAAACTTTGCCCACAACAAAAGTAAGGCTCACTGGTTATAATTTCCAGGGTTGTCTCTACTCCCCTTCTTGAACAAGGGGATAACATTTGCTATCCACGAGTCTTCTAGGACTATTCCTATAGACAATGACAACTTAAAGATCAAAGTCAAGGGCTCTGAAAACTCCTTCCTGCCCTCCCAGAGAACCCTAGGAAAAATCCCACCCGACCCAGAGATTTATCTATTTTTATACTTTCTAGAATTGCTAACACCTCCTCCCTGTGAACCTCAATCCTTTTTAGTAGCCTGTATCTCAGTTTTCTCCCCGACAACGTTGTCTTTTTCTTGTGTGAATACTGACGAAAAATATTCATTTAGCGCCTCTCCTTTCTCTTAGGACTCCACACACAGCTTCCCACTGCTGTCCTTGACTGGCTCCAGTCTTACCTTAGTCATTATTTTATTCCTGACATGCCTATAGAAAGCTTTAGTGTTTCCCTTGATCCTGCCTGGCAAACATTTTTCATATCCCCTACTGGCTCTTTAGGACCTTCCTAGCTAACTTGTAGCTCTCCAGCACCCTAACTGAGCCCTCACGCCTCATCTTGACATAAGTCTTCTTTTCCGCTTCACAAGCGATTCAACTTCTTTAGTAAACCACGATTCTCTCGCTCAACCATTTCCTCCGTGCCTGTTAGGTATATACTTATCAAGGACATACAGAGCTGTTCCTTGAACAAGCACCACATTTCAATTCTGCCCACCCTCTGCAGTTTTCTTCCAAATCTATGCATCCTAAATCTCGCCTAATGACATCATAATTTCCTTTTCCCTAGCTATAACACTTGTCCTGCCTATATCATTCCATCGCTAATGTAAACATAACCAAATTGTCGTCATTATCATCAAAGTGTTCACTTACCTCCAAATTTAACACCTGGCCTGGTTCATTACCCAGTGCCAAACTCATGTGGCCTTGCCTCTTGTTGGTCTGTCTACATACTGTGTCAGGATATCCTCCTGCACGCATTGGATAAAAAAATTGACCCGTCTAAAGTACCCGAACTATACCTTTTCCAATATTGTAAAATTAAATTCCCCCATCGCCACTACGCTGTTTCTTTCGTTCCTATCCAGAATCATTTTTTGCAATCATTTCCTCTACATCTCAGGAACTTTTTGGAGGCCTATAGAAAACTCCCAACAGGAAAACTTCTCCTTTCCTGTTTCTAACCTCATCCCATACTGCCTCAGTAGACGAGTCCTCATCAAACGTCATTTCTGCCACCGTAATACTGTCCCTGGTTAACGATGCCACATCGCCCCCTCTTTTACCACCTTCCCTTATCTTACTGAAACATCTAAACCCCGGAACCTGCAACAACCATTCTTGTCTCTGCTCTATCCATGTCTCCGAAATGGCTACAACATCAAAATCGCAACCATGTTGTAAGTTCAGCCACCTTATTCCGGATGATGCTGGCGTTGAAATATACGCACTTCAAACCACCTTCCTGCCTGCCTGTGCACTCTGCAACCTTGAAGCCTTATTCATGACCTCACTACTCCTAACCTCCTCTACACTTGAGCTTCAACTAATGTTCCCATCCCCATGCTCAATTAGTTTATACCCTCCCGAAGAGTGTTAGCAAATCTCCCCTTCAGGCTATTGGTACCCCTCTGGTTCAAGTGTAGACAGTCCCGTCTGTAGAGATCACAGTTACCCCAAAATGATTCCTAATTATCCAGGTATCTGAAACCCTGCACCATCCCTGTAGCCACGTGTTCAACTACTCTTTTTCGCTATTCATCTCCTGGTTAGCACGTGGCACGGGTAACAAACGAGAGATAACAAATCTGTTAGTTCTATCTCTAAGCTTCCGTCCTAACTCCCTGAATTTCTGCCTTACATCCCCATCCCTTTCCCAACGTATGTCTTTGGTGCCAATGTGGACCACAACATGGGGCTGGTCCCTCTTCTCCTTAAGGATCCCGAAATCACAATCCCAGGCATCATGGGCCCTGGCACCTGGGAGGGAACACAACGGCCACGATTCTCTCTTGTTCACACAAAATCTCATAATTGTCCCCCTAACAATGGAGCCCCGAATGACTAATGCTCTACTCCATTCCCTCCTTCCCTTCTGAGCAACAGGGGCAGATTCTGAGTCAGAGATCAATAACCCATGGTTTACTCCTGGTAAATCGCCCCACCACCCCGCCTCCCCCCAAGATCAAGTGCGGTGATCTTGGACAACATTGAAGCTTGGGGGGCTTGGTGATAATTGGAAAGTCAGCTATGCGTTAGAAAAAACGCAAGATGGCAATATTGTCCATTAATATATATGTTAGCCACCATTCAAATACATTGGGATCGCTGAATCACAGGCGAGCAAGCTCGGGTTGAGCGTAAACTGAACTGATCAGCAGTATAAATATTTTGGATGCAAGAACATTTCTGACGTTAGGAATTCTGCCACGAGTGACAGACATGCTCAATACGCAACTAAATTGGTAAAAAGAAGGCATATATCAGGATGTGATTAAAGGAATATCTTTTTCCAAGAATGAGGTGCATGGTGAAACATATGAGCAGGATATCGGTAGTTGATTCATGTTTGTCCTAGCCAGTTACAGTCACATGTCGATACACAGTTGGAATATTATGTCAGTTGATTACGACGTAATGGCCCCATATTTTAAACATTATTGTGGGTAACCACATGGTATTCAGACTCAGACAAGACAGAATTCTTCGACAACAGCTAATATATGATGTACATTTTCAGGAGGATGCTATCACATTGAACAACATTATTGGACATATGCGACGATAGTGTAAAAAAAAAGCTGTTTTATTTTATTCATTTCCGGGACATGTTTGTTGCCGGCTGGCCGGCAGTTATTGCTCCTCCTTAGTTGTATTTGAGATGGTGGGAATTAGCTGCTTTCCTAAAACTCTGCAATCTTCGTGCTGTGGTTGAACTACAATGTTGTTACTGATGGAAATTCAGGATTGTGAACAAAGGATGGCGTAGAAACGGCGATATATTCCCAAGACTGCATGGGCGCGCAAGTTGAGATGAAAGTGCCGTTGGTGGAGTTCCTATGTACCTGCTTCCCTTGCCCTACTAGATGGAAGTGTTTAGAAGATGCTGTGTCAAGGTCTTTGGTAAATTACTGCAGTGCATCTTTTAGATAGTAGATTTGGCTGCTACTGATCGGCCATGTTGGAGGGAGTGGATATTTGTGAATGTGGTGCCAAACAAGTGTTTTTTTTTCCTCGATGGTGTCAAGCTTTATCACTGTTGTTGGACACTCCTGTCATCCGGCCAAGAGGGGAATATTGCGTTGTACTCCTGGCTTATGCCTTGTAGAGAAGCTTTGGGGAGTGAGTTACCCGCCGGACTATTTCTCGCCTCTAAATTGCTCTTGTAGCCATTCCGTTTATGGGGCAAGCCCAGTTGAGTTTCTGTTCAATGTTAAACTCAATTATGTTGGAAGTGAGGGATTCAATGATGCAAACAGTGAATGTGAAATGGTGGCGGTTGGACTGTTTTTAATTGGTGATTGTAATTGTCTGACATTTGTGTGCCGAGAATGTTATTTGCCACCAGTCAGCCCTTTTTTGTATCTTGTCAACCTCTTATTGAATTTGAACATTGACTGCTTCAGTATTTGAGCATACGCTGAACATTGTGCAATAATCGTCGCACAATCCCAATTCTGATCTTACAATTGAGAGTATTTCAGCAATGTAGCAACTGAACATCTCTGACCTGGAAAACACCCCTAAGTGACTCCCGAAGATATCCTGGAGGGAATACAACTGACTCTACACAACCATAACCATTTACCTATGTGCGAGGTATGACTTCAACCGGTGGAGGGTTTACCTCCTGGTACGCAATGATTCCAATGGTACTCCAGTATTTTAATGCCGCACTCTGTCGAATGCGGCCTGATTGCAAGGGCTGTCACTTTCACCGCAGCTCTGGACTTCAGCTCTTTTGTCCATGCTTGAACCAAATCTTTAATAAATTCAGGAACTGAGTGACACTAGCAAAACTACGTAGCAGGTTATTGCTGTGCAGGTGTTGCTTTAAAGCACTATTGATTACCCTTTCCATCACTTTGTTGATGATTGAGGATCGTCTGAGAGACTGCTCATTGGCCGGGTTGGATTGCTCCTGTTTTTTGAGTTCAACCCAGTTCTGGGCCATCTCCCATATTATCGGGTGGATGGCAGTCCTGTTACTTTGCTAAAATAGCTTCTTTAGGAGAGCAGGAAAATCTGGAGAGAAATGTGTCAGTACTATTGTCAGAATTTCGTCAGAGTCCATTGCCTTTGCAGTGTTCAGCTCTTCCAAACTTCCATTGATATCACGTGGAGTGATCAAAATTGGCTTAAGACTGGCATCACTGAGGCTGGAGACAATTGGTGGAGGCCGAGATGAATATCCATTTGGCACGTCTGTCCAAAGATTGCTGTGAATGTTTCAGGATTGACTTTTGCATTGATGTACTGATGAGTTGGAACATTGTGCTATAGTACAGTTCTGCTATTGTTGATGTCCTATGGAGCCTCATGAATGCCAAGTTATAATTTGCTTTTAGAAGTCCATCACATATAGCACATTTAACAGTGACGCACAGCATGTTAGAAGTTATGCTCAATGCGGAGTTGGCACTTCAACTTCAGAAGGACTGTGAGATGGTCTCTCTTAACGATACTGCTATGAACAGATGCATTTACAGCTGGTAGATTGGTGAGGATGAAGTCGATTTTTTTTTCCCTCGCTTGATGGTGCCCTCACCACGACCGCACACCTCATATGATAGCTAATGAAGTGAAATCATTGGGGTTCAATTGATAGATATTTAACTAAATCGTATAGCATCATGACAGTCACAGTCTGAATCGTAGTAAATGGAGATTCCATTTTACGAGTGATATTAAGTCAAAGGCTATGGCCTACATCACTGAAGGAATAATTAAATGATGAGAGGAGACTAAGATCGATTTATTTAACGGGGTGGTGGCGTGGTGTGGGCTAAATGTCAAGGAAGGAATAGATTTTGGGACCTCAACTATTCCGACTTTATTGATGTGCATGATCAATACGCCAACTGTAATTTAGCAACGTTTTGTTTTACGTTGCAATGCAGGTTCTGAAAGGTAAGAGTGCGAAACGAGATATACATAGCTCATGTTGTGGGCAAATGTTTGCATATAACATGTGGGAAAGTGCATTTCGTCCAACTTTAAGGAAAAACAACACTACAGAATACGACTGAAATGCAAATAGGCTGCAAATAAAGAGGCGTTCATTCTCCTGTGCAAGAACCAAAGAATATAGAGTTCGTACTACAACACACAGGTCAGAAAGCAAACGGATATTAGAGAATTTCAGTTGGGAAATTGAATATGAAATTGAAGGTGAAATTCGCCTCGAGAGTGTGCTGTGCATTTTGTTGTTCAGAGCGAGGCCAAAACATTCCAGAATTGGTTGAACTACAGGTTGGGACGGTGATGGCCTGGTGATATCATTGCGAGACTAATAGTCCGGAAAATCAGATAATGATCTCGGGAATTCCGGGTTGGAATCCCACCTTGAGCAGATGGTGGAATTTATAAAAATGTGGATTTAGAAATCTACTGATGATCGTGAATCCATTGTCGATTGTAACAAGCACCTGGTCTTTTAGAGGAGAATCAGCCGTCCTTACCTGACCTGACACACACGTGACTTCAGAGCTACAACAATATGGTTAGTGGACGGCACGATGGCACATTAGTTAACACCGCTGCTTCACAGCGCCAGGGATCTGGCTTCTGTTCCCGGATTGGGTCTTGGTCTGTGGGGAATTTGTACAATCTCCCCGTGTCTGTGTGGGTTTCCTCCAAGGACTCCAGTTTCCTCCTGCAGTTGAAAGATGTGCGGCTTAATTGGATTGGTCGTGCTAATTTGTCTCTTAACGTCAGGAGGGCGAACTAAGGTATAGCCTGTGGCTAAGGGAATGCGTTCTGGATGGGATTATCGTCGGTGCAGATTCGACTGGCCGAATGGCTTCCTTCAGCACAAATAGGATGCTATGACTCTATGCTACGCTTCTCAACTCTCCTTGGGGATCGGTAATATATACTGGCCAGCCAGCGACGCCCATGTCCCTCAAAAAACAACTGCTCTGTCAGCTGATCCCTGCGTTGAAGCTTTTGCCTTACCAGGAAATGTTAAGCAGGGGTTTGTTCTTTGAAATTCGGAAGAACAAGAGATTTTCTGATCAAATACTACACAGTTACCTGCCTTTATGTGCTGACATTTAAGGTAGTTAGCGGCGGAGGCCCACTGAAGAACTGATTGGAGTATACATTAATGAGAGGGATCGATCGGGTTGATAGTTGGAATGTACTCCCCAGAGTTGAAATGTTTAATACTATGAGACATGCAGTAAAGTGAGAGGGGAAAGTAGAAAGGAGATGTGAAGGGCAGGAATTTTACACAGAGATTGTAGGTATCTCAAACGCGCTTCCACGGGTGATGAGGATGCAAAATGCTATCTGGACTTTTAAGGGTCTTTTAGATAAGCACATGCATATGCACGAAATAGAGGGATATGGACCAAGTGCAGGCACGTGGGAATCGTTTCATTTTGTTTCTTGTTGGGCACAACAAAGGGCCGAAGGGCCAGTTCCTGTGCTATACTCTTCTATAATTTTTTTTTAATGTTCCATGTTCCATGTTCTGTTCAATGGCTAAGGCAACTTAAGAGCACGTTTTCAGAGCGAGTACTCTGTCATTTCTTACGTAGGTATGGAGGAGGTAACAGCGCTGTCAGCCGTTCGTATTTGGAACTGTTTCACCAAATGAGTAATCGAAACTCCGTCATTGACTATCAGCTGAGGTTGAAAACTTTGATTTAGACTCATTATTGGCTGCCCAGATTTTCACTGGTCATACCACTGAGGAACGAAAATTGTTTCGTGGCCACTGTGGATCAATAATGTTCGTATTGATTAACACAGCTGGCTCTATTGGTCGAATGGTCCACAGTTCCCCTTACTTCACATGTGAGGTGATGGTCTGTACAATTGACTTTCTGGTTGATTGGGAGAGGTTGAAGTTCATTTCACACATGCATTTATTACGGCAATGAACGTGCACCTGGTAAGTGAGATTCGAAGGATGTTCAGGAAATGCGGGTCTTAATGTGTCCATTCTATGCCATGCATCATGAAATGCTATCCCCTAATATTGACATTTTTGGTAAACCTCGCTGATATTCAGTCAAATGTGTACGGGCGTTAGAACAGAGCAGTGCAGAAAGAAAAGAGCAACCCAAAAGATTTGATTTGGGGCTGTGAAGCCCTGCTAAGCAGTTAGGCTGTGTAGGTTCAAATTAGATAATAAAAAGGCTTGAGAGATTGAATAATTGTTTTTAGTGAAGTTCCAACTACTTATTAAATCTGCACATCGTTACTTCTAAAGAATGAGTTTTTTTTCACACAAAGGTTTACAATTTGGAAATTATTAGTTCCATTGTTCCAACAATAAATAAACGAATACATTACGAGATGGATACTGAGAGATCTAATTCAAGACCACGATCACTTTGATGAATTTGGAAGATAGACACAGGAGCAGATCAATCGATAGAAATGCCTGTTTCTGAGTTTTCTATACTGCTAAAGCACTTTTCATTCCTGTGAAACGAAATTATTTATAATAAAATATAATTGATTATTCAGTGAAAATGTCAGCCAAAATATAACAAACTTTATTTTGGATCGAAAACAGGAGGCCATGACACTCACGGAGAGTTGATGTCCCCTAATAAGCAGAATACTCCCAGCCCATTGATAAACTTTTGAGGCAAATGGGATTTCAGCTGTAAAATAGTTGGTGCTAGTTCCCGCCAAAATTCAGCATTTATGAAGTGGAAACATCAGAACTCATCACTGTGATTTCCTTACTTCTTTAGAGTTTCAACGAATTGAGTAATTGTCGTAAAAGGATATTTCAACAGGTTTTTGAACTGCTCCCTGATTCTGGACTGTGTTACCACACATATAATTCTGTTTGTGCAGCAACTAAAATTCACCAGCATGACTCCTATGTCTCGAAAGCATATAAACCACCAACATAAAGATTGGGATTACTTCCTACAAATGCACAATAGGAAAAGGCTACAACAGATATCAGCCATAGAAGTATAAAGCTACCAGATATGGTAAAGAGCAATATGATAGATTTCCTTGTGCTTTCAATTTTTGGGTCATGGCATTTCTTAGAGTTTCTCTGACCCCTCAGACCCTTATGGATTTGACTGGCCACTAAAATGCATATCACTGTCAAAGTGTTGAGCAACAACATTGAAAGGAATGGCAACCATGGGCTTAAAATCATATCATATCAGTCAAATACCACCCATCGTGGACCAGTATAATAGCTTGATTTCTGACGGCAGAAGAATGGCACATTGATAATTATCCTTCCAGATTAATAAGTTTAAAAAAAGAACATTTCTTAGCAAAGCAGAATGTGTGTTGTTGATAGTATAATACTGGCAACTTTCCGCTTTGCAAAACTTATCTTTCAGCTTCTGGCAAAAATTGGCCACAGTTCGGTCAAAGCTGAAAGCCACGGTGAACCAGACAGAGTAGTTTTGAGCTGCACGAGACAAGACCAGAATCCATCTGCACACATAAGTGATGTCTAGGAAAGATTCTGCGAAATAGCAATAAAAGACTCTCCACAGTATGACATCAGAGGTGATAAGTAGTAGATCTGCCACTGCCGTGGCCACCAGATAGCGAGTGGGGCACATCCAAAGCCCACACTTATCTCTGGAGCGGATCACAATCGCCACTATGTTAACAGTGAAACAAGAGAAAGAGATTCAATATTGCTGATAAATTATTTGATATACCCCTGAGCCTAAAGTGAAACAACTGAAGTTCAATCAGAAGTAAATGGATATAATCGGAAGAATATGTTATATGCAACATAGAAGTAGCTCCAACCCATTCACCGCAAGGTTGAATGGAATGAGGGATTTAACTGTCCACCTACACTCCCAACTGTCAGGTTGATACATTATTCATTGGAGCCAAGCTACAAGCCTTTGACATATACTATTAACAGGTTGAACTCTCGCAAATGTTGCCCACATGTACGACATCGGCAACACTATCTGCTGAAGAAGGCACAACGAGGGATCTGGTGACCCATTGTCTAAAACAGGTAACAACAAAAATAGGGAACCCTATTCTGGGAATAAAAAAAAGGTTAAATCGCAGTGTAAGTTTTTTCTACAGTACATATACATGAATCATCCTTCCATTACATTTTGAGACAGGATACATTATAAAAGGGAATAGACAAACAGTAAACATGTTAAACCTTTTCTAAATCTGTTTTTGAAGTCACAATATCAAATTCTTACTATTCCAGTCAAAGTTATTACTGGTGGACAATGCCCACGAATGGACACATGTCTCAAAACTTGTATATTTTAAAGGAAGTTGGATAGGCAGTCTCTCCTCTCCCACTTAGCAGTTAACGACAAAAAGTCTAAACATGAAAAAGTTTCACTTTTAAACAATGCATTTGCATTTCCGCGTATCTTCACAAGCAGGCAGCAAGGTTGTCAAACTCTACTACCGGAAAGGTAGGCCTTTGAAACCTCGGCTACACAATGCTTCTGTTCAACTGTTTTCGGTGAGGATCCACTTTCATGATTTTGAGTTGTCCTTTTAAGCATTGCCTGTCTTTAAAAGCCAGCATATTTATGTTTTTAGACAAACTCTCAGGTATGCAGTCATGCCTATAGAATTCTTGTGCTTCACAGGCAGTGTCATGCTCCCCGCTAGCCAATTTCACTGACTCTGCGCTTTTCAGATATGTCTTTAATTTCAAGAAACATTGCCTTTTTCAATCCCAGTTATATTTGTCACTCAAACATTACATCTTCGTGTTCCTTCATTTATTCCCTTTCAATTCCCCAGTTTTGTAGAACGATATATTTATTACTTTCTGTAACGTACTTCCCCTCACCCCCGTCACCGCCCCTGCACCCCCCCCCCCCCCCCCCCGCCCCCCGCGCCTTTATTTCGTTGCCATGCTTCTTCTTCCGGGAGAGTTGTTTCTTCGCCAGCTGATAAGCTCCCACTGACATTACTTCAGTAAAATAGGAACAAAATGATTTATGGAATTTAAAGGTGGGCAGTGGCTGCTAAGCTAAAACTCAGCCCTTCCCTAAAATTGCTTCTCACATCTCAAATTCGGAAATCAGAATCCAGACACAGTTGCCATGCATGCATACTCCAATGGTTAGCATCAATCTTACTAATGTCCAGTGGTTTCTTTAAAAGAAACAATTAGTTAAACTTCGAATATTCTTAAAAAAAAACTTCTGTTAACTGTTGCAAGAAGGGAAAAGAGATATAATAATGGAGAAGCTAAGGAGAAACTAGAAAAATAGATTATTAAGTAACATTTCATACTTAAAATGATGAACATTCGAGACAACAAATCCGCTATATCGTTCATTCTGCGGCTCTAAAACTTATGTCTGTGGAAGTAATGCCTCCAGTAAAACGTATTTTCCAAAATCGACGAGATGTTAAAACGTTTTCAATACATTGTAACAGAGGAAACAATATTGCTTTTCTGGAAATGCACTCGATCGAAAAAAAAAATGGGGAAATGCAGATCAATTAGCTGAACGTCCATCTTCAACAAATCATTAGGGAAATTTATAATTAGAAATTTATAATTTATTGAAACAGAAAGAAATGAAGTTCACGAAATTGTATTTGTGCCAGTTTGTGGAATTAACAAAGCGAAATATTATAAGTGACCAACGGACTTGGAGCGTCTGTATTTCCAAAAAAAAGTTGACACGGTAACATATGAAATGAAATAAGCAGAATGGAAAGAATATATGAGATATAAGGCATCCGCAGAACAACGTTCATAGCAAACATAAACTGAGATTAGCAATGCACCAATAATTCTCGAGATGAACAGGGTACAATTGTCAAGCGTTAATGGCTAAAATGCAAATTTAAATCTGTCCCTTCCTCTCCGTCGAGTGCCGCTGACTCAGTAATTTACAATCTAGACTCAGAATGTTGGAGAAGAACTGAAAGCCATAATTCGCGGTACGTTGGCCTTACACAAATAGGTCTGCATGGAAACTTGAGGCCAAAAACTAAAACAGATTAAAATCGTGTGGGCATGCTGGGTGGATCGCCGATCAGGTTGCCAATTTGGGGTGCACAATGTTGGGAACACGTGAAGTTATTGTTGGGATGAATTGTTGAGCAGTATGTTTTAAATGAGTAGGCAATGTAGTCTACAAATGTTAAAAGTGCTTATTCTCTCGCGTAAAATAAATAGAGTGAATTGACATATTCTTAGGCAGCAATTTGAAAAGAAAACAAGTGAAATGTTAGCCTACAAGAATCTTGAATAAATTGTCACGGTAAGGCTGAATTGAATTCTAGCCCAATATAGTTGACGCCCTGTGCAAAGATTTTGCCCGCTTAGCTAAGCATGAAAATATATTTCTTTCATGCGGGGCTGGAAACGTGGATTAAATTTACTCCTCATGCGAATGGATGTACGAGAGTTTGCATTGGTTAGATCTGTGGACTGGAGTTCAGAAATATAATAGCTTCTATCACTGAGCGTTTTAAGCTTGCAAAATCAATTTTATTGATTCATTATAGTATATCAGTTTCATCATATTGGTCGTTCAGAGTAGCGTTAGTGTTTATGGTAGCAATAATATAACATTTAGCACTTATTTTCAATTGACTCTCAGGATCATATTAGGCGAGGGTGTTTAATTTTCATTATTACAATACAATAATTAGAATTAAACGGTTTTGACAGTGAATTGTGCCTTTTTTGGCAACATCAAAGAGATATCAACGATTGTATTTGTACACTTTAATAGCAAACATTTGAATACCAGTTCAATTCAATGTAAGGCATAGTTGCATGCGTTTTCAAACAAAAGCAAAACTGGTCCCCTTCGCCATGGGAACATTACTACTAAAGTATTGTAAAAATTAAGAGATCAGTCACATCAAACCCCAATATTTCCCTGTCTCACTGGAGTGCTGCATTCCCGTTTATGTATGGACTAAGTATTATTCTGCGGTAGCTGGCAAATAAGGTAAGACATGATAGGTGCCACGTAATGTCATGAACCAAGTGTGCAACTCAACAATTCTCCAAAGCTTTGGAGAATTGACTGCACTGAAGTTTGATTAAGGAGTGCATGATTTCAAAATAGACTTGATAGTTTGGGATTTTTTTTTTGATTCAGGCAGCATGACTCATTTTTCAATTTGACAATGAAATGAAATGAAATAGTCAACTTGGAACGTTTTCAGGAATAGCATTATATCATTGATAACGCGTCGGTATAATGATGAACAGTGGATTGAAATAAATAAGCATGGGCATGCAACAAAAGGAAAACTTCAAGGTAATTATCGCTGACCAGGAACACGAATGAAGGTAAGGATCGTGTAATGTATCTTCTTGACAATACGTAACGTTTGAATTATTTTCTGCAAAACAAACCAATGCTTTCTGAGGCCACTCATCTAAGTGTAATTATCTCTGAGACGCTGCAATTCAGCCACTTGCAATTTATGCGTTGTGGAGCACACGGACATTACAATTGCAACATCATTCTTTTTCGAGCTTCCTGAGAGTACAAAACAAATGAATCATTCGAGTTACACAAATTTAATCATAGGCAACTTTTGTTTATGAGGTTCAACTGGAGAACAAGAAAAACCCCACATATTCCTGAATATTTAAGCTGTGTTATCCGAGAAATGCTGTTGTTGCAACAGCAGTTTGAACACAATGGCCACGATGCTACCTTTCCCGGCTGCCACTGTTCTGGCGGGTCCGGCCAGGAGTCGCGGTTCTGGGGCCTTGAATGGCGATTTGTACATGTGCCGAAAACATGTGCGCATCTCCCAGATCCAGTGAACATTCCCAGCCAGACCATGCTGGAAACCGGCGGGAAGGCAGGTAAGCAATTTAAGTTATTTTTAATCGATTTTAAATACATAGATTAGTTGATTATTTCAGGTCATTCAGTTCCTGATCGAATCTCCCACCCGGACAACAGTACTTCATTCTGGAGGGATTCAAACTAACTCCCCACGTTTGGGAAGCTAGCGGGATACACCACCATAATAGAAGGGGGAAATTAGGACACCCCAGGGGATAGGGTGACGGGTGGACGGGGCGGCGATCGTGCCCGCTGGGCATTGGAACCGAGCAGTTCCAGCTTGTGCATTGGCAGTTCCAACCTGGGCCTCCGGCACACCCAAGGACAAAATGTCCATGGCCAGGCGGCACTTTGGCAAAGCCCATTGGGCATCGGGCAGTGCCAAGGGGGCAGGGCCTATTGCAGGTGGGGCCTGGGGGCGATTAGTGTGGTTGGAGGGATCCCTCTGCTGGTCTGCATTGGGCTCGATGTTGGATGGAGAGAGGGCAGCCTTTGGGTCGGGCTGGAGTGGGTCTGCTGGAGAGAGGGGCTGCCTCCGGGGGGTCTGACCCCTGGGAAGGGTCAGCGGTGAGGGTGCGGGGGGGAAGTCTGCCGGGCTGAGGAGGGTGGGGGGTGTTGTACCTGGGCATCGGGGAGCTGTGGGACAGGGAGGTGTAAACACAGTAAGCGTTCTCACAATACCAGTTTTAAGTCCAAAGGTTCATTTGGACTTTAACCCGGCGTTATGAGACTTCTTACTGTTTTAACCACTCCAACGCCAGCATCTCCACATCATGACTGGGAGGAATGTCAAAGCTGTCCAAGAATTGTTGTGGGGATCGTAATTAGGACATGGGGGCGGGGCGGTGGGGGCTGGAGGGGTAGCACTGCGGGGATCCCAGGCTGGCAGCGATCGGGCAGACCGGCAAACGGGACTTTTACAGTTTGGGGCCAGTGCACATATGCAGAGCTCCAGAACTTTCAAACTCCGGTGCAAATTAGATTTTTAATTAGGTTCACGACTGGGACTCTTCAGTGCACAGATTGTGGAGATTCAGGTGAGAAGTTGAACTGTCTCGATCTAGAACAGATTTTTTCCGCCAATTCGGTACTTTTGCAAGAATCGTCTCCAATATTTCGCCATTTTTTTTACTGACATTCTTAAAACTTTCATTCTCATGGTGTTGCACTGCCCTCATAGTTTTATAGTCAATGTAAAATGCTGATTTTCAGGGCAATTTGCCTTTAGTGTTGACACGAGCTACCATCTGATTAGTGCGGCAAAAGTTATTCTATAGGAATGTAAATGTTGGACCTTGATGCTTAACGAAGATACTTTGATGATAAATGCATGCATTTTCTAAACTGTCTATGTCTTAATAAGGCGACCAATGTTTTACAGCATACATTAAAGTTTGATGGATAACAAATAGAGTAATTTCTTCAATTAACGAACAGTATGGTTGTTGTGCTACTTTCAAATGTGAAGGGAGAGTGTGGCGTAAACTAGACGTGGTGTATTAGACCATAACACATAAGAATGCAAGTCAGAATATGGACCCAGGAGCCACCTCTGCCATTCAATGAGTTAATGACTCATCAGGTATGAAAATCCTCAATTCGACTTTTTAACCGCTCCTGCATGAGTGTTGGTTCACAAACTAAACAAACCGTGCCTTTCTGATCTTTCACCATAATTAATGACTCAACAACTATACCTCACTGCAACAATGAACTCTATAGATTCACGACACTCTGACAGGAACTCATCTCTGTCTTAATTTGTCGACCCCTTACTCTGAAGTCATAGAATCTCCCATAATTGTTCCTCTCAGTATCTACTTATCCAGCACCCTAAAAGGTATTTATGTCTTCATATGGATGTCACTCATTCATCTAATGAATACACAACCAACTTACAGAACATATTCTCAGAAGAAAAATGCCTCCAATCTCTGGATCAAACTATTCCCAAAATTCCCTGTTATGTGTTTGAATATAGTGCAATTATTTTGTTGAATTGTTAAGACATTTGAGGAGGAAGCAGCTTGGATATTTGTTTACATCTGGTACGCTTTTTGACACAAAATAAACTTGGTATTCAACTGAAGGGAATTCTGATGCAGAACTGAGGTGAGAAGATAGTTATTTCACTCTGAAGCTTGTCAAACAGTGGAATCAGCCTTAAAACAGTGCAAATTCAACGGTGGAATGTATCTACTTTTGTGCACAGCTTGTAGTGTTATTCATTTCGTAAGCATGTTGTCTCCCATATAATCTACTTTAAACAGACGGGAAGAAGCTGTTCCCGAGTCTGCCTCGTACATGATCTCAGATTTGTACATGTTTTGCCAACGAATAAGCTGTAAGCCCTGGGCTGTGGTGATCCCTGAATGTGCTGGCTACTTTTCCAGGGCAGTCGGAAGAGTAGATAGAGTCAATGTATGAAAGGCTGCTGAGTGTGATGGACTGGAATATGATCACGAACCTTTTTAAATTCCTTGAGGTCCTGGACTGATCATACCAAGCTGTGACACAACAGAACAGGCGCTTTCTACGGTGCATCTGTAAAAGATGGCGAGCATGGTAGTGGATATTCATAGGTTATAAGTCGGTCCGCCTCGTGTCCAGCGAGGGGCATACACGCGATGGGGCTGCTCTTGGTTGTTCGAGATTGGCCTAGTGCTTCATGTCGTCAGTGTGTGCCTAAACTGGACCAGATGCTGGGCAAGACGACAGCTCAGTGATTATTGCTGATTGCTGTGCAGACACATGGATTTGGGCCGGTGTCTGTTGGAGTTTGCGCATTCTCCCCGTGCTTGCGAGGGTTTTCTCCGGGTGCTCCGGTTTCCTCCCACACACCAGAGATGTGCTGTTAGGCTGATTGGCTGGAATAAATTGTCCCTAAATCAGTTTCCCTCAATCTGGATGGCCATAAAACATTAGACAAGGTTCGTGGGTGGAGAGGGGGACTGGTGGTGTTGAGATGGCAGCGCGGGCTCGTTGGGCCGAAGGGCCTGCTTCCCGGGCTGATTTTGTTCTTTGTTCTTTGATATGCCGAATTTGACTTTGCACCAAAAATACCCTGAAATTCTGATTTTTTTTTTCCATTTCAGTTCCGTTGATGTAGAGAGGGGCATGTCCTCCAGTACTCTTCCTGAATTCGATGACTATCTCTATCATGCCTTGACATCCAGTGAGAGATTCATGTCAATGCACCAGTTCACCGGATTCGGGGCGACTTTACCATCGAACTGTGCTTGTTTTGGGGCGCAAAATAAAAAAGATAAAGTCGGGCGTCAGGCGAGTAAAGTGATCTGCGCCACCTCTTCGCTGGTTCCAACTTTATCAAGACCCGAAAATGGCCACTATTGGGAACACACCGAAAACGAGCGTGAGGTTCATTTAAATGCATTTGCATGTATTAAAAAAAAACACTTCCTGAGCTGCACACCTGATTTTACCGGCAGGTCTGCCTTTACAACTGCATTGGTCAATCCGGAATTGGCCTGGAAGATATATGTTCCACAACGATTCAAAGCGGGAGCTCCATCGGTGAGGGTTAATGAGGAGGTAACTGTGTACCATCAGTCTGCTCACTGCTGCCACCGTTTCGTGGTGGTCTTTTTGTTTCTTTGTGTCGGGGGTAATAACTGAGTGTGTCTGTGTGAGTGGATGGGTAGAGGGCTATCGAATATTACGGTGTCCAATGTGCCACATTCAGCACAGAACTGGGTCTCAGCACTGATCTCAAGTGGATGCTGCTGGGTCCTTGTGCACTCAACACATTTGCTGAAGGACGTGCACAAAGCCTTGGAAATTGTCCTCTGCAACCTCAGAACTTTTCAAGGAGTTATGTTGCTAAGGGGTATGTGGGACCGAAATGGGTATCTGTGTTGGTAGGGGCATGTGTGTTTGGAATTGGGGGCCTGTGTTGCTGGGTGCCTTGTGGGTGGGGAATATAAGATTTGGGTTGCTGTGGGGCATGTCAGTGTGGGGAAATGGGCAATATGGGGAGTGTATGTTGCTGGGCTAGGCCAAGGAGCGTTCCTTAGCCCCATCCATGTTTTTCTATCCTTCCCAAACCCAACTCCCACTCTAGAGTGACGAGATGGTTATTGTGATAAAACTGATTGATCTTTCTGCCCTCTTGGTTGAGGTTGGAGCTGAGGAGGAGGAGCAGGAGGAAGAATTGCAAGCGTAGGAGGACCAGACCTTACCAATCGCAGGAGCAGAGGGATACAGCCAAAAGAGGCAGGAGGTAGCCCCCATTCGCCCAGGGACGGTGGAGGGGTGGGGGGGGGGGGCGCAGGAGAAGGAGGGAGCAGAGAACCTGGCACTCCCACATATGAATGTGGTTTGAACAGATGTCGGACATTGGGTTCCACCGACGGTTCTGCCTCCAAAAGGAGATAGTCCAAAACCTGTGCTACTTGTTACATGACTGGGCCACACGGGGAGTGGGGTGCGGGGGAGGGGGTGGTTGGGGAAGGGGGGAGGGGGAGGTGCCATCCCTTCTCGGTGGCTGTTAAATTGACGACCTCTCTGAACATTTATGTCACTGGCTCCTTCTAGATATCCAGTGGAGATGATGTGGATATTCCTATTCAGCTGTGCATGCTACAGTCAAAACAGTTATCTATGCTGTGTATGCCGGGCTGGCCAGAAAATCAACTTTCACGTACGGCAGACCCATCAGGAAACCCAGGTTGCAGGGTTTGCCGTCATTGTAGGGTATGCTTAATAGGGAGCCATTGACTGATCCCATGTTGCGCTCAAAGTCTCACTGCAGAATCCACGAAGATTCATCAATAGAAATGGGTTCCACTTCCGAAATGTCCAAAGGGTGTCTGACCACAATATGAACATTATGCACGCCTGGGCGAGACACCCTGGCAAAATGCATGGCAGTTTCATTCTGAGCAGCTCCAACATACTGAAGGCCTTTGAGGAGAAGCACAAGCTGCAGGGATGGCTCTTGGATGGCATGGGTTACCCTCTTCAGTCAGGGCTGATGACGCCTGTGCAGTGGCCTACGACTGCAGAGGCCCGGTGTATTGAGGCCCATATAGCCTCCCACTCCAAAGTGGAAAAGTGCAGAGTGCTTCTGAAAATGTGGTCCTCGTTCTTGGACAGTTCTGGTGAGTTCTACAGTAACCTTCTGATCTGTTCCCGCACTGTGAGGTGTGCTATGACCTACAAAACCAGTTACAACAGAGAGAAGATCTTATGGCAGAGGATGAGGACGTGAAGATCGGCCAGCGAGGCATCGCTGGGGAGTACACCATCCAGCAGGAGGAGGTAGAGGAGAAGGAAGAGGATTATGCCGAGAACACCACACAGATGCTACAGGGCAGGCAGCAAACAAGAGTCATGTGTGAGCATCTAGGGAGACATTAATGACCAGGTGCTTCACTAACTCGAAGTCTCTGTCTGTGCACGTGGGTTCCATTCCCCATCCCCCCGCCAGCCCTCACCCTGCCCCCCCTCTTCCCCGCTGCCCCCCCCCCCACCCCCGCGAAGTGATTGTATGTACTCCACCATTTCCTCAACAGAGTGGTGGGCCTGAAAATGCTGTGTTAGCAAGTTTCTTTGGCAGACCGATGTTTGACAAAAACTCAGTAAGCATCATTATGATGATGCCCTGGAACAAACTAGTCTGAATCCTACCTGAGCTCCACATGCTCGCTGGCATTGGGCTCTCGTCTGCGTAGTGGAAAAAGGATCTGTAAGCTCCCATACAGGTCGCCGGAGTTGTTGGGTTGGGGGAGAGGAGGGAATTTCCCCTGGGTTCTAGGGAACTAATGGCCTATTTTGCCCAGTGACACAGCGTTAACGGGCCTCCCCAACTGGCAGCAACATGAATCACGCCTCCAGCAACAGCCAATGGTAGAGGATTCCTGTTCAAGGCAAATCTGAGGCAAATTAGGTGGGTGGTGAAAAAACATTTAATGATTGCAATAACTGTTTATAAATAGTATGTTCGAAAATAAAAGTGTGTGAACAGAAAACGTAAGGTGCTTAAAAATCTATCTAAGTAATGCAGCTCTTGCAGCCCTTCATCCGTGCCATCTCAGTACAAATACAAATTTCGAACCTCACGTAGCCTATGTCTGTACCTCAATGTCTCTCCAAAATATGCGTCGGAGATAGAGGGAGCCAGTTGCCTACCACACCCCATTGGCTATGATGCGCTTGGCAGACATCCTCTGGAGGCCCTGGAGTCTGGCTTCCATGTGTCTGGAATGTTTCTGTAACACAATCTTCATTCCAGTGCACCTGAGATGCCCCGGTGTCAGGAAGGGGGGATTCAGAAGGCTAGGAGGCCTTGGCATGGGCTCACGTCCTCCTTCTTGCTGTCGAGAAATTGTGGGCCCTGGATCACTGCATGGGATAGTGGTGTTTCTGAAGTGAGCTCCGAAAGCTCTGGCATCACTTGGTCCTGCCTGTCCTGGACTACCCATGGTGGTCAAACCCTCAGCGATAGCCACGTGAGTCAGTCGCCGCCGGTCAATGGCTGCAGCACGTACCCTCTAAGATTAGGCTATGTTCTGCAGCCCCTCTGTGACTGGACCAAGCTCTCAAGGGCTGCTGCCGTAGCCCTTGTGTCTCAGCACTGTCCCGCAGGATCTCATGCAAGCTCACGAGCCTCTCAGCCATGGTCTGCAGAATCTCAAGAAGCCTGTTGAATCCTTAGGTCGTGGCCCATGGTGACTCACTCATTGCCTTCTGGGGCTCTGCTGTACGTTGCCATGACTCAGCCATTACTTCGAGCCTGTCAAAAATGGTAAGGATTCACTGTCCCAGGCTTTCCACCGCGAAGCCAGCCTAGCACGTTTGGCCTGAGAACCATTTAAACGATAGCTGGTCTGCCAAAAATCTTTGGAACTTCTCCTAACATCCTCAAACTTGGTCCAGTTTAACTGTCAGCCCCTTCTGCGTTCTTTCCTTCTGTTACAGCATCTCCAGAGACTGCAAAAGAAATGTTGTCAGAGGCCCAGTAAATAGCCTGGGGTTAGCTGAGTCCTCGGCTCCAGTTTCACCCCGTATGCCAGAGGCGTCTGACGTTCCTTCCTCTATCCGATGTAAATTATGAAATGTAGCGTGCTCACCATAGGCTAACGCAAAAGCCTCGTCACTAACGGGACCCACCAACGCTTCATTATGCGGGATGGTGAGCTGTGAGGTGCAAGCTGACGCCAAAAAGATGGCACCTTCATGGGCCACTTCACCCATTGCCTCTGACGATTCGTCCGAGCAGTTGGGCGTAGGAGCTACAATGGCGTCCGCGATTCCAAATGGTCCTAGAGACTCCGGATCTGTGCCTACAATATAGGATACAAGGTTAACTGCAAGAAGGAAGACGAATCCACAATGCAAAAAACTTGATTTGTATTCCTCCATTGAACTTCGAACAAATTGCAAAGAAGATTTTATCACAGGAACTTCGGCCCACCAATACTGCAGCGACCAGGCTGCCCAATTGAATTGTAGCTCCCGGGGGGACCATATGCCTCCCTTCTCATCTCATTCAAGGAGGTATAAAGACGCCCCTTAAATGTTACTCTCGTATCAGCCTTCACGAGTCCTCCAGCAGCGAGTTCCAGGCACACACCACGCTCCGTGTGTAAATTAATACGCCTGGTACATCTCTTTTAAACCTTACATCTCGCACCCAAAACACATGACCCCTCAATTGCTTGAAATTGAGTAAATGATTTACAGGTGCTCAAATCCTGACTTCAGCTGGCCACGCTGAAGGTGACAACTCGGATGTCCCCTTTCCTGGCCAATTGCATTGCCGTTCTTCAAAGGGGCTGAGGACCCAGAAGTTTGGCTCACTATCCCCTTTCTGCATCCTCTAACGGGTGCTATTGCCGATCTCCTCCGGTGCCGACAGAAGGAACAATGAAATAAATGATGGCATGAGTTCTGCAGAGTGTAAGGGAGTGGCCCTCAGAGGGCAAGAGCATTGCAACTCTTGGGGAGAGGGAGGAAGGAGCTGCTTGGTGGTCAGGGAATGGAATAATGCAGAACGCTGGAGTGAAGGGATCGGGGGTGATTTGGAGAAAGATGCTAGAAGGGTTTAAACATTCACTTGCTGTCCCGAAGAGGTTATTGAACATTTTGCAGCTTCCCCGTATTGGGCACGTGTGCCATGGCACTGAACGAAGCGCCAACTGCCTACCAGGCCGCAATGCCGCCAGTCTTCTGGGTCTGCGTCTTGCCGGGAGGTGGGTGGCCCGTCTCGCCTCTGCCGCGTTTAGCAGTCTCTCGTGTTCGCCTTCAGTGAATCTCGGTGCTAGGCATTTGGACATTTTTTTTTCCCTGCAGTGCCTGCCTGCTTACCCATCCTTCGTGATTTTCTCAAGCTATCCACTGTTATGGCAAACCAGCTGCAGGCAGGTTGAAAGTGCATTCCACTGGGAGCCACACTGCAACAAGAGGAACGCATATGTGACCCGAGAAAGAGTTCTCTCAGGAAAGGAAATTATTATTCTAATCACAGATATGGTCCAAGTGGATAAGACCTCAAACAATGATGAGACGGAGAACTGGGAAAATGTGTATATACATGTTTTACGATGTTTTATTCTGAGCGCTGGCGGACTTGAAATTCAAAGTCTTTCGGATACGATTTGTGGGAGCGTTTCGAGTCCCCCTCCTCCCCACACCAGCCATAGGCACTCTGCCTGCAAAAAAAAATCTGCAATTCCGAAACTCGCTGCAGAAGGCTGTGGATGGGGCTTAACTTGCCCGAAACTCTGCAGCACCGATTGGAGTGGGTCGAAAAGGGGGTGGGGGCTGCCACTCTGCCTGTGATCGGTGGGTGGGAGGGCAGAGGGGGCAGTGATCGGTCTGTGTGGCGCGGGGTGGGGGGATAAGGAGATCAGTACTTTTCGTGGAGTATTACGTGGTGACAAGGAGGAGGCATGAACGGCCCGGGAGGAATGTGGCAGGGGAACAGCGTTCTCCACCTCCCCCCCACCCAAACACCAACCCCCCCCCCCCCCCCCCCCACGCACGTTTGGTGGCTCCAATCAAAATTGCAGGGTTCGGGCATGTTAACCCCCGTCCACTGGCTTCCGCAGCGAGTTTCACAATCACTGATATTTGTGCATACAGAATGCCTATCCCTGGGGGGTGGGCGGGGTGATGGGCTTGGAATGCTCCCACTAAAGGGATCAAACTCTTCAAGTTTCAAACCCGCCCGCACTCAGAATAAAACATGGTAAAATATTTCGTTCCTGTACTCCGCCTCATCTTTGTTTGAGGTCTGACCCACTTGGACCGCATCTGTGAGTAGAATAATCATTTCTTTCCCAGAAAGAAGTCTTTCTCTGTTCAAATATGCGTTCCTGTTTTTACAATATGTTTCCTCTTTAATTTCCATCAATAATTTTTAGTAAGTCCAGGAGTATTTCAGTAAAAACATATTGTATCATTTTTCATCACTATTTTGCTTCTAGCCTATTAGTTTGTTAATTACCGTCATTTGTTTCCTCTAAAACTGGTATATTTTTGATTAATAATTTTTTGTATTCGTTCAATGTCAATATGACCACGTCCCCTTATGTTAATGCCTATGTGAGATTCCATATGTGTCACAAAATATCCCAAAATAGTACTGCTACCCTTTTTTTTCTCGAGCGTCAATACTTTCTCTCACTTAATCGTTACAGGAATACTACTTCAGAACGTTAGCATACTCATGAGTTTTCTCACGTTTTCAAAGGTTTTCTTTCACTTTAGCGATCACGGCATTAAATCCACCGCAATTCACTTTGTATTGCAAATATCTCACTGGACATTCTCCTTACATCCCTGGACTTTAATTGTTACACTTCTGGGACAAGTTCAAAGTCGTTCAATGTATGTGTAATGTACTTGATTGCTTTCGTTTTTTTCACCGCTGAGAAACTACTGCAAACATTCATTCATTTACCTGGCAGGAAAAACGTTCTAACATTAATGTTGGTGAATGTTGCCCATTGCAGCTCCCTTGACAAATCAGGTGAACGATGTTCCAATCTATAGAAATCAATGGTATTTTAGACACTAAACAAAGACGATTAGGTTAAACAAATTCTTCTGGGGAATGGGATACTCATCTGATTCGGACAGAACAAAAAAATAAGCAGGGGTAGGCCACCACTTCCTAAAAGTTGCCCCGCCATGCAAAACAATATCTGATCTACGCAGGCCTCAAATCTGTTTTTGTGTCATTTCCACATAGCCCTCCATTCCTTGAGCTATCAAATTTTTTCCACCTTCACTTTAAGCATTTCTAATGATTCGAACTTCGCCATCCTTTGTGGCAGAGAATTCCAGACATGCATCACCATCAGCGGGAAGAAAATTACATGTACCTCTTCTTTAAATGACCTGCACTTTAACTTGTAGCTATCTCCCCTCGGTTCAAACGTTTCTATTAGTGAAAAGTTTTCTCCATCTACCCTAGAGCTTCCACGGGATATTATATGTTTGAAAGAGGTCACTTCTAAACTAGAAGGAATACACAATATATATCTAGTTTCTCTTCGTAGGACAGCAATCTCATCCGAGAAATTAGCCTGGTAAATATTCTTTGCGCTTCTTCGAATGTTATTATAGAATTTATTAGGTTAGTGGACAAAATGGTACGCTGTATTCTATATGAGGCCTCACCAACACATGTACAATGGTAAAAAATAACCTCCCTGTTTCATAGTCCAACCCCAATGCAATGAAAGGTAAAATGCCATCTGTCTTCTTAATTATTTCTTGGACATGCCTGTCAGTTTCCTCTGTGAGACAGACAGTGGAACAATCCAATCGGCCTGGGCTTGACTCACTTGCAAGGGCGATTTTTTTTACTATCCCGCCAGCAATGGGAGTTGAAGGGACGGGTGGAACAAGGAAATGTCCAAGGACCTCGGGCGCGATTTTAAGGTTTCGGGACGAGAGACGACCTAAGTTTCTGTCTGTAGTCTCTGTCCATTTGCGTAGTTTTCTGTCTTTTGATTGTTCCTCCCAAGTGGATAATTCCGTACCTTTCTCCCATTTTTAAGCAAGGGACTTTCATTGACTGATTTGCAATCTTCTGCTACCAACGCCGCGTCGCCGCCCGCCCCCCCCCCCCCCCCCCCCGCCCTCCCAAACCACCGGAATTTAGCGAGAAATGAAAAAAAACTCAAACAAAAATTCAAACATTTCTGCAGTCTCTTCGATTAAAAACCTAGCCTGCTGTCCATCTGGTCCGAGTGATTCGTCCAATTACAGCCATCTCAGTTCCTGTAAGACTCTAACCCTTAAGATGTTGATTTTTCGAAGTTTTACAATGTTATCTGAAATCAGCCTGCCTGAATTTTAAGGGATATTTGCAACGTTTTTCATAATGAACTCCGATGAAATAAATACTTATTTCGCCTGACATTTCGTTGTTGCCATAAACAATATACTGGAGATGGAGCTGCTTTCAGGAATTCTATCACATTTTGGCCGCTTCCACTTAGGGGATCCGTTAAAAAAAAAGATTCATTATTAATTCTTCTGTATTACATCAAACCAAATTTCAAATACCCTTCGCACGGGCAGGTTCCACAAATTATTGCTGTAAAATCAGGTCATGACACGACGCACACATTATACTTCTATGCTGGCCTTGCCGATTCGGCTTGTCCAATTAATATGCTGATAAAATATTTCACGCCAATTGCATTTACTTCAATTTTGCCGTTTATATTTCTTCACCAACGCGCTGAATTGTTGAGAGTTTCAACTTTGGGTTTTATAGACTACTTCCACCTAGTATGTGACATTTCGTTGTATCAAATCAACAGTGTCATTCAGCTGAGCTCCCACATTTACCTCCGCGCCCACTTCCTAAGTCTATTCTGTAGAAACTCTTACCGTTTACTTTTATGCTACATGCAAGTTTGATCTCAAAAATTATTTATTTAATTCTACTTGACTTTTTAGTCTCTTGCGTTTGGATCCTAAAAATACTCGGTACACGGATTTATATTGTAAGTTTTATATTATGCTTTTCAAAGTAACAATATTCTCGAACTCCTTCCTTAACCATGGATAAATCCTGCTGAGCATTTTGGACAAGATTTTGCAATTTCTGCTACCACTCATTTACTGACCTTCACCTTAGGCAACCCCACACTCATTCGATTATAACTGCCCTTAAATAAGCGCAAGATACTGGGGATGGACCTGTAGAGTTTAAGCTCAATCTGATATTAGGAATTCTATCATATTGTGGTCGCTTCCATTTAGGGGATCCGTAAAAAGAATATTCATTATTAATCCCTCTGCATTACATATGACCAAATTTAAAATACCCCTTGCACGGGTAGGTTCAACAAATTATTGTTGTAAAATCAAGTCATGGCACGACGCACACATTATTTTTCTATGCTGGCCTTGCCGATTTGATTTCTCCAATTATTATGCAGATAAAATATTTCATGGCAATCGCATTTTACTTCAATCATGTCGTTAATATTTCCCTACCAATACGCTGAATTCTTGAGTGTTTCAACTTTGATGTTTATAAACTAATTCCACATAATGCGACATTTCTCCTTTGTTCGTACCACTTAATTTTGTTTTCGTGTAATGATTGCTGTATGAGCTATTTTACTTTGCGAAGTTGAAGTGATTCACATTTCCATTTCTTGCATTTTTTCCACATTTTTCTGCTTTCCAATTCGGGCTTCTTCATGATCTTTGCTTTTTTAAAAAAACATTCTTTTATGACTGTTTCCTCAGAGTTTGCCCCATCTTTTTTCCCCAATCAATGTTTGTCATTTCTCTTAATTTGTCTTTTGCTTCCCAATCAACTTTGTCTTTTTTTCTGTATGTAGAATGGAGGTTAGCTACTTCTGTCCAGGATATAGCAATTTCAGATTTTTATTCCTTTAATATGAAATGTGAGGTACTGCCGTTATTCGCTTCATGTCGATGACATAGATTTATTTTCATCCCTGCAGACATTGCTAGTTTAAGTCAACTCAAGGCGAACAAGTAAGTCACTGTTAAATCTTCAACTCAGAAAACAAATCATTGCAGAAGTCGAAGTCATTTTTAATTTCAAAACGGCATTATTTCTCATCAAATCGTATTCTTCAGTACAGTAACTTCACTTTTAACCAGTTTTGTTTTCATATGTATGATTTAAGTGCAAAATAAACCTTTAAAATGAATCTTTCTTTTATAAAACTGTGTATTAAGAAAGGCTAATGTTTCTGTAAGCATCAATTCGTCCCATTTAATATCATGTATACTGAACGGCGCAAGAAATAGTGATTATAGTTTATTGAAAGTCTCCAACATCCAAGAGGCTGCTCTCCGAAGATATTTCAGAGTGAGAGTGGACTGGCGTTGATTTCACGCGTGCGTCAATACACCTGGGTCAATGCTGGAAATGTGAGCCGTTCGTGTGTGATCGAATTATCTGCTGGAATTGTACCACTGCTGGTGTCATTCCACATCACCCCCCAGTCGTCCAGCCAACTTTGCTAATCGAATGTTTATTAGCCAGCAATGTGTTTGAAATATTTCGAAGCACTTCTCCCAGAATTTCTATTGTAACACGCGTTGTCCATTTTATCCCAGCCCACGCAGTTCCCAATAAATATCTGCAATTAATTCCACACTCAGAGTTGCACTGGTTTGGTTGCATGGAGGTTCGTTTTCCAGTAGATTTCTCACGATTCATTCAAAGCCCGTCCGCAATTGGATTTATTCCCTTGAGATATCAAGAAAGCAATGTAAGCTCACGATTAATTTAACTTTTTTAGAGCACCATATTCCAGTTCATTCAATGTCTATTATCATTTTCACCCGGAGAGACTTTTCATGCCGACAGAAACTATCTGTTACTCGGCGAAAATACAGATTTTTCTTTCTTTTTGGTGTCGTAAATTGCCCACCCTATGAACTCTTCATGTCAAAAGTAGTAAAAACCTCTTTCTAATTTATGTGAAAAGTAAGTCCCCAAATGGATCTGATAAAACTGAAACCAACATTTGTCTTTCTTAATGCACAAATAAAACATGACAGTTCATTCTTAAGGTTTATTTTATACTTACCATACATATGCAAATAAAACTGCGTTAAGGCTATCTTTATTTGTCAACAAACCGTCTGTACACCACATCAGCAGCATTACTATCATCAGCACTCTTGGTTATTGCATTAAAATGGCAAACTTTATAAAGGACATTAACAAAGTATATATATTAGTTAATTAAATAAGTTCATATTCTTACGTTAACCAGCATTTTCCAAAGTAATTAGTAATTTTCAACGAATGTTCATCCTCATTGTTTCCAGAGGAGCAGATGGAGTGGAGACTCAGTGCAGACAGCTGGAAGGTAAGGAGGATTTTTACCTTACTTTTTTCAGAGGATTTTTTTTTCTAAACTGGGAATGTAAAACCGGAAGCAAGCCCCAGTGACCACTGGAAAGATTTTTTTTCCCCAATAAATTTGGACGGAATGGAAACTTGAGTCTCTAGACTTTTAGAGTCTTCCCACCTCCCTCTCTCTTCTAAACTATAAAATAAGGCTGGGAGTGAGAGCAGGTCGGCTTTTTTTTTCTTGTTTCACTTATTCCTCTAATCTAAGGGGGTGAGGAAAATCAGACAAGATTTTTTTTTTCTGTTTATCTACAGGGAATGGCAGTGAAAGCAATGCAATGTTCCTCCTGCAGGATGTTTGTGCTGAGGGATGCTGTTAGTATCCCTGCTGAATTCAGCTGTGGGAGGTGCACCCATCTCCAGCTCCTTCAAAACCGCGTCAGGGAGCTGGAGCTGAATGAAATTCGCATCATTCGGGAGGCAGAGGTGATCATAGATAAGTTTCAGTTATTTGGAGACTCAAAAAAATGAAAATAGATGGTTGACAGTGAGAGGGGCAGGGAGGAAGCAGTCAGTGCGGGATCCCCTGTGGTTGTACCCTCAGCAACAAGTATTCTGTGTTGGATTCTGTTGAGGGGGATAACCTACCTGTGGTATGCCAGAGTGACTAGACTTCGAGCACTGTGTCCGTCCCTGTGCCTCAGAAGGGAAGGGAGGAGAGCAGAAGTGCAATAGTAATTGGGGACACGATGGTGAGAGGGACAGATAGGAGGTTCTCCGGCAACAAAAAAAATACTCTCGGATGGTATGCTGCCTCCCGGTTGCAAGAATCTGTGATGCCTTGGACTGTGTTTTCAAGGTCTTTAATGGAGGGTGGGGGGGGGGGGGCGGGGGGGAGGATCAGTCACAGGTCACGGTGCACATTGGTACCAACGATGTAGGTAGAAAGAGGAATGGGGATTTAAAACAGGAATTTAGCAAGCTGGGCTGGAAGCTGAAATCTAGGACCAAACATGTTGTCATCTCTGGTTTGTTGCTGGTGCCACGTGCAGCTGAGTTGAGGAACAGGGAGAGAGTGTAGATTAACATGTGGCTGCAGGAATGGTGTAGGAGAGAGCGTTTCATTTACTTCGATAATTAGAGCACAATCTGAGGAAGGTGGGACCTGTACAAACAGGACGATTTGCAGTGAGCCAGAGGAGCACTAATATCCTGGGAGGGAAATTTCCATCTGCTCTTCGTGGGGGGCGGTGGGGGGTGGGGATGGGGGGGTGTGCGGTTAAACTAATTTGTCAGGGCGTTGGGAAAATGAGATGTAGCCCGAAAGCCAGTGTTGAGGATCGCGAGGTACTGAGGAAGTTGCCAAGGTCACAGTAGGGTACAGGCAAACAGAATGGTAGACTGAAGTGTATCTACCTCAATGCAAGGAGCATCAGGAACAAGGTAGGTGAACTTGGAGCGTGGATTGGCACTTGGGACTATGATGGTGTGGCCATTACGGACACATGATTAGAAGAGCGACAAGAATGGTTGATGACAGTTCCGGGGTGTAGATGTTTCAGTAAGGGTAGGGAAGGCGGTAAAAGGGGTGGAGGTGTAGCCTTGTTAACCAAGGATAGTTTAACGGCTGCTGAAAGGTATTTCGAGGGCGATCTGCCTACTGAGGTATAATGGGCTGAAGTTAGAAATAGGAAAAGATCGGTCACGTTGTTAGGAGTTTTCTATAAGCCCCCAAATAGTAATAGAGATGTGGAGGAGGAAATGACAAAGTAGAGTATGGATAGGTGTGGAACTCACAGGGTAGTCATCATGGGCGACTTTAACTTTCCAAATATTGATTGGAACCTTTATAGGTCGAATAGTTTGGAGGGACACTTTTTGTACAGCGTGTACAGGGGAGTTTCCTGACACAATATGTGGACTTGGTACTTGGTACTGGTACTGGACTTGGTGCTGGGTAATGCACTAGGCCAAGTGTTAGATTTGTTTGTGGGAGACCACTTTGGAGGCAGTGAACACAATTTGGTGTCCTTCGTTATTGCATTGGAGAGGGATAGGATCACACAACAGGGCAAGGTTTATAATTGGGGCAGGGGTCATTATGATGCGATTAGGCAAGAATTAGGGAGCATAGTGTGGGAACAGAAGCTGTCAGGTATGGGCACAAAAGGAAAGTGGAACTTTTTCAATGAACAAATACTGTGTGTCCTTGATAGGTATGTCCCTGGCAGGCAGGGAGGAAATGGCCAAGTGAGGGAACCATGGTTCACAAAAGAGGTTGAATGTCTTGTTAAGAGGAAAAAAAGAAGTGTATGTAAGGATGAAATAAAACACGGTTCAGTTGGGTCACTTGAGTGTTACAAGGTAGCTAGGAATGAGTTAAAGAAAGGGCTTAGGAGAACTAGGAGTGGGCATGAGAAGTCCTTGGCGGGTCGGAAGAAAGAAAACCCCAAGGCTTTTTACTCTTATGTGAGGAATAAAAGAATGACAAGCGTGAAGTTAGGGTCAGTCAATGATAGTAGTGAGAACGTATGTATGGAGTCGGAAGAAATAGGTGAGGTGTTGAATGAATATTTTTCTTCAGTGTTCACTAAGGAGAGGAGTCATGTGTTTGAGGAGGAATGTGTGATACAGGCTGACAGGATGGAGAAGGTAGATGTTCTGAAGGAAGATGTATTAACAATTTTGTAAAACCTGATGGTGGATAAGTCCCCTGGGCCAGATGGGACACATTCTAGGATACTTTGGGAGGCAAGGGGTGAGACTACAGAGCCTTTAGCTTTGGTCTTTGGGTGTTCACTGTCCACAGGGATAGTGCCAGAGGACTGGAGAGTGGCAAATGTTGTTCCTCGTTTCAGGAAAGGAGGTAGGAATGACCCTAGTAATTATAGGGCAGTTCATCTTAATTCGGTGGTCGGCAAGTTAATGGAAAGGGCCGTGAGATATAGGATTTATGACCATTTGGAAAGCTTCAGTTTAATCCGGGATAGTCAGCACTGTTTCATAAGGGGTAAGTCTTGCCTCACAAATTTGATTGAATTCTTTGAGGAGGAAACTAAGTGTGTAGATGAAGTTAGAACAGTTGGTGTTGTATACATGGATTTTAGTAAGGCATTTGATAAGGTTCCCCATGGTAGGCTCATGAAGAAGATAAGGAGGGGTGGAACAGAGGGAAGTTTGGCAATTTGGACAAGTAGCTGGCTGAATCATAGAAGACAGGGGGTGGTGGTGAGGGAAAATTTTCAGATTGGAGGCCAGTTACCAGTGGTGTACCACTGGCGTCATTGTTAGGTCCTCTGCTTTTTGTGATTTTTATCAATGACCTGGAAGAAGGGGCTGAAGGATGGGTTAATAAATTTGCTGATGACACCAAGATTGGTGGAGTAGTGGATGAGGTTGTGGGCTCATGCAGGCTGCAAAGAGACATTGAAAGGATGCAGAGCTGGGCCGAAAAGTGGCAGATGGAGGTTAACCCTGATAAGTGTGAGGTGATTCATATTGGTCGGGCAAACTTGAATCAGATTACAGGGTCAACGGCAGGATTCTAAGGAATGTGGAGGAACAGCGAGGTCTTGGGTTCATATCCACAGATCTCTGAAGGTTGCCACTCAAGTGGATAGAACCATGAAGAAGGCTTATAGTGTGTTACCGTTTATTACCAGGTGGTTTGAGTTTTTGAGCCATGGGGTTATGCTGCGACTATACCAGATGTTGGTGAGACAACATTTGGAATATTGTGTTCAATTCTGGTCACCTCATTATAAGAAGGATGTGGACGCATTGGAGAGAGTGCAGAGGAGATTTACCAGGATGCTGCCTGGTTTGGAGGGTAGGTCTTATGAGGGAAGGTTGAGGGAGCTGGGGCTTTTCTCTTTTGAGCAGAGTAGGATGAGGGGCAACTTAATAGAAGTTTGTAAGATGATGAGAGGGATTGATAGGGTGGACGTGCAGAGACTATTCCTCGGGTGGATGTGGCTGTAACTAGGGGGCATAGATATAATGTTCATTGTGGGAGGTATAGGAGGGATGTCCGAGGAAGATTCTTCACTCAGAGAGTGGTTGGGATATGGAATCGACTGCTTGCTGTGACAGTGGAGTCGGACACTTTGCGAACTTTCAGATGGTTATTGGATAGGCACATGGAGCACTCCAGAATTATAGGGAGGGGATAGCTTGGTCTTGGGATTGGATATAGCTCGGCACAACATTGAGGGTTGAAGGGCGCGTACTGTGCTGTAATGTTCCATGTTTCTATGTAATGTATTTTTTTTCTAGAAAATTCTCCATTATCTAAATTAAATTGATAGATCTGTAATTGCTGGACTTTCCTTTGCCATTCTTTCAAATTTCCAGCAATTGTATTTATCCACCACTCATGCATTCCACTTGCTTCAAATTGAGTCAACAACTTTGACAGAGGGTCATTTGGATTCGAAGCGTCAGCTCGTTTCTCTCCTTACAGATGTTGCCAGATCTGCTGAGATTTTCCTGCGCTTTCTCTTTTGAGTCAACTATGTATTCACTCAGTCTTTACTTTGTTTTGCTTTGGTTTCCTGGACACTTTTGAGTAAATCATGCAGCCTTATGAAATGTTAGTGCAGAAAACCCATCCAATGCCTCGTGATTTCGTGTATAAATGCTACAAATTCCTCAACTATCTCGACTTTAAACATGACTTTTCCAATCCAGTCGTCTTTACCAGAGGTTGAAGTAACATATGCATGCACTAATCCAGCTATACCCCCGCCTCCACGTGTGATTACAGTCGTTTCCCTAATTGTCCCTATGCACGTGTATATAAATCTTGGAGTCCGTTAAATATTAGCTGCCAGTTGACTTTCACATTTCTTTCAACATCATATTCCATGTACCTTGGAAGGTGCGTTCGACAGCCACTCCCTTGCACCCATATTGTTGCATGCGCTGTTAAGGAAACAACAATAGTTTATGGCATTTATCTATTTATCATTACATGTTAGAAATGTGGTATAATGTTGAGTGGGTATGATTTCATATTATTATTCTGCCAGAAAGGGTAAAACCTGCAATCTGATTCATATTGGGAAAAGCTGTTTGCATGCGACGTTCTCATGACATTTCTGTTGTGCTTAGCGCGGGTTTCGAGTGAAGGGTAAATGAACCAGTAGTAATTGCTGAGCTACAATGTTCCATTTTCCAGAGGGATGGGGTTTGCTTTGTTCTTACATTTAGGCGAGTTTAGGGTCGGACAGCAGGGAGCAAATCACCCTCAAGTTTGCCAGATAAGCGGGACAGGACGAGAGAGTGGCAATGACGCAGAATTCCGAAGGGAAAAGTTACAATACAGACAATCAGGAAATTGGTCGAAGGAATTTTAGAAGCGTTGGAAGTTAAGGAAAAAGTGACCAGGCTATTGGTACTATTCAAGGATGCGTAAGCTAAGCGTTTTGAGTTAAATGGTAATTGGAGTAATCAGACCTAATGTGCGGTAACATAACTGAAAGATAGATCTAACATCTGATGCCATTTTGTTCAACCCTAGAAGTTGACATTTTGAGAAACTGTGAATGTTTTGTGGAGCAACGAACTTTTGGAGGGTTGGTGTACGTCCTGGGTTGGATTCGCCGTTAAAAGTGGAGCAGAAAGATTGTTGAAAGATGTCGTTTGGAGAACCTGAACGGGATTGTGGAATGTAAACTGCTAAGACAAATTTTATTTGAGAGAATATTTTGAAGAGTTGTTTTAGGATATAATTTTTCAAATGCCTATAGGACAATTGTTTGGAAGTTATTACGATACTGTGCCCTCGAGAAAAGTATTTTGATGGAAATTTTCTGCAGAATATTTTAAGCAATCCCTGGCACTGCGTCTGATCTGTTTTGGCTGCAGTTGATATCTGATTATTACTGATGTGCTATAATTGACATCTTAAAATAAAAGTGAACTAATAGAGCCTACTGTAGTTTTAGAGTCTCGCTGTGATTGTACAGTAGAGCTTGATTGGGTTACTTGGCACGTCATTTCATACCAATGGAGACTGCAATATTTTTACAGAAAATTTCAGCTTACCATTTCGAATGTTGTTTTTCAATCTGCAGAGCTTCATCATTTCCCGTGTCTGATGTTTGAAGACTGGAAGCTGCTAGAGACAAGGTTTAGTTTTGTTTGTTGTGTGGAAGACGTCTCATTCTCTGAAAATGGCTGTCTGAATGTCTGTCTACAGGTGTTAAATTTGGATATCTGGTATCACTTCAACAGACCTGTTCAATTTTAGTTAGTTCTGAAGAAGCATGTATGCCTATGGGTAATTGATTTTAAATTGGAACAACAGATTCCGAGTTGTTAAGGCTTACACTGTGTGTTAAGTCTTGTAATTGGTAAACGTTATGCTATTTTTTGTAATATTCTCACTCTGTTCTTGAATAAACTTTGAGTTAAATGCTTCCTAGTGGGTCACTTGAATATTAACTGGAGTGAAACAAGTCATGTTCACCAATGCCAATATGACATGTAAAACTTAATAGGAATAAAACACTGCTAGCGAAGTTGAATCTCCTCTCGGGTACTGCTGAATTAAATCAGGAGCTCTACTGTTCGCAGTGTTTCTAAAATTCTATGCAAAAGCATAAGACAAGCACATCCTGACCGATCTTCAGAAATGTGTCAAACTAAAAGATCCATTAAAGCGAGTGGTGATAATTAAGAAAATAAAATGACCTAATGCTTAGCAGAACACATTTGCCTGTGCAAACCAAATGAACAAATCAAGTGGGGAAATGGAATGCGATGGGAACACCAAAAACGTGAAGAGTGGGCGCCTGAAAAACCTGGTGCAAAAGGCTGGTCATTTGCATTAAAATTCCGAATTAGAAAAGCAATTGAATTAAAATTCACAAGCAAATCATGATACAGGGATTGGTTTAAAACGTTTTCTTCGTTGAAATTTATTCCTTAAAATAAAGTGGATTTCCAGAGGTATTATAGTTGAGAAACTTAATTTGGAGGAGGAGAAGGTATGCTGAGAAACGATCATTAAGTTCACAGTATGGCGGATGAAGAAAGATCAGCTGTGCGTGTTTAGTCAATGCAATTATAATTCGTGAACGCTTCATGTATGCTATATTCCTGTAGAGATGGTCGGGCAAGGAAATTATCGAGATGTGCAATCTGTGGACTGCAGACAATAGGGACCATGAATTGCCTATTAGAATTACGGTACAGGAAAGGGTGATAGTGAATAATAGTGACATTTTGAAAACTTTTCAGAAAGAATTCGTTCGTCAGTATGTTCTCGCTCAAACTCAAATCAGGAATTTCCTGCATCTGGTCCGCAAAAAAAACATGGTGAATCGAGTGTTACTGAAAGAAATTGAGTAAACATGATAAATACATCAAAAGATTCGGATAAGTAATGGCAAGGAGCAAAGGACGCTATACTAGAGGTCGCCCACATTGCTCAGAAGTTAACTGAAACAAGGACGAGAAGGGTCAAATGGAAACATCAAATAGAATAAAACAAAATGGGAATCCGGCGACTTTTTATACTCAACTTGAAGGATGAGTAGCTCGGGAAATTAACTGAGTAACATACAAATTTTAGGAAAACCCAGGAAAAGAGGACCAAAATGAAACTCAGTCGTCATACAGAAAGCATGCAACCTGTGGAGAACAGCTCTGTCAGTCCATTCCGGAGTTGGGAAACAAACAGCCTAATTCGTTTTTTTTTCTCTTTTAAGGCACTTTTTTATTGAAATGAGTTGAACTAAGGAACGTCCGTAAGGAAGAGTTAAATGCACAGTTTAGAAATGAAGCAGTGAGAAAAAGGTGCCGAGTTTACCAAAATGCTAATGATTAATACATAGATATGGATAAGGTAGCAATGACGAAAAACGGGGGCGGCTCTGCTGAGCACTGCTGCCTCACAGCGCTGGATCCGGCTTCGATTCCGGCTTGGGTGACTGTCACTGTGTGGAGTTTGTACACTCTCCCTGTGTCTGCATGGGTTTCCTCCGGCTGCTCCTGTTTCCTCCTACAGTCCAAAAATGTGTGGGTTAGGTGGATTGGCCATGCTAAATTGCCATTTGCTGTCATGGGACGAGCTGGGTTAAATGCAAGGGTTATAGCGATCGGGCTTCGGTGGGATGTGGTCGGTGCAGACTCGATAGACCGAATGATCTCCTTCTGCATTGTCGGAGTGTATGATTCTATGGAACATCAACGTGGTATCAAAAGACAATAGGAAGCATTTGTGAGGCGGCCAGTATAACTTGAACACAAATTCCAATGGTGCGACTGCAGGTTAACTAAAATCATTAAGAATGCCTATTGATAGTTCAGTTAAGTGAAAGGTATTTTAATGGGACATTAACGCTTGCCCTCCCAAGCGATCATGGGGAGCTTGAAGAATTCAAGGTGATTCTGATTCGCTGAAACGTTAACCTCCTTTGGACTGGACGCTGTGCTTACTTAATCGAACGGGTTTTGAGTTGATAGCTATCGATAAAGGGGTGGTGTGAACGAATATTGCCTTTCCCAAGAGTACGGAGGTTCCTATTCTTTCCTGACAGAGCCAACATATTTGACTTTCCTCAATGTAACAGTTCAACTGGGCCTATTTTGTTGGCAATTTCACTGTGATTTCAAGTAGTCATTAATATGAATTCCATATCTCGGCTCCACTCCTCACAGTCGCTTTGGAAGTAACTTAATGGAACACTTCGTCAGTTTAAATTATACGTTGTTCCCGTATTGTATCTGAATTAATCGGCGTCTCAATCTGTTATGATTGGACGACATTATCTACAGGAAATTATTAATCTAAATCAGAGTGTGTGGGAATCCACATCTCACCCTTATTAATGTTCATTATACATTTTATTGTAACCAAGTAGTTTGTGTCAGCAGAGAATGCATCTGTTCTCATGCAAGCAAGATTACGTAGAGAGATTAGTTGTTGCTTTAGACGTAATTGTGCAATGATACCCTTAATTCTCTTTCTATCTGACTTTCAACTCATTAAAGGAAAACCAGTGGTTTACTGTATATTCAATAGATCAAGGCTCATTTTCCAGTGATCAACTAGAATGTCATTTTGTTTGTAAAAGCCAGATAGCTGTTATAAGTTTAAATATTTTAATTATGTTCAGATGAAGTCCGGCATTCACATTTTTAAACAATTGCTAAAAAAAAAACAAGAGCTGCAATTGCTGAGTGCGTTACAGTTCAGTTTTCTTGGGGCACACTTCGACAGTTCAATGACGATTCACTCTGATTGCGCTGTGTTGTAGGCCGAGACGGGGAAATGGTCGAATTATGCAATTGAAGGAAAATTTCTCATATCTATATATTCTTACAGAAAGCCACAATTATTCCAGAATTAGTAATTAATTAAAGTTGAGGTGACAGCTTGAAAAAGATTCGTTTAATTGACGAAGTATAGAGTCATAGAAGCCTACGGTGCAGAAAGAGCATTCGATCCATTGAGTGCACCGACTTTCTGAAAGAGAAAATTTGTGTGGCTAATCCAGCTAACCTGCACATCTTTCCAATATGGGAAGAATCCGGAGCATCTGAAGGAAATCAGTGTAGGAAAAGGGAGAGCGCCCAATCTCCGCACCGTCACCGAAAGCGAAAATCGCACCTGGGCCTCTGTGGCTGTGAGGCAATAGTGCTAATCGTTGTGCAACCGGTTCACAACAAACGTTCTGCTAAGAAAAAGTCACAGGATGTTGTAAGAAGTAATGTAAAAGTGTAAACATTTATTTTAGTGTTAACTTAAGAAGGATTGGCTCTTCTTTCCAGGAACCATTATTCTTGGTTCAATAACACACATGTCCATTTTCGGAACGCAAATCGGCGTACTACAAAAAAAAATCATCTCAAAAATAAATTTTACACCTTCAGTATTCTTGAAAAGTGCATCGAATGCAAATGAAATATTCGTGACATTATCAGCATAAATATTCATCGTGGACCGTAATTGTCCTTTCGATATTTATTTGTTTCATTTACTTCAGCTTATTCCGTGCATCCCCAGGGAAATATTGTCAACTTTCGCCTTAAATCAAAAACTGACTGGACGATATCTATAGCCCTACAATAATCAAGTCTCAGTGCTGAAGTATATGAGGAGTTCCTTGTTCTGTTTTTGAAAAAAAGCTAAGAATGAGACAAGTAGGGATGTTAACTGACATCAACCATTGCTTTCTGTCCATTGCAAGTTGTGAGGGCTTTTTGTTTAGAAGTAGGTGTGGAACATAAACGGTAACCTGGTCTGATACCTGCTTTTATAAATGGAGTGAAGAAATACAACATTTGACATTGCAAACACCATCATTACATATTCGGTCTTTTTACAGTGATTGTCGTTATATGAGTGGTGTGAGGAAGGGTTAGGCATAATCACTGCTGTTTTGCAGGGGTCACGTTGCAAAAATTCTAATCCGGCATCAAAACCAGTTCCTTATTTAGTCAACGAGCATTCCGTTGGTCAGGTTAGTGTCACATCAATTCCATGTGCAAGACATTGATGCTGAAAATGAACATGAACTTATGACGATCTTTAAAATGATCGATACAATTCGGAAGTCGATTTATAAAACAAGGACTACGAGGTAACAAGGAAGTCAGATAAAGGACAACCAGTGACGTGAGTTATTTAGATTTCCAGGAAGCCTTTGCCGAGGTGCCGCATAGAAGACTCTTAAATGAGTTAAGTGTCCATGGTGTTATGGGCGAGATCCTGGTACGGAGAGAGAATTGGCTGACCGGCTGAAGGCAGGGAGGGGGATAAAGGGGTATTTTGTCAGGATGACAACAGGTGACTCGTGGTGTGCCTAAGGGGTCTGTGTTGGGGCCACACATTTTCAGAACATAAATTAACGATTTGAAGAAGGAACTGAAGGCTCTGTTGCTAAATTTGTAATTATACAAAGATGCGTAGAGGGACCGGTGGTATTGAGGACACAGGAAGCTACTGAAGGAGTTGGACAGGTTAGGAGAGTGGGCAAAGAAGTGGCAGATGGAATACAATGCGGAAAAATATGAGATTATGCGCTTTGGAAGGAGGAATCGAAGCATAGGCTATTTTCTAAAGGGGGAAATGCTTAGGAAATCAGAAACGCAAAGCGACTTGGGACTCATTGTTCAAGGGTCTCTCATGTTACCGTCCAGGTTCAGTCAGCAGTTAGGAATGCAAATGCAATGTCACCATTCATGCCGAGAGGGCTAGAACGAAAGAGCAGAGATGCACTTCTGAGGCTGTATAAGTCTCCGGTTAAAAGTCATTTGGAGTATAGTGAACAAAGTAGACGAAGGTAGAGCAGTTGATGTCGAACACATGGATTTTAGTAAGGTGTTTGATAAGATTCCCCATGGTGGACTCATGAAGAAAGTAAGGAGTTGTGGGATAGAAGGAAATTTGGCCGATTTGATAAGTAACTGGCTGTCTCATAGAAGACAGAGGGTGATGGTGGAAGACAAATTTTCAGGCTGGAGGTCGGTTACCAGCGGTGTACCACAGTGCTCAGAGCTGGATCCTCTTCTATTTGTGATTTTTAGTAATGACTCAGAATCGGGGGCTAAAAGGTGGGTTAGTAAATTTGCTGACGACAGCAAGATTGGTGGAGTAGTGGATGAGGTGGAGGGCACTTGTAAGCTGCAAAGAGACATTGATTGGAGGCAGAGCTGGGCCGAAAAGTGGCAGATGGAATTTGAACCTGATAAGTGTGAGGTGATTCATTTTGGTGGGACAAACTTGAACGGAGATCACAGGGTTAACGGTAGTGTTCTAAGGAATGTGGAGGAAGAGAGAGATCTTTGGGTTCATATCTAAACATCTCTGAAGGTTGCCACTCAAGTGGATAGGGCTGTGAAGAAGTCTGACAGTGTGTTGGCGTTGTCTAACTGGGGGTGTGACTTTAAGAGCTGTGGGGTTATGCTGCAACTATACCGGACCTTGGTGAGACCACATTTGGAATATTGTGTTCAGTTCTGGTCACCTCACTATAAGAAGGATGTGGAAACATTGGAGAGAGTGCAGAGGAGATGCCTGGTTTGGAGAGTAGGTCTTATGAGGAAATGTTAGGGGAGCTGGGGCCTTTCTCTTTAGAGCGGAGGAGAATGAGAGGCGACTTAATAGAGGTTTATACGACGTTGAGGGGGATTTATAGAGTGACGTGCAGAGACTATTTCTTCGGGTGGATGTAGCTGTTACTAGGAGGCATAACAATGTAGGAAGGATGTCCAAGGTAAATTCTTCACTCAGAGAGTGGTCAGGGTGTGGAATAGATTGCCTGCTGTGATAGTACATCGGCTACTTTAGGAACTTTCAAGCAGTAATTGGATAGGCACATGGAACACACCAGAATGACAGTGAGTGGGATAGCTTCATTTTGGTTTAGGACATAGCTCGGCACAACATTGAGGGCCGAAGGGCCTGTACTGTGCGGTACTGTTGTAAGTTTCTATGTAATTTTAGGGCTCATATCTAAGGACGTATGTGCTGTCCTTAGAAAGGGTCCCGAGGAGATTCACAAGAATGAAGTTTTTGTCGTATGAGGAATGGTTGAGGACTCTGGATCTGTAGTCGTTGGAGTTTAGAAGGATGAGGGGGGATCTTATTGAAACTTACAGGATACTGCGAAACCTCAATAAAGTGGATTTGGAGAGGGTGTTCCCATTAGTAGGAAAAGGTAGAACCAACCTCAGGCTAAAGGGACGATTCTTTAAAACAGAGATGAGGAGGAATTTCTTCAGCCAAGGAGTGGTGGATCTGTGGAACTCTTTCCTGCAGAAAGCTGTGGAGGCCAGGTCATTCAGTGCGTTTAAGACAAACGTGTTCTTGATTAATAAAGGGATCAGGGTTTATGGGAAAAAGGCAAGAGAACGGAGATGAGAAAACTATCAGCCATGATTCAAGGGTGGAGGATACTTGATGGGCCGAGTGGTCTAATTCTGCTCCTAGGTCTTATGGTCGTATGAAAAGTAAAGATTTTTTTTCATATGTCGAATCAAAGCTGAGAGATTATAACATTTCTTCTGACGTGTTTTTTTTCCTGTTTTTTGATAGTGTAAGTACTGAGAAGGTACTTGACAGACGGTGTTAGAATTAGCAACTGTGGAGCCAGTGGAAATGCCAAATGAAAGTATTCAGTACTAGGAGAACTAAAAAGAGGGGTTAAGATAAGTGGTTGAGACATATAAATGTGATCATAATATGAGCCATCACATTTATCTACTGAATTTTTAGTAACTGAAAATCATATGGGACGTCGCTGAGCCACTAAATTTATATACATCAAAAGTAAGCTTGTAGAGCATCTGTGAAAGTGCACCATTTATGCAATTGTTGAAAGACTAAGATGAGTTAGGTTGAATTGGCCAGCTCTGAGGTAGGTGAACAAAACTAATAATTTAGCCGCATGAAGTGATTGGACATTCACACTTTATGTGTTCTGATCATCTATCGTCCAAGTGACAATTGAATTGTTGCTGCACATTTCGGAAAGGATTGCATAAAATGTAATTCCAATGAAATGTCCAAAACATCTATGAAAATAAAGGGTCATTACTCAAACATCGATCCCAATCTGGCAGGAGATGTTTGCAATTTCATTGGCTTCATTCTCAAAATATTATTGCTTGTGTAATAAAATTGCTGCAAAAGTTGGGCTACAAATGTGGCATTGCTGTTGTGGAATCAATGTGACATTCCCACAATGACAATCAATTGTTTTAGTTTCTAATTATTTGAATAACCGAAGATACTGGGTATTTAACTGCATTCAGGAATTGATCTCTGAACTTGGATTGTGTCACACCATAAATGAATGTGTTTGTGCAGCAACTTAAACTTAACAGCATAATTCCCACTTGCTGGAAAATATATAATGAGTCTGTATATTCTTCTGGATTTGTTCCTGTAATGTTATAATAAATGAAATGTAGCACGTATGTCAACCATAGGAGTAGAAAACTGCCAGATATGCTGAATAGTAAAACCATTGACTTCTTTCGATTCTCCAACTCTGCATCAACACGTTTATCGCCATGAGCCCGACACTTTAGTCCCTTACGTACTCGACTTGCTATTAAAATATGCCTGACTGTTAAGGTATTAAGTAATAAAATTAAAGCAAAAGGGAGCGCTGGATTTAAAATTGTGTCAAGCCAGTCAAATCCTATCCATCCGGGATCAGTGTAATAGACTGGCTTTGAGTGACAGAACCACGGCACATTATCAATTATCACTGCAGGTTCAAATGTAAAATAGAAGGGAATATTTTGAAAACACAATAAAATGCATGTTGTTGCTAAAACCAAGGTTGCAACTTTCTCTGTGCAATATTTGGTCTTCAGTTTTTGGCAACAAATTGCAACAAATCGATCGAATGTAAAGGTAACAGTGAACCAGACAGAACAGTCTCTGGCTGCACATGTCATTGCATATATTGTACTGCACACAGGAGTTATGTCAAGAAAAGAACCTGGAAAATAATAAAAGCTGATCCGCCAAAGTATGACATCAGTGATTATGACCAGTAGATCCGCTGCTGCCATATCCACTAAGTAACGAGTAGTGCAGGTCGAGAGTCCACACTTTGCACGAGACAGGATCACAATCGCAACTAAATTAACTGTAAAACAGAGAAGAGGAATACAGAAAAAAGTGCTGATCAAAAGGAGTCTGTGCCTGAACCATTGTTAAGGTTTGAGGATAATATTACTAGCATAGACACACTGGAAGCAGAACACGGTGAAAATCCCGTTGAAAATCTCAGGTAAAGGTGAATTCAAGAACCCTTCAGCTGGCCAGGTCAATAAATTCCTCTGGGGCTCATTCGGCTTTCAAAGAATTGCAAGGCATTTCATAGAATAACAGTTTGGGGGCAATGATAGAAACACAGGAAATCTGGGAAGGGAGGGAAAATAACAATGAGGAAATGAAGGACAAGTTGATGAGATCAACGAGTTATTATCAAAACGATTAAGTCAAAGTTTAATGGCCACTCTCAAGTAACACTGAAAGTATCAATTGGTGGTATAATTCGTTTGAGAAAAATAATGAGGACTCAGGGCAGCATGTTTAATTTGGAATCAGGAAAGAGACACAAATGTAGCAAGAATGTGATTGGAAACATTTATTTTCCTCTGCAGAGTGCGCTAATCAAACAGCCCTGTGCAAATAAACTTTTCCGGACGCGTGACATCAAGACAGCATTGGGCCGAGCCTAGCATTAAGGAGCCCAAGCAAAATTGGAGTCAACGGGAAAGGGCGGCAAGAACTCCATTGATTGGAATCATACCCGGCTTAAAAGACAATGATTGTGATAATTGAGTTCAATCACCTCAACTGTTGAACATGACTGCATGGGTTCTATAGGGGAGTGTCCTAGGTTCAACCAACAAAGTCTGCTTCACAAATGTTCACCCTTCCATCAATGTGGGTATTTTCGCTGATGAATGCACACTGTCCAGTGTGATTCACGACTTCTCAGATACTGAAGCAGACCATGTCCAAATGCACCAATATCCGGACTTGGGATGACAAGTAACACGCACGCCACAAATGTGCCATGCAATAATGGACAACCACAAGAAGAAATCTGACTATCGCTTCTTGACTTTTCATATCGCTACCATGGTCAAATACCCACTTTTAATATCGTACAGGTTACCAATGTCCAGAAAATGAACTAGAGCAAGTATGTAAATCCTCTGACTTCCACAGTAAGTAAAATGTTTTGTATCCTACGCGACTAACTTACACCTGACTACCTGACGACTGTCGGCTATCTACAATGCTTAAGTCAGGAGTCTAATGAAACAGTCTTTACTATTTTAGTCGGATCAGTGTGGCTCCAAGAAATCTCAACAAGCTTGACAACAAAACCCAACATTGGAACATCTGGATAACAAACACACTTCGGACTCAATTTATAGACCACAGCTCAATATTCAACTCCATTATTCCTGCAAAACTCACCTCCAAACTCTGTCGCCTAGGGCTCAGTTCCTTCATCTCCGACTGGAGCCTAGACTTCCTAACTCACAGTTTGCAATTAGTATGGATCGGCAACAATACATCCTCCACGATTATCCTCAACATCAGTGACTCGCAAGGCTGTGTCCTCAGCCCCTTATTATAATCCTTAAAATCATAAGACTGTGTGGCTAAATTTCCCTCCAATTCGATCTTCAAGTTTGCTGATGACACTACCACAGTTGGTCTGACCTCAAAGAATGAAGGTTTCGAGTACGGGAAAGAGGGAGATTCTGGTGAATTTGTGCGAAGACAAGAATATTTCCCTCATTATCAGTAGAACGAAGGAGATAGTCATGGACTTCAGGAAGCTTAGTGGAGTGCATATCCCTGTACACATCAACGGGAACAAAGTGAAACAGTGGACAGCTACAGGTTTCGAGTTGTCCAGATCATCAACGAGCTGTCCTTGTCCCTTCATTCTGAGGCTACATTTTAAAAAACCCACTAACGCATGTACTTTCTCATAAATGTAAGGAAATTCGACATCTGCGCTTTGACTGTCGCCAACTTCTACAGAACCACTGTGGGAAGCATCCTTTTCTGGATGCACCACAGCTTGGAATGGCTCCTGTTCTGACTAAGACCACAATATACTACAAAGTGCCGTGAATGAAGACCAGCCTATCGTGCAAATCATCCTCTCACCCAATGATCCTGTCTACACGTCCATGTGCCTCAGAAAAGCAAGCAGCATATCAAGGAAGCCATACGCCCTGGACAAACTCTCTTCCAATATCTTTCATTAGGAAAATGCTACAAAATTCTGAGATCACGTACAAGCCGATTCAAGATCAGCTTCTTCCCTGCTTGCATCAGATTTTTCACAGGAACCACCTTTTATGGATCCAGAGGTGGATCCAGAGGTGGATCCTCTAGGATCCACCTCTGGATCCTAGCCATGAATTTAGCATTACATTTTGCACCCTCACTTTTCCTACTCTATAAACAGTATGTCTTGTCTGCATAGCGTGCAAGAAACGACATTTTCTCTGCATACTAACACATATGATAATAATAAATTAAATAAAATCAATTTCCTTCCACGAATACTCTATGCGTCCTCCACCAGTGAATAGTAGTAATCTTATTTACAACAACAAGATGAATTGCATAAACCTACCAAGGCTCCATGACAACACCAATTAAACGCACATCACTTTTCTACTCGAAGGACAAGAGCAGCAATTCTCCTATCTGGAGCTTCACTTGCAAGGCCCCCATCGTCCTGACTTGGAAACTTATTGCCCGTCGTTCATTGTCACTCGGTCAACATCCTAGATCTCCCTCCCTAAAAACACTTCTCCTATAGCTACAAAAAGACAGCTCAACTCCTCCTTTTCAAGGGTAAAAGACTATGGGCACTTAATGTTGCTCAAGCCAGTGACACCCACATACCATAATTGAATTAAAAATCAAGCCCACTTCGAAATTCATTTCTTATTGGCTTTTCTGCAGTTATTCACTGTTCTTATCTCGTGACGTAGGAGAAAAACGTAGTCTGGTGATAATTGCTATTCAGAAAACGTTCATGGAATGGGTTCATCTTCCGTGAAACGTCGAAAAATGTTAACATATATATAAAGAGTGCGAACGCGGGTGTCAGGTTGTAAGGTTCGATAGAATATGCGGAACATCAAAGGATGACTTTCCGATTAACATGGAGGGAAAGTCAAGTGTGCCAGCAAAAGCGGACACAATATCAAACAGAGAGTTGGAGTATTCTTTGGCGAAATAAAAAGGAAAATAGTTAACATAGTGAGCTATAGAAAATAATGCACAAATTGTGCCTGGAGAACTGATAATGGAAAAGAAGATGTATGAGAATGTTAAGTTATTTCTCCGGGTGGGAAGAATAAAAGCTAAATATTATTTAAGTGTGTAAATACTGCAGAACGCTGAAGCACAGTTGGATCTGAGAGCCATCCTGCATAACCTATAATAGTTAGCATGCATTTTCTGCAGATAACAGGGAAGACATGGAACGTAGGGATTATTTTCAAACGGAAATAATACGAACAACAGAGAAGTCTGGTGAAAACTGTTCAAGTGACTAATTGTACCATACTTGGAAATTATGAACACTTTTGTTCCACTTTTCGAATGAAAAATAAATTGGCATTGGAATGAGTCCAGAGAAGTTTCACAAGGTAGATCATGGCTTTGGAAGGATTTTCTTAGGAGGAGAGTTTGTGTAGTTTATGCATCTACTCATTAGCGTTTAGAAACATGAGTTCCGATCATTATTATAGATATTGGCAGAAGATCAGCAGTATAGATGTTCAGAGGTTGATTCCTCTTTTCGAGATTCTACAAGCAGAGGGCATCGTCTGAGATCAAGGGGTTGAAAATTGAAAGCAGACATGAAGAGGAATTTCTTCCCTCAGAGGGTAGTAAGTCTATGGAATTTATTCCCGTTGAGGGCTGTACAGGCTGGGTAATAATTAATCATATTCAAGGCGGAGATCGAGCCTCTTTTAATCAGTTAGTAAACCGGAGGTCAAGGGGTTAAGGTGGAACGTAGAGCTCATAGACTCGCTGAGTCCAGAATGTGGTGAATTGGTCTATCGATTCAGCACTGGCTCTCTGTAAGAGTGTTCCACGCAAACCCTCCCACTCAACGCTCTGACAATTACCACGGAGAATCCACCAAAGTTACATATCCTTTGATATTAAGGGGCAATTTGCCAGAATACCCAGAAGAAACCCAGGCAAACACGAGCAGGACTTGCAAACCCACACATGCAACCACACAAGGCCAGATTGAACCTTTGTCCGAGATGTTGCCATGCTGCAGTGCTCACCACTGTGCAATCGTGTCACCCGAGTTGAGGAATGTGACATCAGATCACTCTTAATCTCACTGCATTGAAGGAAAAGTGGTAGGGCTGAATGTCTTCTTTCTCCTCCCATGTCGTTTGATTCAATAAAGGTGTTGCATGATTTCAATAGACATTTGTTTTGCAATCACTATAGAGGATGCAAGTGATACAGTGAAAGCAGCATCAAACTTGACAATGAATGGCAGGGACGAGCTCATCAGAATTGCAATCACTATGGAATAAGTACTAAACTTTTTTTTTGGAAAGGGGGGCTAACAGGTGTCCATGACCTGAAGGCTCAATCCTAATTTAGTAACCTGGGTGCAACTTGAAAATATTGCAGCACTGATTTTAAATGTTATATATACCCACCCCCCTCCCAGGTTCCGGGATGTTTTAATTACACTGGAAGTGAGCAAATTTAAATATGTTATTCAAAAACGGGTGGATTCAGGAATCAGGGAAATGCGGAGAAATTAGCTTCAGAGCAGTCATGATGAAAATGTTGGCATCTGTTTTTAAATAAGTTATATCAGGACACTCGGTTATGCTCAAGGTAATTAGACAGAATTAACATGGTTGTGAAAGACAAATCACATTGAACCACATTGTTTGTGTTATTTGAGGGAGAAGGATGTATTGTGGGCATGGGAAACCAGCGCATGTGTTGTACTTTGATTTCGTGAAGATATTTGATAAGCGTTGCATCAACGTTTATTGTGGAAATTAAGTGTTCATGTTGTTAATCAGATTTCATTGAGTGATTAACGCTTTCAAATGTGCAAGTTGTAAAGTCGTACACCACATCGATCAGAACCCATATATTTACAGTTGGTATCAATTGCTTGAAACAGGGATTAAAGCGACTTCTGCCAAATTTGCTATGACACTCAAATGGGCAGGAAATAAATTGTGAACGGACTTAAGGACGCTAGAAAAATGTTTACATAGGTTATTTGGATAAATAGGGCAAGCATCTTGAACATTATAATGCGTAATGTGAAAAAATATTTATTTGTTCATTTTCACATGAAGAATATGGAAAAAAAACATATTATCTAAATGTTGACAAAGTGCCGAGCTCTGAGATGCACACTGATGTGTATAATCAGAGCCATGAGTCACAAAAGGCAAGTGCGCAAATGCATTCTGATAGGTTAGTTAGACAATTCGTGGAATGTATTCATTTATCCCGAGTAACCCTGGGAACAATAGAAAGAAGATTATACTTCAATTGGACACTATTAACGAGACAACATTTGCAGGAATCTATTGCAGGTTGGCCAAATATTTATGGAAGGGCGCGTTGGAAGCAATTCAGAAAAAGTAATATTTGTTAGAGTGAGTTTTCTTATGGGGAAATGATGGACCGTTAAGACTGAGATCCGCTAAAGCGTAAAAAATAACGACGTGACTTCATTGAAACTAATAAGATCCAAAGGTGGCTTGACCTTGTGGATGTGGAGCGGGTTTGTCCTCTGATGGGGCATTTTTGAACAATGTTTCCGACTGTAAAATTGTTGTTGGGCATTGAAAACGGAGATACGACTTCTCTGTCACTCAGAATACCGTGAGTCTTTGAAAGTTTCTTCTTCAAAGGTTGATAAGCAAGGTCGTGTAACATTAATGAGTTAGGCCAGTTGTAAATTTCAGATTATTACCAGAATCCACATCATCTAATAAAATGGTGGGGCAGGATGAACGGCTAAATAACCTTCTCATGCTCACCGAATACATGAGCGTGACATATGAAACTTCACTAACTTTTGGAAATCTTGAGTCATAGGAACATCACGAATACAGTACAACATTGGAAAAATCTTAAGAAAATTAATATTCATCAAATTGCAATTTACTTTTAATCAAATTACTGCGCTCTGTATTATTTTGTTGGAAGAATATTGAAATGGATTTTGCAGCCCTACATTGGGCGTATTGCTTGTTGAAACATCGTAAATTGCTAAATATGGAAAGTCTGCCACATTCCCACACCTGTCCGCCTCTAACACAGTTATACACGTTTCCGGTATGGGTACAGGTGCGTGCGGGCTTTGGTATTATAGCAAGACTGCAAATCAAAATTAACAAGTATTAGCCAAATGTTGCTAAAAGAGATTCGGTAGGGAGTCACGTGTTTCGCGCATGTTGATGCAACTGGATGGGCCAAAGGACATCTTCTGACTGCGTGATTCTATGACTGTGTGATTCTATTCAAGACCTTGTGATCAGGCTAACTGACGAAAATAATAGTTTACATGTGGCAGTACTGTTCTTGTGTTCAGTTGGGAATATTAGGCAGACAGCCTTCTTCAAAAGCGTGAAGGAAAGGGAAAACCATTGGAGGATGCCCAGTGCACGTCCAGGGAATAATCTGTTTTCTGTGCCTGCTTTCCAGTAAACCGACCCAGCCATTTTAAGTGCCACATATTTTCCCTGATGCTACAGCATCTAAAATCGTAGAACAACCTGGGCCCGGAACCCAAGGGTATCACTAGCTCTTGGCTTGTTTGCAGTACCAGCATTGCACCAGATTATTTTTTGAAATCCATTTAAGGTATGTGTACGTCTTTGGCTAAGACAAAGTATAATGACCATCCCTCGTTGTCCTTGAAAAGCAGGTGCTGAACTGACGTCCTTGACTGCAACAGTCGCTGAAGAGTAGGTTGATCCATGCTGCCTTTAGGGAGGGTTTTCCAGGATTTTGACCCAGCCACTCTGAAGAACAGCGATAGGTTTCCAAATCAGGACGGTGAGTTGCTTGGGGGAAACAACTAGGTGGCGTTCTTCCCAAGCTTCCTCTGCCGTTTTCCTTTGAAATGCTAACGATCCTGGGTTTGGAAAGTGTTGCTTACGGATCCTTCATGAGTTCCTGGAATGTATTTTGTAGATGGTATGCACTGCTGCTATTGTTCTGGCGCTGCCGTGGGCACTCAAATCATTTGCCAGCTCTGGAAGGTGGGGTTTCTGCTCAATGAGGGTCTAAATCCCAACTCTCGCGTTGGTTTTCTTACCTGAAGTGCGGTATTGCTCTATTGGTCCTGCGCTTAACATGTTTTGTTCATACCTGGCATTTCTCCAGAATTTGGCAACACACGCTCCTCCAGACATCATCCCACCCGCCGCCATTCGCAACCGCCACACCCCCACAGTCCGCTTGCGGTCTACCGAGCCGCCAACAGCACGGATTCAATGAAGGGTTTCTAAATATATCTTGGAAAATTTAAGTCTGTATGGAAAATTTCCAGCGTGCGGAATCACAACTCACTTTCCCAGGGGAACAAGAAGAAAAATGAAAACATTAAAATGCAAATTGATCCGGTTGAATTCTTTGCGATTTAAAACCAAACGTAATAATGCTATATGAGTTTCAAACGAATTGTTGTTCAGCATATCCACATGTGTCTGATACAAAAGAAGCAGGACGCATAGAAAACCGCCCAATTACCTTCCGATCAGCCTACTCACGATCATGTGTTAAGTGATGGAAGAAGGCATTAACGTAGATATGAAGCGGCATGTATTAGCAGTGACCTTCTCATTGATGCTCAGTTGGTCTTCCAACTTAACTCCTGACCTCATTGCACGCTCATTTCAAACGTGGACTAAAAAGTTGAAATAAAGACTTGAGGTGAGGGTTCTTGTCCTTGAAATGAAGGCAGCATGTGAGACCCGGTGTGAAATCAAGAGCCCAAGCAGAACTGGAGTCAGTGATAATCAAGGTGAACCCCATCCGTTAGTGGCAGTCATACCTGGCACAATTGAGCACAGTTCTGATAGGTGCAACTTAATCATCCGATTTTAAGGCCATCACTTCAGCAGTTCCTTATTGACATCACCTAGGCGCAATCGCCTTCGTCTCCTGCATGATGATTTTTACTTCTATCTCTGAAAACCGCAGAATGTTAAGCACTATTCCCGACTCATCAGATATTGAAAGTCCATTTCCAAATGCAGGAAACCTGGTGGATATGCTGACTTCAGCTGACAGTTTGCAGTAACAGTCATGACAAATAAGTATCAAATGGTGATTATCTGCCACAGAAGAGAAACACGCCATCGACGCTTGCCATTCAGTGGTGGTAGCATTGCTGAATCTCCCACTGCCAGCACCTAAGGTGATACCATTGACCAGGAAATGAACTGAATTAACCGATTATATATTGTGGCTACATCAGCCGATAAAACGCTAGGAATCCTGAGACGAGAAAGTCATCTGCTGACCTCTTAAATTCGGTGCATCTCCTGAAAAGCACATATCAGGGGTATGATTGAATGCTTCCCGCTAGACTGAATGAGTGCAGCTCCAACAACACATAAAACACCGTGACACCACAGAGGACAGTGCAGCCTCCATTATTGCTATCAGATTCACAAGTTTTCAGGATCTACACCATCGACGAACAGTGGCAGCAATCTTTACTATCTAGAAGACGCGCTGCAATAACTCAGGAAGGTTGATTAGGTGCCATTTACTATCCCAGGGCCATTGCCAATTAGACGAATAAGAGCAGATGCACAGCAAACCGTTAGGTTCTCCTTCAAGCCACTCATAATCCTGACTTAGAAATATATCGCTATTCCTGCACTGTCGCTGGTTCAAAATTCTAGAGTCGCATAACTAAACTTCAGTGATTGAATTGGTTCAAGAACATTGCACATCACGAACTTCTCAAAGACGAGTAGTGTGGTCCGTAAGCTTTTGCCTCGACAGTGATGCGAACATCCCATAAGTGAATAAAAAAATGCATTCAGCAAAGGAAATGTTGTAAGGAACTCTTGATATCAAAACAGAAGATCAAGACCATTGTTTTGTATTGACAAAACAGGAACTGATAATAATATTGTACGCACTGGTATTTATGTGTTTTTTTTTCAGTGTGTGTAAGTGCGAAGACAAATACAAAAGGTTCCGAGCAAACATCATTCCATTTTACTACATGTCAAGGCAGAATTTTAGGTGAGGACCCGTCTGTAAAATTCAAAGTTCAACGGGAACAGAAAATTATACAGTGTATCCAATTTTAAAAACCAGTCGAACAAAGTATTATTATCATGACCTGCTGCTTCTCAGTTTCTCTGACTGATGGTTCAAGAGGTGGAGCATGAGCTCCAAAATCTCATTTTTCTTTAGTAATTATTCGTGGAGTAACAGTAAATTAGTATGATGAATTATAGAGTATCACAATGTTCGTTTCCTGTCCTGTTTCTTCCGCGTTTTTAGACTAGGAGTTCAAAAGCACAGGAAGAATTCCCTAAACATTCCAAATTTACACGTACTGTCATATCTTCCAATCCGAAGTGATAGGATTCACAAACCTATGGCCGGAAGCTTAATCTTGGAATCAGAATGTTCCAGCATGCAGGGTTAGCTGGCTAACCAAAAACATTCGAATTTTCCTATGAGACACGTAGAGATTTTTGAAAAAAAAACAAATAGAGAGTTACATTGTCTTACCAGGAACGCCAATAATCGCAAGGGCCAAGTAGTATACTTTTTCGATGTTGGGTATGACCTCCATTTTTTTTTCGGTGCGAATTGAATGGTGTTTTTGTCCTACAGCTTCTCAGTCTGAAGTAAGTTCTAGGTCGAGCCAAGCCTTATGCTTTTAATTTATGTCATATTGTATCTCAGGGGAGGGGCGTTGGAGGGGGCGGGGGGAGGGAAGCGAGATTGCAACATTTTGTTTTGCATTAACGAAGTGATTACGATACCCATATTTGTCACTTACAAATTAAAACATAATAATTCTGAGGATGCGTGTAGAAATTGAAAATATTGTAAATTCTATTCAGTCGTACGTTCTAAATTAGCAAATCTAAAATGTTTCTTGAATTTATGGCAGCCGGAAAATAAAATACATTAAAACAATGAGACACATTAAAACAATGCAAAAACGCAGGTTGACCAAATAATCCAGGAATTTCATCCCTTGGTTTCCTCAACTGAATGTAATTCGTCAACCTAATGGTGTTTGCCAACAGCGAGCTCAAGAACTTTCCGAATTGATACAGCAACAAAAAATGGAAGTATTGTACATATTAGTTTGAATATTTCAAACGAAAACAGAATCTCAAACTAAAGGAACATTTCAATATGAGAATTTATTAACGAATATTGCACAACAGGTTAATACAGACCCTGGGTGCAATATGACACCTAGAGATTTACTCGCTCACGAATATGAACAGAAATGCAAATTGTTATATTCCTACAAAACATTGTCCGTTCCAGATGGGCATTCAATCTAAAACAAAGAGCGAAACACAAAATAATAACGCTGCATGACGTCAAGTTTTGGCAACGCTGTAATATAGACGACGATTCATCCAGATACTGGGACGAATAATTGATCACCTTTGAGATATGAGAACAGAAATTGGTCCAAAAGTCGGCGGACGTTTCGCAAAGATCACGTTCATTTGTGACTTACATCTCCGTACCTATGTTTCCACCACATCCCTTCTATATTGATCAATAGAAATAAAACACAGATTGTAAACGACATTTCAACACTGTCAAATGTTTCCGAAGGAACAGATATTCAAGTTTCAATATTGTATTGATTGCAGAACATTTCCTTCATTTAATCTTGAGAAGTCAGTTAATATTTTTGCAGTGTTGATAAACCAAAGTCTCCCAAACGAGCATTATGTTGAACTCTTAAAAAAAACTTTGCTTCATTTGATATACTGGAAATATCTCGCAGATTCACACATAGCATGCGAAATCGAAGGGAATGGGAGAATACTTCCCCTTATGATACTTAGCTGCATTTTCAATCACCATCTGCATGCTTGTGCTGGAGATTGCAGAAATTACGAAAGTCAGGCATAAGTAAGACAGGTAGATGCGACTCGTCTGTTTGATATCACTCCAAATATTTTACAGCAGTGAGCTCAGAATAATGAAATGTTGTTACACATGATTACGGGAACTACTTTTTTTGTGGACAAGGTGAAAAGATCAACATGCTTGAAAACTTTAGGGGAAAATATATGTTTAGCTAACGTGCATAGATGTTTTTTATAAGTGAAGTGCGAAACATCCTGCACATTTTAAATTAAAATACCAAATGTTTGATAAACTCAACACATTGAACAACATCTGTAGAGAGGTTAACATTTTAAGGATTTCGAGTCCATGCCTTTACTTGACATACCGAAGGAGGAACAGAAATATGATGAATATTGTTGCAAAATGGGGACAGGATGTGAGGCAGAATGAAAGGTCAAGCATAGATTAGGTCTAAGGAGAGATTGACAAACACTAAATGGATATCAGGCAAAGGAGACATATATTTTGAATTAAGGACTCACACAGTGTGGCACGGTGGCACGGTGTGAGTACTGCTGCCTCACAGCACCAGGGACCTGGTTTCAATTGCCAGCTGGGGAAATGTGCGGAATTGGCACATTCTCCCCGTGTCTGCACGGGTTTCCTTTGAATGCTCCGGTTTCCTCTTGCCGTCCAAAGATATGTGTGTTAGGTGGATTGGCCATGCTGAATTGTCCCTTAATGTCAGAGGGAGTAGCTAGGGTAAATGCATGTGTTTAAGGGGATAGAACCTGGGTGGAATTGCAGTCGGTGCAGATTTGATGGGCCGAATGATCTCCTTCTGTACTGTAGGATTATATGATTCTATTGCAAGCATTAATATTTTCCGGAAGGTAATATGCGAAAACATGTTAACAGAAGAACAAAGATCAGTGACCAGTGGAAGCAAAGCTGAAAAAAAAGTGAATGATCCGTCGGGAAGGTGGTCGGATTAGCTGGTGTTTCATAGAAACAGAAATATTGAAATTAGAAGTAGGAGTAGGTCATTAGTCTCTTCGAGCCTGCTTGGTGATTCATTTTGATCGTGGCTGACCGTCGAATGCAATATTCTGATCACATTCCCCAATATCCCTTGACCTGTTAAACCTGAAGCTACATCCAATTTTGTTTCGAAGTCAGATAACGTTTTGCTTTCAACTATATTCTATGGTAATAATTTCCACACATTCACCACGCTCTAGGTGAAGAAATTTCTCACCTCATTTGAAAAGATTTACCCTTTATGCTCAAACTATAACCCTTACTTCTGGACTTCTCCACGACTGGGGACATTATTTCAGAATGTACGCTGTCAAATCCTGTTCGAATTTGATAATTTTCTATGAGATTACATCTCTCTCTTCTAAAATACAGAAAATTATATCGTAACCAACTGTCCTCATTTAATAGCCCTGCCATCCCAGGAATCATGATGTGGAGATGCCGGCGTTGGACTGGGGTAAACACAGTAAGAAGTCACCCAAAACCATTCACCAGGTACACGGTAGGTACTCTTGCAACTCGGCCAGCGTTGTTTACCTAATGCGCTGCAGGAAAGGATGTCCGGAAGCATGGTACATTGGGGAGACCATGCACGCGCTACGCAACGGATGAATGAACACCGTTCGACAAACACCAGGCAAGACTGTTCCCTTCCTCTTGGCGAACACTTCAGCGGCCCCGGGCATTCGGCCTCTGACCTCCGGGTAAGCATTCTCCAAGACAACCTTCACGACACACGACAGCGCAGAGTCGTTGAACAGAGACTGATAGCCAAATTCCATACACATGAGGACGGCCTCAACTGGGATCTTGGGTTCATGTAACACTATCTGTAACCCCCATGACCTGCCTAACACATCACACAGTAAGCGAGGCAGTACACATCCTTTTAACCTTTGCTCAATGCTATCTCCACTCACATTGTCTGCACCTATAAGACTTGAGTAGCAGATTAACGTAAAGACTTGCATTCTAATCAGTACTCTGTAAATTGTGTGTGTCTTTATATGCCCTCATCAGAACTTTGCACTCAACTGACGAAGGAAAAGCGTTCCGAAAGCTTGTGGGTTTACTATCAAATAAACTTGTTGGGCTTTAACATGGTGTTGCAAGACTTCTTACTATTTTTACCTCAGGAATCAGCATGAAAAAAAATCCCTGTCCTCCTCTAAGGTAAGGGCATCCTCCCTCAGAAAAGGACACCACAAGTGCACACAGTACTCTAGGCGTGGCCTCACCAATTCCTTTACAATCGCTGCAAATCAATCTTATCACTATAATCAAATACTCTTACTGTGAAGGTGAACGTATGATTCGCTGCTGTCCTTTAGCTGCGTGTTTGCTTTCAACGACTGATGCACGAAGTCACCAAGATCTCGCTCAGTATTCACCTCTCTCAATTTACCCACTCAAGTAATAATCTGTCTTCCTATTATTGCGACCAGACTGGATAACCTCACATTTATCCACATTATATTGTACTTGCCACGCATATGTCCACACACAGCCTGTTCAAATCTCGCAGAAGCACCTCTGCATCCTCCAACCAGCTCACCGTCCCACCCAACTTTGCATTATCGGCAAATTTGGAGATAATAAATTCAGCTCTCTCATCCAAATCATTTACATATAATGTGGGCAGTTGGGGTCTGAGCACAGATCCGTCTAGAACTCCACGAGTCACTGACTGCCTATCCGAAAAAGACCCACAGATGCCAAGCCTTTGTTTCTTTTCAGTCAGCAGCTTTCTGGACATCTCAATGCATTACCTGCAATGCTATGTGCTCTAACCTTACATAGTAGTCTGTTATGTAAAACTTCGTCAGAAAGCCTCGGAAAGTCTGACCACATTCACTTGTTCTCCTCAGTAAACACTACAAGTTACCTTCTCCAAGAATTCCAGTAGATTTTTCAAGCATGATATCCGCTTTGAAAATACATGATTAAACCACTGGCTTCCAAAATCTGAGTTATGAAATAATTGATAATGGATTCTAGCAACATCCTTAGTTCCAACCCTCGGCTCCCTGGTATTAGTGGCGAGTTGGAAGCATTGGGCTGGACAAGAAACAGCCAGGAAAACCAATAAAAAAAGGACACGATTGAATTGTAGTAGTATTGATCATTGGCGAGCGACGAAGTTCTAATTTCAACAGTAGTGTGGAGGTGTCAGCGTTTGTCTAGGGCGGGCAAGGAGTCTCACAACACAAGGGTAAAGGTCAACAACTTCATTTAGAATCGCCTGCCTTCTGAAAGCTTGTGATTCCAAATATATTTGTTGGACTTTAACCTTGTTGTGAAACTTCTTAGCTAATTTCAACTGACAGCGGATTACCTCAGTCCTCATTAAGGCTGTCCACAGGCTAAATTAGATGAGTCAAAACAGAATATAACAGAAAACGTCCAGGCTGAAATGCAAACAAAGTAAGGCTGAGTTGTGACTCAAAACGACTTGAATCTTGAGCAATTTGTTACGGTGGAAACGTATATCTATGTGCGTGTTAATGTGAGAGGTAGCATTGGGAAAGAGAAGATCCAGCTGCTGCGGCCCCTGTTGATATCAATGACTGATGGAGAATGACAAAAAGAGTTATACACATATAATTAAAGGAAATTACCAGTCAGAAACTAATTGTTACTTCAGCCATGTGCAAATTGGCCTGGCATACATAAAGATAAAGAGATTCATAAATGGCTCAAAGACTGGTGTGAGAGAAGGGGGGATTGCCTCCTTCAGCACTTGCAGCAGTACTAGAAGAATTCAGAGCTGCTTCGTTGTGACAGCCCTCATCGGAACTGCATTGGGACCAGCGTTCTGGCAAACTGCACAACTGCTGAATACGAGACAATTTAAGATTAAGAGGTTGAAAGATTGATCATCATTTGGGCATGGAAAATCAAGTTAGCTGAGGCAGCAAGGAGGGAAAACTTCTGACAATTTGCTGGAAAAGCAAGAAGTAAACAATGTTGTTGATCCAACCAGAGTGCAGGGCATTTTGCAGTTTTAATATGTAATGATGCAGGTTTAATTAGTAATTTCAGACGGATATTTCTCCAGCAAAGAATGAGGATTACGTGTCATAATTCAGTTGAGAGGGGCAGGCTTTGGGTCAGAAGTAACTGTGCTCAGGCTATATAGTTTAAATTATAAGGGGTGAGGGTAGAATTGGCAAAAGTGCGGACGATAATACCTCATGGCTCACAAAATGCATCAGTTGCACAGATGAAAAAAAATTCTAGGAAGGGGGTAGGTCAACGATTGCTGTCGAAGGCAATTAAGGATAGCACTCAAGTTGAAGAAGGAGAAAAAAGAATTTGCAAAAGGGTAGTGATAAGCCAAAGTGTCGGGAATCTTTTAGAAACCATAAAGGATGACGAAAATCAAGTAAGAGTGAGAATGGGGGCAAATAGCAAGTAACAAAATAATGAACAGTTAAAGCTCCTTCAAATACATTAAAAATAATAATCTGTAGGCCCTTGAGGAATCCAGTGTGGGAAATAATAACAGAGAAAAAGGAAATTACAGAATAGTTAAGGAATTATGTTCTATCAGCCGGCAAGTTAAAATATTTGAAGCTTTTTTTTAAGTTTGTTTCCCACAAAAATCTTTGAAGTAAGATCTTCTAAGTTATGTTCTGGACATCTAAGTGCAGTGGAGCCAGCCATTGTTCCAATGCACTAGTTACTCGCCCAATGAACTCAAACAAAACGCGACTTCACTTTCAGAAAATAATGTTCACTCCGTCTGATTGCGTTGCAGTTTTCCAGCTGGACTGTGCGACTGTACTGTCCATTTAATAAATGTATTTTAATCATGTTTCTTTACAGTTTTTAGAAGCAGACAAGCTTTTTTTGTGTGTGCATGACGTCTGTTGAAGGCACATAACGGACCTCTTTCGCTTCTTCTCAATTTGAATTTCATGCATTGTCCGGAAGTATCACAAGTCTTATGATTCTTAAATTGGTGGGGATGACTGATTGTTAGGACGATATTCCTTCGCAGAGGAATCCAAGGATTCACTCTCCGTTTAACTACTTAAAAGCTATTCAAATCTGGACTGAACATTAGTTTGTTTCTGTGTCTCTCCCTCGAACTTTAGCTCTTGTTGGCTGGCTAGATAGTAACTAGAGGCAAGGAGTGCGTCTACCTTTTGACGTTATTTGCTTGTTAACAGCTAGCGACCAGCAGGGGTTCTGTCTATATCTCGACCTGCGCTGGTAGCTGCAGGATAGGTCAGTAAGAGTTTCGATTCACCATCCAAAGGGCTAATGAAAGCAGTTGTTACAAATCTGCAAGATCCAGCATTTCGTTGGCATACTTCCTGTGTTAAGGGTGTAATGGGGGTTTTACTTTGTGTGTTTTTTTTATAAAAATAAACTATTAAGGATTAAACAAACTCATGTTTTTTTTTCTTGTTTGCAATTGGTAAAAGTTACTACTACTTGTCTTATCAGATTTTAACTGTATTCTTAAATGATTTTTGCTTGGAAAAGTCCCCTCGTAGGACATTTGAATCATACCTGGAGTGAAACATCTTATGTTTACGCAAGCCAAGTTCAAAGTGCAAAACCTATGGTCTAGGCTGACACCATAAAACACCCTGGAGTTCCTTCATGGATTACAACGACTGCTACATCATTTAACATGGTTTTGAAAATGTTGCTATGGCATTAGGCAAACTCAGCCAACGTTTACTGATTACCCCCGTTTATCAATAAATCAGTGATATTAGCTATCGTCCAATCTGGTCAACCGTTCTGCAAATCAAGTGAATTTAGAAAATAAAAGACAATTCATCCATTATCTCATAAACACTTTTCTGAATGCACCGCCGAAGGGTCTATTTGTGCTGTACTTTTTCTATGTTCTATGTTCTACGTTCTATTATGTTCAATCCATCATGATCCGGGGAGTTCTCAAACAGCAGATCTAGCAATTTGCCGAACATAACTTCCCCAGCGATTATGATTTTTCCTGAGCTCCTCCCTCTCTTCCATTTCTTAATTGACATCTGCTTCTGGTATGTTACTTGTGCTTCTGTAGGCGAGGCTCTTGAAAACCCATGTTTAGTCATCACCATCACAATATTATCGAGTATAGTATGGCATGTTAGTTATATTTGGTACTGATAGTACCATGGCTTAATTTATTAGCTCATTTCTTATTAAAATAAATATATAAACTCTTACCGTCTGTCGCCATGTTCTTTTTATTCATTTGTGATACTTGGGCGTCGCTGGTTGGTCAGCATTTATTGCGCATCTCTAGGTGCCCTTGGGAAGGTGATGGTGAGCTGCCTTCTTGAATCACTGAAGTCAACATGATGTGAGTTGACCCACAGTGCTAATAAGGAGGGAACTCGAGGAGTTTCACCCAGGGATTCAGAAGGAAAGGAAATATGTTTCAAAATCAACAGAATGGGTGGCTTGGAAGATAACTTGCAGGTGGTGGTGTTCCCGTATACCTGCTGCCAATGTCCTTCCAGATGGAAATAGTTGTAAGTTTGCACGGTGCCGTCTAAGGGTCTTTGGTGAATAACTGCAGTGCATATTGGAGATAGTGCACACTGCTGCTTCTGAGTGTCGGTGGTGGAGGGAATTCATGTTTGCAGATGTGATACCAATTAAGCAGGTTGTTTTGTCCTGGATGTCGTCAAGCTTCTTGAATGTTGTTGGAGCTGCAGCCGGCCGTACAAGTGGGGAGCATTCCATCACATTTCTGACGTGTGCCTTGTGGATGGTGGACAGGCTTTGTGGAGTCAGGAAGTGAGATACTATTTACAGTATTCCTAGCCTATTACGTGTTTTTGTAACCAGTGTCGTTAGATTGGCGAGTCCAGTTGCGTTTCTGATCAATGGTAACCCCATGGATGTTGACAGTGGATGGTTCAGTGAAGGTGGCACCACTGAATGTCAAAGGGGGTGTTTAGAGTGTCTATTATTGGTGGTGGTCATTGCCTGGAATGCGTGAAGTGGGTAAGTAACTTACTACAAGGTAACCCAACCCTTAATATTGTCCGGAAATTGTTGCATTTCAACATGGAATTCTCCTGTATCTGAGGAGTCAGGAATGGTGCTAAAAATGTTACAATTATCGCCGAACAACCCCACGTCTGACCTTATGACAGAGGGAAAGTCATTGCTGATGCCGCTAAAAACGGTTGTGCACAAATCACAAAACCTGAAGGGCTCCAGCAGAGAAGTCCTCGAGTTGCGTCGACGGACCATCCACAACCGCAACCATCTTCCTATGTACTAGCTATGACGCAAACCAGAAGCATCTGCAGCTGACGGATTGCTAGGGGTTAGGTCATTTATGTTTTTCCATCCTTTTGCTCCCTTCATCGTTTGCTGCAGCCGCAGTCCAGCAGTTATATCCTGATGTTCCTGGCCAACTCGTTCAAACGTGCTTCTGCCGACCACTTCTATTGGCTAACATTGAAATCCCCCACCCAGAGTACATGTTGTGCCCTTGCCACCCTCAGTGCTACCTCCAAGGTTTGTTTAAAGTGGAGGGGCACTGATTCATCAGTCAAAGGAGGACGATATATGGTAACGAGAAAGATGCTTTCTTGCTCATGTTTAACCTAAAACAACAAAGCTTCATGGGGTCCTGAGTCGACGTTAAGGGCCACCAGGGCAACGCCTTCTCCACTGTATACCACTATGCTGCCACCTCTGCTGGGTCTTTCCTACGATGGGACAGGACAGGTCAAAATGTGAAGGGCGCTCCAAGTTGTCCTGCCCGATTAAGTCCTTTCAAAAAAGTTACCTTTCTCTCTGAAAGGCATAACGTCACTGAAGATGTCGCAAAGGAAGAAAAAGGGGTGTCTGGGATGTTATTTCTCAGGCATGATCTCGTGAGAATAACTATGTCAGACTATTGCTTGACTAGTCTGTGAGACGGCGCTCCAAATTTTGACACTAGCCCCTAGATGTTAGTAGGGAAGGCTTCGCAGGTCGACAGGGCTGTTTGTTTTTATGTTGTTGTCTTTTCCCATGCCTATGTCGATGTCAGGTGATCTGACCAGTTTAATTAGCAAGTGCGCCTCGTATTATAATATTTCCTTCCTTTTCAATTTTTTTTTCTCGTTTGTAGTTCTTTATATTCTTTCCAATCTCCTTGTCAATTGCCTATCTTTTCAGAAATACATGTTATTTTCTTCTTTTCCATAGGCCTTATATCTCTTTGCATAGCAGTGGGTGGCTGGCCCTCCTCTTGGATATTTAGTTATCATTGGAATGCCTCAATTCTGGGTATTCTGAGACATTGTTTGATATGTCTGACACTGAAACTCTACTGATCTATCGTTAAGCACATTTCTGAGTTCGTTTTATCGGCTGCAATTTCACAGTTGCAAAAGTATTTATTTATTGTAAAAATATTATTTTTGGATGCATTATTTTCTTCATCAAAGTGAATGCAAAATTCAATCATGTTATCATTGTTTCACCCTCAGCTGCATGCACTATGTGGTTGTCAATGAATCCAATGTCATTGCACATATCCAGCGTAATATGGCCTGCCCGCTGGTAAGCTACAGAATGTACTGTTCTACGAATCGATGCCGATCATCCTCTATGAACTGTTTATTTTCCTTACCTTTTGCCCATCTGTGTTTTCATATTGGTATGTAGGTCTCAATCGCCCATGATTTCCGAAAAGCACCCATCGCCTCTTCTTTTATATTTGGTTTTCCCATGCGGTTCCAATTATAGTGCCCGCACAGCACTTCTCGAATCAAGTTCTGCCGTTGTCATCTTTCATCTCAACGCAAACTATATCTACACTTTGCTCGCCTTAGGTAAGTCCCTCCCTCTCTAATGAGATAGCACAAACATTAAATAATTGAGGATCCCCTCCATCATTTCTTAAGGTTTTATCCTTTATAAATGCTGCATACACTTCAATATTCAGGCTCCAATATGTGTTTCTCTGTAGGCATGTCTGTACAATAGCTGTCAAATCGATATTGCTAATTGATATTTGCCGTATCAGCCGTCTGTTTTCCACCAAATGTTACGTGCCTTTATGTATAGCCATTCTAGTATTGCCATTTTGGTATTTTCGTCGAAGCGAGCCTTTTGTGGTGGTTGTTGTGAGATCTGCACTCTCTGTCCTTCCAGGCAAAATTTTACAAGGCGTATTTCACTACACTTATCAACAGGACATGATTTTACTTATTAGTGTTTCAAGTAGGCTTACATTAACACTGCACTTAACTAGCATATCTTCTGGACACTGGGAGAAAACTCGGGCACCCGGAGGAGACACAGTAAGAAGTCTCATAACACCAGGTTAAAGGCCGACAAGTTTCTTTGATAATAAACCCACTAGCTTTCGGGGTGTGTCCCTTCGTCAGGTGAGTGGAGAATACTGGTCACAAACAGAGCATATAAAAGCACACGCAGTTTACAGAAGGCTGACGAGAATGCGAGTCTTAAATCTGCACTCACCTGACGAAGGGCCAGACACCGAAAGCTACTGTGTTTACTATCAGATAAACTTGTTGGACTTTAACCTGGTGTTGTGAGACTTCTTACTGTGTTTACCCGAGTCCAACGCTAGCATCTCCACATCATAACTCGGAGTAGTAGACCCAAGGGCGCGCGGGGTGGGGGGGTTGCGGGGGAGGCGGGGGAGGTGGTCGTGGGGGGGAACGTGCAGAGTCCGAACAGGCAGAGATCCAAGCGTTGAATCGAAGCCGGCTCACTGGCACTGTGCGGCAACAGTGTTACGGTGCCAGCCAACTTTTAATCTGTGGTATCGATTAAGCTAGTCTAGAGCATTTTATTGACGAATGAACGTAAATTGATGTGGTGGCAATTGAGTGATTTACATTGTCCTCAATTTTATCAAGGCAGCGTAACAAGATAATTAATCATATTATCGGGAATGACGACTGGAGCCACGAAATTAAGCCAAAATGGTTATCCACGTAATCAAATCTTTCAACCTTGTGCTTTCCACTGACAGGTTGCGCCCCACTTGGATATTATGGGGATAATTTTGGACTTTCTTCTTTTGATTCTTTTTCCAAATTTCTATGTTTACGGACGAACGTGTCAGCGATGCACAAAGTTGATTGATCCTTTAATTTGGGGGTAATTTATCTCGATCGGACCTTTTATATTGCAGCAATTATTTCATTATCGCTTTTGCAAACTTTTATGTCATTTGCAAATATGACTGGATGGCCCCTGGTTTGCCATCAAATGCTTTAGGTTGAAACTGCATTGATCCGCTGGCTTGACCTTATTTTTTGAAAAAAAGCTGCAGAGGTAAGGTCAATTTTGAGGCAGTTCTATGACCGACCGTATTTAGTAAATTTAATTATTAAATACAATGGGTAATTAATCGCAAGTTTTAACTCCATTCTGAATTTTGTCTGTGACACTGCATAAATGAATGTATTTGTACACGGACTGAGAAGTTGCAGCATATACCCAGCCTGTTGCATGATGACTAGAGGATGACTGTAGTCGTTATAAAAATGCTGGGCTTCGGTGACTTTTACACATATATAATGTATGGTCGCTAGCATCCAAAGCAGTATAAAACTTGCAGAAATGGCAACTAGTAATATTATGGATTTTCTGCGATTCTGCTCTTCTGTGTCGTTGTGGTTTCCGCACATGTTTGTGCTCCGCAGAGTCTTGCGGATTTTACTCGCCATTAAAATATGTCGAATAGTGAAAGCATTAAACATTAAAATCAGAAAGAACGGAGCGAATGGGGTTAAAATGCTATCCATCCAGGAATATGCTACCCATCCTTGTACTGTATAGAAATGTGTTTTTAAGCTACAGTACCAAGATACATCGTTAACTATTTTCCCAGGTCGAAACACAAAGAAAACGGGCACATTTTCTAAAATACTCAGCAGACATACTATTGATATTATAGTGGTGGCCACAGTTTCATTGCAATATTTCGCTCTGAGTTTCTGGCAACAAATGGCCACAAATCGATCAAAAGTGAAAGACACAGTGAACCAGACAGAACAATCAATAGCTGCAAAACCAAGTATATGTTTCCAGCTGCAGACGACAGTGTAGTTAAGGAATGAATTGGGGAAATACATGTCATTAAGCTCATAGAGTATTATATTGAAAACCAGGACCAATAAATCGGCTGCCGCCATGGCCATGAGATAGCGAGTGATGCAACTGGAAAGACCACACTTTCCCCGAGTGAGAACGAGTATCGTCAATAAATTGGCTGCAACAAAAAAGAATAAATTTACGAAAGTTGTTGTCTCTTGAACACAAGTTCCAAAAACTTTCTGTTGGGTAGTCAGCCTGTTTGAATGTACTTTATTTGTACACATATTTGAGGCGCACCTAATTAAAGAATGTTCACCGCCTCTTGCTGGTGTTTACTCACACTTAGACAATGAATTCAAAACATAAATTTTACCTCTGAAAGGCACACTGTGGTAAAAATTGCAAAGTTCTAAGTTTGAATTTGATATTCCAGGTGAATACAATTCACATCACAATATAATGTTCCTCATGTTAACCTATTCAAACGATATTTCAAATGTTAAATGTCTGATTAAACTGGCTCAAACGTTCTTTTGTTTCTATTATTTTTTTCTGGAACTATTCATTTTCCTTATCTTCTTTGAAGTGTATGTTTAGATTCTATAAATCATTTTCTTTCTTTGCATGCCTAACAGGTTTGTTTTACAGCATGTCTCATCCATAAGCAATTCAAAAGTTAAACTAGTCATAGGTTGCTGACATCATGTTTACTTGAGTATATTGCTTGCACATTTCGGGTCTGAACACAAGGAACACAATGATTAGTGGAGGTACTGACTTCCAAATTGTCTTTGGAGATCATAACTTATGTCTGTCTGGTGAATTCAAAAAATTGGGAATTCCACCTAGCTGCCACTATTGAATTAATGCAAATATTTTCTCAATATCGAATATGTGCAACAAATATTTGTGATCATTAAACAGTCAGGCAGAGCACAGATGAAATTGAATATTTACCATATGAATATTAACTGTTCATAGGAACGTACCAGGAACCCCAACGATTGCAAGAATCGGATAGTAAACGTCTTCTATTGCAGCTATAAGTGGTCGCCCCATTTCATTCAGTAGTTAATGTTATCTGTTGGATTGATAGGCAAGCTGCCGAACTGATTTCAAAGTGAGCGTTAATGTATACCTAAGCAATGTCTCAAGGGAAGTAATTAAATTAGACACCCTTGGAATTAGGCACAGTAAACTGAACAAACAGACTAGCAGTGCTTTACCATTAACGTGAAATTCAGGTGTGGCGAGGAGAAATTCAAAAGAACGATCTTACAATTAAATTGTATACAAAATATGTAAGAACAATTTATCGAGAAAAGATATGCTTTACCACTAATATTTGCAGACTGCATCTCTCCATTACAAATATTATTCTATTTCGGATATTACATGGTAGCAGCAATGACAGGTCTCAGACACTGTAAACAACAAGTACACTAATTTATTTTCAATTAGTTACATTTAGACTGATTGTTTATTTTCCTTCAACCATCTATGGAAAAAAATAATTCGCATCACCAGTACAATAACTGTTTTGTTCAGCTGGTAAATTAATTTGTGACCGTAGAATTTTCTGCTCAGCATGCAACTTTAACAATGATTAGTAAGTTATCCTCCCGATAATTGCTACAAGAAGATCGAGAGGCCTGACCACTAATTACATTGCCTAACTGTGCATGAACCTGATTGAACCAATTGGTACGTACTCAAATGTAATTACAGCTCCTTGTCACAGAACGTAAATCATTAAACTCAGCTCTCCACAATTGTTGCTGCAATTGCTGATTTTTTACTTCCTTATCTTTATTTCAGATTTTCAGCATTGTTAGAAGTTTTGAGCACATATTTGCTTCAATGCAGCAAATGACCTTCACGTTTTCTACATCAAAAGATTATCAAGGTCAATGGCATTCCAGCGGGCTCATACGTCGCAGTAAAAAGTATTTTCAGCGTACTACATAGTGCTTATTGTCTACGTGTAACTGATTGAGAAGTGTTGTTAGATCATTAGTTTGATTTTTTGTAAATTCACTGATCATATTTCACAACATCAGGATTAATTTGTAAGTTCAGGCCGCAACTGGGGAGAACAACCGGGGTAACGTTTCAGGGCGAGTGACCTTCCCTCGAACTAAATAAAAATATAAAAGCAAGATGTATTAAGATGGAGGGACCAGAAAAAAAAAACAAAGAACTCCCCAGTTTTCCTGTCCTCAAATCTGGGGAGGAAAGTTATGAATAATCAAGCTTAACTGGTTAGAGCTGCATAATTAGAGACAAGTGATGGCAAATCATTGTGAAATTCAAATTCGCCCGAAATCCTTATGACCGGAGATAAAAGATTAGACATTTAGACCATTTTTTCACAAAAGTAAAGGACAATGTGTTTGCTAACCACCGCCCCCGCCGCCGCCCCCCCCCCCCCCCCCCCACACACACACACACACACACACACACCATTTTCCTTCTGGCAAGTTGTCGACTGTTACATTTAGAAGAAATGAAATAACAAGACAAACGCAAGAGAAATTGTGAGTTCAGGCCGCATTTACGGAGTGAAGCAGGGTTATTAATTCAGAAAGAGTGACCTTTCCTCGGACCTGAACAAATATGCAAAAGTAAGATTTATTAAGTAGGAGGAAGCAGGAAGAAAAAGTAAAGTTATAATAAGTTGAATGCAGCAGAGATTTTTTGATGGTTAAACTGTGAAACTCATTGTTGCTTTGTATAGATAAAACAAAGTATTTTCAATTGCGACGCAAACAGCTGAATGAATAGCATCCAAATGCCTTAGGAAGACACAAAAATAAGAACGTCAAACAGGAAAATAAAATGCAGTTCACACGATACAATTAAGACTGTTCTCATGACCAAATTTTGATTTGCTTGACTCTGAGTCCAGAAGGCTGACAAGTGTAGAGCAAAACAAAACGAAAACGAAAACGGTGTTGTTCCAAAAGCTTGGCATGAGTTCACTGAAATATTGTGCAAGGCCAAAGGCAGAAAAGTAAGAGTGAAGATTCGATGTCGAATGCGAATGACAATCAAGCCGACCTCGATATCATGATTGGCCAATGAAAGGGTGTGTTCCTTAAAGCGTACAGAGTAAATACGGTAGAAACAAAATTCAAAAGTTAATGTAAATCGATGGCCGTCTTGTAGTGAAGAAGGGATTGGTAATAACAGGCATTGCATGCTTTGCATTTGCAAGGAATTGTAGTGTGTGTTAACGATTGGACTGGTGTTGTCCACTGCTCCTGGCATGAACTGAAAAATAACATTAGAGCATAACTTCCGGCTCGAAAAAAAACTTATTGGATCAAGAAAACCTCCAGTAACGTCAGTAAACGGCAGGCATACGCGTTCGACATCACGAAATTGCTGGTGTATATCCACTGAAACAGAAATTTTAAATTTCCGATCCAGGATCTGAAAGCTAATGGTCCTAAAGAGCTAAACTGCAATTGTGCTGAAACCACCACGCTATTGTTAGGAGAGTTTTCCTCTTATTCATTTGCACATTTATTTATTGGCCTAGCTGTTACGCACAGGGCACCAGGCATTATTGGGGTTCGTTATTTTTGTGTTCATGTTTCAAAAAGTTGTTCAACATTTAAGTAAAGCACAGAAACTGAAAGAATGTGATTTTTTTTCCATCTTTGTCATTACAACTAGTTCCGTTAAAAAAAAAGTTCGTCCATATATAACAAAGTGGATATTACTGTCTAGAATGAACTTCAACATTTGGATTTTGCAAAATGTTTTAAGCAGTTTCTTAAAATATGTGTTAACATTTTCCCTGATGCAACGTTGATCCATGTGTATCTCAGCTAGTTCAAACACTTTAGGAAATCATATCACTGCAGATGGCATAAGCAAGTCTGCTGTAAATTGATGTGAACTAGGCATTACAGAATCCAATGCAGCTTGAAAATCTGGAGTCATGTTCTTCCATTACTTGAACATTGCATTTTTTCACCTGGTTCTTAACTGAAATTATTTTTGAGACTTTGATGAAGACATGGAAGAGTCACGCTACATGTGAAACCAAACCCTCCTTCTCCTCTTGCCCTCCCTCTTCCTCCTTCTCTCATTATTTACCCTCCCCCATTCCCCCTACCCCCATTCTCCATCCCCTCCCCCTCTTTCGCCTTTTCCCCTGTAGCTCTCCTCACATTCACTTCCCCACCTTGTTTAGAGACAACAAAATGTTTGTGTTAATATGTAGTTAGATTATTGATTGTTCTCAAAGAAATATATTTTGTAAAAGAAAACTTTAACTGATGAAGCATTTAAAGATATCAGTCCAGAAACTGAAGTATTTTGTTTGGTTAAATATTGACATACTGATATGGTATCAAAAATTTGTTTTAATAACTTTATTTTTGCTAGTAAATATTTTGCCTTAAACTTCAATATTCTACTGATGCTTGAACTAAACAAAACCAGCAGTTAAATGTGTTTTTTTTTGCTGAAACACTTAAATATGAGAATTATAAAGAAAGAAAGCAAGCCAGAATAAATCCAACGATAAACACGTCTAGAATTTTCAAGGCCCAAAACCTGAACTTCCCTTTGATTGGTCTCATGCACGTATCTAAATCATAGTTCAAGAAGTTCTGACCATATTCGAAACTAAAACACAGAAACGCTTATAAGCATGCCAAATCTATTAAAAAGTTAAACAATTACACTATGGGGATTTAAGGTGACACTGTGGCACAGTGGTGAGTACAGCAGCCTCACAAGTCGAGGGGCCCAGGTAAAATTCTGGCCTTGGATGATTGCCTGTGTGGAATTTGCGCATTCTCCATGTTTTGTGTGTAGATTTCCTCCGCGTGCTCCTGTTTTCTCCCACAAACCAAAGATGTGCACGTTAGCTTGACTGAATGTGGTAAATTGCCCCATAGTGTCAGGGGGATTAGCAACGCAAATTCATGCGATTATGGGGATAGGACCACGTGGAATTGTTGCTGATGCTGGACCGATGAGCCGAACAACCTCCTTCTACACTGTAGGGGCGCGATGGGTGGGATTTTGCAGCCGTGTTCGCTCCGAAACTTGAAGAACTCGCCCAAAGTCAATGCACGCTTCTATTATCTGCCCCTCATCCACAGCGATTTCCATCATGGGTGGGACAGGAAAGTTCACTTATATGATCCTGTGATCCCAAATAGCACGTTTATAAATTTGAAACAAATAAAACATTTGTTCAGACATGTTAATCAATACTCATGGCCAATAATTGAAACAAATTCAGAAATTGTGGGTGCGACCACAACTGTAGAGCTAACTTCTTAAAATAAAGAGAAATAAATAAATAAATACTAATACATAACTTTTTTATAAGAGCAAGGTTTCGTCTTCAATGCAAAGTTGCCTGTTGGAACATGAACCTCAATGGTGGTTGGCCGGTTTGTTGCGTCACAAAGGGGCGTGGTTAGCAATGCATTGCGATGCGCTGGGGCCTGGTCAGATAACTGCGTTGAGGGTCGAGAGCTGCTGCATCCATCGGCTCTTTAGGAAGAGCTGCTCAGGAAACGGAACCATGCATTTCATTTTATTTCTAACGGTGCACACATTTTCGGCCGGAGATTAGAAATTATGGACCATTGACTTATTTTCACTGTCGAGCTCGCACTCAAACGATACCTGGCCCTTTTCTACGAATCCCCTTCAAATTCTAAAGAAGAAGAAAACATAGGACATGAGAACAGACGTGGATATCTCAATCCGTCGAGCCAGCTGCAACATTCACTTAGATCATGAATGAGTTGTTTTGTTATCTCCATACCAGCATCTTGGAGCCTTTCTTTGTCTCTTGGCTCCCGCTACTAATGTTCAGAATAACTCATGTCCAGTCTAATATGCGCTTATCCATGCGGGGCCTCCTGCAGGGTGTTAATTATATTCTCTCAGTTTCTACAACTTCAGCACAACTGTTTTCGTGATGCAACCTTACAAACGACTCATCTTCAATGTTTCCTCGAACGAAGTTATTCCAACACACCCTTCACCCTCTTATCCCCATCACGGTTGACAGTGCCACAATCGTGTGTTTTTTTTTAGTCTGCACTTATTACTGTCACAAATACGCTTACCTTAACACTGAAATGAAGTTACTTTGAAAATTCCTCTAGTCGCCTGTCTAGGTACACTGAGGTTGAAATTGTCATGACTACTCCACCAAACAACACGTCTTTTGGATTGTGGGAGGAAACTGGAACACCCTGAGGAATCCCATGAAGGCAGGGGGAGAACGAGCAGGCACTGCACATACAAAACTCAAGGAAGGAGTCAAACACGTGCCCCTTAAGCTATGAGGCAGCAATGCTAACTACTGTGGCACCATGTCGCCCGTGTCCAAGTCGTTTCACACACACTCCAGTTCGTACTAAGTCAGTGGCTCCCAAAAACAAATGCATTTTGCCCCTTGTACTTGCCACTAAACTCATTAACCATTTTTTTTCAGTAAGTCATTCGCAAGCATGTCCGATGTTTCTAGCATAATGTAACCACAATAACAAGCTTCTAGTCGGCCACTGTTAGCGTTTCAATGTGACGTTTCGTTGTCAACACCAGAAACAGGCAGACAGCACAGACATCTGATCAGCTGCTCCTAATTCTACTGATAAACACGTCCACTATTTTTGTTGGGACGTGTTTCTCTTTCATTTTCTTCCATTTTGTTAATCGAATAGAAAAGTTGTAACAAAACAGAATGAGCTCATGTTATTTAATTAATCCACCATATCTGTCAATCCCTTGGACCTGATCGATCGGGGATGCAGGCCATTCCAAAAGAACCTGTTCACTGTGAAAGAGAATTCATGATTTAATACGGAACATTGAATGCAAGAAGAAAGAGAAAAAAAAGCTTATTGAGCAGATGGATAGCTGAAGTAAGTAAAGCAGTTGAAATGTTGAAAATGAGTTACACTCAGGATCCTCACGCTTCGAATATTACAATTTGATTTGATTTGACTTAATTTATTATTGCCATATGTATTGGGATACAATGAATGTAATGATTTTTGCACTCTGTACAGACAAAGCATACCGTTCATAGAGTGCATAACGGAGAAGGAAATGAAATGGTCCAGTTGCAGAGGAAGATATGGTAGGCCCATTTTAATGTCTAATGGCAGCAAAGAACAAAATGATTTTCAGTCCATTGGTACATATTTTGAGAAGTTTGTACAATTTCCCCCTTCGAAGATGGTGAGTGATGGTTGGACCGAGAGGCATGGGTCCATGATTATGTTTTTCTGAGGCAGGAGGAAGTGTGAACGGAGTCAGCGGAGGAGAAGCTGGTTTGCATGAGGGACTGGGCTACTTCCACAACTCTTTGTAGTTCTTTCCTCATTCTGGAAGAAATTGCCGAAGCAACATTTACTAAGAAGTGGGACGTGGAAGAAACCTCCAGTAACAAACAGAAGGAAGAGCATCCAGTAGAAGTGGCAGGGGGCCTTCACTGCAGCACTCTGGGAAAATTCGGCTCAGCAACATTTACTAAGAAGTGGGAAGCACAAGATCTGCTGTCAAGGAGTGGTTGAGCAGGAAATACACAAATAGTGTTTCACTCTTCCACTAACCCAAAAAAAAGGCGTTGTGTAGAGTAAAAGTAAAGATTTTTTTTCCTGCTGCAGCAGTAGAAGACACAAGAGAAAGAACTGATTGGTAAGTAGAAAGGAGCAATAAGTATTTTATAAACTGTAGCACAAGTAGTCTCAGAGACAGTTTCTGAGGTTTATAGATTGTGAGGTTTATACTCGGTGGTAACGAAGAGCAGGAAATAAGGACCCTCGGAAATTGGATATAATCTGAGAGAAATCTTTCAGAAGTGTGGTTTGAAAGCGGTAAGATATGACAGGAGAGCTCCAAGACATGGTTTTCTTCCCTTGCTCCATGTGGTAAGCTGGGGACAGTTCCAGTCTCCCGGGTTACATGTCTGCAGAAAGTGTCTCCAGAAACAGCTCCTGGGAGCTCGAGGTTCAGTGCTGCGGCAGTGGCTGTGGAGGCTGTGGCATCCGCGAGGCAGAGGGTCATGGAGAGCACATATAGACAGTTGGCCACCCATAGGCGTGGACTCCGCAGGCAGGAAGGGAATTGGTGACCACCAGACAGAGCATGAAGAAAGACAGGAAATGCTGGATCCCCCATGACCATTCCTCAGCAGAGCAGACATACCGTTTTGCATATAGCTGAGGGGAATGACCCTTCAGGGGAAAGCAGCAGCAAAGAAATTCGTTGCACCACGAATGATTCTGTTGCAGAAAGGAGAGGTAAAAACTACGTTCCTGCAATCATTATAGGGAAGTTTGTAAGTATAATGCACCGGCGTTTTCGTGGCCACAAACGAGACTCCAGGATAGTATGTTGCCTCCCTGGTGCTTGGGCCATGGATATCTCAGAGTGGGTAGAGGACACTCTGGAGAAGAAGGCTGACCATAAGAACATAAGAACATAAGAAATGGGAGCAGGAGTAAGCCATCTAGCCCTTCGAGCCTGCCCCGCCATTCAATAAGATCATGGCTGATCTGTCGTGGCTCAGTTCCACACTCCCGCCCTTTCCCCATAACCCTTAATCCCCTCTCTTATCAAAAACCCGTCAACCCGCGTCTTAAAAATATTTAGCAAGGTAGCCTCGACCGCTTCAACGGGCAGAGAATTCCAGAGATTCACCACCCTTTGAGTGAAGAAGTTCTTCCTCAACTCCGTTCTAAACCGCACCCCCCCCCCCCCCCCCTTTATCTTGAGGCTGTGCCCCCTAGTCCTACTGTCCTTTCTGAGCTGGAAGAGTCTCTCCACCTCTATCCTATCCATCCCATTCATCATCTTATACGTCTCAATGAGATCTCTCCTCATTCTTCTAAACTCTAACGAGTATAAGCCTAGTTTATTCAACCTCTCCTCATAGCTCAACCCCCTCAACTCCGGCATCAGCCTAGTAAACCTCCTCTGCACTCCCTCCAAGGCCAAAATATCTTTGCGTAAGTACGGCGCCCAAAACTGCACACAGTACTCCAGCTGCGGCCTCACCAATGCCCTATATAGCCGCAGCAAGACCTCCCTACTTTTATATTCAATCCCCCTCGCTATGAAGGCCAGTATCCCATTCACCTTCCTGACCACCTGCTGCACCTGCAAGCTGGGTTTTTGCGACTCATGCACAAGGACCCCGAGGTCCCTCTGCACCGTCGCCTGCTGCAGTTTTTCGCCACGTAAGTAATAGTCCTTCCTACCAATATTCCTACCAAAGTGGACCACCTCGCACTTGCCAACATTAAATTCCATTTGCCAATTCTTTGCCCATTCGCCCAGCCTATCTTGATCCTTTTGTAGACTCTCCACACCCTCCGCGCAATTTGCCGTTCCACCAATGTTGGTGTCATCAGCAAATTTCGAGACCATACACTCGTTTTTTTCCTCCAGATCATCTATATGAATGGTAAATAGCTGAGGCCCCAGCACCGACCCCTGGGGCACTCCACTAGTCACCAACCGCCAATCCGAATAGCACCCATTGACCCCCACTCTCTGCCTCCTATTTGACAACCAATCCTTTATCCACGCTAACACCGTGCCCCCAACTCCATGTCCCCAACTCCATGTCCCCTGACCTTCTGCAATAACCTCTTGTGAGGTACCTTGTCAAACGCCTTCTGAAAATCAAGAAAGACCACATCCACCGGCTCTCCTCTATCCACCGCCCTAGACACATCCTCATAGAACTCCAGCAAATTTGTCAGACACGACTTCCCCTTAACGAAACCGTGCTGCGCCTGCTCTATCAAGCAATTTCCCTCAAGATGCCTCGCTATTTCCTCCTTGATGACGGATTCTAACATTTTACCTACAACAGACGTTATACTAACCGGCCTATAATTCCCCGCCTTTTGCCTGACACCCTTCTTAAACAACGGCGTAACATTAGCCGTTTTCCAATCCTCCGGCACTTCCCCGGAATCCAGCGATGTTTGGAAAATAACCACCAAGGCATCCACTATCACCTCCGCCACTTCTTTCAGAACCCCCGGATGCATTCCATCCGGTCCTGGGGACTTGTCCACAATCAGCCCCTGCAGTCTGCCGAGCACCGCCTCTCTAGTAACAGTAATGTCATTGAGATCCTCCTGTCCTACCACCTTTCCATCTCTATCACCCGGCAATTTATTCACGTCCTCCTCCGTGAAGACTGAAACAAAAAAGTTATTCAAGACCTCAGCCATTTCCCCATCCCCTATCACTAAATCCCCCTTCTCATCCTCTAAGGGTCCAACGTTCAACGTTCTCATCCTCTAAGGGTCCAACGTTCTAAGGGACCAGCCATTGATCGTGTTGCACGTCGTACACATGAAATAGATAAACAAAAAAAGGATGCGGTCCTAAAAGCAAAACAACGAACTAGGAAGAAAGTTAAGAATTCGGACCTCAAATGTAGTGATCTCAAATGTAGTGATCTACCAGTGCCGGATGGTAGTCTGAGTAGGAATGACGGGGTGTATCAGATGAACGCGTGATAGAACAGGGGGAGTCAAGGAGATGGTTTCAGAATCGTGGGACGTTGGGACAGGTTCTGGGGGAGGTGGTACAGTACAAACTGGACAGTCTACAACTGGACAGGACTGGATCTGATGTCCTCGGGGAAATGCTTGCTAAAGCGGCTGCGGAGGATGTAAATTCATATGCCAAGGGGAAGGGAGCCTAAGTAAGGAGTCATAGAGGGAAGGAGCAAGGTCCAAAACTTAAGGTAGAAAAGGGAATTTAAAAAGTGGTAGAAAGATACACCAAGGGGGAAATAAAAGCTCAATCAGGACGATAAAGAAAAATATGGGGCGAGACAAACAATGTTCAAAAGATAAGCTTAAAGGCTCCAAGCCTTAATGAGTGGAGGATTTGCAGTAAAATGCATAGATTATTTGCAATGAAGTGGATGGACTAATTTCACAGAGAGATGTAAACGAATTTGACATAATTGGAATTACGGAGACATGGCTGCAGCGTGACCAGGGATGGGAACTGAATGTCCCAGGCTATACAGTATTTAGGAAGGACGAACATAAATGAAAAGGCAGTGGAGCGGCATTGTTGTTTAAGGAGGAATTTAGCGAAATAGCGAGAAAGGATATTGGTTCTGACAATGGGGATCTGCATGGTTAGAGTTGAGAAACTCCAAGGGGCAAAAAAAGTGTGTGTCATGTGAAGACCCCCAAACTGCATTGGTGATGATGGGAATGGAATTAAACAGAAATAAAGATGCATGTCATCGGGGAGTATAGGAGACCATGGGTGATTTTAATTTGCACATTGATTAGGCAAATCCAATTAGCCAAAATGCCGTAGAGGAGGAATTTCTGAAGAGTATATGGAATGATTTTACTGACCAAAATGTGGAAGACTCAATTCGAGAACAGGCCAACTTTGACTGGATAATGTGAAATGAGAAGGAAATCATTGCCAACCTCGTAGTGTGAGACCCCTTGGGGATAAGCGGCCATAACAAGAATTATTTAGCAAGTTTCAGAGTGAACTAGTTGTTTCGGAGACGAGGTGCTGGATATTAATAAAGGAAATTATGAAGATAGCAGGCATGGTACACAGTGTCATCAGGATAAAATTCTTATTACAGGAGTCTGTGAACAGAAACATAGCTTTGCGGGTCAGCGGCATTGAGGTTAATCGTGGAGGAGTTGTCATTATCGGAGATCGTGGTAAGAGAACACAAACCTTAACTGGGATGTTGTCAACGGATTGATCTCTTTATAAGATTTGGAAGAAATTTAGAATATACATATATATTCATTCCCGGGACATGGGCGTCGCTGGGCAGCCAGCACTTTTTGGCATTCCTAGTTGCCCTTGAGAGGGTGGTGCTAAGCCTCCTTGTTGAATCGCTGAAGTCTATGTGATGTGATTTGAGCTACAATACCGTTCAGGAGAGAATCCCAGGATCATAAATTAGTGACCGTGAAGGAATGATGATATATTTCGAAGCTACGATGGTGAGTAAGCTTGAAAGAAACATAGCAAGTTGTCGTATTCCCCGGTATCACCTGAGTTTATCCTTCTAGATCGAAGTGATTGTGGGTTTTGACAATGTTGCCTACGGATGTTTGGTGAATTTCTCGTGGGTATCTTCTTGATAGTCCGCACTGCTGCTATTGAGTACCTGAGGTGGAGGGAATGGATATTTCTGGATTTAGTGCCAATCAAGCAGGCATCTTAGTCCTGGATAGTCCCAAATTACTTGATTGCCAATGCGCCTGCAGCCATCCAGGAAAGTGAGGGCAATTCCATCACATTCTCGACTTTGCCTTGTAGATAATGGATACGCGCTGGGGAGTAAGGAGTTATGTTATTCGCCACAATATTCCTTGCCTCTGAACTGCACTTCTAGCCATTGTTTTGATGTGTCGAGTCCAGCTGAATTTCTGGTCAATGGTAACCCCAAACAGTTTGACAGTGGGAGAGTCAGTGACAGTAACACCATTGAATGTCAAGGGGGATGGTTAGATTGTCTCATATCGGTGATGGTCATTGCCTAGCATTTGTTTGGCACGAACATTACTTACCACTTGTCAGCGAAGCCTAGATATTGTCTCGGTCTTGTTGCATTTGAACAAGGCCTGGTTTAGTGTCTGAGGAGTCGCCAATGGTGCAGAACATTGTGCAATGATAGGCGGACATCCCCACTTCTGAGCTTATGACGGAAGGAAGTCACTGATGTGGCAGCTGAATATGGCTGGGCCTAGGGCACGAGCCTGAGAGACTGCTGCAGAACTATGCTGGAGATGAGATGAGTGACCCTCCACAGTCACAACCATCTTCCCATGTGCCAAGTATGACTCAAACCAGAGGACCCCCTCATACACATTGATTCCAGTTTGTAGGGCTCCTTGATGCGACACTCGGTCGAATGTGGTCTTGATGTCAAGGGCTCTCACTCATAACACACCTCTGGAATTCACCTCTTTTGTGCATGTTTGAACCAAGACTGCAACGAGGTCAGGAGCTCAGTGATTCTGGCGAAACTCAATCTTATGTTACTGAGCAGGATTTCGCTGAGCAGGTGCTGCTTGATCGCATTGATGACGATCCCCTTCCATCACTTTACTGATGATCGAGTGTCGATTGAATTGGCCGTGAATGGTTGGTTTGGGCTGGTCCTGCTTTTGGTGTACAGAACACATCTGGACAATTTTCCACATCTCCTGGCAGATGCCAGTGTCGTAACTGTTCTGAAAGACCTTGGCTAGTGGCGCGGCATGTTCCACAGCACAAGTCTTCGGTATGGTTGCCAGAATGCTATCAGGCCCATTGGCTCTGCAGTATCCAGTACTCCCAATTGTATTTTCAGATCACATGCCTGAAATTGGCTGTAGATTGGCAGCTGAGGTGTTGGGGAACATGTCAGGAAGCTGAGTTGGATCATCCATTCAACACTTCTGGCTGAAGGTTGTTACAAACATTTCATCTATAATTTGAACTGATGGGCCGAGATTCTCCATCGATGATGGTTGGGATTCTTCTCTTCCAGTGAGTTATGTAATTGTCCACGACTCGGTATGGCAGGACTGCTGAGCTTAGATCTGATTCATAGGTTGTGGAATCACTTAGCTCTGCCTGCCACTTGCAGTTAATGCCGCTTGACATGGAAGTCGTTCTGCTTGGTAGCTTCACCAAGTTGACAACTCATTTTTATGTATGCCTGGCGCAGCTCCTGACGTACCCTTCTGCTCTGTCCATTGAACCAGGGTCGATCTCCTAGCTTGATGGCAAAACTTGAATGTGAGTGTGTGTTTGCGGGGGTGGGGGGGCATGCCGGACTAAGCGGTTGCAGATTGTGCTGGAGTACAATTCTGCTGCTGTTGTTGGCCTACTTCGCCTCGCGGATGTCTAGCCTTGAGTGATAGATCTGATCGAAGTCTGTCCAATTCTGCACGCTGATACTGCCATACAACACGATGGGAATTATTCCAGCTTTGAAGGTGGTGCATCGTCTCCACATTGAGTGTGGTGATCATTCTTGCCGATCCTGTCATGGACAGATGCATCAGCAGCCGGGAGATTGGTAAGAATGAGATCAAGTATTTGTTTCTTGGTCTTAATGGTTCTTTTACCAACTGCTGCAGATCCAGTCTTGCAGTTTCATCCGTCAGGGCCCCACCAGCTTGGTCAGTACTGCTGCTTCCCAGTTACCCTTCGTTGTGGACATTGAAATTCCACACCCGGGGTACATTTTGTCCCTTTGCCATCCTCAGTGGGTCCTTCAATTGTTGTTGAACACGGAAGAGTACTGATACACCATCCGAAGGAGGGTGGTATGTGGAAAACAAAGTAAGAGGTTTCCTTTTTCCATATTTATCCTGAAGTCATGAGACATTGTAACCTCTTCAAGCGCATGCTGTGCTTGTCAGGGCATTATAGCACGACACCTTCCAGATGGCAATCAAGTAGTTGTGTCACATTATCGTGAGCAAGTCCCAATATAACACATGTGAAATAGCGAAATTATTTTGGAATCATGGCATACAACGAATTCAAAGTTGAGGGCTTTTTTTTCCAGGATTGGGACATTTTTATGGCAAATTTGTTCATAACTGAACTACATTACTAACGCCTTTGCATTGTTTACTGTCTGTGAAACAATCACGGGACAGGAAAATAAAATGTAAGATAGCAGACAAGGTGTCGTAAATGATTTGTGAAAGTGTGAAGTACTGGTTCACTTCAATACAATGCCACAATTCCTGCTTGCTTGTGACATTTCATCATATGCAGACAACAAGGGTTTTGAGATTGCTGTATGCTTGGGCTGTAAAGTAACCATGAGCACTCCAGCAAACAAAACCAGTGCCGATGAATATTTCAAAGGTAGTATTGATCTTGTTGAGCGAAGTGACACAATGTCGAGAGGCGGTGAACTACATATGTCATGCATATGCTGCAAGTTAATGGCTACTCCTTATGTCTCAAGGGACGTAGGTTCACGGTGAGTGACAGGAGGTTTAGGGGGGGAAGTGGGGAAAAACCTCTCTACCCAAAATGTGGTGAAAGTCTGGAATGTGCTGCGTGGGTGGGTGGTAGATGTGGGTTTCCTCATAACTTTGCAAAAGTATCTGGATGAACACTTGACACATCATAATATTCAGGGCTCTGGGGCAAGTGCTAGCAGATGGGATTAGGGGAGAGTTCAGATGTTGCTAATGTGTCAGTGTGGACTCGATGGGCTGAAGGGTGCTGTATCGCTCTATGATTCTATGAAAATCCCCATGATTTGAGGTATGCCATTGTTTTGAGAAACGGTGCTAGTTTGAGGTATGCTAATTAGAGGAACTGTATACTGTCAAAATGTAGCTTGTCATCTTGCATTTGCTCGTTTTATTGCTAATTTGCGATTACCTGAAATGTGTAACAATGCCATCAATTTGGATGGCAAATTCGACATGAATAAGTCAAATAAATAGCTTCAATTAGCTTAGCAGATACTGTGAGCTCAATACATTTTAACAATTCGTTTGTATTCCATGCTGTGAAATCGCATAATTTTGTGATCCAGACACACAAACCCTAATCTTCAATGAACATTTAATGGCGTCATTTAGAAAGCAGGTGAACGATTTCGAAATAAAGAACCTAATAAATGAAATTCGTTTTCGTGAGTAAATGAACACAGCAAAATGATGAAAATCACTGTAAAAATGAGTGCAAAATGGAGCCAATGATACTTGGACATAGACCGTCATTGCTTTGAAAATTACTATTTTTCAATTCGTTAGTTTCTTCACCTGGTTTCAGCGAGTCAGTCCTTTGAGATTGACTTTCAGACTAGTAAATTAACATATCCTTCACGACTGGGACTTAACTCGGTGTTCATGAATTGTGTATTTGCTTGGTTGAAAATAATCTTTTTTTTTCATGATGGTGCAATCATAATCTCCCTGTGGATATCCCACATGATATAAATTAAAGACAGAGAATGCTTCGCTAAGTATTCAAATCTGAGATTTATCTCCAATAGGAACAACAGATCACTCTCGCAAACAATGCGTGAGACACTGCAAATTGTAGAGAAAATATATTACATGATTCTCGCCCTCGTAGGTGTCCCTGGTAAGTCATTTTGGTTGTGCAAAACATTGAATTTGCTGTCGACTTTATAGTTTTTTGAACATGTATTCATCACACGTAATGCGGTTTAATTGAAACACAGTCGGTGGTGAGGGCATTTACCAGAGGGATGGTGCTCCTGGAAACATTTACCTCTGATGGTTGTACCATTTTAGGGTGATTTATAGGATAGACAATCATTTCATTTTTGTAGCCATCGATCGCCGTGTTATTTTCCACTCAAAAGATCGTTTTGTGCATTATGAAAAATTAATTCAACGCAGGTAGGTTAACATCCTTCCTCCTTTTTGACCTGCATGCCACTACCCGACGAGTGATCATTCCATCTTCCTCCAGCGCTTCTCTACTGTCTTTATGACTGGGAATGCTATCAGTTCGTTTTTGTCAGACTATCAGCAGAAATGTGGTCTTTTCCCGCTGTTGCATATCTATCTACACATTGTCCAAAAAAATCAATTATTGGCTACCATATCTTTCTTATCTGCATGATTACTTTCGAAGCATCGTCTAAAAATGTCGAATTGGTTGTGGCATATTTATTCATCAACACCGTTCTCTAAATGATCAGCATCTCACTCGAATGTCTGTGTGGCGATTCCCTGTTCTCCCCATGCGTGAGTGGGATTCCTCTGAATGCCCCAGTTTCCACCCAGAGTCCAAAGGCCAGATGAACTCGCTATGTTAAATTGCACCTTAGAGTCTGAAGATGTGTGACTTAGAAAATTAGCCAGAGTAAATGCATGGGATTGCGGAGGTAGCATTTGGTGTGATGCCCAGACACACGGTCATACAGACTCGATGGACTGAATGGCCAGTTCTACACGGTTGAGATTCTAACACCAGCTACTAAGATGTATAAAATTGTGTTCCAGTCTCTTCAATCCCCACCATAAAATGGGTCCCTTAAGCCATCAAAACTTACCATCCACCTTGACACTCTCTGAAGCAGAACCAGGGTATTTGCAAACATGTTATTTATTCTGTCTCAGGGTACATTTCCGGCCCATATCCGTGTCATAATTGAAAATGAAGTTTTCAAGATGATGTCATAACATTTTTTTTCAGTTCTTCAGTTCAATTACTCTCGGAACTGTTGCCCATATGTTTTCTCTTTCATCTTCAGTCTTCACTATTACAATGGACTCCTTGTTCATCTCCCATATTGACTGCTGATGATTTCAATGATCTCGAAGTTAAATATTACAGGATTCAGGGCGAGGTGTTTAAATGGACACAAAATTGGCTTTTTGACAGAAGTCAGAGAATGATTGTAGAGAGTTTTTTTTTTCAAACTTGAGGCCTGTGACCAGCGGTGTGCCTCAGGGATCAATGTTGGGCCCAATCTTATTTATCATTTATATTAATGACTTGGATGAGAATATAGGAGGCATGGTTACTAAGTTTGCAGATGACACCCAGATTGGTGGCATAGTCGACAATGAAAAGAGTTATCTCCAACTGCAACGGGATCTTGATCAATTGGGCCAGTGGGCTGAGGAATGGCAGATAGAGTTTAATTTAGACAAATGTGATGTGATGCATTTTGGTAGATTGAACCAGGGCAAGAACTATTCAGTTAATGGTAGGGTGTTTGGGAGCGTTACTGAACAAAGGGATCTCGGGGTAGATGTTGATAGCTCCTTGAAAGTGGAGTCGCAAGGGGACAGAGTGGTGAAGAAGGCATTTGGCATGTTTGGTTTCATCTGTCAGGGCATTGAATACAGAAGTTTGGTCGGCTTGTTGAAGTTGTACAAGACATTGGTAAGGCCACACTTGGAATATTGTGTGCAATTTTGGTCACCCGATTATAGAAAGGATATTATTAAACTAGAAAAAGTGTATGGGGCTTGATGGATTCAGTTATAAGGAGAGACTGAATAGACTGGGACTTTTATTTTTCCTCTGCAGCGTAGGAGGCTGAAAAATGACTTAACAGTGGTCTATAAAATAATGAGGGGCATAGGCAAAGTAATAAATATCTTTTCCCAAATGTAGGGGAGTCTAAAACTAGAGGGCATAGGTTTAAGGTGAGTGGGAAGAGATACAAAAGTGTCCAGAGAGGATTTTTTTTTTACACAGAGGGCGGTGAGTGCCTGGAACAAGCTAGCAGAAGTGGTAGTAGATGCGGGAACAATTTAAACTTTTAAAGGACATTGAGATAATTACATGGGTATGATGGGTATAGAGGGATATGGGCCAAATGCGGGCAATTGGGATTAGCTTAGGGATTTAAAAAATGACATGGATAAGTTGGGCTGAAGGGCATGTTTCTATGCTGTAAACATATGTGACTCTGACTCTATGACTCTGTCCTGCTGCCAATTACACAGTTTCAATTTTAGTCAAATAGTGCCTGTGTATTATCAGTCATTCTCACATCATCAGCACTTCGAGTTTTAAATCGTGGTTCCTATTGTGTGGCCGTGGAAGTCCCGCCATTTTTAATTTCATCCGATTTAACAATTCACAACAACATTGCCGTCCCGAAATTCCACACACAATTTTTACCTTTGCATTTTGGAAGACATTTAAAACATACTTCGATTACTACAGTTTTGGAAATTTGCAAAGTTGCATTAAGTTAATGGTTCTACGTTAACAGAATTTATTGATTTCCCATGTAGTAAATGAGATTGTTGTTGTCACCAATGTTGTGCCAACTGGCACTGTTAATATCTGAAAAGGACTTATCTTCCGTCTCATCCTCTGCCATAATACTGTTTACAATATATTGTTCTGAATGTATGGAAGACACTCCTCTCTTCCCGCATTTTTTAACATTTGCATATCCACTGCTAAATACTATTGTTTGTGGTTTCATTATTTTTGAAGTATTATCTTCCCCTTTCCAGGTAGTAAAGTTAGTCAACGAAATTAATCAGTTCTGTTATAATGAAGTTTATTTCATCCACCCAGACCATTTTACCCCTTTATTTCAGCTCAGAATCCTCTCCAATTTGATTTGGTTTGTTTTAACGGCCATTGTACAATATTCCCCGTCTCCTACTTCCTGGAGGTGGAGTTGCGTTCCACCTGTCCAAATATATGTTTGCCCCTATTATTATATGCAGGCCTCTACTATCAAAATTTACCATTCTTAAACTAACGGCCAACAAAAGTCGCAATGAACATCAATGTTGTTGTCTATTGATGTTTCATCCAATAGACTGTGCTGGAATGTCCATCAACGACATTGGGGGTGCACAAGTAACTGCACTTCTAACAATTTGTTCTGCAGATATAGATGACTTTCAGAACAAATCTATTTAGGTCGCAAATGTCACTGCTGTGGGTAAAAAGACACCTCTGAGGCTGTTAGTGAGTCAAAATGTAGGAGTCTTATTACAAAAGCTTTTTGGAGAGACCTGGCACCTAACAATGGTGTTCTTGCTTACACTAGTAAGCTTACACCGTCAAGCTTTCAGTAATAAGCCAGCTTTTCCTTCTACTCTTGCAATCAATCAGATAGTCTCTTTCTCACTCACGTCTGAACATCCCAACCCAGGCATCTTCTTCCAGTCTCCACACCCACTTCAAAATCCTGTCCTTCGTCAGGGGGGCTATCCCTTAAAAAAACAGTCTAAGGTGAGGTATTAAATACGAATGCCTCCTTGTCTGTATATGTTCAGTTCAGATGTCTTTCACTCTCACAGTCTCTCTCTTACAGACTCTCATCACAGATGATCACCCATTGTAGTTTGACTCACCCTATTAAGTTCAGTACTAAATTTTGGTGCCCCAGTTGTGGCCATTCAACCAAGTCTGCAAACAGAATCCCGGGTTTCAACACCAAATAGCTGTAGATAAAAATGACACCTCTGAGACTGTTAGTGAGTCAAAGTACAGTAATTTTATTACAAAAGCTTTTGGGAGATATCTGGCACCTAACAGCGGTTTGCCAGGCTTCTCCCTGAACTCAAATAAGTGTGGGTATTTATTCATCATGAACCCTGGCACCAGTCATGGTGCAAAATCTGGTATCAGTCAGGACCCACAACACTTCCGATTCCAGTCACAACGCTGCCCTGGCTTCAGCCAGGACCCGCAGTTTGTCTGGCAGCTTCAGTCATGACACAGTCATGGGTACAGTCATGACCCTTAACTTTTCTTGCGGCTTCAGCAGTTTCTTCATTGCAGTAACTGTGTGGTCGTAGGTTCCCAGCAGGAGTCTTCCTGTCAAATAGCCATTATTCCACTCTGCCATTTGCAGTTGTTTAACTATGTTTGGCTAATACAAACATGTAGGGTTTGCAATGTCTTCAAAATAGCATTCACATTTAACTGTCTGTCTTTATGGAAATGAAAATTAAACAATGAAACAGATGAGCAAGCACGGAAAACATGAATAAATAATTTATATTTATGCCAGGAGGAGTATAAGTCTGGGGAGAACAGCCATGAGGAAGGGTTATGTTTGTGATATATGCTAGGTACAAAATTTATTAAATTCATTAACCCTTTCCCTTCTTCAGTCACCCTGGAAAATTGGCCGTTTGCATTTTAAGTTTCACTTCCCTTGTGGCATCCCTACGTCTGATCATCTATGCTGAGCCAGTGAATCCAAAGTGTTTAAACTTCAGGGTACATTTAGTTAATTTCATAGAATCATAGAAAGTCATCTGCGCTGCGGGACGCCACTCAGCCCATTGAGCGTACAACGACGACAAAGCAGGTCGCATACACACAACCCCATGAATATACTCTGCTAATCCCTCAAACCACACATCTTGGGATGGTAAGAGGCAATTTAACGTGGCCAAACCACCTAACCTGCAAACTGTTGGACTGTGGGAGGAAACCAGAGAACTCAGAGGAAACCAGATACGCAGATACGGAGCAAAGGTGCAAAATAAATATGCACAGTCATTCGAGGATGGAATTGAACCCGGATCCTGGCGTTGAGAAGGAGAAGCGGTAAACATTTTGCTAACGTGCTGGCATTTGTTCCTCATCAGTCAAAAAAGTGACATTAAAATTTGAGGTCTCAACGCTCTCCTCCATTTTTTTCTGAACAGTGTTTTCAAAGGGGAATGGCTGTTTCAGTTCGATTTGATAGTGAAGTGGGAGAGTGACTGTATTTACTTCAAGGATCCAATCGACTAGCGTGAACATCTGGAACTAAGTGATTTTCCACTAGCATGCTTTTGAAACAGATTCTGGCAGCAAGAACTCTATTCCTCTTTTTACCGGATACTATTATATCATGTGAATTTTTTCAGCACTTCTGTGTTTTTTTTTTCATTTTGGTTTCCTACGATCTGCATTAATTTTATTTTATTTCCCACAATAATGCAAAATCACAGGAACAGCTTGTCCTTTATTAAATTTGTCATGGAACTCTCCGCTCTGCTACCGGCTTAGTGCATTTATGAAACAGCTGAACATTATTTCCACTGGTGTATTAGCCCTAGTCATGTGCGCCAACAATGTTTTTCAATTGATGCCTTCTACCTTTTAGAACGATCACACTTTCCCTGTATAGATATTATGTCAGAAAGCTGAAATGTCACTGTTTACGTTGTTGTCTTCAAACTGTTGAAAACAAATATGCTTCAGTTCTACCAACATTGTATGGGCCTGTATGTTAATTTCCTTTTATTTCTCGCTCTACGAATATTACCCGATCTGATGTGAATTTCAACCAATCACGTTCTTGTCCTAAATTTATAGCAATGTTGGAGTGTGATCCTTCAGACCAAATAGCTACTGTGTACGCTTAAATATGGACTAACGTTTGGTATATTTTCTCTTTTCCTCAGTTAACATACTGGCGATTGGGATCCTGTCCAACGGAAAATGTGGGCTCACACAGTGCACCACGCGATATCTAGTGGCCATGGCAATTTCAGACCTAATGGTCATCATCGCTGAGGTTATTTTGTATCAGATAAATAGTTATTATTTCCCAAAGTGTTTCCTGGATATTACTTATGTGTGTAGTATTATCTTTGTTGTGAATCGTATAGCTACAAACTGTTCTGTTTGGTTCACCATTGCTTTCTCTTTTGATCGATGTGTGGCCATCTGTTGTCAAAACCTGAAGACAAAATACTGCACCGCGAAAAACGCGTTAGTGGTTCTAACAACAATATGTTTTCTCTTTTGTTTCAAAAACATCCCATATTATTTCACGTTTGAACCAGGAGAGATAGTCGATAACGTACCCTGGATCTGTGATGTAAAGTTAAGTTATTTTACTGAGATCGCTTGGGTTGCCTTTGATTGGTGTGATACGATTATAAGCCCATTGCTCCCATTTTCTTTAATTTTATTCTTAAATGCTTTGACAGTGAGGCACATTTTAGTGGCGAGTCGAGTGCGCCAGGGACTGAAGTGTCAGAACAAGGAAAATAGCAGCAATGACCCGGAGATGGAAAACAGAAGGAAGTCTGTGATTTTACTATTTTCCATCTCTGGCAGTTTCATACTTCTGTGGTTGTTGTATGTGATAAATTTTGTATATTATGTCACTGTAGGTAAAAATCCTTTATATTACAATGATTCTTTATACGTCTTTGAACAAGTCGGGTATATGTTACAGGTTTTAAATTGCTGCACAAACACATTTATTTATGGAGTAACTCAATCTATGTTCAGAAGGCAAGTTAAAAGAACCCTTAAACATCTGATTACACCATGCCTGGAAGTAATTAATAAATAAAACAACTGACTGAGATGAATATTCCAATGATTTCAATGCATGAACATAACGTTAAGTCGCAAACGTCCTGAAGATTGTTATGTGTACAAAGGTGACTCTAGCCCCCTCCATGTTATATTAAGAGCGAACGTTAACAAACTCAATAATGTTAGATCAACCACCAAACATTTGGTAACGTGAGAATGATAGCAAAACTATTCTGAGTGCCAAGACTTTTTTTTTTAGAAATACATAGATTGAACAAATGCCGCCAGGGATGTTCATATTTCAAGTGATTGACACAATACACTAATTGGTGGGTAACCAGAGATTTACATATTTTACTAACGTGCCACAGCGTTTAAATTAACATAGAGATATAAGTTCCCACATGGAATGACCTGTACCATTAGAAGAGTCATTGGTGCCCAGCTACCTCTTTTTTCTCAGTACTCTTTAAAAACTAAGCCAATAGATATAAGCTGACACACCCTCTACATGAGTATAAAGCAGTCACGTCACATTTCTTCCAAATTGATTCTGTTGGACAGCCTATTCTGCGAATAAGTGTCGCTTTTGCTCAGATACTGAATTATCAAACTCATCACGTAGACTTCAGACGCTTTTGACGCACGTTTCAGAACGTATACCCGCCATTTCCAACATCAGTTTGTTACCTTCCGAATCGTCTAGCGTGTTTCCATCCGAATTACATAGTGAGCAAACGGATGCCAAAAACACGGACATGGCCGCATACGACATTGATTCCACGCATCCTGAGTTGAGAAAGGGGACTAAGTTAGCAAATCGGCCTCTCATATCCACTATGACATTTGATAACATCATGGTAGATCCGTTGGTTGTTCGGATCCATATCCCCGTCTACCCACAATAATCACTGTTCCCCTTGCTTAATAAAATCTGCGCAGATCAGCCTTTAAAAATGTATTCAATGACCAGCGCCCACAGCTCAGGAGGCAAAGTTTTCCGAAGTTGCAAAACCCTGTGAAAGAAAGAAGTCTCAGTATTTCTGCCCTATAAAGGTGACCTCTCATTGTGAATAATTGCTGCCCACTCCGCCTACATTCGAATAAGAACATAAGAACATAAGAAATAGGAGCAGGAGTAGGCCATCTAGCCCTTCGAGCCTGCCCCGCCATTCAATAAGATCATGGCTGATCTGAAGTGGATCAGTTCCACTTGCCCGCCTGATGCCCATAACGCTTCATTCCTTTATCGATCAGAAATCTATCTATCAGTGACTTAAACATATTCAACGAGGTAGCCTCCACCACTTCAATGGGCAGAGAATTCCAGAGAGTCACCACCCTCCGAGAGAAGAAGTTCCTCCTCAACTCTGTTCTAAACTCACCCCCCCCCCCCCCCCACCGCTGTCCCCTCGAGTTCTGGTTTCTTTTCTATGTGGAAAGAATCTCTCTACCTCTACCCCATCTAGCCCCTTCGTTAACTTATATGTCTCTATAAGATCCTTCTAAACTCCAACCAGTACAGGTCCAATCTACTCAAACTCTTCTCATAAGCTAACCCCGTCATCTCCAGTATCAACCTGGTGAATGTTCTCTGTACTCCCTCCAAGACCAATATATGGTTTCGCAAATAAGGGGACGAAAATTGCTTACAGTACTCCAGTTGGGGCCTCACCAGTGCCTTGTACAGTTGCAGCAAAACCCCCCTGCTTTTATATTCTATCCCCCTCGCGATAAAGGACAACATTCCATTCGCCTTCTTGATCACTTGCTGTACCTGCAGACTGAGTTTCTTTTTCGATTCGTGCACAAGGACCCCCAGGTCCCCGTGCACAGTAACATGCTGCAAATTTTCACCATTTAAATAATATTCCGTCCTACTATTATTTCTTCCAAAGTGGATAACCTCACATTTGCCAACATTACACTCCATCTGCCAGGTCCTCGCCCACTCACTCAGCCTATCCAAATGGCGTACAAAGAAGACGAAATAGCCTCTACATTTTCAAGACCATTAAGAATCCTATGCGCTTTGTGCCTAACTCTTCCAGACTTCAGTTGAAAAAGAGTCAGCGTGCCAAAACTAACTTCTCGACAGCCCGAACGTCCCAGGTGTGTCCAGTGAAACTCCTTTGAAAAGATCTATTGCGTATTTACATCCTTCGGTATGCAAGGAAATTATGACTGTACGGAAAACATCAGGTGGCATTTCCTCAATACTCTGTATAATTGAAGCAGAGAAACCTTACAGGGCCTTCAAATGCATTCGTAATAAACGATATCATTCAATGTACCCGCTTAAATAGTTCTACTTGCAAGCTGACACTATTTTCTGAAATAAGCACTACAAAGCGCAGATCCAGCTGCATGGTGGAATTCTGCGGTCGTTCTCCTCTTAGGCATTTTTTTTTATTCTTCCCGCAGAAGTAAACAATCTTTTTCATTGTCTTGCAAATTAGGTATTGCCAAATTTTGCCCATTCAGTCTACCTATCAATGTCGGCCTGAACACTTGTTATGTACACTTGACAGCATATCTTACGACTTATCATTGATCCGTCTGAAAATTTAGCTACCATGCCTTCTCTCCCCTCATCAAATAGATGTAAATTGTAAAGACCTGAAGCCCCAGCAGCTACCATTGGAGTACTGGGACTTCCCGAGTCACATCGTGCTCTTCAGACAGACACATTTCTACATCCCCTTTGTTTTCTGCATCCAGCCAAAGCACGACCTACGCCAATATTGCACCCCCGAAATAATATTTTTTTTCCTGCAGCCATAAACTTTAACGTGTCATTTAATCAAAGGCTTGCTGGAAACAGCAGGACGTATACAGACTTGCATTTGTCAACATCGTATACTATTCCTGCAAACAACTCAATGAAAATATTTAATCATGATTTCCTTTTTAATGAATTGAGACTTATCTCAATTACCTTGAGTTTTTTTTTATTTTTCGGTGTGCATTTTCATCGATCGATTATGACAGATTTGCCATGAAAGACCTCAGGTAAGTGACCGGTACTTTCTTGTTTTCTGCGTTCTTAACTCCTTGAATACACCCGATATGTCTGACATTTTCAAACCTAGGAGGACGTTATCGGGACATAGGAAATTTGATATTGGAAATTTTCCAACGTCTGTAGTTGGAAACATGCTAGAATCTGTCATCAAAGAAGAAATAGCGAGGCACCTAGAAAAGAATGGTTTGATTGAGCAGACGCAGCACGGATTCGTCAAGGGGAAGTCGTATTTGACGAATTTATTGGATTTCTATGAAGATGTGAGTAGTGCGGTAGACAGAGGGGAACCGGTGGATGTGCTGTTTTTAGATGTCCAAAACGCATTTGAAAAGGTGCCTCATGAAAGGTTGCTACAGAAGGTTAAGGTGCACGGAGTTGGGGGTAAGGTTTTAGCGTGGATAGAGGATTGGCTGTCTAATAGGAAGCAGAGAGTTGGTATCGATGGGTGCTATTCTAGTTGGCAGTTGGTGACTAGTGGAGTGCCGCAGGGATCGGTGCCGGGGCTTCAACTATTTACCCTTTATGTAGACGGTCTGGAGGAGGGGCTAGGTGTAGGGTGACGAAATTAGCTGATGGCACAAAGATGAGTGGAAAAGCAAATTGTGTGGAGGGTGTGGAAAGCCTGCAAAGGGATCTGGATAGGCTAAGCGAGTGGGCGAGGACCTGACAGATGGAGTATAATGTTAGAAAGTGTGAGGCTATCCACTTTGGCAAAAATAATAGTAGGAGGGATTATTATTTAAAAGGCGAAAAGCTGCAGCATGCTACGGTGCAGAGGGGCCTGGGGGTCCTTGTGCACGAGTCGCAAAAACCCAATCAGCAGGTGCAGCAAGTGATCAAGAATGCAAATGGAACACTGGCCTTTATAGCGAGGGGGATAGAATATAAAAGTAGGGAGGTCTTGCTGCAACTGTACAGGGCACTGGTGAGGCCACAGCTGGAGTACTGTGCGCAGTTTTGGTCGCCGCACTAGTGGAAGGATATATTGGCCTTGGAGGGAGTGCAGAGGAGGTTCACTAGGCTGATACCGGAAATGAGGGGGTTGGACTACGAAGAGAGTCTAAATAGACTGGGTCTGTACTCGTTGGAGTTTAGAAGGATGCGGGGGGGGGGGGGGGGGGTCTAATAGAGACGTATAAGGTAATGATGGGGATGGATAGGGTAGAGGTAGAGGGATGCTTCCTGCTTAGAAAGGATAGCAGGACTAGAGGACACAGCCTCAAGATAGGTGGGGGGGGAGGGGGGTGCGGGTAGTTTAGTTCAGAGTTGAGGAGGAACTTCTTCACTCAAAGGGCGGCGAATCTCTGGAATTCTCTGCCCGTTGAAGTGGTGGAGGCTACCTCCCTGAATATATTTAAGTCACCGGCAGATAGGTTTTTGATAGACAAGGGAATTAAGGGTTATGGGGAGAAAGCGGGAAAGTGGAACTGATCCACTTCAGATCAGCCATGATCTTATTGAATGGCGGGGCAGGCTCGAAGGGCCTCCTCCTATTTCTTATGTTCTTACGTTATCCAGACATAGGAAATTTGAAAGATTAAATCAATGCGTCTTCTGTCTGATTGCGACCTTTTCTCAGACCTGCGAGTGAAGTCAATCTGGACCGAGCACCATGTAAGACCGCAGCTCCATGAATGCACTCAGTCGCAATTCTCTGTTTATTGTAATTTCATCAAGTACATCTCCTCCGACCCCCGCCTTTGAATGCCCATGTGATGCTGGATTTTTTTTAATTCGCTGTGGTGAAGACAGAAGAAATTTTCGTCAATTACTTATCATTGATTACTTAAACATTATTCTCGCCAATTGGAGCACAAACGCACGCATCAGTTACTCGTTTAATTTTTAATTCATATACAAGCACTTGCTATCATTCTTTTTTTGTTTAGCAAACTTTCTCTTGCACTCGAAGTTATTTTCCTTGCTTGTTAATTTAGACATTCGTTGCCATCCTTTATATCCTTACAATTATTATTCTGTTATTCGTCGTGTGTAGTTATGTGCGTTTGCAATGCTTTTTTTCCGAACTTCAGCTAACTACGAACCGTGTCTTCCGGTTAGAGTCCAAATGCATGGTAGGGATATTCGGAGCCTACACCCTCAAATGCCTTAAAATATTAATCTAGAAATCTGTATCCTCACATAGAATCCCAGTGTAGTTCAATTATCCCATATTTCCGCCCATTCCTCGCCCTTCTTTACGTTGAAAATACAAGAGATAGATCCAATCTTCTCCATTTTAAATTGGACGTAAAGTATAAATATATCCTGGTCACCGTTATTTCCAGGAACCCTTGCTCTGAGTCAAGATAATTAATCTTGTCATGTTGTGCAATGTCAAGTTTACAATAACCTGTTCCTTATTTGTCCCAGAGCGTTCTATTCGAAGACATGGCCAGAAAGCATTCGGTAAACTATGCATCCAAGGCCACACAGCAAATACAGTTTTGTTCCAGTGCATATATAGATTATGTTATTCATTAATATTGCCATGCCTCTATCAGGTGCGTTCAATATTTATTGTTTTGTACTTTGTTCGATACAATTGTTACTGCTAACGAGTCTTCTGTCCACCTCAAATAATAAAACATTTTCCCTCGCAATCCTCATCTCCACTCTCAGCAATTCCACATCCTGAACTCCTGAAATAAGGCCATTCCCAAATTTTTCACACAATGCCATTCTTGATTATCAACCCGACCAGTGCACATTTCCTTGTATTCATGTTCTCGAATCTTACCTATTCTTCGACACTTAGGTACCGATTCTTGCGACCTGCTGTCAGGCCCCTGTAATAGCTGCCCGATCATATGTATTTGCTTAAAGTTGCGCTACGAATTAGTTTCCCTTGTTATGAATGCTACAACTCTCATAAGAAGATCTTTGACGCCACTAATTTTGTTCGTTGTTGCATCCTGAAGTGTGTTTTTTTTTCTCCCTATCACTCCCTGCTGTTCTCTTTTAGACACCACACTTGTCCATACTTAATACTTTGTCCCCTTCCAATATGCTGACTAAAACTCTTTCTAATTGACTAGTTAGGTGTTTCTTCCAACATGCCTCAGTTGTACACTATCAAAATTCTTCAGCCACAACCCTCTCAAGTACTGATGCCAGTGGACTGCAAATTCAATCCACTTTTGTGCAAGACGTTTTGCATCATGTGTTCATCTACTTAGTTGCATGCATTGTATATCAATTGTTACATACCTCAATTAAAAATCCAGGCATTATAATGATGATTTTTTTTATTTGCGTCCTATCCCTTGATACGCTCTGTGCAACATTTGTTTTATATTCCCACCTATATTGCCAACAGCAACAGGATAGTCCATCTCCCACTGTTAGCGCTTCTTCCGCCGGAAGCAGTTGTCCCCAAGCGTAGCAGCCGATAGCCGTCCAAATTTTTTGCGCAAGCAATAGTGTCTCTCTCCCTCACTATGCTGCACCTTAGTACCACAAGGGTTCATTTTTCTCCTGGTTCGAACAAGTTCCTGTGCCACGGTATCATGGTCATTTTTTGCATCCCACCCCTTGTCAAAACAAATTGAGAGAACGGGAAAGTGATTTAATTCCTAGTCGGTAATTAAATAGGTAAAAAGGTGACAAATGAAGTATAACGTAGGAACATATAAATTTGAAATGCGTAGGGAGAACAGAAGAACAACATCTGCAACACAACGTTGCTTGAGGTTACTATGCAAGAAACAGAACAAGTTAGCACACGCGTGCAACAAGTAATCAAGTCGGCTACTGGCTGCATTCCTGTTCTTTCCGCTGAAAACAGCGCTGTCGAATATATGACGCATCAGGATGGGAAGATCCACCTGGATGTGTTGCAGCAGGGGACAGACTAAGGATAGATCCTTTAGATGTGCTATCTGATCAGAGACAGGAAGGTGTGACTGAAATTGAGGAAATAACTAGAGGGCAATAGGGTCTGCCGCTGCAATTAAAACCATCATACTGTGTCTAATACGAACCGAAATACATCATTCGGCCGCTGGATCCTGCACCCTCATTCAGTAGGCCGATGACTAATCGGATATTACTCATTTCCACTTTACTGCCTTTTTTTGTAACCCTTGATTCACTCACTGATCAAATATTCATCTAACTCAGCCTCAAATTATACACAAGCACTCTACGCCCACAGCTCTCTGTCGCCAGGCGTTCCAGAACTCCACAAGCACATGACAGAAGAAATTTGTCCTGTGTTCAGTCATTAATTGGTGTCTCTTTATTCTGATACAGTGCCCTCTGATCCCAGATTTTCCCATAAAGGGAAACACCCTTTCCGTATTTAGTCTGCCCGTCGTCAGCGACATGAATGTAGCCATTCCTACCTGATGACCTGCCGCACCTGTATGCAGCTTGCCTCCTGCACGGCACCATAAAAACGGTTTGTTGCAGCTTTCTGCAGTTTCCCTCCAATTAAACAATACCCCGAGCTTTTGGAGAAAAATGTACCCTTGTGGTACTAATGTGCAGCATAATGCATGGAACTACTGATGCTGCAGAAACTTACTGCAAGCTTGTTTACCTAGGTCCTAATGATCGTTCGGCATTTCCATACCGACCTGGCACATCGTTCATGGGTTTTAATTAATTAATTAGAATCGTTTTCCGTTATTTTCGTTATTTTTGTTTAATTATGCTGCTTCAATGTTTAAACTGTACAAATCTTAAATATAGAAAGTATAGCCTGAACGAAGGGAGATTGCATTTTTGCGCACTACTTCCATGTACTGCTAATTGCAGGCTAGATGAGATATTGAGCACAACATTTAAGAATGATGCTAAAGTGATAGCAATATCTCGAACTCGCACAATTCCCAGTGCACCCATGTTTTTTTTTCCAATTCCTCAAGAATCAAAATCCGATATTCTTCACCATATGTACATCCAGGAATTCACCACCTCTATCTTCCATTTTTTTTCTCTAATCAGCGGATTTTTTTTGCGAGAAACCGAGAATAGGACACTGAGACAGTGGGACGGCGGCGCGGGCTCGTTGGGCCGAAGGGCCTGTTTCCCGTGCTGTGTTGTTCTTTGTTCTTTGTAGTTTATTAAATGGTATTATTGCAATTCTCACGATCGTTATTATTATTATCATTATTATTATTGTTATTAGAGTATTGCTCCTAACACTTTCGGATCCTTCCTTCTTGCTATATAATTGCCTTTGAGCTGCTGCACGACAGATTCACACGAATGATATCAGTCCTAACTTGTTAAATTGAAAGCACCTCTTGTCTTGGAAAGGATTACATTAACTTGAGTACATAATGTTAGTGGTAGAGCGCAGTATTTTAACTATTTTAAACTGACCATCTGCAAATATCTCCTCTTCCTCCAGCAGCAGTCTTGTTACCAAACAAATGTTTGAGCATTGCTTCCGTCCTACTGTGTTATGTTGCTGCAGGTCTTTGTTGCCAAATGAGTTATTATTTGATTGATCTTTTTTCTAACGACCAGAATAGTAAGTATTTCTTTAAATTACTTAAGGCCGCCTCCGAGATTTTTTTTTCTATTTTACCTCCAACGAGCTAGACTTCTGTAAACCGAACAAGAAGAACAATCAGAAAATTGGATGCAAGAAGAAACACAACGTTTATTAATATTTTATGTATCTGCGTTATTCGCCAACATATAACCACTTTAGTCTCTATAGCTACCATCATATTTAATTGATGCATAGTTTGCTCCAATCTGTAGGTTACTGACTTCTTTGCAGAGTATGAGTTGATTTCAGAGCAATCTTCTCAAGTTGTATCTAATGTACATCACGGTACGACTGTTTGGACCATTTTAAAAACACAGCATGATTATCCACGAATCGATCTTCCCTATCGGCCTAACTCATTCTCCAGCTTTTCACAGTTTAGCATCCAACTTCAGGATTTTCAATTCGAAAAAATAAGTATGGTAAAGAACAACTGGCATCCCTACCCCAGCTTTAGCTGAATACGTATGCCGACCAAAAGATCCGACCAAAGGCTGGAACTTTTGTGACCAGTGACTCGCCTACTGACTGCCGGGGAAAGTCTACTACCATTCACAATGCATAAATCAGGTTTGCTAAAGGATACCCAACACCTCCCTCGATAGATGTTGCTCTGGAAACAGTGGCCTATTTCCACACATCTTCAGATGTTCGTTCAGTCCGACGATGTTCAAGTTATATGCATCGGACTTGCTAAATTGCAGTTTAGTGCCACAAGATGTGTAGGTTAGGTGGAGTAGTCAAGGATGACGTGTGGGATTGCAGGGAGGTGGCGAGGAGGTGGGCTTTGGTAAGATGCTCTTTTACGAGTCGATGCAGACTCAATTGGCCAAATGAACACTTCTGCACATATGAATTTTGTGTTTCTATCAGGTACATTACCTCGATCATAAGGTCAGAATTGGTGATGTTCGTTGAAAGTTAACAGGGTTTGGCATGATTTGTAACTATGAAGATGATAAAGCAGTTCATTATTATACGCAGCTAGGGATGGACAATATTTAGGCTTGAGTTGATAAATGACGAGTAACGTTTACACCACACACCCAACTAGCAGGCACCTTAAAGTTGTCATTGGCAAGAGTCTTATCTGGACTAGCTTTCTGAATTACTTTGCCACAAGAGCAGGGGAAAGCGTAGTAAATAGGGCGACACAATGGTTAGCGTTGCAGCCTCACAGATACGTTTATTCGGTTTCCAGCTTGGATCACTGTCTAAGTGGAATCTGTACGTCCTTCCAGTGTCTGTGTGGTTTTCCTCCAGGTGTTTTGATTTCTTCCCACAGTCCAAAAGACGTGGTAGTTAGTTGCATTGGCCAAACTAATTTTTCTACCAGTGTAACCGAATAGGCGAACGAATGTAGCGACTAAGGGATTTTTACAGTAGCTTCATACAGTTTAATGTAAGCCTACTTGTGACTAATCAACAAACTTTAAGTTAACTTTAACTTTATGCAGCAAGCAAGACGACATGACTTCCAAAATTCACTCCACGATCGTAAAGGTTCAAATCTGGGGTGTGATGTCATATTTTACTCTTTCCTGGAATATTCCAACTCTAACAGCAATCAAAAAGTTCAAATCCATTCAGGAGACACTTGATTGGATTTCAGCAACCAACTGCAAAATCACTTCTTCGACCAATACAACGTTACAAATCACTTTCATCAAATGCCCAGGATCCTTTAGCAGCATCCTCCATGAGCACACACACGTAAACTCTAAATATTAGGGTAGGAGGGGCAGCAGTGACATCCAGGACCAAACTCTGTTCAATGTAAATGAACTGGCAAATGAGTTTAAGGGTCAGGTCAATAGAAATGCAGTAACAGGTGTTGAATGGGACATTTCAGAAAACCCAGAACAGATACATTCCAAAGAGAACGGAAAAAAAATCAAGGAGACAACCCACCATCCGTGGTCCACTATAAAACCTAAGGATAGTATAAAATTTAAAGGAAAAAATAAACAATTGCACAAAGACGGGCGACAGGTCAGAAAACTAGATAGAATACACACAGCAAAGAATGGTAAAAATATATTAATACGGAGATAAGAATTAGAGTCAGAAAGAAAGACAGCTAAAGTATAAAAATGGAAGTAAATGTTTCTCTGGATATTTACATAAAAATAGTTAACAACCTGAATGTTGGTCCAAGAGAAAGTCATTCTAGGGAATTAATAATGGAAAACGATTGCAGATGAATTCCACAGGTACTCCTCAACAGTTTTCACTATAGTTTTGTACGCTACCGGATAGTATAGAGGATCAAAGGAATATCTTATCGGGGTATGGAAGGAAGGGATCAACTCAGGAAAATTGCTGTCACTTATGGAGTAGCACTGAGAAAATAGTTGGAGCCGTGGACTGGTAAATCCTGGGCCCTGTTGGGCTTCATTCTCGGGTTTTAAAATAAGTAGCTCGTGAGATAAAAGCAAAGTATTGCAGATAATGAAAATCTGAAATAAAAACAGGAAATGCTGGAAAAGACTCAGCAGACGACGTCTGTGGATGGAGAAACAGATTTGACGTTTCGAGCCCATATGATTATTCTTTAGCTGAAGCGGGGTAGAAATGGCTGGTGAGAGAGTTGATGAATTGTTCTAATTTTCCAAAATTTCCCAGTTTTGGTGAAAGTTCCATTAGATTAGAAATTAGCAAATGTAACTCCTTTATTCAAAGTAGAGAGCCAAAAAGTGGGAAACCACAGGACAGTTAACTTAACATGTCATAGGAAAACTGTTAGCTGTTATTAAATATGTTACAGCATCGCAGTGAGAACAAAATCAGGCTATGAAGGAGAGTCAACAGGGTTTTGTGAAAAATAAATCATATTCAACATTTTTCTCAGTTCTTTGAAGGAATCAATGTGTTGAGATAAAGGGGAACCAAAGATACATAAAGGTGAATGTACAGAAATTTCCAGAATGCATTTGTAAGCTACCACATCAAAGGTTACTGTGGAAAATAAAAAAAAAATCTCCTTTTGGGCTGGGGGGGCTGGTAACATACTGGCATGGAAAGAAGATGGCTAGTTAACAGGAAACAGGGTTGGCATAAATGGATATTTTTTTCTCGTCAGCTGGATGTGATGAGTAGTGTGCCACAGGGATCAATGCAGGGACCACAACATTTTAGCTATTTATCTAAATGGCTCGGATGAAGTTATTGAAGGTATGGTTGCTAAATTTGCTGACATAACGGTAGCTGAAAAAGGAAATAATGAAAAGGATGTAAACAAGAAGTCTACAAAGTGTCAAATATAGGTTAATCGAGTGGGCAAAGTATTGCAAAATGTAGAATAATGTGAGCAAGTGTGAAATTGTCAATTTTGGCAAGAAGAGTAAAAACAAAGTATATCATCAAAATAGTGAGGGGCTGTGTGTCCTTGTGCATCAATCACAAAAAAAGGCTATTATGCAGGTTCAACAAGTAATCAGAAAAGTTAATAGAATGTTAATGTTTATTGTGAAGAAAATTGACTCCAAAAATGGACATTATTATTTAGTTATACAAAACACTGGTGTGATCACATTTGAAATGTTATTCATCTCCTTAAGAAAGGATGTAAATGTGTAAGAAGCACTTCAGAGAAGGTCTACTGGACTAACATCTGGGATAGACGGCGAAAGGGTTAAAATCATCCAGTGCAGCAAAGTTCGGGGAAACTGCTAGAGCTGCAAGGTATAGCAGCAAAAAAAAATCGAAATGGGGCCTTTGATGGACCACAAGAGCGCTGTAGCTACAATATCATTGCATCCAGATAACAGCCCAGGACTGCAGTATGTTTTGACGGAAGTCATAAGTCACTACTCAGGTTGCCAAACAGTTAAAGACCACAGACATGTGTTTGTTGATAATGTAGCTGTGTGTAGGTGCCCTGTTGATTGAACATCATAATAGGTAATTGGTTTAACACTACTGTGGAAAACAAATGAAATAATCAGAACTACTAGTTGGGATCGGATATTGAGCACCTTTGAATAAATTAACGATGTTGATTTGAGTGTTAATGACTTATAGTTGTTGTTGATGGCAAAGGGACGTCTGACAAGTTATATGCTTTCAAAAGTGTATTAACCAGAATTCACCGTAAACACATTCCTCTCAGAGTGAAGGGCAAGGCTGGCAGAAGCAGTGAACCCTGCATGCCTCGGGATATTGAGGCCCTGTTAAAGAAGAAGAAAGAAGTACATGATATGCATAGGCAGCTGGGATCATGTGAATCCCTTGAAGAGTCCCTGGAATACAATGGACCCTATTGGAATACAATGTTGGCAAGTGTGAGGTTATCCACTTTGGCAGGAATAATAGTAGGAGGGACTATTATTTAAAGCGTGAAAAGCTGCAGCATGCTACGGTGCAGAGGGACCTGAGGGTCTTTGTGCATGAGTCGCAAAAACACAGCCTACAGGTGCAGCAGGTGATCAGGAAGGCGAATGGGATGCTGGCCTTCATAGCGAGGGGGATTGAATATAAGAGTAGGGAGGTCTTGCTGCAATTGTACAGGGTACTGGTGAGGCTGCAGCTGGAGTACTGTGTGCCGTTTTGGACGCCGCACTCGCGCAGGGACATTTTGGCCTTGGAGGGAGTGCAGAGGAAGTTCACTAGGCTGATACCGGAGCTGAGGGGGTGGAACTATGAAGAGAGGCTGAATAGACTGGGCTTGTACTCGTTGGAGTTTAGAAGGATGAGGGGGGATCTTATTGAGACGTATAAGATGATGAAGGGGATGGATAGGGTAGAGGTTGAGAGGTTCTTCCCGCTCAGAAAGGACAGTAGGACTAGAGGGCACAGCCTCAAGATAAGGGGGGGGGGGGCAGTTTAGAACGGAGTTGAGGAGGAACTTCTACACTCAAAGGGTGGTGAATCTCTGGAATTCTCTGCCCGTTGTAGTGGTGGCGGCTACCTCGCTAAATATATTTAGGACGCGGGTAGATAGGTTTTTTGGTAGGCAAGGGAATTAAGGGTTATGGGGAGAAAGCGGGAAAGTGGAACTGAGCCACTTCAGATCAGCCGTCATCTTATTGAATGGCGGGGCAGGCTGGAGGAGCTAGATGGCCTACTCCTGCTCCTATTTCTTATGTCCTTATGTTCTTATGAGTTAAGAAGGAAATCAAGAGGGCAAAAGGTGACATGAGATTGTTTTGCCAGCTGAGGCAGAGGAGGATCCAAAGAGCTTCTACAAATACAAAAAAAAAGCAAAAAAGAAACTAACAAGGAAGGGAACAGGGTCTCTTAGGGATCAACAAGGTCATTTATGTGCTAATCCACAAGAGATGGGTGTGATCCTAAATGAATATTTCTCATCCTATATACTGCTGAGAAAGGCATAGATGTTAGGGAACTTGGGGAAATAATAGTGATGTTTTGAGGGGTGTACACATTACAGAGAAGGAGGTGCTGGAAGGCTTAAAGCGCATCAAGGTAGATAAATCTGAACGCGTTTTTGAAGTGTATCCCAGGGCATTGTGGAGGCTAGGGAGAAAAGTGTGTGTTCCCTTGCCGAGGTATTTGACTCATTTTTAGTCATAGGTGAGATGACTGAAGACTGGAGAGTGGCAAATGTTGTGCCTTTGTTTAAAAAAGGCTGCAGGGAAAAGCCTGCGAACATCAGGCCAGTGAGCTTCACACCTGTGGTAGTACATTTTTGGATAATATTTTGAGAGACAGGATCTACAGGCATTTAGAGACGCAAGTACTGATTAGGAAAAGTCAGCATGGCCTTGTGAGTAGAAGATCATTTCTTATAAATTTGATTGAGTTTTTTGAAGGGGCAAGAAAAAAGGTAGATGAGGCCAGTGCAGCTGATGTTAGTTACATGGGCTTAAGCCTTCCCTTTGATGAGGGAACACATGGTAGGTTGTTGCATAAGGTTAAATCTCATGGGACCCAGTGTGAGTTATCTAAATGGATACAAAATTGGCTTCTTGACAGAAGCCAGAAGGAGGTTGTAGAGGGATTTTTTTTTTCAAACTGGAGGCCTGTGGCTAGCGGTATGCCTCAGGGATCATTGCTGGTTCCCCTGTTATTTATCAAATATATTAATGACTTGGATGAAAGTATAGGAAGCATGGTTAGTAAGTTTGCAGATTACACTAACATTGGTGGTAGGGTGGAGAGTGAAAAAAGTTATCTCCAATTGCAACGGGATCATGATCAGTTGAGCCAGTGGGTCAACGAATGGAAGATGGAGTTTAATTTAGACAAATGCAAGGCGATGCATTTTGGTAAATTGAACCAGGGCAGTACTCACTCAGTTAATGGTAGGGTGTCGGGGAGAGTGACAGAACAAAGAGATCTAGGGGTAGATGTTGATAGCTCTTTGAAAGTGGAGTCACCGTTGGACAGAGTGGTGAAGAAGGCAGTTGGCATGCTTGGTTACATTGGTCAGGACATTTAATACAAGAGTTGGAATGTCTTGTTGAAGTTCTACAAGTCATTGGTAAGGCCACACTTGGAATACTGCGTGCAATTCTGGTAACCCTATTATAGAAAGGATATTATTAAACTAAAAAAGAGTGCAGAAAAGATTTACATTATGCTGCCGGGACTTGTAGGATTGAGTTACATGGAGAGGCTGGAAGGACTGGGTCTTTGTTTTCCCTGAAGCATAGGAGGCTGAGGGGTGAACTGACAGAGGTCTATAAGATAATGATGGGCACATATCAGTTAGATAGATAATATTTTTCCCCCCAAAGGTTGTGGAGTCCAAAACTAGAGGGCATTGGTTTAATGTCAGAGGGAGGAGATATAGAGGTGTCCAGAGGGGCGTTTTTTCTTTCACACAGAGGGTGATGAGCGTCTGGAACAAGTTGCCAGAGGTAGTAGCAGAGATGGATAGAATTTTGTCTTAAAAAAAAAGTTTCGATAGTTATATGGGTGTGATGGGAATAAAAGGATATGGGCAAAATGCGGGCAATTGGGATTAGATTCGGGGTTCTGATAAAAAATGGCTGACATGGACAAGTTTGGTCGAAGGCCCGGTTTTCAGGCTATAAACCTCTATGACTCCATCTATGATTCTCAGACGATACTCTCATGGTTTTGGCGCCAATACATTTTACTGGATATAGACTAACCATAAGGGCAAAGAGTCACTTTCAGGTTAACACTATGCCTAGTGAAGGGCAAAATTAATTGGTGTTGATGCCTCAAAATACTTTCTTTGACATTAATATAATTGTTCCCGTTTCAAACTCTGAGAGCCTAATTTTCTTACAATACAATGATAGATTGGGAAACAAGTTGCTATGACGATGAAGTCATATCAATGGGTGTCTGAAAATGGGTTTGCATAGGACACATAATTCGTTAGCAAAATTAACACTTGAAGCATAGTTTGGCTAATGCTATCATTCTGCCTGGATTGATTTTGCCATTCTCCCTCAAAATCGCATCATTTTGTGTGGTCATTTTTTCCATTCCTCTAAACTCCAGTAAGAATAATGCTAACTGGCTTATCCCGTCTTGATGTGCAGCCTGTTATGGACGTTGGGAAAACAAACTTATATAATAGGGAAGATGATGCAGAATTGTGTGCGTCAGTTAGGTCTGACTATTCTCTGATCGGAAATGCAGATAAGGATGGCAAACGGAACGTTGTACAATTTATAAAATGGCTTATGATGCAAACGTATGAAAGCGTTGCTCTTGATATGCAGTTATTGTTCAGAGGTTTTTTTCTGCAACATTCGTTTCCTTATATAAGGGGGAATATACTTGAATTGGATATGACACAGCAAAACATGATTGATTCTATTCCAAAAATGCAGCAACTGTCTTTTGGTGAAATAGTGATCAGCTTCAGTCTATAACGAACATCGATTACAAGAAGTCGATGGTAAATCATTGTAACGCTCCAGATTCCACAGAAGCATCAGAAGGTACGTCTTCAGCGAGTGACTCGTGCTTGGAGAAATCATAACAGAAGCAGTCTAACTTCTGATTAAATCCGGGGCCATGTAAGTTGGAGTTCAGGAAAAGATATTCTGTCTGATGGTCGGAAATCTCTTCAATTCCCAGATGCAGTGTATCCTGGACTGTAAATAATTTAATCTGTTCGTAGCCGCAATCGGCATCTTCTTAGAGAAAAAAAAATCCGTTTTTTGGAGCAGAGGTAGGAACTGAGTGCAGGGTCCGAAAATCCATAATTATATTGAATGGTGGAGAATGGTCCACTTGTTCTCAATTTGTGAATGTCCTTATCGAAGAAACAATGAGACATCGTTAACATTCGTTCTGTGCTGGACATTTTATCTGGAACGGTGACATAGTCACAGCGCCAGGGACCAGAGTCCAATTTTGACCTCGGGTCACTGTCTGTGTGGAGTTTGCACATTCTCCCCGTGTCTGCGTGGGTTTTCTCCGAGTGTTCCGTTTCCTTCCCACAGTCCAAACATGTGCGGGTGAGTTTGATTAGCTCTGCTGAAATAACGCAAAAGTCAGGGGGATAAGCAGGGTAAATACTGGAATACGGCCTGGATGGAATTGTGGTTTGTGCACACTCGATGCGCCGAATGGTCCATTCTGCACCGTAGGGATTTAATGATTCTATGATCAGATTGACTGAAAAATATCCTAGACAGGGATTAATATTATCTGATGAGCTTGATCATCTAATTGACATTTATATCACCTCGATTTGCACAGCACTGCATCTGAAAGTGGATCTACAGGAAACCATCCAAATCCGATGCTGGGAGCTCCAAGGTCATGGATCTATACACTTCCTTTAGGCACCAATTACGCTGCTCGCTGCGTCTGTCTGATGTTGTCGACTTTGAGCTTAGCGGTGCAAATAGCTTAGAAATTGAAATTTCTCATGCTCTCTGTATGCTAAACTTTTTTTCCTATGTTGTTTAAGCACGCCATCTACATTTACCTTTCTATTTCCATCCCCAGCTTCGATAAATGTTATTCCAACACCGATCGCCACCATCCCAATCAGACCTTAATGCTAGCTCCCAGCTCGTTTTGACGTGGCACACACTCGAACATCCTGATCCAACAAACAACATCTTTCAACTCACCCACACGGATTCTGACACCCAAGAGTGGAACTGGCCCAACCGCCATCCTCCCGACGGGCCCCACACTGTGAGGTCAGGAATTCCTTGATACTCGACTGCACCTACCTCCGATATCCCATGTCCAATTCATCACACAAACAGTTGATCGTCTCCCCCTTCCTCAGCCCACGAGATCCGATCCCACAATCCCCGGACATCCGAAAACCAACCAAACATCCTGCCAACTTATTTTAGACACTGACCATTCCCTGGCCTGCCCGTTTCCATCGGAGATTGTTATGATACATTCTGATCGCATTAGGCTTGAACAAAGAACAAAGAACAATACAGCACAGGGAAGAGGCCCTTCGGCCCTCCAAGCCTGCCCCTCTCATTGGTCCAACTAGACCATTCTTTTGTATCCCTCCATTCCCAGTCTGTTCATGTGACTATTCAGATAAGTCTTAAACGATCCCAGAGTGTCCGCCTCCACCACCCTGCTTGGCAGTGCATTCCTGGCGCCCAACACCCTCTGTATAAAGTACGTCCCTCTGATGTCTGAGTGAAATCTCACCACCTCACCTTGAACCTGTGACGCTTAGCTTCAGAGTCTTCATGGATAACGCCCTGCTGAACAGAAAGGGCCAATGAGGTAGACACAGAAGAAATTTGGCATATGTTAATGGGCACGAGGTGGCAGTACATCACTTTTGCCACTGTCAAAAGGTTACGGCCAATTACAAAAATCGTGGAGGCATGACTAAAAGAAGGCCCAGAATAAGCTTGCAAATGACACTAAGATTGGTGGCATCGTGGAGAGTGAAGAAAGTTATCTCCAATTACAATGGGATCTTGACCAATTGGGCTAGTGGGCTGACGAATGGCAGATAGAGTTTAATTTAGACAAATGTGAAGTGATGCATTTTGGTAGATTGAACCAAGACAAGAATTACTCAGTTAATGGTAGGGCGTTGCTAACAGTTACAGAACAAAGGGATCTAGGGGTACATGGCCATAGCTGCTTGACGGTGGTGTCAGAAGTGGACAGAGTGGTGAAGAAGGCATTTGTCATACTTGGTTTCATTGGTCAGAACATTGAATACAGGAATTGGAATACAGGAATTTTTGATGTTGTACGAGTCATTGGTAAAGCCACACTTGGAATACTGTGTGCAATTCTTGTCACCCTCTTAGAGAAAGGATATTATTAAACTAGGAAAACAATGCAGAAAAGATATACTAGGGCGCTACCTGGACTTGATGGATTGAATAATAAGGACAGGTTGGATAGACTGAGACTTTTTTCCTCTGGAGCACAGTGGGCTGAATGGTGATCTTATGGAGATCTATAAAACAATGAGCGGCACAGATCTGCTAGATAGTCAACATATTGTTTTTCCTAAAGTTATGGGAGTCTAAAACTAGAAGGCATAGGTTTAAGGTGAGAGGGAAGAGATATAAAAGTGTCCAGAGTGGCAACTGTTTTCACTCAAAGGGTGGTGAGTGTCTGGAACAAGCTGCTAGAGGTAGTAGAGGCAGGTACAATTTTGCCTTTTAAAAAGCATGTAGATAGTTACATGGGTATGATGTGTATAGAGCGATATGGGCCTAATGCGAGCAATTGGGATTAAGTTAGGGATTGTAAAAAATGACGGAATGGACACGTTGGGCCGAAGGGCCTGTTTCCATGCTGTAAACCACTATGAGTCTAATAAATGTTCCACATTACAGCTTGCCAGTTCCCCAGCATTCTGTCTAATTCATTTTCATTCCAGTCACACTCTCGATGCTCCTGGTGGACGATTTGGTGGCTACGTGGTTGAGTGTGACGGAAAATGAAAACGACATGACTGCCGTGAAAGCATGATACAATTACCGTAGTGGTGTAAGGTTCACATTGAACGGCTGCAACATCTTGTGCTGCATGACATCTCTGAGTTCATGCACGGCTCTGGAAATACAAAGAACAAAGAACAAAATCAGCCCGGAAAACAGGCCCTTCGGCCCAACGAGCCCGCGCCACCATCTCAACACCACCAGTCCCCCTCTCCACCCACGACCCCTGTCTAATGTTTTATGGCCATCCAGATTGAGGGAATCTGATTTAGGGACAAATTATTCCTGCCAATCAGCCTAACAGCCCATCTTTGGGGTGTGGGAGGAAACCGGAGCAACCGGAGAAAACCCACGCAAGCACAGGGAGAATGCGAAAACTCCCACAGACACCCGCCCAAATCCCTGTGTCTGCACAGCAATTAACGATAGTCACTGAGCTGTTGTCTTGCCCAGTATCTGGTCCAGTTTAGGCACACACTAACGACATGAAGCACTAGGCCAATCTTGAACAACCGAGAGCAGCCCCAGTACGACCCACCGCGTGTATGCCCCTCGTTGGACACGAGGCGGACCAACTTAAAACCTGTGAATGAAAAGAGAAAAAACATTATTATCATACCATATCCAATTACATTACCAGGGACCCCCCAATGCTAATGACCCTTATTTAAAACAATCTCCTATATCCACCCATCTCCAACCCAGTCATGTGCCTGTCTAAGTTACTCTTAAATGACTCTAGCGTGTTTGCCTCCACCACCTTACTTGGCAGAGCGTTCCATACCCCCACTCCCTTCTGTGTGAAAAACCTCCCTCTAATATCTGTGTTGTACCTCTCCCCCCTCACCTTAAGTCCCTGGCCCCTTGTCGTACGTGTCTCTATCATAGGAAATAGCTTACCTCTGTTTACTCTATCTGTACCCTTCATAATCTTATATACCTCTATTAGATCCCCCCTCAGTCGGCGTCTTTCAAGAGAAAAGAGCCCCAATTTCTTCAATCTTTCCTCATACCCCAGTCCTTCCATACCAGGCAACATCCTGGTAAACCTCCTCTGCACTCTCTCCAGAGTCTCCACATCCTTCCGGTAGTAAGGTGACCAGAACTGGACGCAGTACTCTGAATGCGGCCTAACCAACGTTCTGTACAACTGCAACATTAGACTCCAGCTCTTATATTCTATACCCCTTCCTATAAAGGCTAACATACCATAGGCTTTCTTCACCACACTCTCCACTTGCACTGCCACCTTCAAAGATTTGTGCACTTGCATCCCCAGGTCTCGCTGCGATTCTATACTCCTTACGGGCTTACCCTTTACCATATAACTCCCCCTTACATTATTCCGGCCAAAATGCATCACCTCACATTTATCCGGATTAAACTCCATTTGCCATGTATCTGCCCAATCAACCAGCCTATCAATGTCCCGTTGTATTGCCAGACACTGCTCCTCACTGCCCGCCAATCCAGCCATCTTGGTGTCATCAGCAAATTTGCTGAACACACCACCTACTCCCTCTTCCAAATCATTTATATACACTACAAAGAGAAGAGGTCCCAGTACTGATCCCTGCGGCACACTAGTGACAGACCTCCAGCTGGAAAAGGACCCTTCCACCACTACTGTCTGACTCCTCTTTGCAAGCCAGTTGTCTGCCCATCTAGATACCTGACCACATACCCCATGAGCTTTAATCTTCTGTACCAACCTACCATGAGGGACTTTGTCAAACGCCTTGCTGAAATACTGAAATCGACATGTGTACAGCAGCACGCGGACATCCTTTATCCTCGTAGATTTATTCCCTCACATATGATTCACTGGTGGAAGTGAACCTATGTTCCGCACTGAGAATTCAGATTCCAAACGTTCTCCCTCGCACTAGAGTAGATTGCGAGCAGGATAGTTTTGTGATCCTCTCTACTTGCAGTTCCGAAGGAGACTGAGGTGAACTTACACAACAACACAGTTGTTTTCACTGACAAGTGTAATGCTTTCCAACATGTTCTGTGGCTATAAGTTAGCCTGAATCCTGTAGCAATTTTCAGTGAGTAATTGCTTAGCAAAGCAGAAATTGTTGCGTTGCGATAGAGATTCTTTTTTTCCTAATTTCACAGAATAGAGTCCCACTTTTAAACTTATTTTTCTTTCCTTTTCCAGCAGGACATTTGAAATAAGGTTTCTGCTTGTGACATTCATCAGTGATTTCGACAATCTTGAATAAACACCTCCAGCATTTATGCCATCTCTGCAAAATAAACGAATATAAATCAACAAGTAAACTAAGAATGGTTGATGAACATCAGTCCGCGAAAGCGATGTGCCATTCCTGACGGATTCTTTTTGCGCACCAATGAAACTATAATTTCCTCACTGACCAAGACCGCGACATGGCAGCTTACCATATTTCTGGTAAAATAAATTGCAGGTACAGTTTTGTCACATGACTCAAAATAGGGTCTTGAAGGCAGCGCCATTAGTTGGCGAATAGTTGTTTGCCCCAGATTCGAGCTGAACAGCCATGCACCAACTTGATATTACGGCTCAGATCTTCTCCGGAATGCCCATCCTCCCAGAAGGGCCCGCAAGATGCACTGATGAAATATTAGTGTTCTTGCCTTCTACACCCAGAATACTCAACCATCCCAGAATCTGATTACAGTCGCACTCCACACACCCCGAGCAACGGCAGCAGCATGCGAGCGACATTAACAGTCACCCACTTGCCTGTCGCTCTCATGTATAAAATATAAACACTGCAGATGCAGGGAATGGTAAATGAGCGCAACGACAAACAGAAGAGGTCTGGCAGCATTGCGGCAACAGCTGCAGCTAACCCTTTTGCACTGCGCTCGATACCAATGAATTTATAGTAATATAGAATCGAACGCAGTTTAATATTGTTCACAATTTTTTGGACATTTCTGATACTCAAAAAGAAGAAATAGGAGCAGAACTGGGCCTGTCCCGCTATTCAATATGAAAGAGAAAGGGACTGAACAGTTGGAATCTCTATTTCACATACACAGAAGAGTTTGTGATCCACGTGCACTGTCACGTTTTGCCACTCCAGGTGTTCAACGACTCAAGGGCAAACATGGCCCTAACCCACCACAAGTCCACTCACGGACTTCAATCAGGTTCCATCTCTCCGTCATATCTTGGTGATTGTGAAACGTTTGAAATTAGCTGCATACATCAAGAAAACATGACTTATCACGTCCCAAACATCCGACACAACGTCGGAAAATCTCGAGGGACATTAACGATCTAACATTCTGAATTGACAGTCCGGAATCTCCAATGCAAATTTAGTAAATAACCCTTCAATTCTGGCAGCTGGAGCCTTGTATCTGAGGAGATATGTTTATGCTGTTTGGAAGTGGGATCGGAGCGTCAAAAGATCGGAGCAATCAATAATTCCTTATAGAAACCAAAATTCGCTGTGTGATTTACATTCAAAGCGATGATACTGCGGCCACAAGGGGGAGTATTTGCCTGATAAAACTTAAGTGCATTTCTTGGTGCCACTCGTAGGCTTATATTAACACTGCAATGAAGTTGCTGCGAAAATCCTACAGTCGCCACAATCGGGTACACTCGGAGAGAATTTAGCATGGCCAATGCACCTAACCAGTACGTCTTTCAGAATGTGGGAGGAAGCCTGAGCAATCAGAGAAAACCCACGCGGCAACGAAGAAAACTTGCAGACTCTGCACAGACAATGATCCAAGTCAGGAGTTAGGCGTGCCCTGTTATTCAACGAGATCACGACTGATCTGTGCCAGCTTCAAATCATGTTCTGCTAACACGCTGTCCCCAATTCCGTGAGATTTGGGGAGCTAATAACACTACGAATGACTCTGAGTTTTCAAGATATACTCAACAAACTTCTCTCCATCCAATCCTCTAATGTTATGGCTGTCCTCGTTAAAGTCCCCGACTGTTACCGCCTTTTTTTTACCTGCAGCTATTTATAATCTACTTACATATTTGCTCCTAAATTTCCCGCTGACTATTTGAGGGCCTGTTGCACAATCTTATCAAAGTGATCTTTCCATTATTGCTTTTCAGTTATACCCACACAGACTCAGAGGGCGAACGATTGGATATAGTCCCTTTCAGTACTGATGTTCTCCCTAATGAGAAACGCAAATTCCTCCCCCACCCCCACCCCGCTCCTTTCTTGCTGCTCGTCTATCTTTCTCGAAGCATTCTACACTGGAACGTTGAGTTCTCAGTCTTGTCCCACCCTTGATCATGTTTAAGTAATAGCAATAATGTCCCAGTACCATGTAACTATCCATGCACCGAGTGGGTCTGCCTTGCCCATCGAGCCTCTTGCATTGTAATAAATGCAGTTTAATCCAGACTCCCCTTGGCCTCTGCCCGGCTTTCTCGGGCCATCTGTCCGATGATACTTTGTAAACTTTTCCATACCCATGGCTGATTATCTCTTTTCCTATACTCATTCCTTTTCACTGGTATATTTGATATGCTAAGCACTCTGAAATATCTCTCTAAAAATCCTCCACTGCTCCTCAATTGAACCACCATAAACTTTGTTCCCTGTCTGTCTTACCTAAGTCCTCCCTCATCCCATTGTAGTTTCCTTTGTTTAAGCACTAGCCACGGGTATTGGATTTTATCTTCTCACCCTTCATCTATATTTTAAACCATATAATGATCGTTCCTCCGTCTCTCTAACTGTGAGTCAATTCATTAAATCTGCCTCATTAAACAGGATCAGATCTAGGAAGCTTGCTCCCTCGTCAGTGTCATTGCATACTGTTAAGGAAACCGTAGCAGATGCATTCTATGAACTCCTCCTCAAGGCCATCTTCCCAGGCCTGGCTTGACCACGATGCCGCAATATATCGGCTAACATCCGAGATGATTATTGCCCTACCATTTTTACATGCATCAGATGTTTCTTTGTTTATTGTCGGTCCCACCGTGGTTATTATTCGGTGGTCTATCGGCTATACCTATCCGTGACTTTTTTTGCATTAATATTTCTGATCTCCACCCAAATTGGTAAAGCAATTACCTACAGAAAACCTAATTCATCTCTTACTACCGCTGTGATGTCATCCTTAAATATCAGAGCTACATCACATCCCTTACCTTCCTATCTGTCATTCTGAATATCTGATACACCTGGATATTTAACTCGAAGTCGTCAACACCCTGAAGCTATGCCTCTATAATTGCCAATAAATAATACTCATTCACGACGATTTGTGTGGTCAATATGGATTGTGTGGTGTATCTGGATTTTAGCAAAGCGTTTGATAAGGTTACCCCTGGTAGGCTATTGCAGAAAATACAAATGCATGGGATTGAGGCTGATTTAGCAGTTCGGTTCAGGAATTGGCTAGCTAATAGAAGACAGAGGGTGGTGGTTGATGGGAAATATTCAAGCTGGAGTTCAGTTACAAGTGGTGTACCTCAAGGATCTGTTTTAGGGCTACTGCTGTTTGTCATTATTATAAATGACCTAGATGAGGCTGTAGAAGGATGGATTAGTAAATTTGCTGACAACACCAAAGTCGGAGGAATTGTAGACAGTAAGGATGGATGTTACAGTTTGCATAGGGACATAGATAAGATGCAGAGCTGGGCCGAGAGGTGGCAGATGGAGTTTAATACGAAAAACTGTGAGGTGAATCACTTTGGTAAGAATAACATGAGTACAGAATATAGAGCTAATGGAAGGACTCTTAGTAGTGTTGACGAGCAGTGAGATCTCGGTGTACATGTGCATAGCTCCCTGAAAGTTGGCACCCAGGTTGATAAGGCTGTTAAGAAGGTGTACGGTGTGTTAGCTTTTATTGGTAGAGGGATTGAATTTCAGAGCTGTGAGGTCATGCTACAACTGTACAAAACTCTGGTGCGGCCACACTTGGAGTATTGCGCACAGTTCTGGTCGCTGCATTATAAGAAAGATGTGGAGGTATTGGAAAGGTTGCATAGGAGGTTTTCCAAGATGTTGCCTGGTATGGTAGGGTGGTCTTACGAGGAAAGTCTGAGGGACTGAGGTTAGTTCCATTGGAAAGAAGAAGATTACGAGGTGACCTGATGGAGGCATACAAGATGATCAAAGGATTGGATAGGGTGGGCTGTGAGAGCCTTTTACCTCGGATGGTGATGGCTAACAGAAGGGCACATAGCTTTAAATTAAGGGGTGGTAATTATAGGACGGATGTCAGAGGTAGGTGTTTTACTCAGAGGGTAGTAAGGTCGCGGAATGCCCTGCCTGCAGCAGTTGTGAACTCGCCAACTTTAAGGGCGTTCAAATGGTCAGTGGATAGGCATATGGATAACATTGGAATAGTTTAGGTCAGAGGGTCATTAGATTGGTTCCACTGGTCGGCACAACATCGAGGGCCGAAGGGCCTGTACTGCACTGTAATGTTCTATGTTCTATGTTCTAACTCATTGACCTTGTTTTAAGTGCTACGCGCATTTACGTAAATTGCTCTTATGTAAGTTTTTATACCTTCGTTTTGAATCCTAACTCCTCCATTATTAACGTCTTCTGTGTTCTTCTTTCCTTGAACATTTTTTCATAAGTTTTCCTGTAGTTGAATGCTCCTCCCCACATCCTAACTTTCTGCTTTGCTTCCCATTGACCATTATACTTGCCCTAGTTTTGCCTTTAGCTTCTCCCCCATTTGTTATATAAAAGTCCTTGCGACGAGCCCGTTTATACTTTCCGCTACAATTGTCCCAGATTGGTTCTGGCGAAAACTCTCCCAAGGGTAAGGATCCCTCCTATTCTAATGCTGATGCCAATGGACCGTGAAATACAACCCCTGTTTGCCGCACCACTCCTTTAGTCACGTGCTTACTTCTCTTTTTTCCCCCTCTCTAAGCCAATGCGCACGTGCCTCAGTTAATAATCCACATTTCTTCATCCAGACACATGGAACAGCCATGGGGACCAAATTCTGATCTTCGGGTAAGCGTTCTCCGAGGCAGCCTTCACGACACACGACAGCGCAGAGTCGCTGAGCAGAACCTGATAGCCAAGTTCCACACACGTGAGAACGGCCTCAACCAGGATCTTGGGTTCATGTCACATTATCTGTAACCCCCACAACTTGCCGGGACTTGCAAAATCTCACTAACTTTCCAATCTGGGAACAAAATACACAACTCTTTAACCTGTGCTTAAAGGTCTTTCCACTCACATTTTCTGTATCTTTAAAAATTGGTTAGCTGTAAAGGCTTACATTCCAATCATTATGCATGTAAATTGAGTTTGTGTCTTTGTGTCCTGTTTATGATCAGAACTCCCAGCCACCCGACGAAGGGACAGCTGTCCCGAAAGCGTGCGGCTTTTGTTACAGAAAATTCATTGCCAACATTGCATCAGCAGTTCTGGCCTCTTCCCATTTAGAATTTATTATTTAAATTGAATGCGTGTTTTTCTTGGACCTGATTTTCTTTTAAGTCTCTGCAGCACTTCTTACCACAAACCATTTTTCCAGCACTCCAGCCATGCCACTTATCAGCAGTAGGTTTCAAATGAAGTGGCAGTTCAGATTAATGGCATTGGAAACACTGAGTTAGGTAGGATGTGGAGAAAGAGTAAAAACAGCCAAATTGAATTTTGAATGGCTTTCTTTATCAATGTTAATGTGTATAACAATCTCCTCTAAATTATTTATTGTTTTACCATTCCAGATGGAAGAAGTTCGATATGAATGAACAGAAATCAACTTAATTCTGTAAATGCACCAATTTTTTTATATGTATGTATATTATTTTCCCGCATGCCTAGCTCGAATTATGCAGCATTCAGTTATTCGATAATGGAAGGTTCCGTGAAACAAAAAAAAACTGTTCTCTGACTGCTACTATATTCGTCTCCAAACAAGATATTCGTGAACACCCAACTCTCATGCAAATGTTAATTTTACTTATGTATAATTCCAGGAGGACATTGTACTAATGTGTTTTATTCCCTAATCAAATTAGCCATAATGAAACAGGTGCAGCTCACTGTGCTCGCATGGCCATGGTTAATGTCAAGCATTATTTAATTAATTTACTCTTATGAGATGTTTGCAAGCTATAAATAAACGGTTGCATACAATATAAAATGCCTGCTTGCTTGTTGTTCAAGTCTATAGGCACATTGTACACATCATGCAAAATGGGACTGCGAATAATCGCACGGATAGAAGGAATTTATTACCCTCTGCTTGCATTGGTTGGTGTTCCAGGTAAATCAATTGCAATACTTTTTTATTCAGCATAGGGTCATGTTACTGCATCACTGCCACATGTGCCTGCAGAATAATATGTATTGTTATCTGCCCTGTTATGGGATTGTTGTCAGTATAGCTTCAGTGCGCCAAAATGGCCTCCTTCAGCACTGTGGGAATTCTATGATTCTATGATATTGCTGGAGTAACTCTTCTTAATTCTCTCGTCCGTTTGCTCATTTCACTTGAATTTGGATGAGTGTCAGGTACATAGATTTCCATTCTAGCTCATCTCCGACTCATAATATTAAGGTGCAAGGCAATAGTTTCTAATGTATGCATAAACATGTACATCCTTTCAAGGCAAGCGACTTTGCCAATACGCTTCGACTTTCAACCAATTCAGGCTTCTCATCTGGTCAGTTTTCTGGACCATCAATGATCCTTCTTCGCAGGATTAGACAAAAAAAAATCCATTTGCAGGACTGAGATACTCGTTAAAATATCATGGTGGAATTGGTGCCTCAAACCTGAGGAAAATGTAATTAAGTCCGTTACTTTTACCACTGGATGATGTGCAAATTCGCTTTGAAGCCAAAAGGCATGTCCATCATCTCCAGGGCTTCCAATTCAATGGTTTACCAACCTGACTTTGCCCATAGCATGAGACAAGCAGGCGGATGAGCTCAAAGTCACAAGTTTATCTGAGTGGCTGTTCATCTCACCTCTTAGCATTTCTTTGAAGTGGCCTTGTTACTGTGACCCAAGTGATTGTATATACTAAAATTCTCGAGTTTCCTCTCATCTATCCAAGGAAAACACACGTGAAGGTGGTTCTTTGCCCGACTGCCGTTCTTTTTTTTCAACAGTGGTGATGGTTGTTCATTCTGAAGAAAACGGACGACGTTGCGAGTGGATTTGTGCTTGTTCCAATCAGATATTAGGTCCACATCGTGAGAGTCGATTGTTTGCTGCCAAAGTAATGTCCTTCGTCTAAACCAGAGTGCCAAGCTCCATCGTGCGTCCTTACCCTTCATTGAAATGTCGCTGCCGAGAGTCAGATAAGAAGGGATATCAGATCAGGAGTAGGAATAGGCATTCAGGTCAGACAGCCAGAATTGATGAAAGAGACATAAAGTCTGTTGTGAGTTTTCCATTCGCAGGAAGTTGGTCGAAGTCGCAGTCAAGATGGAAACTTAGTCAGCTTCAGGACTAGTGTGAGTAGTCGGATCGAGAGCATAATCCGATCCTCAAGAATATTATCAGATCCAGTGTGTAGTTAGAGGCGTAGGCGCGTCTGTAGAGCCGTCAGCTCCAGAGAACAGTCGAGGCATGGGGAAGGCTAGTCAAACAAAAGAGGCAATTGGGATCGCGTTGGTTGGGGGCGGTTGGCGAGGAGTGGAAATGGGCGGGGTTGAGTGGTGTGGCGGGATGATTCGAGAATTGATAGGGATAGACTAATGAGTTCGAAAGTTGTGTTTGTTTATTTCCCCTCTCCTCGAACATGTTCAGCTTGTCCAATCAGCTCCATGCCATACAATTTCTGGATTCTCCGACTCAGGGAAGGAGGCATCTGACTAGATTCCTGAAATAGAATGATCCACAATCGATAATTGATTTTTTTGTGTGTGCAATTCCCAGTACTTCAGCATGCATCACATTTGAATACCATATGCCGTTCTCCGATGAACGAGAGACCAAAAGGTCTTGGCCCAATGCACTCAGTTCCTCGACAATACTTCTCGCCTATGTTTTAATTCCTGTCTTTCTGCAAATGGCCGTGTTTCCTAAAGGATGCACGAAGCTGCCAACCCGTCTTCATTCCTTATGAGATAATCGGATATTGGCATCACTAACGTCGCCAATATTTGTTTTCCTTCCCCAACTGCACTTAAGAAGTCGAAGTACAGTTCTCAACTGAAAATAAACAAACCGTAGTCCATGTTCTTCTAGTTACAGCAAGAGCGTTTTTGTGGATTTCCATGGTTTTGATCCAGCCGCAGCGCAAGAACGGTTAGGCTGTGCCACAGAAAATGAAGAAAAAACGCATCTGACTGCCGATGACAATTTTTATTAACGTACTTTTTTATTCAGGGCCAACTGGGTTCAGAGACGTGATCGTTTGCATGAATAGCGTGAGGGAAATTGCCAAAATAGGTCTGGCAGCAGTATCTAGTCAAGTACCTTGTCATTGAAAAAGGGGCAAAAAGACATAAACGCTATCATCTAAAACCTCCGCACATCTGCAAATCACGTTACACAAGTCGACTATTACTTACATCTTGAGAATACTGGCTTATGTTCCAAGTTCAACCCATTCCATTTGCTTGACCTGAGTCCTCTTGCCAGGGTTCAATTTGCCTTATTCACTCGTGCAAATGAAAATCGGCAGCCCATTTTGTACGCTGCATGGTTCCTTTAACATCAGTGCTGGGAACGCAATTGTTTACAATTTGCATAGATGGGTTGGAGGTGGGGACTAAGTGTGGTACGTCAAAATTCTTAGATGCCACTGAGATGGGTGGTAGAGTAAAACTTGCAGAGTGAAGTGAAAGCCTGTAAAGGGATTGATTGTTTAAGTTACTGGACAATGGTCTGGCAGATGGAGTGCAATGTTGGGAAATGTCAGATCATCCATTTTTGTCGGAATGACTGCAAAACGGACTATTGTTTAATTGATAAGAATTTGCAGCATGCTGCTGTGCAGAGAGACATACGTGTCCTTACACGTGATCGCAGAAGTGTTCCTTGCACATAATTAAAAGGCAAATGGAGTTGTGTCATTCATTGCTGGAGGGATGGAGTTCAAAAACAGGGAGGTCATATTGCAACTGAATAAGGTGTTGGTGAGGCCACGTCTAGAGTACTGTCTATAGGGTTGATCCCCTTACTTGAGAAAGGAATACTGGCACTGGACGGGATGCAGCGGAGATTCGCTTGGTTGATGCTGTAGTTGAGGACTGAGTGGAATTCAGGAGAATTAGCGGAAATCATATAAGATTAAGAAGAGAGTAGATAAGGTAGAAGCAGGGTGATTTTCACTGGCATGTAAATCTAGAACTAGAGTCTTAAAAATAAGGGGGAGGAGATTTAGGACTGAGTTGAGGAGGAACTCCTTCACCCAAATCTGTGGAATTCTGGAATTCCCTGCCCAGCGAAGCAGTTGATGCTACCTTATTGAATGTTTTTTAAGGAAAGGAAAGATAAACATTTTAATGGGATATAGTGAGTGGGTGGATAATGGAGCTGAGTCGGTGAAAAGATCAACCATCATGTTACTGAATGGCAAAGCAGGCTTGAGGAGCCAGGTGACCTAATCCTGCTCCGAGATCGTATGGTTTTATGTTATGCTCTTATTGTTAGTTAACCTGGACGTTGAAACAACGGCCGCCCAAGTGAAGCCAACATACCAACAACAGAAGAAAAGTAGACAGCGAGATTCAGTGCAGCTTCTCGATTTGCTTATTTTTCTCGACATGTCTGAAACGTATTTGAAATACAACTCGACTCCAGTTTTTGAAAATTGACCTTGATGTATATCAAGCGCGAATCGAGCAGTATGGTAAGGTTTAATATAATAACATCAGCACAATGTGACCACAGGTGAAAATATGTATTCAGGTTACTTTCTTGGTGCAGTGTCGTGAGGCTCCGTGATGTTCCATGGCAAGTTAAACTACAATACGTGCCCACAGTTAGTGGAGCTTCGGCTCAGCATTAAGATGTGGGAGGCTGAGTTGCACATCGTGCCCTTCATTAATGAGGAGAACATTAAGTTGGCATTCTGCTCCAGGAGAGCAGGAGCGAGCTTTGTTGATAAGTTGGACGAAGGTGATATTATTTACTTTTTAGGGGAATACCTGGAATTAGAATCAGTGCGTATAAGTAAGGGGTCGGCCATTTTTAACAGCGTTAAGTGGAATAATTTGCTCTGAGAAAGTTTTCAATTTCTGCAGCTCTCTCCCTCTCTCAGGATCGGTTGGAAGTGGAGTAATTGGATATAGTTGAGGCAGAGCTACATATGTTGTTGATAAGTAAACTAACCGGGAATATGGAGCTCAGGTTACAATCAGGTTAGCTATTTTGTAATTGAATGATGGTGAAGACTCAAGGGCTTTAAAGGCCTAAGCCTGCTCCCAAGGATAGAATCCGTTGACTGCAGTAAGTGGCCATTCGTCCGATCAAGACTGCACCAACTCTCCAGCAGAGCATTTCAGCCAGTTCCTATTCCCGTAACCCCACGCATTTACACCGTTAATCCGCCTCAACCAAGCGTCCTCAGACACTTAGAGTTGTAGTTCAGGAGTTAGGGGCAAGCGTAGCCCAACTAACTCTTGCAGGATAAGCCCTCCACCCACTATGATTCTGATGGTGGGCGGGAAAGAAAATTCCCCCAAAGTGTGCAATTAGCATGTCAATTTGGCAGGAAACCAGGTCAACTAGAGGAAACCCATTTAGACACGGGGGGGGGGGGGGGAGAGTGCAAACTCCACAAAGTCAACTATAGCCGGAATTGAACCCGGATCTCTGCCGTTGAGTAGTAGCAATGCTCGTCTGTGTGCCACTATTTCACAAATAATTAACATAGAACATAGAGCACTACAGCACTAACAGGCCCTTCGGCGCACAAGTTGTGCCGATCATATCCCTACCTACCAGAGCTATCTATAATCCTCAATCCCGTTAAATCCCATGTACTTATCCAGAAGTCTCTTAAAAGACCCCAACGAGTTCGCCTCCACCACCACCGACGGCAGCCGATTCCACTCGCTTACCACCCTCTGAGTGAAAAACTTACTCCTGACATCTCCTCTGTACCTACTCCCCAGCACTTTAAACCTATGTCCTCTCGTAGCGGCCATTTCAGCCCTGGGAAATAGGCTCCGAGAATCTACCCTATCTATACCTCTCAACATCTTGCAAACCTCTATCAGGTCACCTCTCATCCTTCGTCTCTCCAGGAAGGAAAGACCGAGCTCCCTCAATCTATCCTCATAAGGCATGCCACCCAATCCAGGCAACATCCTTGTAAATTTCCTCCGCAACCTTTCAATAGCTTCCACATCCTTCTTGTAGTGAGGCGACCAGTACTCCAAGTGAGGTCTGACAAGGGTCTGATAAAGTTGCAGCATATATCTCCCGACTCCGAAACTCAATTCCTCGTATAATGAAGGCTAGTACACCATACGCCTTCTTGACCACATCCTCCACCTGCAAGGCTGATTTTAAGAGTCCTATGGGCCTGGACCCCAAGGTCCTTCTGATCCTCTACACTGCTAAGAGTCCTACCTTTGGTATTATACTCCTTCATCCCATTGGGCCTGCCAAAATGGACCACTACACATTTAACCGTGTTGAAGTCCATCAGCCAATTTTCAGCCCAATTTTGCATCCTGTCTATGTCTCGCTGCAACTTCTGACATCCTTCCAGACTATCCACAACACCACCAACCTTCGTGTCGTCGGCAAACTTACCAACCCATCCCTCCACTTCCTCATCCAGGTCATTTATGAATATGACAAACAGCAAGGGTCCTAGAACAGATCCCTGGGGCACTCCACTCGTGACCGACCTCCGTGAAGAAAAAGGCCCATCCACAACCACTCTGTGCCTTCAGCAGGCAAGCCAGTTCCCGATCCACAAGGCAACAGCCCCTTGGATCCCATGCCCTCTTACTTTTTCAAGAAGACTTACATGGTTGAATGATTTCCAGAAGCCGTTCATTTGTAGCCGCCTAGCTAACATGCATGCAAGCTCCGCGAATCTTACCTCGACTTGTTTTCTTTGCATGTTATGGAATTTCCTCTGCATAACGAAAAAAACCTGTTTTCAAAAGAAAGTTGGACCCCGTGACTCACCCGTGATGGCACATTAGACGTACCTAATTGGAGTGGTACACAAATACGCTATTTTTTCTTTGTTCCGGGTAAAAATATTGAACAGAAAATTTCGCCAGAGCTTATGATTTTCCTGACTACCGTGCTGTGATCATTGAACGTCTTCCTGAATGGTTCTTTGATGCATGTGGCAATTTTGAGCAAAGTTACTTCCAATGGTATCTCCAACAATGCGGATATCAATGTACTCATTTCTTCCGACAGCCTTTCAGTCCTGAGATCCTGCTCTGCATGTTGCTCCCTGAAGAAAATTATGGATCGTCTTGTGCTCCTGAGACTGTTGAGAGAAGGACGAAGCGCTTCCTGTACATCATGCCATTTCTTTTTTTTCATTGCTTCTCTTTACTCGTCCCTGAGGATTCTATTGTTTGGTGGGAAAAACGCACTTTTGTTTTCAGTAGCGTAAAAATGGGTAGAATATGTAATACCCTCTTCCTGTATTTCAGGAAATTGATGACCACGTTAGTTCGTTTATTTAGAATATTGTTTTCGATGCTACAAATTTCACCGTCTTTTTTGCATTCTTTCCTGCAGCCAACGTACTGACGATTTGGATTCTATGTCGTGGAAAATGCAATCTCTCCAAATGCATCACACGATATCTGGTGGCCATGGCAGTAGCAGATCTACTTGTCCTGATATTTAGTATAATACTGCATGAAATCAATGACATTTATTTTCCAAATTCGTTCCTGAACAATACCGAACCCTGCAGTCTGAAACACGTCATGGGTTTCATTGCTGTTGATTTCTCCGTCTGGTTAACAGTCTGTTTCACACTTGACCGCTTTGTGGCCATTTGCTGCCAGAAGTTAAGAGTGAAATATTGCAGAGAAGATATGGCGACCTGCGTTATAGTAACAGTTTGTGGGTTGTGCATTTTAGAAAATGCTCCAATTTATTTTGTGTATGAGCCTGGGGAAATGGTTAATGATGTTTCGTGGCACTGCTCTTTAAAAATAAGCTTCTATACCACAATGGGTTGGGTTGCATATTCCTGGATTGACAGCATTCTAACACCATGTGCCCCGTTCGTCCTCATTCTTTTGTTTAATATTTTGACAATTAAACATATTTTACTTGCCAATGAAATCCGCAAGGGTCTGCGGAGTAGTTCTTGGGCTGAAAATCAAAGTGACTCAGAAGTCGAGAGCCGAAGAAAGTCCGTCATCTTATTGCTTGCTATATCCGCTACTTTTATCCTACTCTGGCTGACGGCCTACCTATATTTCATATGTGTCAACCTCACCGATGCTAAGCACTTCAACAATGACTTCAGCCATCTGCTCGCCATAATGGGAGAGGTTGGTTACATGCTGCAGCTTCTCAGCCCATGTACGAACACGTTTATTTATGCAGTGGCACAGTCAAAATTCAGAACAGAGCTGAAACGTGCGATTACATATCCGTTGGTTCTAATTATTAAGTTAATTAAATAATTATGATCATAATTGACAGCACATAATTGTAACGAATTCTGGACATAGTACAATTAAGATGTTGGCTTGGAATATGACACTGTTGTCCTATTATTTGGATCACACAGGTTTTGTTTTCAATAGGCTAGTCCATCAATTAATATAATCAGAAAGGTGCAGCACAGATGCAGTTATCAGCTCGAATAATTTTTTGACTTGTCCAATTACAAGGTAACTTGTAGAACAATATGGATTGTTTTGTTAAATTGCAATTAAAATTGTATAAATATATCCCGAGACGCATTTTAATTGATTGTTTTTGTGGTGTTAGCCGTTCGTGTTTGGTATCCTGATATTAATACCTTTAAAAAAAATGACTATGTATCCACGTATGACAGGTAAGTTACAATTAAGGTGAATTCAGGCTGCAACTCCAGTTCTCAGCTCTGAAGAATAACAAGAATAAATTTCAATTATGATTTCCTCGTGACAGTAGTGAAACAGAAAACACTGTCTTATACGTATTCTGTCGGCTTGTCTGTTTTCAGATGTTATCCCCTGCTTTTTATAATTATCTGTGAAATCTAAAGTCTTCAGGATCTTTTCCACACTCTAGTCTAGAGAGGCGACATGGCCAATCGCCGCCTTACGTGTTGATGTCATCATATTTCTCCGCTTCGTTGCAAAACAATTCGTCCTGCTTCGATATTTATATAAATGTTCTATTACCCCCTGATCTTGACGTCCCTCCGGGCAAAACTATCCTCACCTTGGATAACCAGCGCTAGCATCAACTCAATGACTAACCACATGATGACGCCATCTCAATACCATTCTTGCATCACCACAGTGACTTCAACCATAATCTGCCTACTTTCAATTTTGATATCAAACCTTAAGTCTGCCTCAAACTTTCTCACGGCGGGAACAAAATTCGAATGTTTTCCTTTCCTTAGGAGTTTGCGGTGGCGAATCAAACACTGAATGTCAGCGTGAAATAATATGTTTTGATTTTAGTAAACCTATCCTATGGGACAAATTAATGCTGCAAATTCATCGTTTGTTTTATTTCACAATCAGCTGGTGGTTACGCCATGAGAAGTGCAAAAATTAGGTCATTCAAGGATCATGCAATTGAAAACTTCAGCGTCCAGTTATAATTGGAAACAAAATCGTTAAAAATAATGCTGTGGTATTGTGGTTTACTTATAAACTTTAACCATCGTTTTTAACTCTGTTGGTTTCCAATTCGTTCCATGATGTTTAATTTTGGCTCGTCCCTGCATATGCAAATGACTTTCGTCATACGAAACTGGATCAATCCCGTGTCAGCCTCAAGTTTCCGATGTGGACTGGAAAGGTGTTTAATTTTCATTGGCCAGTTTTCCGCGTTCACTAGCCCTCAATACATATACCGGCTTTGCTCTCTTATTATTACGATTTCACTCTTCAAAAATGGTGGGGAGCTTCCAACAACACTGAAATCTTGAGTGTTCCTTGTGTCCATTTTTAATTCGCACAGCAAACTCAAAAGGAGATGAAATGAAATAGGATTGGTTTAATTTCACACCGAGATCCACGCAAGAGGAGTTTCACAATGTACAGGACTTTTCACTCACACAATTAACGGGATCATGAAAAGGAAGAGAATTCAGGGCACTAGCGCACTAAACAAAAACTCAAGTGTGTCAAGAGACCAAAATCAGACATCGGCTGGAATGCTCCTTTTGAGGGAAAGTCGAACAGATTGTTAATGGTCTGCCTTTCTTAGAGAGGGCCTCACACGATTGGGAGAATGCAGATCAGACAGAACGGGTGTCAATTAGTCTGGCGACACGAGCCCCAAACGTCCAGCTATTGGCAGTTTGAATAAGCGCATATGAGTTCATTGTGCTACCACCTGCTTGAGCTCACAAAGCAGAGGCTTATGCATGCAGTTCTGTTCACATTTGAGGCTGAAGAATTAAATTGTCTGAGTTCTGTCCTCACGGAGAATAAAACAATGTAGCTTGAAGAGACAACATATGGCACCTCCCACCACCAGTGTTCGAAGTGTAACAAAAATGGATGTTGACCGAGCTTCAAACTTGAGGCGTATAATTGGAGTTAGAAATGTTTTTGGTCTTGAATACACTAGTTTTGGGTTCTTCCATATGGATCCCCTGTGAAAACATTGATTAAAAGGTCGGACTTTACACTCTAAAACGTTGAAGCATTTGTTACTTTGGAAGGCAGCAGTTAATGCCTGACATTGGCTACAATTTAAAGTAGTGCTGCTGATGAAATGCCTACACATACTTCTCGACATAGACGAGCCTAATTAAGCATAAACAAGGGTCATGGGTGGAGGGGGGGGGGACTCAACATGTTAAAATGGCGGCGCGGGCTCGTTGGGCCGAAGGGCCTGTTTCCCGGGCTGTTTTGTTCTTTGTCCTTTGTTCTTTGCAATATTTGGAGTAAAATTGTTCCTCCCCGGAAAGGCTAACATTCTAACCGATAATTCGCACCCCACTTTGCAATTCATTCTTTGCTTTGCTTCACACAGCAATGAAAGGAAAATCAATTTCGAATCATGTGAAACGCCTGCTAACGCTCAAAGGTTTTGTGCTGCTGTCCGGGCGCCAGGAGCAGAAACCGATCCCCGAAGAAATCAGGAGAGGTAAATAAGGTGATTCGGAAGGTATATGTGATACTTGTCTTTATTAACTGAGACATTGAATATAAAAACAGAAAGGTTATAGTGGAGCTGAATGAAGCGACAGCTGTAGCAGTGCATCCTGTTCTGGTTGCCACGCTATATAAAGGAAGTACTCGCAATAAAGAAGACGCACAGGACAATCACCAGGATGTTGCCTGGCCCCTGGCGTTTCTACAATCAAAATAAAGTGGGATTTTTTCCCTGAGCAGAGAAAGTTGACTGTGGACCTGATTGAGGAGTATAAAATTATGAGGTCAATAGATAGACAGGACAGGAAGGAACCTTTCCACTTAACAAAGTGGCCAATACGTAGAGAGACGGGATTATGTATGGATGTAATTTCAAGGACAGAATGTTTATCGCAGATGTGAGGAAAAACGTTTATTTACAGAGAGTGTTCGAAAGCTGGGACTCCCTGCCAGAAAGGATGGTAGAGGAGGGAATCTTCACAAAATATGAGACATATTTAGATGAATAATTGACATGCCATGGCATATGAAGTTCCGGGCTAAAAACTACAAAAATTAATTCGAATAAATCGATATTTGGGCAGGGCCATGATTGTTCAAAGTTGTTTTTTATTTCATGCTGAAAACTCTATTACACTATCACTTGATGGCCGAAGAAAAAAAATGAATACCAGCAGAATTGCGGGGGGCGGGGGGGGGCAGAAATACAGTAAAAAGTAGTAGAGCCAAAGAACAGAGAAATCAGAATAAGATTAAAGTTTATCCACTATGTGTGAAGCAAACATGAGTGCACTGCTGGATTTTTTTTTTGCAAACGTGGCTTCATTTTAGTTGTTGTTTCCTTCAATGCTGAAGAATTCAATTGAGCTGCTCTATCTCCGCTTCACCAGGCCACAAAGGGGAACTTCATCAGAAGAAAGAATAAAGTACTCATGGACACACTGCAAATTGATTTCTTCTTGCTGACTGATTACAACAGTTACAAGTTTTGCACTGAACAAAATGTGGTGGATATAGGTGTTACGTTTATATACAACAAAAACAAAGAACAAAGAACAACCCAGCACGGGAAACAGGCCCTTCAGCCCAACAAGCCCGCGCCGCCGCATCACCCTACACCTATTCTACCCTGCGTATCTACAAATAGAACCCCTGACTTAGCCAGATTCAGGGGAGAATAGTGTCAACCTGGTAAAACCAATCAGCCTAAGAGCACATCTTTGGGGTGTGGGAGGAAACCGGAGCGCCCGGAGGAAACCCACGCAACCACAGAGAGGATGCACAAACTCCCACAGACACAGGCCCAAATCCATGTATCTGCACAGCTAGCAGTGCTAGTCACCGAGCTGTTGCGGCGCCCGTCTACCGGTCCAGGATCAAGCACACACACCGACACGAAGTACTAGGCCACTCCCGGAACCTCCAGGAGCAGCCCACGCACAACCCACCGTGTGCATGCCCCTCGTTTGACAACACGGTGGACCTCCACCTGCGGAATCAAAAGACAAAAACGTTAATCACAAGCCTGCCTTTCCGGTGTCTCCCGAGGTTCTAACCCTTATTCAATAACCCCTACCATAACCCTCCATCCTCGTTTCACTCATGTGCCTATCTAACTGAACCTTAAACGAGTCCAACGTTCCCGCCTCCACCACCCCACTCGGTAGCGCGTTCCATACCCCCACTACTCTCTGCGTAAAGAACCTTCCTCTCATATCCAAATTATACCTCTCCCCCTTCACCCTTAAATCATGTCCTCTTGTATTCGTAACCCATCTAGGGAGCAGTCTCTCACTATTGACCCTGTCTATTCCCTTCAGTATCTTATATACCTCTATCATATCACCCCTCAATCTCCGTCTTTCCAAAGAGAACAGTCCCAGTTTCTCCAACCTTTCCTCATAACCCAACCCCTCCATGCCAGGCAACATCCTGGTAAACTTCCTCTGCACCCTTTCCAGAGCCTCCACGTCCTTCCGGTAGTAAGGTGACCAGAACTGGACGCAGTACTCCAAATGCGGTCTAACCAACGTTCTATACAACTGAAGCATTAGATGGCAGCTTTTAAACCCTACACCTCTTCCTATAAAGGCTAGCACTCCATAAGCCTTCCTGACAACATTCTCCACTTGTGTCACAACTTCATGGATTTGTGAACCTGCACTCCCAGGTCCCTCTGTGTTTCTATACTCCTAATCTGTCTACCTTTAATCACATAGCTCCTCTCTACATTATTCCTTCCAAAATGCATCACCTCGCATTTGTCAGGATTAAATTCCATCTGCCACCTATCTGCCCAATGCACCAACCTATCTATATCCTGTTGTATCACCTGACAATCCACTTCAGTACCCACCAACCCTGCCTTCTTGGTGTCATCAGCAAACTTGCTGATCACACCACCTACGCTCTCTTCCAAGTCATTTATGTAGACTACAAAGAGGAGAGGTCCCAGTACCGAGCCCTGCGGCACACCACTGGTCACTGGCCTCCAGCTGGACAAAGTCCCCTCCACAACTACCCTCTGTCTCCTATTGCCCAGCCAGTTCTCAATCCACCTAGCTACCTGACCCCGTATCCCATGCGCCTTAACCTTTTCTACCAGCCTACCATGAGGGACTTTGTCAAACGCCTTACTGAAATCCATATAGATGACATCAACGGCTTGCCCATCGTCAACCGTTTTTGTCACCTCCTCAAAGAATTCCACCAGATTCGTAAGGCAAGACCTCCCTCTAACAAAGCCATGTTGCGTATCCCCAATCAGACCGCAACGCTCCAAATGCTCATACATCCTACCCCTAAGTACTTTTTCCATTAATTTCCCTACCACCGATGTCAAACTCACCGGTCTATAATTCCCAGGGTTATCCCTACTACCTTTTTTGAACAGCGGTACCACATTTGCCACCCTCCAGTCTTCTGGGACCTCACCTGTGTCCAAAGAAGAGACAAAGATTAGCGCCAGAGGCCCAGCAATTTCATCTTTCACCTCCCTAAGCAGCCTGGGATAAATACCATCAGGCCCCGGAGCTTTATCCGTCCTTACGCTACCTAAAAGCCCTAGCACTTCCTCCCTCGTAATAGATATTTCCTGCAGCTGATCCTCAGCTCCCTCTAACAGACCGCACGATTCCGAACCCCTCTCCTTCGTGAATACCGACGCAAAGTATTCATTCAGGAGCTCCCCCATTCCCTCCGACTCAATACATAACTCCCTGCTTTTGTCCCTAAGAGGACCAATTTTCCCTCTAACTACTCTCTTGCTCCTAATATAGGAATAAAATGCCTTTGGATTCTCCTTAATCCTACCAGCCAAAGCCATTTCATGCCCTCTCTTCTCCCTTCTAATTCCCCTTTTTAGCTCCCTCCTACTCTCTCTATATTCCTCCAGCGCACTCTCCGTACCCAGTCGTTTCGACCTAACATATGCCTCCCTCTTCTTCCTTACCAAGTCTTCGATACCCCCTGTAATCCACGGCTCTCTAATCCTACCTTTCCCATCCTTCCTCTTAACCGGAACATACCTCCCCTGCAACCATTTCATTTTGCCTTTAAAAGCCTCCCACTTGCCAACCGTGGCCTTGCCAGCTAACAGTCCTTCCCAATCAGTGTCCTGCAGCTCCCTCCTAATCCTGCTATAGCTCGCCTTTCCCCAGTTTAGCACACTCCCGTTCGGCCGGCACTCGTCCCTTTCCATTTTTATCCTAAAGTAGACGGACTTGTGGTCACTATTAGCCACATGTTCACCTACCTCTACCTCTCCCACCTGCCCCGGCTCATTACCCAACACTAAATCCAGTATAGCCCCTCCCCTAGTCGGACTAGTTACATACTGCTCTAGAGACCCTTCCAAAACACATTTCACAAACTCCTCTCCCTCCGTACCCCCAGCTCTAGCCCCCTCCAATTCACTCCAGGAAGATTAAAGTCACCCACTACAACCACCCTATTCTTCCTGCACCTATCCAAAATGCCCCTGCAAATACCTTCCTCCACTGACCTCGGGCTGTTGGGTGGCCTATAGTATACCCCTAGCAATGTAATCTCTCCCTTTTTATTCCTCAACTCCACCCACAGTGACTCAATCCCTATCTCTTCCATATTGTCCTCCCTCTGCACTACTGTGATGTTTTCCTTTACCAACAGTGCCACCCCTCCACCTCTCTTCAACCCTCTTCTGTGACACCTAAAACACTTGTACCCAGGAACATTCAGCTGCCAGTCCTGCCCTTCCCTTAACCATGTCTCTGTTACAGCCACCACATCTAACTGCCTCACACACATCAAGGCCCTAAGCTCATCTGTTTTCCCTGTCACACTCCTAGCATTGAAACAGACACAGTTCAACCCACAAGTGTCCCTTGGAACCTCCTTCTCCCTGATACTTTTCCTTTCACCCGACTCTCTCCCAGCCACCTCCCCACCCCCCCTCCATATTAGTTTAAACCCTTCGTAAACACCCTAGCTAACCTCCCGCTAAGACATTAGTTCCCCTCCCGTTCAAATTCTCCCCACCCTTCCTGTACAATTGCCCTTCTCTCCTAAACACCTCCCAGTGATCCACAAAAGTAAAGCCCTCTACCCTACACCAATCCCTCAACCATGCATTCAGCTGCATGATCTCTTCATTCTTTGCCCTGCTAGTACTGGGCAGCAATCCAGAGAGTGCCACCCTGGAGGTCCTACTCTTTAGTTTGGCCCCCAGCTCCCTAAATTGCCTACGTACCTCTACCCTACTGCTCCTTCCTATGTCCCCCTCCCCTACATGTACTATGACCTCAGCCTGTGCCCCCTCCCCTTTCAAAATTCCTTCTACCCTGTCCGTTACGTCCTTTACCCCTGCTCCAGGGAGGCAGACCACCATCCTGGAGTCACGCCTCTGTCCACAGAACCTCCTCTTGATACCTCTGACCCTCCCGTCCCCTACCACTATCACCTTACCGGCCCCCTTCTGTCCCTATAAGTTAGTCTCCCCCTCCTGCCTATCTTTCTGTGCCCCTGTCAACGAACCTTGGGGGGCCTCTGGGGAGGCTGGGGGACCCTGACTGCTCTTCTTCTTCCTCTTTCCCCTCCTCACAGTCGTCCATCCTCCCTTCTCTTCAGCCCTTGAGACCTCCTCCTTCTCATGGTTCCCAGCCATTATCTCCTCGTTCTCCCTGACTAGAAACGCATCTTCCAGCCGCCCCTTGAGTTGCCTGACCCGGGCCCTCAAGCGCTGCAGTTCCAAACATTTACTGCAGATGTGGACCTTGGGGACACGTGACACCACCATGAACTCCCACATGTGGCACCTGACACAACTTACATTCTTCCCTATATTCCCTGCCATGTCCCAACCTCCTGTAAGCTCCCAAAGGTAGAAATCTGTCACTCACCTTCTCTAAACCTGCTCTCCCCTAAGCCCAGCGAGCCAAAGCCCTTCTCACTCTGTTCCCACTCACTCCGCTGCCCGCTCTATGCTGCTACCCCTATTTTTATACCCCCCGCTCCCCCTTAACGGCAATCCCCTGGCCTAACTTCCGGTACGGAAGTAAACTACACTCTAACAAGCCCCGAGAACCGGAAGTACAGGAAAAAAGCGGTTTTTACTTTAAATCAGTCACTCACCACAGCCACAGCCACCAGGTTCAATGCTCCGGAGAACAATGAGACATATATGTGAGAAATATTGAGCTTTGTTCCCCACAATATGAGAACAGGGGTATTAGAAGTTTTCATTCGAATCACATGATTAATGTATCGTTTTTCTCACATGTACCTCGAACCGAATATCTTTCCTAACGTTCCAATGTGCAGGACACCTGGGAAAATTAAATAAAAACCTCAAGGGCATATGTTCAAAGATTTTATTGTCTGCCTTTCTCTTGGTTGCAAAGGAAATTATTCTCATTATTTTTATTATTTTCACGGAACCATTGCCTACTTCAATGTCTACAGGAGCGTAGACCGCACGCTAGTCAAAAGTGCTACTGCTATAGCAAAGTTCCGGGTTCAACTGGCGGTCTTGGTGACTGTCACGTACTCCCGGTTTCTGCTTGGGTTTCCTTCAGAGCGCTCCGGTTTCCTCCCACGCTACAAAGATTTGCAGCATGGTGTGATTAGCCTTAATTAATGCAGGGATCAAGGCAATGGGGCGGGAGAAGTGAGCCGAGGCAGAGTGCTAATTCGCAGGGCGGTGTCGACGTGAAGGGCAAATGACGCCCTTCTGCAGTGTAGGGATTCTGTGGATCTTGTGTCGTTCAGCCACTATTTACTTTGTCTGTTCCTCCTCAGATAATTAGCCACTCTCAGTAACGATAGGTTCTGATTGCACCGTTATTTCAGAGAGTACATTCCAGATGTTAATGAGAGGCTGTTTGGGGAACTAGCACACCGCACCTGCCCCTCCCTCTCCTCCCACCCCCTCCCCCCCAAAACACCATCCCTCCCCATCCTACCCGCACCGCAGTTCACCATTTCGCCATTTCTTCTTTTGCCAAACTACTAAAAATCAGGGCTATCTCATCAGCAATGTCGCGACAACAAAATGAAGTTGATGCTAAGTGCACTGCATCTTATTGCTTTGAATACATAGAGTTCACCTGGTCGAAAACAGCAAGTGCCAATAGAAAAACGTTCTACAACACATATTCCAAAATATCCCGAACATCTACCTGGATTATTACTAATATTGTCAGATCAATCGGAAAGTGTATTTAGAACTGGGAGCATTTTTGTCCTTGAGAGGAGTCTGTCCTTCATAATGTTTGTCATATACTCCTTGCCCTTGCACAGTTTATCGCAACTGTTCATCGAACCATAGAAATCTTACAGTGCAGAAGGTGGCCATTTGGCTCATCGAGCCTCCATCGACCACAATCCCATCCAGGTCCTACCGCCTTATCCCTACGTATTTACCCGCTAATCCCTCCAACCTACGCATCTCAGGACATTAAGGGACAGTATTACCACGGCTAATCAACATAAACCGCACATCTTTGGACTACGGGAGGAAACCTGAGCGCCTGGAGGAACACCACGCAAACATAAGGAGAATGGGCAAACTTCACACAGATAGTGACCCAAGCCGGGAATCGAACCCAGGTCCCTGGAGTTGTGAAGCAATAGTACTAACCACCATGCTACCGTACCGCCCCAAAATCTGAGTGGAGAATGATGGCACGATCAAGGCAATTGTTACTATTGACCGAACCCATATTTATTTGTATTGACCAAACTGTCAATGCCCCCAGCCAATTTTGATTACTTGCATATATGCCGAAGTGCATTGGCAGTCACTGAAACATAGAGTATTTCTTGCATTTTGTCTCCCTCCCCTTTTGACAGTAAAATTGACAACGAGATTGCAATGTTCTGTCCGTATTTTGGCTCAATTAGAGCTTCAAATTGGTTATTAATTAACCATGTACGGCTTTTTTTTCATACTGCCTCAATTTTCTGGGTGGCTGAATGAGTTCAGTAACAATTCGCGAGAAAGAAAAACATTCTGTTCAGGCCTTCGGCGGGTATGAGTTGGGGACATTTCTTTTGTGTCAGGCACCCGGATGCACATACTAATGAGATGTTAATGGGTTAACATTCCATGAATCTCCTATGATCTTGGCCGTTTGTAAAAAAGGTTTTGCAAGCTGGGGTCCTGCAAAATTACAAATGCAGCTGGTTGTTTTAAGATACAGTGAATGGTCTTCATTAGCTTAAAAGTTGTGATCAACTGCATCTTGTTTGAAACAACTTGTTCTGATATCAGTGCATATTCCCTATGCTGAACTGTCACCCTAGCCTTGTAAATAGCGAAACTCTCGCTTTGTTAAATCAGTTTAGACTGGGCTTGGCTAAATGTTGTCCTTGTTTGCAGGAGATGACACACGCTTCATGGGCAAAGTAACGTCCCAAGATATGTATGAGAAAGGTTGCCATCTCACACTGGAGCAATGGTGGGCGTGCAATTTCAATGGCAACCGGGGCTGGGTTTTCGACATAATTTTACTTACATGCTATATTTGTATTTACTTTTGCTGTTGCTAAGCACGTGATCTAGGTGAAGTTATAGTATGTGTACGTGACTAATTGCTGTAAGAAGAGTATAAAGGGGGAGATCCCCTCCCATTCGAGGCAGCATCGCTAGTTAATCTCAGAACACGGTGATGACTTGGTAAAGCGATCCTCCAAAGAGCTTGTACCTGCTTGAATATAAAGGACTATGTGTTCTTTTACAGATCAGTGTCTTCCTCTTTATTTAATTTCAACACGGAAATCCACGCGAGAGGAGTTTCACAATGAACACACCTCTTCACTTATACAATAAATGAGATCAGAAAAAAGGAAAAGGATGCACGGAACTCTCACAGTAAATAAAAAGTTTATGTTTCCATGTTTATCAAGAGTCCAGAATCAGATGTCAACTATAATGGTCCATTTGAGGGAAAGACTAACAGATCGTTAGTTGCTGCCTCCTGCATGAGCTCACAAAGCAAAAGCTAATGCCTGCAGTTCTGTTCACATCTGAGATTGAACAATAACAGCCTGAATTCAGTTCTCATGGAAGATAATGCAATGTAGCTTGGAGAGAGAGCATATGACACTTCCAACCACCAGAGCTCGATTTGGGACAAAGATGAATATACACCTAGTTGGAATTTTGAGGCGAATAATGGCAAGTAGAAATCTTTTTTGTTCTGAAATCATTAGTTTCGGGTTCTTCACCAAGAATTTCCTGTGAAAAAATTGCGGAAGAACAATTCATGTTTCGGCCAATAATATAGAAAGGCATAAAAAGGCAATACTTCGATAATCATACGGGAATTTTCTATCAGGTGGATTGGGAAAGTGAGGTAGGCAATGGATCCCAAGAAAAGGAATTCGTGGAATGTCTAAGAGGTTTTTTTTTGGATCAGCTTATGATAGAGCCTTCTAGGGAACAGGGAATCCTGGATTTGATAAAGTGTAATAAGCAGATTTGATTCGGGAACTTAAGGTGAAGGAACCCTCAGGGAGCAGTGACAACAATATGATAGAATTTACCTTGCAATTTGAGAGGATAAACTGGAATCAGATGTTACTGTCTTATAATTAAATAAAAGTAACTACAAAAAAAAAGATGGAAGAGCTGCCGAGAGTTCATTGGAAAATGAGCCTAGCAGGGAAGAGACTGGAACAGCAATGGCAGGTGTTTTTCAGATTTATTGGTAGGCACAACAGAAATTATCCCAAGGAGGAGGAAGCATGCTAAGGAGGGGAGGGAGGGGTGGGGGGGGGGGGGGATAGTTAGGGGACGAGGCATCCAAGACAGAAGAGGGAAATCAAGGGCAACATAAAAGCAAAATAACAAGCATATAATGTGGCAAAGATTAGTGGAAAGCCAAAGGATTAGGAATCCTATAAAAACGAGCAGGGGACAACTAAAGTAGCATTAAGGGGCAGAAGATGAAATATAAAAGTAATAGAAAAGAAAATAGGAAAAGTTTTTTCTTTCAATATTTTAAATGTAATAGAGAGGGGAAAATAGCTATTGGATTACTGGAAAATGAGTTGGAGAAGTAATAATAGGAAACAAGGCAATGGCAGAGGAATTGAATAGTTACTTTGTATCAGTCTTCACGTTGGAAGACAGCAGTGGGGTACCAGAGCTCCCGGAGAGTTGGGGGCACAGGTGAGTGTAGTGGTCTCACTAGGGAGAAGGTTCTGTTAAAACTGAAAGGTTTGAAGTTGTATAAATCACCTGGATCAGATGGACTACACACCTGGATTCTAAAAGTGATAGCTGAGGAGATTGTGGAGACATTGGTGATGATCTTTCCGGAGTCACTGGAGGCAGGAAGGGTACCAGAGGACTGGAAAGTAGCTAATATAACACCGTTGTTAAGAAAAGAGGGAGGCAAGGAAAAGATGGGAAATTATCGGCCGATTAACCTGACTTTGTCATTGGCAAGATGTCAGAGTCCATTAATAATGTTGAGAACACAGAATAATTGGAAGTGCATGATAAATTAGGGCTGAATCAGCACAGCTTTGTCAAGAAAAGGTCATGTCTGATGAATCTGTTACAGTTTTTTTTAAGTAGGTAACAAGGAAGTTAAAGAACAAAGAACAAAGAACAACCCAGCACGGGAAACGGGCCCTTCGGCCCAACAAGCCCGCGCCGCCGCATCACCCTACACCTATTCTACCCTGCGTATCTGCAAATAGAACCCCTGACTTAGCCAGATTCAGGGGAGAATAGTGTCAATTTGGTAAAACCAATCAGCCTAAGAGCACATCTTCGGGGTGTGGGAGGAAACCGGAGCGCCCGGAGGAAACCCACGCAACCACAGGGAGAATGCACAAACTCCCACAGACACAGGCCCAAATCTATGTATCTGTACAGCTAGCAGTGCTAGTCACCGAGCTGTTGCGGCGCCCGTCTACCGGTCCAGGATCAAGCACACACACCGACACGAAGTACTAGGCCACTCCCGGAACCTCCAGGAGCAGCCCACGCACGACCCACCGTGTGCATGCCCCTCGTTTGACAACGAGGTGGACCTCCACCTGCGGAATCAAAAGACAAAAACGTTAATCACTAGCCTGCCTTTCCGGTGTCTCCCGAGGTTCTAACCCTTATTCAATAACCCCTACCATAACCCTCCATCCTCGTTTCACTCATGTGCCTATCTAACTGAAACTTAAACGAGTCCAACGTTCCCGCCTCCACCACCCCACTCGGTAGCGCGTTCCACACCCCCAAGTTAGATAAAAGAGAACCAGTGTTTTTTTTTAGATTTCCAGAAGGCCTTTGTCAAGGTGCCGCATTGGAGACTGTTAAATATCTTAAATGCCCATGTATTAAGGGTATGATCCTGGCATGCACAGAGGATTGGCTGACTGGCAGAAGGCAGAAAGTGGTGTTAAAGGGGTCTTTTTCAGGATGGGAGCCAGTAAAAAGTGGTCTACCACAAGGACTAGTGCTGCGATAACAACTTTTCACAATGTCTATTAACGATTTGGAAGAAAGCACTGTTAATTTTGCAGATGATAAAAAGATATGTAAAGATACATGTAATATTGAAGAAGCGTGGGTCTGCAGAAGGATTTGGATAGGTTAACAGAGTGGGCACAGAAGTGGTAGGTGGAATGCAATGTAGAAAAATGTGAGATTATGCACTTTGGAAGGAGGAACAGAGGTATATATTTTTTCCTAAATGGGAAAATGCTTTGGAAATCAGAAACAAAGAGACACTTGGGAGTCAGCGTTCAAGATTCTCTCAACGTTCATGTGCATGTTCCATCGGCAGTTGGGTAGGAAATGCAATGTTAGCATTCATGTGAGGAGGGCTAGAATACAAGATCGGGGATGTATTTCTGAGGTTCTATAAGGATCTGGTCCGACCTCATTTGGAGTATTGTGAGCAGTTTTGAGCCCCATATCCAAAGAATGATGTGCTGGCCTTGGAAAGGGGGCAGAGCAGGTCACAAAACTGATCTCTGAAATGAAGAGCGTGTCGTCCTCAACAACGGTTGAGGACTCTGGGTCTGTACTCATTGGAGTTTACAACAATGACGGGGGACATTCTTGAAACAGGTTACTGCGAGCCCTGGATCGCGTGGACGTGGGAAGGATGTTTCCACTAGTAGGAAAAGGCAGAACCAGGGGGGTACAACCTCAGGCTAAAGGCACGATGGCTTGAAACAGAGATGAGGAGGAACTTCTTCAGCCTTAGAGTGGTGAATCTGTGGAATTCTTTGCCGCAGAAGGCTATGGAAGCCAGGTCATTGAGTGTATTTAACACAGATAGATAGGTTCTTGATTAATAAGAGGATCAGTGGTTATGTGGAAAGGGCAGGAGAATAGGAATGAGAAAATATTAGCCATGATTGAATGGCGGAGCACACTCGATGGACTGAGTGGCCTAAATCTGCTCCTATATATAATGGCCTTATTAACTCCATTATAACAGAATAGCATTTGTCTTCGTTCGAATTTGGCTGTACACGACGCATCATTTGTGCGGTCATGCTGCTGCATTGGGTGGAATGTTTATTTCGAGAGCAAAACTTTACATTCCAAAACGTTGAAGCTCCTGTTACTTTGGAAAGCGTTAGGTAACGACCGGAGCTGGCGGCTCAGTCGTGCTGGTGCTGTCGTAAAATAACACAGAAACGTCGTCCGGCTAATGAAGCGTGTATACATACGTCTGGTCCTAAATCAATTTAATTCCATTTGTGTCCCCCCCGCCCAAACCCCGACCTATGAGAGGACGAATCGCGAAGCAGAAAAGTATACAGGCAATCTTTCATTCACTTTACCATCTTTCATCTCGAACACAGTAACCAGGGGAGTTGCTAGTACTCCATTGTAACTGTGCTTACTTTCCAGCGATTTTGGTCATTCGAAGGTAATTTATATGAATCTGCCTTTTGAAGCTGGCACAATGCTTGATTCTGGCATCAACACCCTCTGTTGGACGCTTTGCTGGCCTTTCACTCTCCTACATCTTCGAATGTGTCTGTTTTTTTACAGTATAATGAACACTGAGTGGTCGAATGTGGATTACGAAACTCTGGACGATGCACACAACTTGCGCGAATTCTCATTTTCGGATGTCAGATCCTCTTATCATAATATTGACCTGTTGCAGTACCGATTAAAATCTGTCTGTTCGTTTAATTGACCTGGCGATTCAGCTAATCATAGGGACAGGGATCGCATCAATTGCTGGGAGAATTGAAAACTTTAAACAATCGTTGGCCGCTTATAGAGTATTGGCTTGGGAGCTGGCACCACTGGAGAGTTTCAAACGTTCGGTGGTAGTGCATCCCTTAACTAGTTTGAACCTTTGGAAGCCCAGATGACAAGAAGCTGTCTCTCCCCGCCCGCGTATCCGTGTTGGCTAAGGCTACAGTACAAAAGTATAGCGGGAAAGGCATTGGTTCCAAACTGTTTTGAGGACGCTCTGCACATGAGTTGGTTAATGGTTTATGTGCCGCTTGTGACAAGAATGAAGTTGGCTTATCGGTTGCATGAGCCATCCTACTCTCTGCTACTGGACGATTTTTGCACCTTCCGAATCCACAGTTTGTTTCGCCCTCAAGTAGTCCGCAAAAAGAGAAACTGCCTCCCTGTACAGGTACTTTGGTTTGGACGGTGCGCTACCCGAACTTGTTCCACGCCCTGCGGACCACAACTGCCTGACAACGGAAGTGAAAACTTAGCATGTTCTCGGCTGGCCCTACATATCTGGAGACAGTAGTCACCTCCACGCTTTTGGAGGTATTTGAAAATCCTTGGCTTAGTCGCCAGATTTGAAGACTGGGGTTTGGTAGCGAGACCGCCTGCCAGCACAACAATTTGTCAGCTCAATAGGGGGTTGATCTTGCTTGAGGTAAATTCCTCACTGGAACAGCCATGTTCGGGGAATTCCTACGCACCGTTCTTCAAAAACGGAAGAGAGATTTTCGGAAAATCGGACACCCTGCACATCGAGCAGGTTACGGCTTAACATTCCTTGCACCGTGGCTGGGAGTGTCTGAGGACGTTTTACGCATCGCTCTTTTAAACGTGAAAGTAAGATTTTTGCACATCAGGTCTCCAGTTCCCCAGGGGGGTTATAACCTCGTTTCATTTCAAAATGCCTTTCTGGGTATTCTCCTGACTGTTTCGTTTCTTGCATCAGGAATTCTCTGATTCAAGTTCAGCTTTGAGATTTTTGTAAGAACTATTATGCATTCCAGTTCGCTTCCCTGGACCTAGTTAAATTTATCTCACCTTGAATTGACTTTGCTGCATTCGAACAGCCCACCCCTTGCCAATTCGGGCGGCACGGTGGCACAGTGGCACTGCTGCCTCACAGAGCCAGGGACTTCGGTTTGATTCCCGGCGTGGATCACTGTGCGGAGTTTGCATGTTCTCTGTGTCTGCGTGTGTTTTCACCAGGTGCTCCACTTTCTTTCCACAGTCCTCAGATGCGCAGGTTGCGTGCAATGGTCATGTTAAGTTTTCCATCAGCGTACCGAATACTCCCCGCCAGAGTGTGGGAAATCGGGGATTTTTACAGTAACTTGATTACTGTGTGAACGTAAGCCTACTAATACATAAAATTTTCTGTAAACTTATTTACCTTTGCTAGCCTTACACCCTTCTGCAGATCATTTTTACTTGATCTTGGTGTCCTTTAATTTGTCTGGCTGAAAGCCTTCTGAAATCTAGATATATTTTCTGGAGACAGCACATTCCTGAGGATTTGATTCGCTCACTATTGGACGTCAAAAGTCTGTTTAACACTTCTGCCATGTGGCAAAGGACGATATGAAATGCCATCAGTTGTCCAGTCACTCCTGTATAATACCCTGTCTGGGAGCACAGTGCTTGGGTCTTCGCTAAGGCAATTCCGTGCAAATTCGCTTTTTCCGTCTTCCTTTGGGGAACTGCTTCGTTGCTTCTTGAGCTCTCAGTCTCATCCCCAGCGTTTTTTTCTTTTCTCTGGTCTTTCCTCTGTGCTTCTCTTCTTAAAAAGTTCTACTTCATTTGTTTACCAGCTGCTTCATAGCCAGGATACATATTTTGAAGCGGGTCCCTAATCATTTTTCGTTTTTGATTATCCTAATTGTTTTGTATACGGACTGAGGTTTAAATGCTGCAAAACGGTTTGGAGAGCTTCCGGATTTTACGCCTCAGGAGAAATTGTCATGACATTTTTCTGACTAAAATTCTGAATTCTCCCTGAATGATGAAGTTAGGACTTCACTTGTTCGTGGTTGCATAGCCGCCTTTGCAACATAATTCATCAAGTTTTTCTAAAATATATCGCTACGGTACGTTCATTTTCATACATCACTTCCAGCCACCAGTTTCTCTCTTTTGGTTTTCAAGTGCTGCTTGTATATGTAATATTGCTCAGCCCCTTTAAATTCAAATTGGATCAAGCCCGGACGAGCCCCTCAATTGCATTACCGACAGGGAGTTATTCAATTTATACTGCATTAAGCTCCTCAATGCGTACCAGTCCATAAACCTAAATAAGTTTGTATTTGCGTGTTTCCCAGGTCAGTAATATTGAAGTAATCTAAGGTGCCATTAATAATTCGAAGTAAGATTAAATACGAAAGGTTAGCGTATCTTTACGCACATACAAACAAAAACACACACGTACACACACAAAACGAATTTGGCAAAATCCGTCCCACTTCACATATACGATAAGCGGAAGAGTGGAAAATGATGGTTCAGGACATGACGATGACAAAATACAAGATGATATCAAAGTCACATACCATTGAAATATTCCTTTAGGAGGAAATGAGGGTAGTATGATCTTTCTTTCAAGAGTGGCAAGTCTACATTGGGAAAAGGCATGTAGGGTATTTTTTTTTCGGAGGAACCAATTCCAAGGTTCCACCAGTTATCAATGAGTGCCAATTTTTTTTTTGCGCTGCCACCGGATTGATGGTAGATAACACATGCTGTTCGCTGGAGTTCTACTCACACAGTAGATTAACAATCGGCGTTCAGTGTCACCAGACAATTTTGCAGTACAAGTTGAGGCCAGGTCATGTGAGGCACATTGCACCACCACTCCTGGACGTGACGCTAATGATGTTTCTTCCCATGGTACGTATTTTGCTTAATTCGAGTTAGGATATGTTTTGTTCTTGGACAAAGTGGTGTTGCGTTGTGAGTCGAGTTCCTACTTACGTTACTCGCAACTAAGATGTGAAGACTTGTTTTTTTTTTCGAGGCTGGATACAGCAAATCCATTGTTTATCGGGCACCATGTTACCTGGTTTGGATTATTAACCTTCTTCCAGAAATTTGAAGTTCCTTTGATGTTTTGAAGCTATTGGAAATAAGCAGTAACGAGGAAGCACCATCCGCTCAGCTGCGCAATTGTCCATTTAGAAAGAGTACTGAAGCATTGATATTATCAAAAATACCCTGAGAGTTCCAGAGCACGATCCTGTTTGTTTTCATAGCGTTCCAACGCTGAGAAAAATATTTTGTTGCTCATTTTTTTTTTCTATAACGTATATGCAGTTCATCAATGCGCTAGTTTCAATGTCATTTCACCTCTTTATGCCTTTGGCATTCTTTTTTTTTTGAAAAAGCAATGGCCTATAACTTCTACAGAATGGAAATAATAATAATAATAGTAATAATAATAATCGGAACCAGATTGGGGCTGCACAGTGTACTGCGGAGGGCAAACACAGAAGTGAGGTGCATGGACAATTGGGCGTATTTGGGATGCCCTTCTGGGGTCAACGTAAGACTAGTAGAATGTTTAGGAGTGAATGGGAAGAGGGGAGTACTGGAGCAGAATGAGACTGCTCGACCACCGGCCATGAATTCAAAAAGGGCCGAATATTTGACAGCATTGTTGGTACAGAGGTTTCAATTGCATGGTGTGTGCCGTCTTGCATTGAACTGGGTTCGGACCGAAGTGTGGAGTGGTTGGATCGGGCTATTGTCGTGCTGAGGCAGTTTTCGGAAAAGATATCAAGTCTGTACGGAATGACGGGAGAGGGGCTGGTGTTCAGATGGTGGCTGATGTGCTGTGCCAAATTGGACCATAGGTGTGTCAGACTCGAAACGGGTGATGCGGCTGATCCCGGGAGACCATCATCATTAGAAGGAAATAATATCGTACTGAATGGATACGTCTGCTAGAAAAGATGGTTCAAACGAAAATTCGCAAGGTTTCTCATTGGCTTCGAACGAACATTAGCGGTGATTTAGCCGCTGTTCTCAGAAGACACTGATCCGATCAATCCGAGATTAATAACACACAGACTTGAACAACACACCAAACAATTCATCCGCGTGTAACTCAACGGGCCTCAATAGTTTTCTCATCGGAACTCATATTCCCCACTCTACCTTTGCGGAAACTAAAACATGCAGCCCTCAAAACATGCGCAAGTTGAAGATCGAATACATTTGCAAGGAGAGTCGGGTTTCGAAGCATCATATCCACTTAATATCATGCCAGTTAAATCAGATAATCCATAACGAGGAGGTTCGTTTGTAATAAATGTACATATGTTTGGGCAAATGGGCAAATTGTGTCCGTATCAGATATGGTTAAATTGAAATGTCATTCAGAAGATGATAAAATAAAGTTTATTATCGAAATAAACGTTACAATGTTGAACAATTCAATGGGAGCCAAGCTGATCTAAGGCCTGAAGTCATTTACCAACCTTCACCCTACATCCATGACTAACTTTGGTCTTCCTAATTGATCGATCTCAGACTTGAAGCAGGCAATTGGTACGGCACAAGCTCTCATGGACAGAAGTGAATTCGTACCTTACCATAGAAGCCTACAGTGCAGGAAAAGACCATTTGATTCATGGAACCTGCACTGACACTCTAAAAGAGCATTTTCTACCACTAAATCCCCTTAAAGGAATGTGGCGGTGAGGCACATTCTTCGCCCGATGCATGCCGTTTGGTGCAGGCACACATCCAGATCTGTTCAAGGGGGGGAGCAGAAGGTACAACCAACGAAAGCGAGTATTTGGCCATATACTCAAGTTCTGAATGATGTGTGGATCAGAAAGGAACTTAGAGATGGCGTGTGCACATCCGGCTTCTGAGCTTATTCTATTGTGTGCTGCAGTTGCGAGTTTGGAAGCCGGCATCGAAGTTTCCTCAGTGGACTCTTCATATGGCACTCACTGTTAATCCTGTTATTCGAAGGGGCTGAACGAAGGACATTTGAAGAATATGCCATTGAAAGCTTGCTCTGCTTCTCGCCGGATAACAAAAAAAGGAGCTTAGGAAAAGGAGTCCCCCGTTTATTATCTCCATCGTGCTCCACCATCCAACCAGAATACAAGTGATCACCTACAATAATATTTCCCCGTGCTGTCTGCACCACAAGAAGACATGAGTGTCTAGAGATCTTTTGATTATTTCACTGAACATATTCAAGGATGTATCTTCTGCAGCGGACTTAGTTAAATAATTCAAGATATTACCAATCGCCTAGATGAAGGCAATGAAGAAAGTTGTCTGCAATTGCAACAGGATCTTGACCAATTGGGCCAGAAGGCTGACAAATGGCAGATGGAGTTTAATTTAGACAAATGTGAGGTGATGCATTTTGGTAGATTGAACCAGGGCAGGACTTATTCAGTTAATGGTACGGCGTTGGAGAGAGTTACAGAACAAAGAGATCTAGGAGTTCATAGCACCTAGACATTGGAGTCACATGTGGGCACAATGGTGAAGAAAGCCTTTGGCACGCTTGGTTTCATCGGAAAGAGCATTGAATACTGGATTTGGAATGTCTTGTTGAAGCTGTACAATGCATTGGTGAGGCGACACTTGGAATACAGTGTGCAGTTCTGGTCACCCATTATAGACTCGGTATTATTAAATTAGAAAGTGTTGAGAAAAAAAAAACTAGGATGTTACTGGGACTTAATGGTTTGAGTTATAAGGAGAGGATGCATAGACTGGGACTCGTTTGTTTTTTCTCTCTGGAGCGTATGAGGCTGAGGGGTGTTCTTCTAAAGGTCTATAAAATAATGAAGGGCTAGATAGTCAATATATTTTCCCAAAAGTAGGGAAGTCTCAAACTAGAGGGCATAGATTTAAGGTAAGAGGAGGAAATGCAAAATTGTCCAGAGGGGCAGGTTTAAGGTGAGTGTACAAAGGGGCAATTATTTTCGCACAGAGCATGGTGAGTGCCTGGAACGAACTGCCAGAGGTAGTAGTAGAGGTGGGTACAATTTTGTCCTTTAAAAAGCATTTAGCTAGTTACACGGGTAAATGGGTATCGAGGGATATGGAACAAATACAGGCAATTGGGATTAGCTTACGGGTTTAAAAGAAAAGTGAAATGGGCAAGTTGGGCCGAAGGGCCTGTTTCCGTGCTGCAAACCTCTATGATTCTATGATTATGAGTCTACGACATTTCTCCTCATTTCAGGCCTAAGCCTTGCTACTTATGGAAGTGGCCCAAAATTCTATACAGTGCTCCTGTTGCGAATATAAACTTTGGCTATATAATTGAAACAAAATGTCTTTACTCATGTACTCAGTGCACTATTTTGGTAAATGCCCACATGTCTGTTGTCTTTCCAACCATTTTCTGCAGCTGCGAGTTAGCTTTCATCGACTTATGATGAAGAACATCCTTTGGACATCAATGTTTCAGAATTTCCTATCATTTACGACTTTGTTAGCACGCCATTCTACCTAGAAAATGGATAACCGCACAAATCCAAACTGTACTCCGCCTGTCATAGAGTCACAGATTCAGAGAGGTTTACAGCATGCAAGTAGGCCCTTCTGTTCAACTTGTCCGTGCCACCCATTTTTAAATACTAAGCTAATCCCAATTGCCCACGTTTAGCCCAAATCCCTGTGTACAGATCTTACTCATGTAACTGTCTAAACGCATTTTAAAAAACAGTATTGCACCTGCCTCTACTACTGCCTCAGATAGCTTCTTCCAGACACTCTGTGTGAAAAAAAAACTGCCCTTCTGGGCGCTTTAGTATTTCTCCCCTCTCACATTAAACCAATGCCTTCTAGTTTCAGATTGGCCTACCTTTGGGAAATTATATTGACTATCTTGCTGATCTATGATCCTCATTAATTTATAGACCTCTAAAAGATCACCCTTAAGTCTCCTACACTCCAGAGTAAAAAAGTCCCAGTCGATCCAACCTCTCCTTATAGCTCAAACCATCAAATCCCGACAGCATCCTAGTAAATATTTTCTGCACTCTTTCTAGTTTAATAATATGCTTTCTATAAGAGGCCAGAACTGTACACAGTATTCCAAGTGTGGCCTTACTAATGTCTTATCCAACTTCAACAAGACGTCCCAACTTCTGTATTTAATGTTCTGACCAATGAAACCAAGCATGCAGAATGCCTTTTTCACCACTCTGCCCACCTGTGACTACACTTGCAAGGAGCTATCAACCTGTACCCCCAGATCTCTTTGTTCTACAACACTCTCCGAAGCCCTACTGTTAAATGAGTAAGTTCATTTAACGCAGCCAATCTACCAAAATGTGTCACCTCACATTTACCTAAATTAAACTCCATCTGTTATTCATCAGCTCACAATTCCAATTCATCACGATTCCTTGAAACCCTAAATAACCATCTTCACGATCAACTATGCCACCAATCTTGGTGTGAGCTGCAAACTTACTAACCATGTCTACTAAATTGTCATCAAAATCATTACTATAAATGGCAAATAACAGGGGAACTGGCAGCCATCCGCTGGTCACAGATCTCCAGTTTGATAAATTACTCTCCACAACCACCATCTGTCTCCTGTCATCAGACCAATTTTACATTGAACTGATCACCTCACACTGAATCCTGTGAGATTTAACTTTACATAGCAACATACAATGCGTTACCTTGTCAAAGGCCCTGCTAAAGTCTATGTAGACAACATCAACTGCACTGCCCTCATCAAACTGCTTGGTTGCCCCTTCAAAAAACTCAGTCACATTTGTGAAACATGATTTTCCATCCACAAAGCCATGTTGACTGTCCCTAATCAGTCCTTGCGTCTTTAAATGCCTGTAGGCCCTGTCTCTCAAAAAAAGAACTTCTTTCAACTTACCCACTATCGATGTGAGGCTCACTGGCCTGTAGTTCCCAAGCTAATCCCTGCAGTTCTTCTTAAAGAAAAGCACAACGTTTGCCTCTCTCCAATTTTCAGGCACCTCACGTGTAATTATCGATGATTCAAATATCTCTGCAAGGGGACCCGCAATTTCCTCCCTAGCCTCCAGCAATGTGTTGGGATACACTTCATCAGGTCCCGGGGATTTGTTTACCTTGGTGCGCTTTAAGACTTCCAGCACTTCCTTCTCTGTTACTGGTATACTCCTCAAGACATCACTCTTTATGTTCCCATGTTCCCTAACAACCATGTTTTTTTTTTCTCAGCAGTGAATACTGATGAGAAAATAATCATTTATGATCTCACCCATCTCTTGTGGATCCACACATAGATGGCCTTGTTGACCCTTAAGAGGTCTTACCTCTCCTCAATTACACTTTTTAACTTTGTGCATTCGTAGAACCTCTTTGGATTCTTATTTGCCATATCTACCAAAACAATCTTGTGGTCCCTTTTTGCTCTTCTGATTTCTGTCTCAACTCTACAGCTACACCCTCTATACTTTTCAAGGGATCTACTTTATCCCAGCTGCGTATGCATATCATATGCCCCCTTCTTCTTCTTGACCAGCTCGTCAATATCCCGAGTTATTCAGGGTTCCCTACTTCTACCAGACTTGTCCTTCACTCTAAGAGGAATGTACTTTCTCTGAATCATGGTTAACACCATTTTGAAAGCCTACCACTTATTACATGTCCCCTTGCATTCCCAGAGGCTCCCCCAAAGAACTGCTGAAAGTTCCTGCCTGACCCCATCAAACTTAGCCTTGCCCCAATTTAGAATTTTAACTTTCGGGCCAGATGAATTATTTTCCAAAGCTGCCTTAAAACTAATGGAACTATGGTCACTGGTCCCAAAGTTATTCCTCACGAACACTTCTGTCGTCTGTCTTTCCTTGTTTCCCAAGAGGAGGTCAAGTTTTGCCCCCTCTCTAATCGGGCCATCCACATCCTGAATGACAAATTCCTCTTGAGTACACGCAATAAATTTCTCTCCGCCCAAGCCTGTAATACAAATGTTGTCCTACACAATGTATGGATAGTCAAAATCCCTACTTTCACCACCCTATTTTCCCCCCTCTGGGAGCTATCTGTAATCTGGTTCTATACTTTCTCATCCATTTTCCACCTACTGTTTGGGGGCCGATAGTACCACTCTGTCAAAATGTTTCCCCCTTATTTCTCAGTTCTACCTATATAGACTGAGAGGGCGGAGCCTCAGATGTATCCCCTCTTAGTCCTGCCGTGATGTTTTCCTTAATCAAAAGTGCTGCTCTCCCTTCTCTCTTACCTCCTGTTCTGTCTTTCTGATTGCATCTGTGCCCTGGCACTTTATCCCATGTTCCATGTACCCATCCATGCCCTGGTTTCAACTGTCTTGCCCATCAGGCCTCTTGCACCGAAATAAATTATGTTTACTCTGGACGTCCTTTGATCTCTGTCTTGCTTTTGCCAGATCTTTCCATTATTAGGATTACTGACACGTCCTTCACCATTTATTGTTCTCGCTTTAACTTCTGTGCGGTCCTCCATCTTCTCTTCTGTCTGCCTTTGGATCCCACACCCCTGCCAAACGAGTTCAAACCCTCCCGAGTGGCTCCATGTAATGTCCCTCACACAGTCTGCTCGAACTGCTTCAGACCTCGTTACATCAGCCTAAGTTTGATTGTTGTCGAGTACTTGTCCAGTAGTTCCGCAATATATGCATGAGAGATGAATTATCTGCGGAGCTGTAATAGCAACTGAAGAAGTTTGTATTCCATTTCAACCTCCAAAATTTCAAAGTCTGTTTCTTTTTTTTGCGTAGCTAATCAGAAGTAAATTGTCGACCATACTACTTTACTGAAGTGAATTCTGAACACTGTTTAAATTTACTTGAACTGCAGTGTTTCTTGAAAAGAATAAAAATGAATTTGATAAGCTATTTATTATATCAAAGCAGAAAGCAACCGACAATTTTCTTGACTAAGACGAGCACATTTGAAATGTTCGAGTATTTATGGTTACTACATAAAATAGCTTTGAATGACCCTACAATGAAAATGTACTCAGGGCGTAGAATATTGCACTCGAAATTTAAAACTGAAAACTGGAAAAAAAAATCGACTGTCATGGGATGAAAATTCTATTCTGATCTCCATAATATTCCACCGATAGTACATTTCAGTTCCCTGGCCAATACAAGTTAAATTGTCTTGACTAAATATATTTGTTCAAATGACTGTAATTAATCTCCATCAGCAAGGCGTGTCCTTGCGGCACTTGTGCATTCGCCAGTGTATAAATACATTGTTTTTTGAAAACACGTGCACACCCACAGCAGGAAGAGAAGTTTTGTTTTAAGAAAATGGGTCTGCCGATAATCATACAGATAGAAAACATATACTACCCTATTCTAGCTGTGATTGGAATTCCTGGTAAGTCAATTATATCTAGTTGATATTTCGTATTTACATATTCAAATACATAGATCTCCTGCAGTTGCTGTAATGATATACTCTGACGTACACATATGATTATTTATGGGCATGTAGCATTGCCATAAAGTAAATAAAAATACAAGGTTCCAGGTTTTGGTAAGAAAAAAAGGGATAACAGAGCTTATCATGACATATATCAGCACTGTAATATCTCTAATGCCTTCACAACTAGACGTGGTAATCGAAATAGTTTCGCTGAAATTCTTCAAGGGTTGTTTTCTTGTATCTCGACGAGTTACTCGACAAATAGTCATATCAAATGACGAGACAGTGTTTTAAATAATTTATTTACAATCGTAATCTTCATTGATGTCGGCAATTGCTATTGACTACCAGTCATGAAATAAAAATAAATGACCTTGGGCATCCCACCTTACTCATCTGGCATAAAATGCATTAATCATAGTATCGGTTGCAATTTTCTAAAAATGTAATAATTTAAACTCTGTCAATGTTGACGGACACAAATATAGAAAAAGAAATCCAGTGACCATGATGTAAACCCTTGTATTGCTCATCCCACAATTTAACATTTTTTCCCTGAAGAGCAATTCGAGAAAAGAAAAACATCAGCATATCTGCAATATCTCGTACTTCGTAATCATCTCCCGATTTATGGAAAAGAAATAGATCACTCGAACGTGTAACAATGTTAACCGTTGTCATGAGATATAGAATTTTAAGAATGGGAGGCCTTCTCAGTGTATATTTCTCCGAGCACCGGGGAAGAGGTTCTGATTTTCTGGATTCTGCTTTAACAAAGGTTTATCTATCCTCGAAACTTCAGGTTTTGTTTTCTCCTTATAGATGCTGCCAGACCTGCTGAGATTTTCCAGCGTTTTCTCTTTTGTTTCGGATTTCAGCATCCGCAGTAATTAGCTTTTATTGGATGCTCTCGTTAGCCATGTATTCGCATCCTCCTGGATAAATTAAATATTTCTCTTCAAGTAGCTTTAGAAAGGTGAGGTGAAGGCTCGTGAAATTTCTATTGCTATCGTGCAAAGGACATTGGAATAGATTGCAGAAATCATCTTTTGCATCGGATCGAAGACATTCAACGATTTAGTGAAGTAGAAATGCATGTTGGGCAGGAGCGCAGTAGGAGAATCAATCTGGTATTATCATCCGTATACAGTGTAGTCTGAATCAAATTAACTGTAGCGGGCGAGAGATGAGGGGTGGGCATAATCGCGCTTGTTCAATGCAGAGGGGAAATTTTCGTTCCTGTTATCGCAGGCGACAACAGAATCCAACCGGCATTTCTTCCTTTGAAAGTAACGCAGGATGAAGTGTTGCTTCTTTCCTCAATATATCATTTTTAAATACGATCCTTTATTTGCATACCTTCTGTCGAGCAGAATAGCAACTTTGTAGGGACTATGCTTTAACGCAGAGAATCCATAAGATTCATGTTATACATCAACTTGGTATTAGTAGTTTCAGAATTCTGCACTGATAGGGGATACGCTAGTCTTCAACCTTGCTGCTCATAAAAAATGATATATTTGCAACTTATTGTAGCATATTCTGAGTTCATGCATATTGTGTGCGTTGGAATTATTCGTTGACGACGTATGACGTTCTGCAGTGGAAATTGATGTTCAGCAAAAGTCTAAAACCGAGCGCCCTCTAGATAAAACACAGATGTCGTGACTGACTAAGGCATTCCCTTAACCAATCAGGATGAAGAATCGATTATGTATGAACCATAAGCTACATGTATTGTTTCAATCCAAAACTAACTAAAGACGTTAAGCACAAAGAAGGAATAGAAATAAATGAGTGAAGAAGATTGAATAATTACAGCAAGAAAAAAGTCTTTACGTAAGTATTTGACGAAATTGAGTTCCACACTAAGAGTTAAGTTTGGTGCCAGGCAGGAAAGGCGTTGGCAATATTTTACTTTTAGAAACCTGCCAAAAGATAAATTATGACAAGAGGACGGCAGAACTTCATATCAAGAGTTTGCATATAAACCTCCGTTCACTGACGCGACTTTGTATATTGATAACGATAATGATTACACTTTGTCCGCTTTTCAGCTAATTTGGTCACAATCGTCATTCTAAACCGTGGATTGTATGGTCTCTCCAAATGTATCACTCGTTATCTACTGGCGATGGCAGTGGCCGACTTAATGATCCTAATATTTGAAGTAATACTTTATGAGATTAAAGATGCGTATTTCCCCTATACGTTCCTGAACTATACTCCTATTTGTAGTCTCAATATCGCCGTACTTTTTGTTTCCATTGATTGCTCTGTGTGGCTAACTGTTGCTTTCACCTTCGATCGATACGTTGCTATTTGTTGTCAAAAGCTGCGAGCAAAATATTGCACAGCACGAACTGCTTTTGTGGTTATATCAGTTGTGTGTTCACTGAGTAGTTTACAGAATATCCCAATATACTTCATTTATGAACCACGGGAAATAATTGACAACGTACCGTGGTCCTGCTACGTGAAGCTAAGTTTTTATACATCACCCATCTGGAAAGCGTTTATGTGGTTGGAAAACCTTTTGATCCCACTTCTTCCATTCGTTTTTATTCTTTTGCTCAATGGTCTGACCACTAGGCACATCGTGATGGCCAACCGAGTGAGAAGATCATTGCGAGGTAACAACAATGTTGAGAATCAAAATGACCCAGAGCTGAAGAACAGGAGAAAATCGATGATTTTATTGCTCGCCATCTCAGGCAATTTTATACTGTTATGGATGGTGATTTTTATATTTTTCTTAATCGTGCACTTTACAGATGTGCAAATTTTTGAAGCAAATTATAACGACCCGTTCACCATTATGGAACAATCCGGGTATATGCTGAGCTGTTTGAGCTCATGTACGAACACTTTTATTTATGCGGTCTCACAGAGAAAATTCAGAGAGGAATTGAAACATTTGATATTGCGTTGCCTGGTTCCTATTGTGAGTAGAAAAAAATAAATCCAAGACAAAACATGCTGACTGGTTCGAAGCTCAACCATCAACATTCATGCCACCCAGTGCCGCCACAAAGTAGCAGCAGTGTATAACATCTACAAATGCACTGCAAGTTTCCTTAGATAGCGCCGTCCAAATCCACGACCACTTCTTCGCAGAAGCCTAAAGGCCGCAGATGTGTAAAAGATTAATATTTTAAGCTACATCGTCAAGGCACGCAACAACATGAATTGGAAATGTGTTATCGTTCCTTTACTGCCCCTTCGTCAAAATTCGGAGAACCCCATGATAACAGAAATACGAGTGCACGTACACCCATGGAGTGCACTGCTTTCGCCACCATCTTCTCAAGTACAACTAGCAATCCGCAATAAATTTAGACTGACAGTGTGTTGCCCAAATCCCTGAGAAAATAAAATAAATGAAGCAGTTTCTCTGTTCTTAATGCAGTATATTTTTCCTAGCATTAATAAAGCTTCTCTTTGCAAACAATATCTGGATATGAATTGAGGCTGCAGTTTTATCTTTATATTCAGAATCAGGACCTGTCCCCTAAAAGATGCACGAAACTCCCAACCCGCCAATCTTCCTTCCTATGAGATAATCGAATATCGGCATCACGAACAAAACCACCATTTCTTTTTGTTCCGTAATTGCCCTTTAAGAAGTTGGAGTACAGTTCCCAACTGAAAAAAAACGCAGTCCATTTTTTCTAGTTACAAGAGTGTTGTGCGACTTTTTCATGATTTTGATCCAGCCGCAGTGCAGGGAAAGCCAGAATCTGCAACGGAAAATGTTAAATAAACTCAGTTTGCTTGCTGATGAGAATTTTTATCAACGTTTCTGATTATTCTGGGAGTAATTGGGTTCAGGAAACTGATAGTTTGCATGAACACCTTGGGGGAAATTAGCAAAATGAATTTGACAGCTGTACCTAGCCAAGTATATTGTCATTGTCAAAGAAGGGACAAACAAGATATAATGGTTGCCATCTAAATCCTCCGCACACGTTCTTGACAAAACTGGCTTATGTTCCAACTTCAATCCCTTTCATTTGCCTGACCTGAATCCTCTAGCCAGTTTTTTTTTTCTTATTCACGACCCCGAAACAAGCAAGTGGAAATCGGCAGCCCGTTTTGTACGCCGCATGGTTCCATTAAGATCAGTAATGGGCCCGCAATTGTTTACAATTTGTGTAGACGGTTTGGAATTGGGGACCAAGTGCAGTACGTCAAATTTCTTAGATGCCACTAAGATGGGTGGTAGAGCAAAATGTGCAGAGGACACTGAAAGTCTGTAGAAGGATATAGATAGATTAAGTGAGAGGGCAAGGGTCTGGCAGATGGAGTACAGTGTTGGGAAATGTCAGTTCATCATTTTTTGTACGAATGGCTGCAAAAATGACTATGATTTAAATGGTAAAGTTTGCAGCATGCTGCTGTGCAGAGGCACGGTAAGAATTCTCACAACACCAGCCTACCCGAAGATAAAAGGCCGAATGCCCGTGACGGCTGAAGTGTTCCCCAACAGGGAGAGAACACCCTTGCCTGGTGACTGTCGAGCGGTGTTACGAACAAACATCAGGCAAGAATATTCTCTTCCTGTTGAGGAACACTTCAGCGGTCACAGGCATTGAGCCTCTGATCTTCGGGTAAGCGTTTTCCAAGGCCGCCTTCATGACACACGACAAAGCAGAGTCGCTGAGCATAGACTGATCTCACGTTTCGCACACATGAGGACGGCCTCAACCGGGATCGTGGGTTCATGTCACACTATCATGCCACAATGTGCCTGGGCTTGCAAAATCTCACTAACTGTCCTGTCTGGTGACAATACACATCTCTTTAACCTGTGCTTAAAGCTCTCTCCACTCACATTGCCTGTGCCTTTGAGACTTAATTACCTGTAAAGACTCGCATTCCAATCATTAGTTTGTAAATTCAGTTTGTGTCTTTATATGCCCTGTTTGTGAATAGAACTCCCACGCACCTGAGGAAGGAGCACCAAGCGCTCCAAAAGTTAGTGACCTTTGCTACCAAATAAACGTGCTGGACTTTAATCTGGTGTTGTGAGACTTCTTACTGCGTTTACCCCAAACAACGCCGGCATCTCCACATCATGGCTGTGCAGAGGGACATGCGTGCCCTTGCGCATTTTCGCAAAAGTGTTCCTTTGCAGACATTGCACGTAATTAGGAAGGCCAATGGAGTTTTGCCCTTCATTGCTAGAGGGCCGGAATTTTAAAATATAGGAAGGTTGTGTGCTGGTGAGACTATACCTAGAGTCCTGTCCACAGCTTTGGTCGTCTTACTTGGAAAAAAGGATATAATGGCATTGGACGGATATTCACTTGGTCGATTCTGGAGTTGAGAAGTTTGGTTTCTGAGGAGATACTGAGTAGACTGGGACTACACTAAATGGAATTCAGGAGAATGAGTAGAGAGCTTATAGAATCATATAAGATTATGAAGGGAATAGATAAGGGAGAAGCAGAAATGTTTTCACTGGCATGCGAAACTAACTAGGGTCTTAAATGTAAGGGAGAGCAGATTTAGGACTGAGTTGCAAAGGAACTTCTTCACCCAAATCTGCGGATCACTGGAATTCCCTATCCAGTTAAGCAGCTGACACTGCCTCACTGAACGTTTATTTTTTAAGGCAATGAAAGGTACACATTTTAATGGGATATAATGAATGAGTAAGTAAGTGGACCTGACCAACCATCATCTTATTGAATGGTAGAGCAGGCTTGAGGGGCCAGATTGTCTAACCCTGCTCCTAGTTCTTACAGTTTTATGTTATTATGTTACTATTCGTTAACCTGAACGTTAACACAACGGCCGTCCAAATGAAACCAATATAGGAATAACAGAAGGAAATTGGACAGCCAGATTCAGTGCAACTTCACGGTTTGTTTAATTTTCTCGACAGGTCTGAAACATATTTGAAACACAACTTGTATCCTGTTTTTGAAATTTGCACTTGATATATAACAACCACGAATCGAGCAGTGACATGGCAAGATTTAACATAATAACGCCAGCACGATGTGACCAAAGTTGAAAACATTAAGTCAGGTTACCTCCTTGGTGCAGTTTGGGGAGGCTCCGGTGTGTTCCATGGCAAGTCATACTACAATAAGTGTCCACAGTTAGAGGAGCTTCGCCTCAGCGTTAATATGTTGGACACTGAGTTGCATGTTGTGCCATTCGTCAATCAGGAGAACAATTCAGGCGGAATTCTGCTCCAGGCGAGAAGGAACGGGCTTTATTGATGAGTTGGACGAAGCTAATATTATTGTATTCAACGGAGAATCTGGAACTAGGGTCACTTTATGTAAAAAAAAAGCGTCGGCCATTTTTAACAGAGATAAGCAGAAATATTTGTTCTGAGAAGGTTTTCCATCTATGCAGCTCTCTCGCTCAAGATCAGTTGGAAGTGGGGTATTTCGTTATAGTTAAGGCAGAGCTACATATGTTCTTGATAAGTAAGCTTTCCGGGGATATGGAGATAAGGTTAGCTATTTACTAATTTAATGACAGTGAAGACTCGATGGTTATAGTGGTCTACGCCTCTTCTTTAGCATAGAATTCGCAAAATGCAGAAGGAGGTCATTCGTCCGATCAAATCTGCATCGACACTCCAGCAGAACATTCCACCCAGATCCTATCCCTATCACCCCACGCATTTACCAAGCAATTCCTCCTCAATCAAACTTCATGAAACACTAAGGGCCCGATTTCCGGATTTGGGGGCGAATGCAGCCCAATGAACTTTTGCAATGTCCCCTCTCCGCCCGCTCCGACTTCCAGGGCGGGCGGGGCAGAAAATTCACCCAAAGTGTGCAATCAGCATGGTCAATTTGGGAGGAAACCAGGCCAACCGGAGGAAATCCATGTAGATACCGGAGCACTGTGCAAAGTCCACAAAATCAGCTATGGCCGAAATTGAATCCGGGTCTCTGCCGTTGTGTAGCATCAGTGCCACCTGTGCCACCAATAATTAACATGCTTGAATTAAATGCAGAAGCCGTTCATTTGTAGCCGCGTAGCCGGCATGTATGCAAACTCCGCAAATCTTACCTCGACTTGTTTTCTTTGCATGGCATGTAATCACCTCTATATGACAGGTAAAATAAAAAAGTTTTAAAGTTAAGAGACAGATCCCATGACTCACAGCCGTATTAGAAGTATCTAACTGGAGTGACACACAAATACGCCAAAATTTATTGGTCCGGGTAATTCTATTGTATAGGGGATTTCGCCAGAATGAGGTTTGTCTATTATTTACCTGATTACTGTACTGTGATCATTAAACTTCTTCCAGAATTGCTCTATGATACATGTGAAAATTTAGAGCAAAGTTATTTCCAATCGCATGTCCAACAATGCGGATATCAATGTCCTCTTTATTTCCGACAGCCTCCCAGTCCTGAGATCCTGCTGTGCATATTGCTCCCAGAAGACAACGAGGAAACGCCCTGTGCTCCTGAAACTGCTGAGAAATCGACGAAACCGCTTGCTGTATATCAAGTCTTTTTTTTTAAATGTTTCGCTACGCAGGTCTCTAGGGATTCACCCGTTTAGTGGGAAAAAAACGTTGTATTGAGTTTAACAGTGGATATATGGAGAGAATATATAATGTCATCATCCTGCATTGCAGGAAATTCATAGTTAACTTATTTAGAATACTGTTTTCAATGCTACAAATTTCACCATTTTCTACATTTTTTTCCCTTGTAGCCAAATTATTGACGATTGGAATTCTATCCCGTGGAAAACGCAATCCCTCCAAATGCATCATACGATATCTGGTGGCCATGGCAGTAGCAGAGTTGCTTGTCCTGATATTTAGCATAATACTGTATGAAATCAGTGACATTTATTTTCCAAATTCCATTCTGAACTATACGGCTGCCTGCAGTTTTGGGTTTCATTGACATTGATTTCTCCATCTGGTTAACAGTCTGTTTCATATTTGACCGAGTTGTGGTCATTTGTTCCCAGAACCTAAGAGTGAAATACAGTAAAGAAGATACAGCGACCTTCATTATAACAACGGTTTGTGGGCTGTGGATTTTCGAAAATACTCCAATTTATAAGCCCGAAAATAGTTAATGATGTATATTGGCACTGCTGTTTAAAACTAAGCTTCCACACCACCGAGGGATGGGTCCCATTTTTCTGGATTGACAGCATCCTAACACCATGTATTCCGTTCGTCCTCATACTTTTTCTGTTTGATATTTTGATAATTAAACATATTTTACTCTCCACTGAATTCTGCAAGAGCCTGCGGAGTAGCTACTGCATTGAAAATCAAAGTGACCCAGAAGTAAAGAGCCGAAGAAAGTTAGTGATCTTATTAGCTGCTATTTGTGCTACTTTTATTTTGCTCTGGCTGACAGCCTACCTATATTTCACATTTGTCAACTTCACAGATACTCAGCACTTCAGCCACGACTTTAGTCATCCGCTCGGCATAATGGGGCAGGTTGGTTACATGCTTCAGCTTCTCAGTCACTTTATGAACAGTGTTATTTGTGCAGTGGCGCAGTCGCAATTCAGAACAGAGCTAAAGTGTGTGATTACATATCCTTTGGTTCTAGTTACTAAATTAATTAACTGATTATGATCACAACTGATAGCACATAACTGTAACAAATTCTAAATGCTATACGTACAGCAATTAATATGTTAGTTTGGAATATGGCATTGCAGTTCTATTATTTGGATCACATACGTGTGGTTTTGAAGAAGCAAGCCCCGCAGTCAAAACGGTCACAAAGGTGTAGCATAGATTCCGTCGTGGGGTTTAATAAATGTTACAACCATCTACTTACAAAGTATCCTAACTTGTGTACAATGCAGAATTTTTATTAAATTGAAATTCAAAATGTATCAATATATGCCGAGAATATATTTATATATATATACTATATATGCAGTGTGAGTCATTCGTGTCTGGCATCCTGATATTCATGCATTTTTGTTTAAATATGACTGTGTGCCCACGTGCGACAAATGAGTTTCCTATTTACAATTAAGGCACTTTTAGGCTGCAATTCCAGGTCTCAGTTCTGAAAAATAAAAATTAAATTTTAATATTGCTATCCTCGTTGTATTAATCAAACAGTAAAAACTGACTTAAATATTTCGTCAGCTTATCAGTTTGCAGGTGTTGTCGCTTCTTTCTAAGTGTCTATGAAATCATAAGTCTTCTGCGTCGCTTCTGCGTTCTGGGCTTTCAGGGAGGCGACATGGCCAATTGCCACCTTCTGTCTTCATATCATCATAATACCTCTATTGGTAGCAAAAATATTCAACAAATTCGTTACGCTTCTATATTTATATAACTGTTCTGTGACCCACTAATCTTCTTGCCCCTCCGGGCAAAGTTATCCTCGCCTCATAATTACTGCTATTATCCAATTAATGACTAACCGCATCATTACACTGCTCTCAACATCATTCTTGCATCATCACAGTGACTTCAACTATAACTTTGCAATTTGCTTTCTTTCAATTTTGACATTGGTCCTTAAGTCTGCCTCAAATTTTCTCACGGTGGGGAGCAAATTCGGAAGTTTTCCGAATTTGCGATGGCGATTCTGACGTTGAATGCCAGTTTTAAATAATATGTTTTGATTTAAGCAAACTGGAGAAGGTCTAGACAAGATTTACCAGGATGTTGCCTGGTAAGGAGGGCATTAGCTTTGAGGAGAGGTTGGAGAAACTTGGTTTGTTCTCAGTGGAACGACAGAGGTTACGGGGTTACCTGATAGAAGTCTACAAGATTATGAGAAACGTGGACAGAGTGGATAGTCAGTAGCATCCCCCCCCCCCCAACACACCCCGCCCCTCCACTAGCCCCTCTCCCCCGCCAAGGATGGAAGAATCAATTACTAGTAGGCACAAGTTTAAGGTGCGAGGGGCATTATTTAAAGGCAATGTATGAGGCAGGGGTTTTACACAGAGTAATGGGTGTCTGGAACTCATTCCGGGGGGAGGTTGTGGAAGTGAATACTGTAGTGACTTTTAAGGACCATCTTGGCAAATACATGTATAGGATGGGAATAGAGGGATATGGTCCCTGGAAGGCTAGGGTTTTTAATTCAGTCGGGCGGCATGATCGGCACAGGCTTGGAAGGCCGAAGAGCCTGTTCCTGCGCTATATTTTTCTTTGTTCTTTGTTCTTTGATTCTAGGGGACAGATTGTTGCAGCAAATGTCGTGGTTCCCCAAGACGACAACTTATTTAACCCGATTAAAACAGAGAGTCTGAGTTGTAATCTTCCAAGCAATAGGCTTTATTTCCAGTACAAGAGAAATAAAGCCGGGAGGTCCGGAACACTCCACAGAGCCCTCGGCTTACAGTCTTTTTATGCACATTTCAGCTCCATATCTCAAGATTCTTATCTCGCTTTTACAATGCGACCTCGTTTAGCCACCATTGTTTCTGTACTGACCCCTTATTTACCTTGCTTGAGATTGGTCACCCATTGTTACGTCTCTTTTCCTCTCGAAACCATGGTAGTTACATCCTTTGCCCTTATCTTTACGACTCTGCTTGTACAATAGTGGTTTAGCTGACTTAGGCCGAATGTGAAGAAAAACATGCTCACTTTATTCTTTCTTGCTTGTTACGATCATATATTAAGCTGGACAGCTGTATAGTACCCATTGTCTCCCCAAGTAACTGCTGTTTACTTTCATTCGGGTCGCATGCACTGATTTCATCAGCTATACTTGATTATGTGAAGTAACCTACTAGTCCCATCCTATCACCCATCCTAAATCTATTTCAGGAAGACACTCTAATACTATCCGTGATTCCATACTTCATACCCAGTTTAGGTACAATTATTCAGTACAAATTCTCTGAGTACAAACATGCTTACATACTGAGTACAAATTTCCTTACATATCCCCCCTTTGAGACTATCCCCTAGTCTCATCCCAATTACCAAGGCCAGCTCAGATAGTCCCCCTTGTTTGGCCCTGTTCATATGCACATATTTAATCACACTTGTAGGCAACGTGGGGGAGCCAAGTACTTTGGTCAGGGATCAATGTCCCCATTCTAGTCTTATCATGGCTTGTCTAGCAAAAGTCCTGATTTTTAGGTTGCTCCCCCAGATTGCCTGCCCCTAACAGTCATCAGCCAAAAACCTTCCCACCCTTGTCTAGGGAAGGGAAAAAGACTGATTCCTGTGTACAGACTAAGTCTCTTGGTCTCCGTAGGCATCGGTGAGGTTGTAGAACGATCCTCCACTAGTGCAGCTATTTCGCAAACTGACAGGTTTCAATTTCAACCAGGGTCATTGTGAATTCATCCAGCAGGGGCAGTTCAATGTTTCCCCATTCCTTAGTTGTCCCTCCCAAACGTGGGTTGCCGGTTACTTGTGTCACCATTTGTCGCACTGCCAATCTAGCAAGGAGGGATCTCAAGACAGGTAAAAAACAGCAAAATATTAATCCCAGGATGGTTATTGTCATGGCTGCCACAACTCCAGCTTTAGCAAACCAGACCCCCCATCTCCCTAACATATTGTCCAGCCAATTCCATACCCCATTGTGACTGTGGCTGCCTTTTCGTATGCCCACCAAGCTGCTGCCAGACCTTGATAGCAAGGAGGATACCCCATTGCTACGTCGTCTAGCTTGGTGCTGTAATATGCTACAGCCTGCCTTCGTCTGCCCTTGCAATTCTCCTGCATTAACACTGCTGTAGCAAATCCTGCTTCTCTGTTACTCACAAATAAGTCAAAAGGTTTGTCATAGGTTGGTAAAGCCAATGCTGGTGCCTGTGCTATTTCTTTCTTTATATTCTCAAATGCTTCTGAAGCATCTTTGTCCCATTTTAGTTTGGCTTTTAATTCTTCACACCCTGCCTCCTTTTCCCATTTCTCCTGTATCTCGGGTTTCTGTTCTTCATCAAATATCATTGTGCTGTGTAGCTCTGTCCTTGGCCATTCGGCCTGTGGAACCCAAGTGTCTATCAGCTCCCCCCAAACTTCCCATACCTGTTTTTTAACTTGTTCCTCTATGTCTCCCAACCAGTACACATTAACCCCTTCCTTTCCTGGTACTCCAAGTAAATACACTCCCATCAAATCAATTCCTTGTTCTGTACATTCTAATTTTAGTCCTAAACCTAGGATTGCATCTCTTCCTAATAAATTTAATGGCATTCTATCACACACTAATATAGGTACATGAGTAGTTTTGCTTCCAATGGTGACAGGTACCGGCGTTGTCAGCTGAGTTAACGTTACTTTCCCCGAGAACCCCACAGTTTTCACAAACTGGTTTGATAATGGTAGGTGATTCGCATATTTTGTTTGTATGCACGTACACGTGGCGCCGGTGTCTATCATCATGGGGACCTCAACCCCTCCTACTCTAACCCCAATTATGGGTTCCTGATCTGCTGTATCTGTTATTTGTACGTACTGTCCTACCATTTCAGGGTTCTCTGGGCCCCCCTATAGGGAGCTCTGAAAATTCACAGGTCCCTGCAGCACAGGGGTGTTACTCAACGGCATTTGCGCCATTTGCTGGCCTATCTGCTGCTGGTTTTCTCCCTGCCTGTAAGAGTTCTGTGGGCAATTTCTTTTTATATGTCCTGCTTCCCCGCACCCCCAGCATACGCCTGGAGGGCCAGGCGGCGGTCCCTGCCTTAGAAGCTGCTGATTTCCCTGTCCCTGTCCTCTCTGATTCTGATAGGGTGGCCTGCCACTTCCCTGTCCTTTCTCATTTCTATTCCAATCAGTCTGATTTTGTGGAGCATAAGGGTTTTGATAATTTAAGCCATAGCCTCCTGGGTTCATGGACAGCAGGAAGGCAGAAATGTTATAGGTTATGATGGGCTGGCCTCCATCTCCGTTTCTCCCTAGCATCGGTGCAGGTATTTCCTCTGTCTTTTGGTTCACCACCATCGGTGCTATTTTCTTGGGTGTGGGGTCTTCTTTCACTTTCAGCTTTTCCTTACTTTTAATTTCTTCCAGCTGGGCTTGCAGGAGTTTGCGTTGTATCTCCTTCAACTGTTTGTCTGCATTTTTTTCCTCCCTGCGGTGTCTCTCCACTGCATGGGCAACATAGTCCACAAACTCTTAGTAGTTTTTCGAATCCAGGCCCACCACTTCTTCCAGTCTTGCCTTAGCTGAAGTCGGCAGGCCTGCCAGGATTGCGGTTCGGAACAGGGAGTTGGTTAGCGGGTCTGTTAGAATGTCCCTCTCCGTGTCCCTTCTCCACCTTCTTAATTGGTTTTCTATGTACACGGCCGCATTCTCTTCCTCACCCAACGGTTCCCCTCTCAGAGTTTTTATATCCATCCGATTGGGGTACATATCCCTTAGTGCTTGCCAAATGTCGTGGCGGTATGGATCCATTAGTGTCCCATCCACATCCGGGTCATAGGCTGCAGTCGGGATGCCAGCACGTCTCATTACTTCAGCCATTTGGTCCATTCCTAACACTTTTGTCAGGAGAGCTTTGATGTCACCCAGCGCCATCCTCTTTCCCATCATTCCAGCCTCCAGCTGTCCAATCCACCTTCCAGCTCCGTCCAAAATATTGGGTAATTCGTTAATTAAATTGGGCAAGTCCTGACCTGACCAAGGAATATATTGCAGTCTGCCACCCTTCAGAATCACCGGGAACGTCCCTTTCTCTCTTTGATCCACTGCTGGATATTTTACAGGTTGGTGTCTTTTCCGCATTGATTTTCTTCGTCCCCCTAACACTGACTGTCTCTCCTCCTCTTCACTACTTTCTTCTGTCCCTTCTTCCATTCTTTCTCTCTCTGGGTGCTTCCATGTCCAGGCTTTCCCAAACTTTCGTCTGTCACCCCCTCTTTGTACTTCCCAGCATTTTCCTCTGTGTTTCTTTCTTTCTCTTTTTCCTCTTTCCTCACTCCGACTCTCTTTCCTTCTATCTTTTCTTGTGGTATCTCACTTTCACATTCGTGGAGATCCTCTCTCATTTTTTGCTCGCATTCTTTTCTGGCCCCAGTCCCTTCTCTTCCGTGCCTCTTGTCTCTTTCTCCTTCTATTACCTTTTTTGCCCATTCCAAAAGATCTACCGCGTTTACTTCTGCCTCTAACTGCCTCCTCCTTTGAATTAACCCATCCAGGTTTTCTTCCATCCTCTTAGTCTCTTCCTCAATACCTTGTCTCCTTTCTTCCTCCTTCTGTGCCCACTGTTCCTTTGTCATTTGCTTCACGTCAAACTCTCCCTCAAAATTCATTGTACCTGATATAACTGGGTACAGTCCTACGGGATTTGACCCTTCCAGGTATGGGGGTGGGGCTACGTTTGGGTCCTCCAGTTCCTTTTTTTCCTGAGTCTGGACTGGCATTAGCATCCTACCCCTCCCCCATGCCCTTCTTCTCTCTCTCCCTTCTTCTTCGAACAACGCTAATATCTCTAACTCCTTTTCTCGCTTCTCCCTTCTTTTGCTCGATCTATCCTTGATTTTATAGTTCTTTATCATTCCCTTCTGATCCTCACACCTCTTTATGCACCAGGTGCCTTCCTCCGGCCACTGTGTATTTGTCTTACTTGTTCTTTTAGCCCACTTTTTAGAGATATGTGCTATATCCCCTCTGAGGGCTGGGAACTTATCCTCTAACATCTCCACTGGTGTTTTAGCTTTGCTTGCCATTATTCGTCTTTTCAGATTGGTATCGCAATTTTTATCACTTAATTTGTCAGAGTTTGGTATCACAGTGACTACCACCCGATGTATTGCCTTTCCGTGGTCAGTCCCCTGTTCACTTTTCCCCTGTGATTCCCCTGCCAGTATTTGTAAGTCTAACCGGGGTTCCGATATCCACTTCCCCGTAGCCCCCTGTCCTGGCACTATCTTTCTTTACTCCGGCGATCTCTCAGACAGATTCTTTCTTACTCTCATCTGAACATCACATCCCAGGCATCCTTTTCTAGCCTTTACACTCACTTCAAACTTCTGAGCTTCGCATAGGGGGCTACCCCTCTTAACAACTGGTCTAAGGCTGGGTGTAAAGACAGACACCTCCTTATTTGCACGTGCTCAGCTCAGACCTCTCACACACTCACACTCTTTCATCACAGATGAGCACCTACTGTACTTTGATTCACTCCCTTAAATTCGGTAATCTATTCCGGAGCTCCGGTTGTGGCCATTCAACCGGACCCGTAAACAGATCCCAGGTTTCAGCACCAATTCTTGTAGGTAAAGATACCTCTGAGACTAATTGTGAGTCAAAGTACAGCAGTTTAATTAACTAAAGCCTGATTCAGAAAATCCAAAATAAGATTTATTTTTATCACCTTTAAATATCCTCACTAAATCAAGACCCTTGCACCTTCTTACAATTCTGGTACAATAAAACAAAACATCACTTGGAACACAGATGCACGAAGAAATACTGAAAGCATTCTAATGTGCAATCTACATGTTTAATTATTTCTACAGCTCTGCCTTTGTAACCAACACAGGCAAGTACAAAATCAAATCTACTGTGTGCCTAAATGGTTAACTCTCCTTACAACTTTAAGATGCAATGTAATGCCACCTTTCCCACTTGGCAGAATTCAAATCTCTGTCCGATCCCTACATAATTTAGTAAACTTAAAGCAACTCACTTTGATTGGCTATACCTATTACATCACCTGAGGGTCTCAATTACACAGTTCCACCCTCTCTCTCTCTCTCTCTCTCTCTGTACCATACAGAGTCAGCCTGCTTGTCTCTTTTTTTAACCCTTTACTGGTGGGAGCTCACTGGCCTCTAATAAATTTGATGGGTGTCTCATGTCGTGACAAATCCCCTTCTCTCTCAAACAGTCATATAGTCATGCACAATTCCAAATACATAACTGCTATTAGCGTTCACCCCGCACCTCAGTAAAAGCCTATGTCAGGGTTCCCAGTTCCACTGACATACTTCTCTCTACTCTTTCTGCTTCCTCATCACATAACCTCCCCTTAGTTTTAACTACCGTATTAGGTAAGAGAGCAATCTCTCACAGATCTCTCTCCCTCTCGGGTGACGTCTTTTCCCCGAGGTCCTGGGTAGGTTCGGACTGGCAGGCCTTCCTACACTTACTCTCCTTGGGCAAGTCGTAACCTGGAATCCCGCTCCAAACCGCTTGACTTAACCTAGTTGCATCGATTAGCGTTCGGTTCTTTTTGCGTCGCACTTTTTACCCATTCACAGACAACACAGTATTCGCAGCGCGCTTTGCATGCAAAACTCTACCCTTCAGATCAGACTCAGTCTCTCAAAATGTTTTCCCCAATTTAGTTTTACCTTTGCAGGATGTTCTTTGGGTTGGGGAGATCCAGGACCAGCAGAGAGCCGGGTGCGCCGGGCCTCGAGATCCCTTTTTCCGACAACAAGGATTTACATGCAATATAAGTCTGCTCACCTTGCTGTCAGAATGCCGGCTTTGGGATGTCCAGCCCCAGTCGGACCACCGTCTCCGCTGCTCCTTCCAGATGCTATTTTCTGGGCGATTTCCCACAACACCCTGCTCGCAGCGCCAATTTTGTCGTGGTTCCCCAAGACGACAACTTATTTAACCCGATTAAAACAGAGAGTCTGAGTTGTAATCTTCCAAGCAATAGGCTTTATTTCCAGTACAAGAGAAATAAAGCCGGGAGGTCCGGAACACTCCACAGAGCCCTCGGCTTACAGTCTTTTTATGCACATTTCAGCTCCATATCTCAAGATTCTTATCTCGCTTTTACAATGCGACCTCGTTTAGCCACCATTGTTTCTGTACTGACCCCTTATTTACCTTGCTTGAGATTGGTCACCCATTGTTACGTCTCTTTTCCTCTCGAAACCATGGTAGTTACATCCTTTGCCCTTATCTTTACGACTCTGCTTGTACAATAGTGGTTTAGCTGACTTAGGCCGAATGTGAAGAAAAACATGCTCACTTTATTCTTTCTTGCTTGTTACGATCATATATTAAGCTGGACAGCTGTATAGTACCCATTGTCTCCCCAAGTAACTGCTGTTTACTTTCATTCGGGTCGCATGCACTGATTTCATCAGCTATACTTGATTATGTGAAGTAACCTACTAGTCCCATCCTATCACCCATCCTAAATCTATTTCAGGAAGACACTCTAATACTATCCGTGATTCCATACTTCATACCCAGTTTAGGTACAATTATTCAGTACAAATTCTCTGAGTACAAACATGCTTACATACTGAGTACAAATTTCCTTACACAAACTCGCCGTTTATTTTGTTCTACAATCAGCAGTGGATACACCATGAGACGTAAAAAGCATAGGCCCTTCAAGAGTGATGCCGCAGAGTAGATAACGTAAATGAAAGTTTGAGTGTCCAATTATATTTGTGAACTAAATTGCCGAAAAAGGCAATGCTGCGGGATGTGGTTTCCGAATGATAATTTTCAACCATCGATTTTAAATTTGTTGGCTTCCAATTATAGTGTTTACTTTTGTCTGGTCTCTTACATTGTGCTCTGGTCATATTAAATTGGATCAATTCCGCATGAGCCTCAAATTTCCGTCGTGGGCTGGAGGGGGTTCAATTTATATTGACATTTTTTTCCTGTTCAATAGCCCTCCATAAACAAACCTCCATAATTATTATGATTCTCCGCTTCGTAAATGGTAGGTATTTCCCACAACCCTGAAGTACTAAGGGTTCCAATTGTCCATTATTAATTTTCACGGCAAGCCGAAGGAAGATGAAATGAAATAGGATTGGCTTAATTTCACTCCGAGATACACGCGACAGGAGTTTCACAATGAACAGCTATTCGCATTCGCAAATTCAGGAAACGAAAGAGGATTCGGGGCACTGTCGCACCAAATAAAAGTTCATGTTTACCTGTGTGGCACGGGTCCAGAATCAGACGTCATCTGAAATGCTCCTTTTGAAGGAAAGGCTAACAAATTGTTAGTCATCTGTCTTTTCCAGAGAGGGACTCAAACGATTGGGAGAAGGCAGATCAGGCAGACCTGGCGTCGCTTAGTCTGGCGATAAGAGATCGAGCTATTAGCAGTTTGGATAAAGGCACAGGAGTTCATTGCGTTGCCACCTGCTTGAGCTCATGAAGCAGAGGCGATTGCCTACAGTTCTGTTCGTATTTGCGATTGAACAATAATTTTCTGACTTCAGTTCTCACGAAACGTAATGCAATGCAGCTTGAAGAGAGAATATGTGACATCTCCCACAACCAGTGCTCGATGTGGGGCAAAGATTTATCTTCACCTAGCTGGGAACTTGAGGCGAATAATTAGAGTTATAAAGCTTTTGATCTTCAAAATACTAATTTCGAAAATGCAGTAGAACAATTACAGCTTCGACTATTAACTACATTATAGCAGATTAGGATCTACCTTTGTGGAATTTGGCTGGGCGAACGCATCACTTGCATGGTTATCTTTCGGCATTGGGTGGAATGTTTAGCCTTGGGCAAAAATTTACACCCCAAAACGTTGAAGCTTTTCTCACCTTGGAATGACTGACACTGGCTTCGTGCTGTCGTAAATGGCACAGAAAGAAAATATAGTTTAAAGTAACCCAGGGGATGAAGTGTGTATACATACGCCTCGACTTAGACACGCCTAAATCTATTTAATTTCATTTGTTTTTTTTATCTACAGCTACCTTTGGGAGGATGGATCGCGAAGCAGAAAAGTGTGAAGGCAAACTTTTATTCACAGCGGCATCTCGAACACAGTAATCAGGGGAATTGGTAGTACGCTACTGTAAGTTATCTTACTTTCCAGCAAGCTTGGTCATTCAATGAGGCGTTAAATGAAATCTGTCTTTGAAAGCTGATATAGTGCTTGATTCCAGCTTCAATGCACTCTGTTGGACGCTTCGCACGCTTTTCCCTCTGCTGCATTTTCGGATGGGCCTGTGTTTTTTGCAGGTTGATGAACACTGAGTGGTCGAATGTGCATAAGCAACTCTCGACGATGCAGACACATGAGCGAATCCTCATTTTCGGAAGTGAAATCCTCTTACCAAAAAGTTAATCTGTTTTTGTATTGCTTGGATCCTGCCAGTTCAATTGACTGACCTGGCGATTCAGTTGCGTGAACATCGGGACTGGAACGCACCAGTTGACGGGAAAATCGGTAAGTTTAAACAACCGTAGGCCGCTTATAGGATATTGACTTGGAGCTTACCACTACTGTAGAGTTTAAACATTCTGTTCTGGTGCATCCCTCAACTCGGTTCAGCCTTTCGGGGCCCGGATGACAGAAAAAGATTGTTGTTGCAAAGTACTTTGCCCGCTCGCACACGCGTGTTGGCTAAGGCAAGAGCATAGCGGGTTAGGCATGGTGTCCAAACTGTTTGGGGTCCCTTTGCGGATGCGTTGGATAATGGTTTATGTGCCGCTTGTGATACCACTGAAGATGGTTAATCGAATGTGTGAGGCATCACCCTCACAGATGCTGGGCATTTTTTGCACTTTCTGAATCCACAATTTGCTTCGTTCTCAAAAAGATCCACTGACTTCCTGGAAAAGTACTTCGGAGTTGGAAGGCGCGCTGCTCTAAACTGTCCCATGCTCTATGTGCCCGACAATGGAGGTGAAAACAACGCTACGCCCTCTGCTGCCTGTTCACATTTGGGAAAGCAGTTTCCTTTGAGGGTATTTTTGGGGGTATTTGAAAATCCTTGGCTTTGTGGCCACATTTGAAAAGTGGGGTTTGGTGGCGAGGCTGCCTGAACAAAGAGCACATTTACCAGCTCTTGTGGGGTTAACTCTGGTTGACGTAAATTCCGGGACTTTCTGCGCATCCTTCTTCTAAAATGGAAGAGTTGTTTTCGGAAAACCGGACATCAAGCAGATTACGGTTTCATTCCTCACATGATTGCTGGGCGTGTCTGAGGACGTTCTACTGATGGCTCCTTTAAAAGTGAAAATAAGACTCTTTTTTTCCACCAAGCCTCGAGTTCTCCAGCAAGGGAATAGCCTGGTTTCATTTCAAAACGACTACTTGGGTATTCGCCTGAGTATTTCGTCTTTTGTTTCAGGAATTTTCTGATCCATGTTCGGCATTGAGATTTTTGCAGGGGTCACTTCGCATTCCAATTGGCTTCTGTGGACCTCGTTAAATTTATCTGGTCTTCAAATATCATTGCTGCGTTAGAACGGCCGGCCCCTTGGTCTCCTTTACCTTTGCCAGCATAACATCCTCTTGCAGATTCCCTTTGATTGATTTGGTGTCTTTTAATGTGTCCGGCTGCAAACCTTTTGAAATCCAGGTATCTTTTTTTGGACACAGCATATTCCTGAGGGATTGAGTCGCTCACTATTGGGTGCCAGGTTTTTTTAACCCATCTGCAACGTAGAAAAGAAAGTTATGAATTTGCATGAGTTGCCCCGTCTTCCCTCTATAGTACGCTGTCTGGGAGCACAGTGCTTGGATGTTCCTTAAGACAAGTTCGCACAAGTTCGTTTTTACCTTCTTAATTTTTGGAACTCCCTCTTTCCTTGTTTAGCTCTCAGACTCATCGCCAGCACTTTTTTTTTTCTGATAAGCGTGTTCCCTGTGCAGGTCCTCTTCTGAACAGTTCTGCTTTCCAGCTTTACCTGCTGTTTCATAGCCAGTGTGCGTATGTTGAATGCAGGTCTTCGTTCATTCATCTGTTTTGAATGATGACTGAGGTTTAAATGCTGCAAAAACATCTGAGGAACTTCGGACTCTTATGCCTCAAGAGGATTTTTTATGACTAGTTCCCTGACTAAAATTCTGAATTCTCACTGAATAGCGAAGTTAGGATTTCGCTGCCTAGTTATTACATACCCGTTTTCGTCATATAATTCACCACGCTTTTCTCAAAATATCGCGGTGGTGCGTTCATTTTCATACATCACTTCTAGCCATCAGTTTCCCTTTTTCGGTTTTCAAGTGCTGCTTTCACATGTAATATTGCCCCGTCGCTTTAAATTCAATTTGGATCAAGCCCCGGACGAGCTCCTCGCTTACATCACGGGCAGGGAGTTAGACAATTTATACTGCCTTGAGTTCCCTAATGTGTATCAATCTCTAACGGAAATAACTCTTCCCGTGTTATTAATTTTGTCGTGTTTTCCCAAACGATGAATATTGAAGTAAGTTAATGTTCCAATAATAACGTAAGATTAAATACGAAACGTTAGTGTATTTTTCCAGGCACAAACAACAACGTACGCACAAAAGACGATTTTTTTTTCAAATCCATCCCTTTTCACGTGTACGATAAGCACAAGAGTGAAAAACAGATGGTTTGGGACATGAGCATGACAGAATACAAGCTGAGTCCAGAATCACATGGCCATTGGAATGTTCCTTTAGGGGTAAATCAGGATAGAATAGAATGGAAGAATAGAATTCCTACAGAGCAGAAGAGGCCTTTCGGCCCACCGAGTCTGTACTGACTACTAACCCGCCCAGGCCCTATCCCCATAACCCCATGTATTTATCCTAACTAATCCCCTAACACTAAGGAGGAATTTAGCATAGCCAACCCACCTAACCCGCATATCTTTTGACTATGGGAGGAAACCGGAGCACTCGGAGGAAACCCACGCAGACGCGGGAAGAATGTGCAAGCTCCACACAGACGTTGGAGAATACAACACAAGTCCTTGGCGCTGTGATAGTTTGATGTTTCTCTCCGCAATGGCAAGGAAATGTTGGGAAAAGGCACATTGAGTGCGTTACTCTGGAGAAACGAGTTCCAATGTTTCACCAGTCATGAATGAGTGCCAATTTTCTTTGGTGCCGCAGAGTGTGACGGGGAGGGGAAATACAGGGCCATATCTGCAAGTGGTGTTCTTGGAATCTTGAGGCGTAGTTGGGATGTCGGATTTAACTGAGGGTCGGATCGGAAAAAAGAATAGGAGTGAGTGGGATGCAGTGGAGTTGAGCAGCATGAGGGTGCTGGTGTGTGCGGAATGATTTGAAAGAGGGCCGAATGTCTGACAGCATTGTTGGGGTCAGGGGGCAGGGATTTCATTTGGGCGGACTGACTTCGGGTCGCAGTGGGAAACGTTTACATCGGGCCGTGGTTGGGTGGAGGGAGTTTTCGGAAAAGATGTCAATCGGTCCGGGATGGCAGAAGATGGAAGGTCTGTTCAAACTAAGTGGTCGTATGTGCTGTGCCAAATCCAGCTGAGGAGTAGCCGAGTTTGATGATGGGGCCGATGTAGGGGTATAGATAATTTGAGAGATCTTCTATTTGTGCTGCACGACCTGGATCTTCAGAATAGTCAGTCTGAATTTAGAATTCGTTTTGCCCTTCCAATTCTTATAGACAAACTATCAGGGTAAAGCCTGCAAAATTATCCTCAAGTGGAAATTTAAATTGTTTTCTTTTCGGACGGTTCCCAGACCAGCACAATTGGCAGCTCTGGGCAGTTGTCGGGGCAACGCTGACTAAAAAATGTTCCTGAGGGATTCTTCAGCAAATCACTGGGTTAGCCTCAAATGCGACGCAATGAAGCCAGCACGCTTACACGAATTATGCCTGGAATTCTGTGTTTCAATTATGAGAAGAGATTATACAACTTCGACATGCTTTCGTCGTAAACATAAAGACATGATCGGATCGAAGTCGTCGAGATGCTGACAAGAGACGGCATGATAAATAAACGAAAACAATTTCCACTGGTTGGAAATTCTGGAACTATGGTGCACATTCTAAATATTAGTGTCAGCCACTTCAGGAGAAATGTTCAGAAGCATTTCTATACAAAAAGGACGCTCGAAGTTGGAATTCTCTTGCACAGATGGCTGTTGATGTTCAATCAGTTGCTATATTTAAACCTGAGATATACATTTTTGAAGCCAAGTTTTTTTTTCAGGGATGTGGGCCAAAGGCTGGTATATGGAGTTAGGGCACAGATCACCCATGATTTCATTAAATGGCGAACACATCTGGTGGGCTGAATTACCTACACCCGTTTCAATGTTGGTGTGTTATGACTTTTATTTTTCTTATTTATTTCTTTCAAATTGTTTTCCTATTTGTAACTGGTAACGTTAAGTTCCATTTTTCAATTCATTGTCTGTTCGTTTGAATTCACATAGGCTTTGGTTTCTTCAGCGCATCATCTTACCTTACACTGTTATTAGTGCACCAATTTCCATCCCGGGACTGCATCATACAACCTTTTGTTTCACAAATAATCCTGTGAGCGGATGCATTTCCCATGACGCTCGTTGTTATCCGCAACTTTCTTCATCTGTGATTCTCGTTTAGTCACATGTGAAGCCTTTGCTGCGTTATGATCTGATCTTCAAATGCCACTAAGAACAAAGTGTAATCACGGTAGTACGGTGGCTAGCATTGTCCCTTACCGGGCTAGTGACTGGTTTTGATTCATCGGCTTGGGTCACTGTCTGTGCGAAGTCTGCACGTTCTCCCCATGTCTCAATGGGTTTCCCCTTGGTGTCCGGTTTGTTCCCATAGTCCGAAAGACATGCTGGTTAGGTGCATTGGCCATACTAAGTTCTCTCTCGCTGTACCCGAACAGCCGCTAGAGTGTGGCGACTCGGGACTTTCCACAATAACGTCACCTAAGCATTTTCCCATTTAAAAAATAGCTCATGCCTCCATCCCTCCTTTCAAAGTGCATGACTCATACTTTGCCGCATTGCATTCCATCTGCCACTTCTTTGCCCACTCTCCTAACCTGTCCAAATCCTTCTGCAGTCCCCCACTCCCTCAATGATATCTCCCCCTCTGCATATTTTTGTATCATCTGCAAACTTACTAACAGTGCATTCAGTTCCTTCCTTCGAATCATTATTTTATGTTGTGAAAATGTGTGGTCCCAGCACACCACTAGTCACCGGCTGCCATCCTGAAAAAGACCCCTTTATCCCTACCCTCTGCTTTCTGTCAGTCAACCAATTCTCTAACCCTGCCAGGATCTTAACCTTAACACTTAACTTATTTAACAGTCTCCAAGCCGCACCCTGTCAAAGGCCTTCTGGAAATCTAACCAAATCACGTCCATTGGTTCTTCTTCATCTAACTTTCTTGCTATCTCATCAAAGAACTCGAACAGATTTGTCAGACATTCCAGCCACATGCAATGACAGAGGCTAACTTCTGAGAACAGCCGTAAATCATTGATTTCAACATCAAATGAAGCGCACGGACTATATTTATATAGATCTGTACAGCGAAAATAATCAAGAATTTCCTGCTCAAAAAATGGTATACTCAGACATTGCAAGACAATTGGCATCGTCAATTTAAACGCACATCAAGCTGAAACTGTCTATTTGATTTGGAGATGTAGACTGTTAATTACACAATGTTCAGTGCTAACCCCGCGACTCATGAGACACTGAATTAGCATTTGTCTAATTAATATGGGGCCAGCATTCAGGCTTGGGTTTCTAAGTTACAGAAATAGCTGTTATGTTGTGTTTTGGAGCAGAGAATGTTTGACTGGCGGTATTTTAATGTAATTTGATATTGCAATAAGTGAACTCCAAAGCCCGTGATCTGCATTTCTATGCAGTTTACCCAGTGGCTTCAGGCGCATTTCTGTTTCATATATGCTGGGACTAGTAATTGCCGCTTCTTCCGCTGAGGTTTGATGATACAATCTATTGTGTGTTTTCTTTTCAGTCACTAGGAAGCTTATTCTGTGCTGATTACTTTCCCGATTCTGGTTCAGCATTGATTTAGTTTAAATACACTTCGTCGAAGTGCTGTTGTCAGTGTAATAGGCTGATCGATTACGTTGGTTTCGTTCACACTCATTTTCCTTTTTACTGGAGATACTTTAGATTCTTGGTACTTTGTTTGATTGTAATTACTGATTTAGGTTACTGATCCTGCATCCATTTCCTGCTCCAAGTTTTGAGTGCTAGTTTACTTCATGTTTTATTAGCTTAATTGAGCGCCCTTGTTTAGTATATTGGCGGAGGTTAATTTTATCCCGTTTGTTCTGTGTTTAGACTCAGTCTGCGACTCCTCCTGAGTTAACTTGCAAATACAGATACATTCTGCGCTATCGCTTTAAATAGCTGTGACTGGTCCATGATTTTGCCAGGAATTTTTAAAAATAGTCTTCGTTGCTTTCAGAAATTCATTTCGCATGTAGTGAAATATATATTGTCAACCACAAGTTTAAATGAAGTTAACGGAACTAGTTTGTACACGAGTTATAATTAATCATTTCTGCCACAAATAATGATCAGTTTTGTTTCCAATGTGAGGGTAAAAAGAGATAGGTTTCATATACCAAAGGCGTATATATCTTTATTTCCTGAGTGGAAAAAAACATGTTTGCTGATGCTCCTGCTCCTGGTGAACTATTATTTCAATAAAATCCATTCCACTGTATTCCTGTCAATGTCTATTCGTGTATTCCCATTTTACTCCCGTTGCTGTTCCTGTTACTTTTTAAACAGTATTGCTAACTAGAGAAGCATTGTTTTAGTTAATTATTGGTTTAGTGAAGTTTTAGTCAATAGGTTCAGTGAAGTTTCTTGCTCAGTGTTTGAATTTGGCTTATTCTTTTTTTCACTACAACAGTGTCCATGCCTTGTTCAGAGTTAAACAATTGGCACATTTTCATTTTGATTTTCCACATTAGATGTAACCTTCTTAAGAGAAAAATGTACTTTGAAAGTAAAATGACAACCGGACATCTAGAATCAGATTATTCTAGGTAAATATTTATTGTACCGATCTACAATGCCATGTGGTCAGGCATATCAGAACTAAATTGTGAAATTTATGTTTTAATGACTCAGAATTCAGCTCCTGCAATCTTTCTGGCTTTACACCATTGCCGTTTTCAAATCAATGTTTTTTTTGACGATGATTTGATATCGTAATAAGTATGATTTGTGTGAGTTATGTTTTATCTCGTATTTTTTTCAGTGCATTCACCGCTATTTTTCACAGGCGAGGGATTGTCTCAGTCCATCACAGACTGTTTCCAGCAATATGTTTCGATTATTTAATAAAAAACCAATGGATTCTAACTGTAGGATCCTGAATGGAGGATCGTTTTGAAGTTTTACTCTTCATATATAATTCAAAAGTTAATCAATTGTCTCAGAATGCTGACAGGTATATTAGAACTCTTCCGGTCCTTCAAATGGTCTCTGAGACCTTTGGATAATACACCTCATCGTCATGGTGAATTGTCTATATAACGTAAATTTACATTATGGTAGAATTTGTTTTTGTCATCAAGGTGTAGAATTGATTCTTCCATGAATAACAGCATTTTGGACTGATTTTGATTTGATTTGATTTATTCTTGTCATATATATTAGTATACAGTGAAAAGTATTGTTTCTTGCATGCTATACGGGCAAAGCATACCGTTCATAGAAAAGAAAAGGGGACAGTGCAGAATGTAGTGTTACAGTCATACCAAGGACATAGAGAAAGATCAACTTACTGCGAGGTAAGTCCATTCAATATTCTGATGACAGCAGGGAAGAAGCTGTTGTTGAGTTGGTTGGTAGGTGACCTCAGACTTCTGTATTTTTTTCCGTGGAAGGGAGTATGTTCGGGGTGCGTGGGGTCCTTGATTATGCTGGCTCTTTTCTGAGGCAGCGGGAAGTGTAGGCAGAGTCAATGTATTGGGAGGCTTGTTTGTGTGATGGATTTGTCTTCCTTCACAACCCTTTGTAGTTTCTTGCACCCTTCGGCAGAGCAGAAGCCTTACCAAGCTGTGATAGAACCAGAAAGAACGCTCTCTATGGTGCATCTATAAGAGTTGGTGAGAGTCGTAGTGGACATGCCAAATTTCCTCAGTCATCTGAGAAGATAGAGGTGTTGATGGGCTTACTTATCTATAGTATCAGCATGGGGGGAGGGGGGCAGGATAGCTTGTTGGTGATCTGGATACCTAAGAACTTGAAGCTCTCGACCATTTCTATTTCGCCCCATTGATGTACAGGAGCATGTTCTCCACTACGCTTCTTGAAGTAGATGACTATCTCCTTCGTTTTGTTCACATTGAGAGGGAGATTATTGTCATCGCACTAGTTTACCAGATTCTCTATCTCATTCCTGTACTCCATTTTGTCATTGTTTAAGATCCAACCTGCTTCGGTGGTGCCATCAGCAAACTTGAAAATCGAGTTCGAGGGGAATTTAACCACACAGTTATAGGTATAAAGGGTGTATAGTAGGGAGCTGAGGGCACAACCTTGTGGGGCCGGTGTTGGGGATGATCGTGATGCTTCATTACTGGAAATGCTAACTACCTGGATCATTTTTTATTTAAAGCATAATTGGCAATTGGTTGATAAGTAAAGTAGTTTGATCTTTAGCTATTGTTATCTTGTCTTTTCCTGTTAGTGTAAAATACCTGTATAGTACATGGGGAGAATGTCCAAACTCCACACACACAGTAACCAAAGGCTGGAATCGAACCTGGCTCCCTGACGCTGTGAGGCAGTGTAAAACATTCATTTCAAGTATACAAGACCTGAACAAATTGAAGTTGATTATCAAAAGTAACAGATAACTTGCTTGCCGCATTTGTCCAGAAATGGCTATCCCCAAAAACAGCAAAATCTAAATAACCCTCCTCAGCACTCAAAGAAATTAAAATCTCTAAATCTTACACCATCAAAATCGTGGAAGATTTGCATTGACAGAAATATAGCTTGAGCAGTCGCATTCATATAGTGGCTATTTGCGCAAGCTATGGGTTTTGGAACATCACCCGTCATAACGCTATGGATGTATCTAAATCAGTGGTTGAAGGCAGCAACTCATGCCAATTATGCTTGGGTGTGTATTGATGGACAACAAATGCTGATCTTGTGATCACTCACCAGATCGCAGGAAGGAACACAGATTATACCATATGCTATTTGTTGTTGATGAGATTTATTAACTCGCAGACAGATTAAACGGAGTTCAGTGGAAAATCAATATCAGCTGAATGGCTATTGTTGCCTGAATGTTGAGTCTCTATTGTTCAATTTGCACAAAGGTATTAGGTAGGATTCATCTTTGGCCACATTTAATGTTTCTTTCAACGGAATTGAGTGGCGGTCAGATCTGAAAAAGATGTGCTCAGAGGTCTCAAGGAGAAATTTGATGTCTTTATTTTTAATCCATGTATAGCAGGGACATAATCGCGAAACGCAAAGACAAAGTGAGGCAAAATGAAAAATATCTAAATAAAATTACTGAGGGTGAGATATTATTTGAAATGTTTTCATGAAATGAGAAAACATTTCAACTAAAGGGAAGTAATAAGCTTCAGGAGCGATTATGGATGTGTAATTATCTTGCTGCATTCAGGAAAGGTCCAGAAGATATTAAGTGAAATTAAATAAAATTATTTGTTTGGTCAAGCCTGACATTTACATTTGCCAAAGAAGGTAGAATAATCCCAAGTCATTATTGCCCCTGCAGTGCCGAATGTTTTAGAACATAGAACATAGAACATAGAACATAGAACATAGAACATTACAGCGCAGAACAGGCCCTTCGGCCCACGATGTTGCGCCGACCAGTTACAAAAACAATGACCCACTAGCCTATACCAATCCCTTTTCGTCCATAAACCTATCCAGAGATCTCTTAAACGCCCCCAAACTAGACGCATCTACAACTGCAGCAGGCAGGGCATTCCAATCCCTCACCACCCGCTGGGTAAAGAACCTACCCCTGACATCCGTCCTGTAGCTACCCCCCCTTAATTTAAAGTCATGCCCCCTCGTGCTAGCTTTCTCCATCCGAGGAAAAAGGCTATCACTATCCACCCTATCTAAACCTCTAATCATCTTATATGTTTCAATAAGATCCCCTCTTAGCCGCCTTCTTCCCAACGAAAACAACCCTAGATCCCTCAGTCTCTCCTCATAGGACCTCCCCACCATACCAGGCAACATCCTAGTAAACCTCCTCTGCACCCTCTCCAACGCCTCCACATCCTTCTTGTAATGCGGGGACCAGAACTGCACACAGTACTCCAAGTGCGGCCGCACTAGAGCAGTGTACAGTTGCAACATTACACTGCGACTCCTAAATTCAATCCCCCTACCAATAAACGCCAAGACACCGTACGCCTTCTTGACAACCTTATCTACTTGATTCCCAACTTTCAGGGATCTATGTACACACACACCTAGATCCCTCTGTTCATCCACACTATTCAAAGTCCTCCCGTTAGCCCTATACTCGACACATCTGTTGCTCCTACCAAAGTGAATTACCTCACACTTCTCCGCATTAAATTCCATCCGCCACCTCTCGGCCCAGCTCTGCAACCTATCTAAGTCTCCCTGCAGACTATGACACCCTTCCTCACAATCTACCACACCTCCAACTTTGGTGTCATCAGCAAATTTACTAATCCACCCAACTATACCCTCATCCAGATCATTAATAAAAATTACAAACAACAGTGGCCCCAAAACAGATCCCTGAGGCACACCACTCGTAACTGCACTCCATGATGAATATTTACCATCCACCACCACCCTCTGTCTCCTATCTGATAGCCAATTCCTGATCCAACTTCCTAGATTACCCACAATCCCATACATCTGCATTTTCTGCAGAAGCCTACCATGGTGAACCTTATCGAACGCCTTACTAAAATCCATGTATACCACGTCAACTGCCTTACCCCCATCCACCTCTTTGGTCACCTTCTCAAAAAACTCAATAAGGTTAGTAAGGCACGACCTACCTGCTACAAAACCATGCTGACTATTTCTAATCAATTCATTACACTCCAAATAACTATAAATCCTATCCCTAATAATTTTTTCTAAGACCTTGCCCACAACAGAAGTAAGACTCACCGGTCTATAATTCCCGGCAAAGTCTCTGTTCCCCTTCTTAAACAATGGGACAACATTCGCTATCCTCCAATCCTCCGGGACTACACCAGAGACCAATGACGACCTGAAGATCTGAGCCAGAGGCTCTGCAATCACCTCTCTAGCCTCCCAGAGAATCCTAGGGTAGATCCCATCCGGACCAGGGGACTTATCTATTTTCAGCCCCTCAAGAATTTCCAGCACATCCTCTTTATCAACCGTAATACTGTCTATTTTACACCCCTGCAACCCAATGTCCTCCTCAGCTATATTCATGTCCCCCTGCGTGAACACCGAAGAGAAATATTGGTTCAATACTTCTCCAATCTCCTCCGGTTCCACACACAACTTCCCCCTGCTGTCTGTAACTGGCCCTAATCTTGCCCTGACCAACCTTCTGTTCTTGACATACTTATAGAACGCCTTAGGATTCTCCTTAATCCTATCAGCCAAAGTCTTCTCATGTCCTCTTTTAGCCCTTCTCAACTCACTCTTCAACTCCCTCCTAGCCAATCTAAAGCTTTCTAGTGCACTATCTGAGCCCTCCAATCTCATCCGAACATAAGCCTCCTTTTTCTTTTTAACCATCGACTCAACTCTTTTAGTGCACCACGGTTCCCTAGATCTACCAAATCCACCATGCCTGACAGGGACATACCTATCAAGGACTCGCAGTAGCTGCTCCTTGAAAAAATTCCACATTTCAGATGTTCCCAGTCCCTGTAATCCCCTAATCCAATCCATGCTTCCTAATTCACTCCTGATAGCCTCATAATCGCCCTTACCCCAGCTAAAATTGCTGACCCGAGGTTCACGCCTATCTCTTCCCATCACTAAGGTGAACGTAACCGAATTGTGGTCACTATCACCAAAATGCACACCAACTTCCAAGTCTAGCACCTGGTCTGGCTCATTTCCCAGCACCAAATCCAATATAGCCTCACCTCTAGTTGGCCTGTCTACATACTGAGACAAAAAACCTTCCTGCACGCTTTGTACAAACACTGACCCCTCTAGCGAGCTAGAACTATAGCAACTCCAATCAATATTCGTAAAGTTAAAGTCCCCCATAACAATTACCCTATTACTTTCACTCCTAACCAGGATTGTCTCCGCAATCCTTTCCTCAACCTCTCTAGAACTTTTAGGAGGTCTATAAAAGACTCCCAACAGGGTGACCTCTCCTCTCCTATTTCTAATCTCCGCCCATACTACCTCAACTGACAAGTCCTCATCAAACTTTCTCTCCGACACTGTGATACAGTCCTTGACTAGCAATGCTACCCCACCCCCCCTTCTACCTTCTTCTCTACTCCGACTAAAGCATTTGTACCCCGGAACCTGCAACATCCATTCCTGACCCTGCTCTATCCAAGTCTCAGAAATGGCCACAACATCAAAGTCCCAGGTACTGATCCACGCTGCAAGTTCATCCACTTTATTGCGAATACTCCTCGCATTAAAGTACACGCATTTCAAACCCTGCTCCGCCCCACCCCCACTATGCCGTGCCTTGCATTCCCCAACTATGCCCCCCTCACTTTCACCCCCTTTCCTCACTATCCCTCCCCCCCTCCGAATCAGTTTAAACCTTCCTGCATCGCTTTTGCAAATTTACCCCCCAGGATATTGATTCCCCTCTGGTTCAGGTGTAGACCATCCCTCTTATAGAGGTCCCACCTTCCCCAGAATGAGCCCCAATTGCTCAAGTACCTGAACCCCTCCCTCCTGCACCATCCCCTCAGCCACGAGTTCAAACTTTCCCTCTCCCTATTCCTCTCTAATCTATCCCGTGGCACAGGCAAGAGTCCAGATATAACTACTCTTTCTGACTTCGCCTTGAGTTTCCACCCCAACTCCATAAATCTTTGCTTAATATCCCCTTCCCTTAATCTCCCTATGTCATGTGTCCCCACATGAACTATAACTTGGGGTTGATCTCCCTCTCCCCTAAGAGTCCTGAATACTCTGTCCGATACATCCTGGACCCCAGCCCCTGGTAGGCAACACACCAGCCCAGAGTCCCTACCCTTACCTCCAACTCTCCTATCCGTCCCCATAACTGTGGAGTCCCCAATCACGAGGCCCAATCTCTTACCCCTAACCACCTGAGGCTTGCCAATAGGCTCACCCCCAGAGACCTGCTCCCTTTGGCTATCCCCAGTTGATTTCTCCTCAACTGTAGCCTCCAGGACCGAAAACCTATTTTGGAGGGGAACAGCCCCAGGGGATTGTCCCCCCAACTGCTTTTTGCCCCTCTCTGCACTAATTTATAGTGTTAGGGGCACGAGAAAAAAAAACTACAACTACCGGTAAGCGTCCTAGTGACGACTTCCGGTTTCTAACTAATTTAAAAAAAAACCGCCGAAACTCGCGACTTAACACTAAAAATAAAAAGTTAAACGGAATAAACAGAAAAATATACCTTATTTTTGCCTCCTCGCACGCCCAAAAATCGCTGCCTCTCGACTCAGCTCCACAGGAACAATTTGGCTCTCTCTTCTGGATAAAGGGAAGCCAAGGTATGAGATTGATCGCTACTCCAAATTGAAAAGTTATGCAATCTGTCCTGACTGAAATGCAAATACCTATATGTTACAACATGGTACCGGGTCTCTTCTCCCAAGCAACCCGAGCCTGCATTTCCTCCCAATATGACCGAATTAGTCTAATTCACATTTTCCTCATTGCTTTCATTCAAACAGATGCTAACTCCAAAAAGCCCAATAGCAGTTAGCATTGCTGCCTCTCAGAGCCAGGAACTCAGATTTGATTCCCAGCATGGGTGACTTCTCTGCAGTTTGGACATCCTCCTCTTGTCTGTGTGGGTTTCTTCTGGGTGCTCCAGTTTCCTCCCACAGTCAGAAAGATGTGCTGTTTTGTTGCATTGGCCATGCTAAATCCTCCCTGATTGTCGCCAAAGAGGCGCCGGATGCGGCAACCAGGGGATTTTCACAGTGACCTCAATGCAGTGTTAATGTAAGCCTACTTGTGACACTCAAACAGAACTCTCAAACAGAAAGGTGAATAAAGGAACAAGCCAAGTCGCTGCCAGGTCATGTACATTCACGAATAACTTGCTCAGTGATGTTCAGTAAGGCTTCCAGCGTGGCCATCGGGCTCCTGAAGATGTAGAGCTTGGTTTTCACGGGAAGAAAAATAGCAGAGTTTAAAAGTTGATGATGATGAGTGGCATCTAATTGCATGTGGTACAACGCGACCCAACTAAAAGTAAAATGAATAAGGGTAAAGGAGACAAAGAGCCAATGATTATATATTTGCCTAGCGAATTGGAAGATGATATTGCCTCGGAGACCAAGCCTTTCTAGCTAAGTTCTTCCTTTTCTCACAAAATCCTTCCTGTTCACGATTTTCAACTGCTTCAAAAGTAAGAATTTCGAACCCACCAGGCTTCAAGAGTGGCTTTTCTATGATTGTGCAGAGCCCCATTGTCAATTTTCAGATAATGAAATATTACATCATTGCACACCACAAGACCCAAACAATATGCAAATGGTGGCAAGTAAAAGCCCATGAAAGCGGCTTCTCGTGTTATTCAGTAACATTGTAATAATGCATCAGCCACAGTCTAAGGGTTCCTATTAATGGGAAACTCAAATTATTTAGCCATATAGACCAAGGGTGCTCCTGCAGGTGACGGCCAGATGATCCTGCAGCTAGTGAGCAACCTTCTGACCCAGCAAACCCTGAATCACATGAAAGAAACAGATGTGATGGCATACAATGTGACTGACGCAGTTTGATGACCATTTCAAGAAACTCGGCACAATGTGAGCCTCTTGGTAAACGGGCCATGACTGCTGAACTGAGCCTTCATTGTTTATTTCTTACAATGTGCACCACTGTCACAGTCCAACGTTTCTTCCATAAGACAAGGACAGCAATTGACTGGGAATACCATCGCCTGCACGTTTTCCTAAAAGTTACTCGCTGTCGTCACTTCGACTTTGATCACCGTTCTCACAGCTTTGTGAGTTACATCTCTGACACTCCGAAACTAAAAGCATTCAGTGTGTGCCTTTAGTACATGGCGACAGTCCTTTCCTGAAGACCTACAAGCATCTTCACACAGGAACCGAGTGATTAACAATAATGCCGACGGCTTGAAAAATAAATGAAAATTTTGAACCTTTCAGTCCTGTTCCCCCTATTTGTGGACACCTTGATCTTCCTTAGGTTAACACGTGACAACTTATCAAACAGAAACGGAAAATGCTGGAAAACCTCAGCAGCTCTGATAGCATCTGTGGAGAGAGAATAAAGCCAACGTTTCGAATCTGAATGATCCTTTGTGAGAGAGAAGAACAAAGAAAATCAGAGGAGATTTACTCTATGAGGGTGTTGTAATCGGACAAAAAGAGTGTAATTGATGAAGGAGGCTGAGAAAAGCACTAAAAGAATCCATAAAGTGATCTGAATGTGTGAATGACAAAACAGAAGCGCAAATTAATACGGGACTGCCTGAGGAATGCGGCAGTTGCTCAGAAGGGGGGACCGGGGGATTGGAGGAGGGTGACGGGGGTGCGGTCGAGATGGAGAGCGAGAATGAAGAAGAGGAAAAATAAAAGTGAGAGTGAACGGTGATAACAATAGATGTATATGATGAAAAGAAGAAATGAAATAAATGGAAATAGGGTGAAGGTGGAGGGGAGAGTTTGCTCAGAAGTTGTTATTCTTCAATATTCATTCCAGAAGGCTGTAAATTGCCCAATCGGAAGATTAGGTGTTCTTCCTTCAATTTGCATTGGGGTTCACGAGAACATTGCAAAAGGCCAAGGGCAGACACGTGGACAGAAGAGCACATGGGCCAGAGATGTCCTTCAAATCAGTCACCCAATCTATGTGTGGTCTCTCCGATGTAGAGCAGACGATATTGAGAGCAGTGAATGCAATAGATCAGACTGAAGCAGGTGCACGTGAAATGCTGTCACCTGAAAGGAGTATTTTGGCCCTGGGCTGGTAGGAGGTGAAGGAGCAGATGTTGCAACTTGTGCGATTGCATGGGAGGCTGCCTTAGGTGGAGGGTGAGGCCTTGGGTGTGATGGAAGAGTGGACCAGGATGTCCCAGAGAAAAGGGTTCCTGTGAAATACAGACGAGGAGAGAGGGGAACATATAACCAATGGTATCTCTCGTAGTGTGGCCACTGGTAACAAGCTGTAAGGGTAAACTATGTAGCCAATGACAAAATAATAAATAAGAATCTGTTGGGGATTGGGGGAAAAGTTTGGAACGGCCCAGGCTGGGCCACAAGTGTTGAAGTAATTAAGTTTTGTTTGTAAATCATTTTACTTGATTTATGAGCTGAGTAAGTCTTGTTTCATTTTATTGCCCACAACTGAAGATTTCCTTCTGGTGGCTCAACATTGGTAGCAGAGGAAAACCCATGGTAGTTTGGTGATGGCTTTTGAAGAAGTGCTACAACCGAGGCAGAAGGAGATGTAAACCAACAGGATTTGATTTTCCCCCCTGTCTTTTCAGATGCCGAAACATATCGGCAATGGAATTCAAAAATGGAAATGTGGACCCTTTGAAGTACGGAAAAAAAATCTTCGCTTTCTTCATCGCAGAACCGCTTAATAACAAAGATATATCATTGGGAAGCTACACCTGCACTCGTGAACCCCTCAATCCCTCAATTCCCTCAATCCTACAAGGAAGTATCATTCTTTTGGAAGATGCCAAAATATTGTCATCTCCAAATCTAAAGCACGTAAAACTGTCAAGTTCTTTCACTTTCTTTCAGTCTTTCTGACAACAGACCCTAAATGACAATTTATCCAATATTGGCCGCAGACAGTGGATGCACATCCGCAATTTCTTTGTTCTTTGTTCATCATTTGTGATTAGCGAGGCAGGGTAGCACAGTGGACAGCACTGCTGTTTCACAGCTCCAGAAACTTGAGTTCGATTCCCTGCTTGGGTCACTGTCTGTGTGGAGTTTGCACATTCTCCTCGTGTCTGCGTGAGTTTCCTCTGGGTGCTCTGGTTTCCTCCCACAGGCCAAAGATGTGCTGGTTACGTTGATTGTCAATGCTAAAGAAATTGTCCCTTGGTGTCCTGAGATGCATAGGTTAGAGGGATTAGCAGGTAAATATGTAGGGAAACGAGGGTAGGGCCTGGGTGGGATTGTGGTCAGTGAAGACTCGATGGACCAAATGGCTTCTTTCTGCACTGTAGGCTTTCTATGATCCAAAACAGCACAGCTGATAATGATCTGATAGGGCAACAATCAGCCCAGTGTGAAATTTGCAAACATCCCAGTCCAGTCTGAGTCTACCACTAGCCAAGGATTTCAATTATGTAATGTGCATGGACCTAAAGATATGGGATAAGGACAAAGGTGTCTATTTATTGCACTTCGTTGATATGGCCACACAGTTTAGCAGATCTATAGTGATTTACAGAAAAGGTAAAAAGAGCATTATAGATAAAATTATGACCCATTGGACTGGAACAGGCTTGGGGCACCTTCAAAAGTTTTGACAGAAAACTAGGGGTGATTCACAAATAATGAACGAAGAAGAAAGAACAAAAGAAAGTTATGTTAGAAGAATAGGAACTTCGGCCCTACAAGCCTCCACTAACCATGCTGCCCATCTGAACTAAAGCTCCCGACCCTTCAGGGAATCATATCCCTCTAATTCCACCCTATTCCTGTATTTGTCAAGACACCCCTTAAAAGCCACTATCGCATCTGCCTACACTACTCTGCCTATCCCTCTACCTGCCGCTACCCCTGGCAGCGAATTCCAGGCACGCTCCACCCTCTGTGCAAATAATTAGTCTCACTTATCTCCTTTAAGCCTTGCCACCCCTCCCCAGCACCACCCCCCTCCCCCCCGCTCCTTAAACCTATGCCCCTCGTAACTGATTCTTCAACACCGGGAAAAAGCATCTGACTATCTTCACGGTCCGTGTGCCTCATAATCTTGAAGACTTCTATCAGGTTGCTCCCATACTCCGTCATTCCAGTGAGGCAAACTCTCCTTATCCCTAACGCCCTCCATACCAGACAACCTCCTGGCAAATCTTTTCTGTACCCTCTCCAAAGCTTCCACATCCTTCTGGTAGTGTAGTGACCAGAATTGAACATTTTCTTCTAAGGCTAACTAAGGTTCTATAAAGCTGAAACATTACTTGTCAATTTTTAAACTCAATGCACTGGCTGATGAAGGCAACTGTGCCATATGCCTTCTTCAATACCTTCTCCATCTGTGTTGCCACTTCCAGTGATCTGTGGGCCTGTACACCAGATCCCTCTGCCTATCAATCCTCTTAAGAGTTCTGCCATTTACTGTATATTTTCCATCTGTATGACACTTTCCAAAATTCATGACCTCACACTTGTCCAGATTAAATGCCATCTGCCATCCCTATGCCCAAGTCTCCAACAAATCTATATCCTGCTATATCCTTAAACAATCCTCAACACTCTCTGCAAACCCACCAACATTTGTGCCATCCGCAAACTTACTAATCAAGCCAATAACATGTTCCTCCAAATCATTTATATGTATATATATTACAAATTCCAAAGGTTCCAGCGCTAATCCCTGAGGAACCCCACAAGTCACAGCCTTCCATTCAGAAACGTAGCCTTCCATTACGTTGCACTCTGTCTTTTATGACAAAGCCAGTTTTGTATCCATCTTGCCAGCTCTCCTCTGATCTTATGTGACTTCACCTTCTGTACCAATCTTCCATGATGGACCTTGTCAAAGACTTTACTCAAGTCCATGTAGACAATATCCAGTGTGCTACCCTCATCAATCATCTTCATCACTTCCTCAAAAAACTTGATCAAGTTAATGAAACATGACCTCCCCTTCACAAAACCATGTTGCCCCACCCTAACACGTCCACTTATTCCCAAGTGGGAGTAAATCCTGTCTCGAAGAATCCTCTCCAATAATTTCCCTAACATTGATGTAAGGCTCGCTGGCTTGTAATTACTTGGATTATCCTTGCTACCCATTTTTAAAGGAAGGGACAGCATTGGCTATTCTCCAATCCTTTGAGACCTCTTCTGTACCCCCTGAGGACACAAAAATTTCTCTCAAAACCCCAGGAATTTCCTCCCTTGCCTCTCTCAATATTAATTAATGTTTTACAAGGCCCCCAATACCTCTACCTTTTTGATCTAAATATGACCGAAACTATCGGCACACCCTTCACCAGACTCATGATCCACCAAGCTGGATACTGATGCAAAGGACTCATTTAGTACATTGCCCATTTCCACTGGCTCCATGCATAGATTCCCTCCTCTGTCCTTGAGTGAGCCAACCCTCTCCCTAGCTAGCTTCTTGTTCTTTATACATGTATAGAAAGCCTTTGGATTTTCCATTATCCTACTGGCCAATAATTTTTCATGACCCCTTTTAGCCCTCCTGACTCCTTCCATAAGTTTATTTCAGTTTGTCTTGTATTCCCCACTTGCTTCCAAAGTTCCCAGGCTCACAGCCTTGACAAATGCTTCTTTGTTTTTATTATTTTGACTAGGCTCCCAATATCTCTCGTTATCCAAGGTTCCCTAAAATTGCCATGAATATCCTTAATCCTTCATGGAACTTGCCGGTCCTGAATTCCTATCAATTTACACTTAAAAGCCTCCCATATGGGATCTTCGCCAAACAGTAGCTTCAAATGGATTATGCGTCGTTGCTCTTTAAAATTATCTTGAATCTTTCAGCAGAAAGAAGAAATTAGTGTTTTGCAAAATGATTTCAATATTTATATTTCCATTTTAAAACTACCACTCCCGTTCCAGCATTTCACTCTGACAAGCTGTACATTTCGTTTTGGGACCAGTATACAATGGTGGCAAGCGAATGGTGAGTTTACCAGACATTTTTTTTTCGGAATAGGATTTGAAATCGGGTTTCTGGATTAGTTTAAGACCAGCAAAGGTGGGAGTTGCGAGGTCAGCCGGAGAGGATTGGTTTAATCAAATCTGAAGACAGAAAGATCGCGTATTGGAACTACAGCAGTTTAGGCAAGGAATGTAAAGGAAGTGAGAACGACTGGCCTTCGTGATGTGCACAATATGCAATTGGAAATGAAATTTAGGTTCAGACATGATACCGTGGTTGAGGCAATCAGCAAGTATCAGCTAACGTTGAAGATTAGGACCTGACATTCCCCCAAAATTTAAGCACTGTGGCTTTCACATTCAGCATTAAGTAACAGACACACTGTCTGATAGTACTGGGACAGTGGTGGCATGAAGTGACATGAAGTGGGACTGAAGCAGATGTGGGCGCTTCGATTGAAAATGTGGAGCGACAGGCATTGTTGGTTCAAACAAAATTAGTCAGTAAGGCCAGTGTGCTGTTTGAGCCGCTATCAGAGGAGGTATCCAGGGATTATGATAGAGTGAAAAAAAAACACCTAATGTGCATATGAACTAGTTCCAGAAAGAAACTTAAAACTCTAAGGAAGGAACCAGGTCACACGAAAATAGAACTTGAAAGAATCAAAAAAAAGTAACTTTGACAGGTGGAGAACGTAAGAACTAAGAACAAGGAGCAGGAGTAGGTATCTGGGCCCTCGAGCTCCGCCATTCAATAAGATCATGGCTGATCTTTTCGTGGACTCGATTCCGCTTACCCGCCAGCTCACCACAACCCTTAATTCCTTCACTGTTCAGAAATATGTCTATCCTTGCCTTAAAAGCATTCAATTAGGTAGCCTCAACTGCTTCACTCGGCAGGGAATTCCACAGATTCACAACCCTTTGTGTGAAGAAGTCCCTCCTCAACTCAGTCCTAAAACTGCTTCCCCTTATTTTCAGGCTATGCCCCCGAGTTCTAGTTTCACCCATCAGTGGAAACAACTTTGCTGCGTCTATCTTGTCTATTCCCTTCATAATCTTATAAATTTCTATAAGATCTCGCCTCATTCCTCTGAATTCCAATAAGTATAGCCCCAGTCTACTCAGTCTCTGCTCATAAAACAACACTCTCAACTCCGGAATCAAACTAGTGAATCTCCTTTTCATCCCCTCCAGAGCGAGTATATCCTTTCTCAAGTAAGGAGACCAAAACTGTACACAGTACTCCAGGTGTGGCCTCACCAGAACCTTATACAGCCGCAACATAATCTCGCTGTTTTTAAACTCCATCCCTCTAGCAATAAAGGACAAAATTCCGTTTGCCTTCTTGATTACCTAGCAACCTAGAAGGACGTTGAAAATAAACCAGATGCAGGACGCTCTTAGGGCGAGGTTTCTTTGCGGGGAGTTTAAACTTTTCTTCCTGAAGTGGTGAGAACTCGTGGAAAAGCAAGCGGTTAAAGCTACGAGATCGGCAGCAGAAATGACAGGTGATTATGACATCTTTCCTAAATCAAAGTTTGGGTTCCTACATCAGTTTCAGCCTGTGGGAAAGATAAGCTGGGGAAAAGAGAAATTCTCAGGTGATAAACGCAAAGGAGATCTCTCTTGAGATAGGAAGGACAATTTACTACAGGTTTGAAAGAAAATCTATGAATGTGCGAGAGAAATAAGAAATATCAGATGTTTTTATTATAATGAAGTTGGACATACAAAGCCTTGGTTTGCACAGATACAAAAATACCGGAATGGCAAAACTGATGATGATGATCGACATCCAATCGTGGGTGGCACAACGTGACCCGAGTAAAATGAAGTCAATGGGGATAAAGGAGACAACGTTGCCAATGATTGCACATTTGCCCAGCGAAACAGAGCATGTTTATTGTCTAGGAGACCAATCCTTTCAGCCTAAGTTATTCTTTTTGTCACAAAATCCTTCCTGATTCAAGAATCTCAACGGTTTCAAAAGTAACAATTCCTCTGCCATTAACTTTCAAGTCTGATTTTTTTTATGCTCATTGTACAGAACTCCAATGTCAATTATTAGATAACGAATCATTGCAAACCTGCAGGCCACATGACCCGAAAAACCTCCTCCTCTAAAACAAAAGGTTGCAAGTTTGAAGCTTGTGGAAGTAGTTATCAAAAGACGGCTCCTCGTGTTATTCAGTAACATTGGCATAACACACAGCCACTGTCTATGCATTCCCATTAACAAGGAAAGTAAGCAATCGATGTACATAAATTTTGGGGGTACGACACTAGGTGAAGGCTTGGTATTTTGCAGCTGATGAGCAATGTTCTGACCAAGCAATCCCCGAACCATGCGAAAGAAAGGAATGTGATGGCATGTTGTCTGAATGAAGAAGTTTCAAGAACACTTCAAGAAACTCCGCTCCATGCAGCACAATGGGGTTCTCTTGGCAAAGGGTCACAACTGCTGAACTGAGCTTTCATTGTGTATTTATTAAAATGTGCACAACGACCGCGGTCCAATGTTTCTTGCATAAATCAAGGGCAGAAATTGCCTGGGAATATCATCGCCTACACGTTCGCCTGAAAGTCACACGCTGTCATCGCTTCCACTTGTATCACGGTTCTCGCAGATTTGTGAGCAACAACTCTGGCATTCTGAATCTTCGGGCATTCAGTGTATGTCTTCACCAAATGGCAGTCCTTTCATGAACACCTACCAGCACCTTCACAGAAGAACCTCGTGATTAACAATAATGCGCCTGGCTTAAAAACAAAATGAAAAAATTGAACCCTGCAGGCCTGTTACCTCTGTTTCTGAACACTATAATCTTTAGGCTAACAGGGGACATCTTACTAAAATAGAAAATGCTGCAAAATCTCAGCAGTTCTGAAAGCATCTGTGAAGAGAAATTAGAACCAATGTTTCGAGTCTGAATGACCCTTGTCAGACCTAAAAGAAAAAGAAACGAGAACAGGTTTGTACTATTAGGAGGGGACGGGGGCTGTAATTAGACAAATGGAATGTAAGTGATGCTGAAGAAGGCTGAGAAAGGAGCTAAATATGCCCATGAAGTGATCAGAATGTGTCAATAGCATAACAGAGGTACAAAGTGATAAGGAACTGCCTGAGGAAGTTGCAGTTGCTCAGAAAGGGGGGTGGTACGAATCGCAGTGGGGGGAGGGGGGTGCAAGGGGAGGGGAGTGGGGCGTAGGGGCACGACTGTGAATGAGAACGGAGAAGTGAAAACTCGAAGTGAGAATGAAAGGTGATAAAAATGGATGACTGACATGAAAAAAAGAAATGGAACAAAATAAATAGAAATGGGGTGAGTGTGGAGGGGCGTGTTCATGTTCTGAACTTGTTGAACTCGATGCTCAGTCTGAAAATCTGCAAGTGCCCAAGTTGCCATCAGCTTCAAACAGAACTAGTCCACGCATAGGGCTACTTTGAATTGTTCTGGAAAGGAGGAATCATTGATGGATGGTGTTAAGGATATCAATAGATGATAGTATTGCTGGTATGAGCGCAACAACTGGGGGACGAACACACAATATTTTCTCTAACAGAACACCTTTGCACTACTGAGGAAATTTCTCAGCCCATGGCGCCTTGCCATGCAACCGTAGAAGGTGCCGCAACTGCCCTTTTACCTCCTCTCTGCTCACTATCCCTGGGCAAAAATACTCATTTCAGGTGAAGCAGCACTTCACAAACATATCCTTCAATCTCATTTATTGCATTCGCTGCTCCCAATGCCAGCCACACTACATTGGAGAGACCAAACGCAGATTGGGTGATCACTTTGCAGAACACCTTTGGTGCATCTGCAAGTGGGACCCAGGCCTTCCTGTTGCTTGCAAATTCAACACACCACCCTGGTCAGCTGTCCACCTGTCCTTCCTTGGCCTTTTGCAATATTCTAGTGAACCCTAAAGGAAACTGAAGGAACAGCACCTCATCTTGATCACTCTCTGGTGAAGGCCGAAAAACAGAATGTTATGGAGCTTACACAGATGATGATTTGCCTATTTTTGCTGAATAGCAGAAACTGGCACCTTTTGAAGCTCTGCAAGCTGACAAACATTTTCCACCACTGCACAGAGAAAGCATGAAACTTTATTTGAACAAAGTAACTTCTGCACAATTTAACTTCCAATTTATGAAAATTCAATCTGAACATTTTAACTTCCACAATACAACCCATGATTTGGCAAATGCAACTTTTGGATAAAAATTAAATAACTTAAAGATACATCATATATCTCATTAGCAAGGTGAAATGATTTCCCAGTGAGAAATGTAATAAAACTAGCTGGTTAATGATGTTCTTCATAGTGTATGTGTTCAGTGCCAATTGTTGTTTCGCTTGAGATTTCTGAAAAGTGAAACTGTTGGTCATCCAACACAACTCAACAGTGTCCATTTCACAGCAAGTGCTAGATTCAACTCAGCAAAATGGGAATATCAATACTTTCATAGATCGAAGTAATTTATTATCCCATCCTCGTGTTAGTTGGTGTTCCTGGTAAGTTAAAATCAAGAATTACTGAATTGACAACAAAAGGAGCTTTCCTCTTTTTGTTGTAGATATTTGTCAACTCTCTTGATGTACAGTTCTGATTATTTTCAGTACACTATTAAATCGACAAAATGTGTTAAGACCTGATGTGTCAGGATTTAAATGTCGCACAGTAGATGCCATCCATATGGATATCTATAACTGAGTAAAACTGGCTTACATGAAACGCACTGGAGGTGCAAATCTACTAGCTTTTTAGTGTTTGAGTATTAAAATTAAACATCATTTCAATGGGTATTAAAACTTGTTAATTTTGATCAATGGAATGCTAATAGTTTTGTTTCCATTTCATCTATAATGCCAGGACAATATTCTTACAACATCTATATTTCAATACAGAATTCAAAGTAGCATCCAATATAGTGATAATCATCTATATCTTCATCAGTTTATTTATCTAAATTGAGAGCAAAGTAATTTTCTATTTTCTCAGGTTTTCCTAAAATCCTCATTGTATGCATTAATAAAGAGCCAGAAAGATTTCAGAACTGTGTGGTAGATTGCACTCAGAATGAGTTGAGTCTAATTTTTGATGGGAAATTGTTTTGCTGCCCATTCTTAAACCTATCCTCAACTGAAATGCCCGGAGCTCCTCTTGTGTCTCTTTATTGATCATCATTATTGCATGGCTATGTCATGAGTATTTTGTGAAATGGTAGTGGTCAGGTGGTGGAATTTGATCTGGTAACTAATTCGCCAGTTTACTGAGATGCAGCATGAGGTTACCTTTAACACAATCCATCAACTGCAGCTCATCCATTATCTGGATTAATTGGATTTTGTACAAAATTTCCTTAATGTTGTTATCCAAAAGGGTTTGTATTTTTTTTAATGTTTGGGCAATTCAGTGTTTCCTCAACAAAATGTATTTTGAATCAAGCTGTTGGCAAGCAAAATGATATACTTATAGAAATTGATGAGCATCAGGCTACTCTCTTTTGATTAATTTGGTTTGACTTATCTTTAGAAATGTAGGGAGCATGAGTGACAGCTCATTGCATGACTGAATAATTTCTATCACCAAAGTGCATTGTGGAGGGGTTGCAATAACACAGATACCAATTGCTCAATGATACTTGTGTTTATCAAATTGTAACAAGCATTTTGGAAAAAAGACCTCTACCTTTGAAGCCGATCAAATCAATATCAAAATATTCCAAATAATGAATAGCAAAATTTCCACGTTCTTCATTTCCCAGTGTACACCCTGCTGTTGGGATCCACTTCAGTTAGAATCATAGAATTGCGCAATGATTAAGAAGATCATTCATCTTGTTGTGGTCCTGCCACTTTCAGCAACAAAACATCACTTGTTCAGCTATTTGTGGCTTTTTCTCTGTCATCCTCCAGATTATTTATCTTCAACTAATTGTCAAATGTTCTCTTCACATATAGCACTCAATGGCACTGTGAAGGGCAGATATCAGAGCTGAACCAGTCTTGGTCTAAAACCTTTCATCTTCATGTCGCCCTTATTTCCTTTTCCAAACCATTAAACTGTATGCTTTGGTCCCTGAGACTTCGGGTGAGACCTCCAACATTGGGCACAGTTTGTATCTTCTATTCCGTCTGGATCCCTCATTTTGGCATGACCTAAATCTCCAGCTCGTCTTCACTTTTCCAAAAAAAACAGCTCCAATTCCCCCAATCTGTATTTGTAACTCGCTCAATCTCAGGATGATCCTATATAATCCATTCTGGACCCTCTCTGATGCCTTCATCTCTTTCCTAAAGTGTAATGTCTAAAAGTAGCATAATACTTCAGTTGGAGAAAAGAAGTGGTATAAAAAAGTATGAAACAATTTACCACAGCTTCCTTCCTTTCCTTCTCTATAGAGGCCAGGATTCGATAAAATCAAATTTCTGCTTTCTCAAACTGCTTTTCAATCTTCAGTGAACTGTGTGCACATATTCCTCACCAAGGTAGTTGTAATTCCATGTTAATGGCCTTGTATTGATCATCTACTTTCAAGCCCTGTAAGTGTATAATGAATCATTTATTTCAAGATAATTGACATTACTAATATACATGGGAAATGTTTTTTTTAATGATAATGTGATTTTACATTTAATGGAGAAGAACTATGAATATAAATATTTGTTGCTCCATAATCGCAGAAAAGATTTATGCTTATCATTGTTGCTGACAGTTGTCATAGTTTATTATTAAAGTTTGATGTTCCACCATAATTTGAAGAGAATCATTAGTAATGTAGACTTTTATGTTTTGATCAACAAGAGAGCAGCCTATATTTTTCAACAAGATCAAAGTAATTAATGATTCCATAGTGAACGTACCCTAAAGTAGAAGCCACCATAATAAGACTAAAGTTTGCATTCAGGCTGAGGGAGAGAAGAGTTGAACCAAGACTATGTTTTAAACACTAATAAATGTAATTATGGGGGCATGAGAGGAGAGCTAGCTAAAGTGAACTGGCAAATTAGATTAAAAGATATTTGACACATACTTAAAATGATACTTCAGAATAAGCAAAATAGACACATCGCAATCGGAAGTAAAGGGGATGATTGTCCCAGAAGCACTGAATTATCAGGAAAACTGTTCTGGATCCCGGCTGTTTTTTTTTCAGTTCAGCTTCTCATCTGATTCTCCGCACTCCGTGCACTGCAGAGGTCTCAGTAGTGAATATCATTAGCACTCGGGGGTGAGTCCTATTCTCACCAAAGAGCCTGAAATCGATGGGGTGAGCAGGAACCCGTGCATATGCACAGCACTGGGAGATCACTGAAAAGATCTCCCAGCATCCAGATCACTGCCATCAAAACCCCCACAGACATCACTAGCTTCATCACTGCCCCTCTCCCCCTCCACACACACACATATCGCTGGCCTCATCGCTGGCCCCTACAATCCCCCACACAGACATTGCTGGCTTCATCGCTGACCCCCACAATGCTCCGACACATACATCACTGGCCTCATCGCTGGCCCCTACAATCCCCCACACAGACATTGCTGGCTTCATCGCTGACCCCCACAATGCTCCGACACATACATCACTGGCCTCATCGCTGGCCCCTACAATCCCCCACACAGACATTGCTGGCTTCATCGCTGACCCCCACAATGCTCCGACACATACATCACTGGCCTCATCGCTGACCCCTACAATCCCCCACACAGACATTGCTGGCTTCATCACTGCTCCCCCTGTCTCCCCCTACACACAAACATAACTGCCCGCTCCCCTATTGCCCCCATGGATCCAGAGAATGCGGTATCCAATCCCTCCATTCCTTGAACATACTGAATCCACTGCTGCCCTGCAGAGAACTAGCATTGTGCTGATATGCACAACCCCAGCTTGTGATCATTCCCTCTCTTGAACCGGAGCCTTGAGTGTTGCACCCTCCTAGACACAGCAGTTAATTGATTGTGAGCCCTGAATATTGCACCCATCCTAGACACAGCAGCCTAATGAATGGTAGCCAATCAGCATCCCGATGAATGAATGACACGCAGCCAAAAGCAGTCTTCAAAATCTCTCGCAAGTATTTGTTGCCAATGGGCCCTTGACTGGCCACACCCAATGCACCTGCACCCTGCTAATAAGCCAGAGTTGTATATAAGCTGCAGAAATGCCAGTCATGCCACAAAGATGGCTGCGTGGAAACCTACTCCCAGATTTTCAGAGGCTGACCAGGACCACCTGTTAAATGCTGTGGAGGAGAGGTGTCATCGTCTGTTCCCTGGCCAAGATATTAGCAGGGCATATAAAATCACAAACTCAGTTTACAAAATAATGGTTGGAACATGACTGCTTACAGGTAATCAAGTCTCAAAGGTACAGACAATGTGAGTGGAGAGAGGGTTAACACAGGTTAAAGAGATGTGTGTTGTCTCCAGCCAGGACTGTTAGTGAGATTTTGCAAGCCCAAGCAAGTCGAGGGGGTTGCAGATGGTGTGACATGAACCCAAGATCCTGGTTAAGACCATCCTCATGTGTATGGAGCTTGGCTATCTGTCTTTGCTCAGTAACTCTGCACTGTTGTGTGTTGTGAAGGCCACCTTGGAGAATGCTTACACGAAGGTCAGAGGCTGAATGCCCACGACTGCGGAAGTGTTCCCCAGTAAAAAGTGGCAACACCAGGTTTTAGTCCAACCAATTTATTTGATAGTTAACTCACAAGCTTTCCAGGGGACACCCTCTTCGTCAGGTGAACGGAGAGTTCTGGCCTCGGACAGAGCATATACAGCACAGACAGTTTAGAGATTACTGATTAGAATGCGAATCTTTACACCTAACCTGCTGTTCAAGTTCTAAAGTGGCTGACAATGTGTGTGGAAGGAGCACTGATCACAGGTTAAAGAGATGTGTATTGTCTCCAGACAGCACAGTGAGTGAGGTTTTGCAAACCCAGGCAAGTCACAGGGGTTACAGATAGTGCGACATGAACCCAAGATCCCTGTTGAGACCGTCCTCATGTGTGTGGAACTTGGCTATCAGTCTCTGCTCAGCGACTCTGCGCTGTCGTGTGTCGTGAAGGCTGCCTTGGAGAATGCTTACCCGAAGGTCAGAGGCTGAATGCCCGTGACCACTGAAGTTCACCAGGCAAGACTGCTCCCTTCCTGTTGGCGAACACTTCAGTGGTCAAGGGCATTCAGCCTCTGACCTTCGGGTAAGCGTTCTCCAAGGCAGCCTTCACGACACACGACAGCGCAGAGTCGCTGAGCAGTGACTGATAGCCAAGTTCCACACACATGAGGATGGTCTCAACAGGGATCTTGGGTTCATGTCGCACTATCTGTAACCCCCGTGACTTGCCTGGGTTTGCACAACCTCACTCACTGTGCTGTCTGGAGACAATACACATCTCTTTAACCTGTGATCAGTGCTCCTTCCACACATATTGTCAGCCACTTTAGGACTTGAACAGCAGGTTAGGTGTAAAGATTCGCATTCTAATCTGTAATCTGTAAACTGTCTGTGCTGTATATGCTCTGTCCGAGGCCAGAACTCTCCATTCACCTCACGAAGAGGGTGTCCCCTCGAAAGCTTGTGAGTTTATTATCAAATAAATCGGTTGGACTAAAACCTGGTGTTGTCAGACTTTTTACTGTGTTTACCCCAGTCCAACGCCGGCACATCCACATCAGAAGTGTTCCCCAACAGGAAGAGAACAGTCTTGCCTAGTGATTGTTGAGTGCTGTTCATTCATGCATTGTCATAGCGTCTGCATAGACTCCCCAGTGTACCATGTCTCGGGGTATCGTTTCCAGCAGTGTATCGGGTAGATAACATTGGCCAAGTTACAAGTGTATGTGTTTGCAAGTGTAACATACACTTGCAACTCGGTCAATGTTGTCTACCTGATGATTTAGGACATCATTTTCTAAACCTATGTCATTTGTAGCAATATTTACTGCACAACTGATTGTTTAGTTCCCACACCTTAGATAAAAGTCTCGTTTGAGGAAAGAGAAACCGTTATCTATTGTATTTTTAATTAAATACCCCATAACTATTGAATTCCTACACTTTTTGGCTCTGCTGCACAGGGGAGGTACAATCATTATGCAATGAATTTCGTCGATTGTTGCTTCTTTCACCAGAGGGGGCCATCGACCTCATTGTCTGCCCCCCAGTGTATCCAACGCGCTAAATATGTATGGCAGGGCCCTGGCCACAGAGGATTCCTGCACTGTCTGCTCATTCGCGGAGAACTGTTGTCCCGCCAGTGTCTGCGGTGTGTCGACCTCACTTTTCATGCTATCCATGATACCTTCCACCTGCTCGAGCTCGGAAACCCAGATTCAGCTGGAAACATTTCCAGCACATATGCCGGACCTGGGCACTGGAAAGGTACCCAAATTCCCACATAGACCATAAATGGTGAGCACCCTCTGTGCATGAACATATGTATTAGGAGAAGGGGTTCATCAGTCAGCCCCTCGAGCCTGATGACGGCTGATCTTATCTGCATGAATCTCACCCAAACAGACTGCAGCTTAGCCTACATTGATACCCTATTGTGATGGTCGCCTTTACACAGAGGATTAGGTCCTCCTACCCATTCTATACACTCCCTACCTTCAAGCGCTATCCAAGCGCTCACTGAAACTATAATTCAGCATTTGCGTAAAACCTCGGCGTATGTTTTTTTTATTGCAAGATATCTTTCCTGTGGTCATGGGACCGGAAATGCTGGCAGTGCTTCGTTGGTAGCCTAAATGTTTATTTTCCATAGTAATCCAGAATAACCCCTGAGATCTTCTATTCTGTATGTTAGCTAACAAAGGCAAGTCGAATGTATGCTTTCCTAATCTTATCTGCTTGTGACAGCACATTCAAGTATCTGTTGGCATGTACTTCAACGTTGCTCGGTTCCTCTTTATCCTTTCACTTATTGTACATTACCACTCTTTCTTGGCTTCCCGTGTGTGAATTGCCTCCCACGATTCCGCATTGAATCTTCATTATTCAGTGCATTTGCACCAAGTGTCTAGCGAATGGTTCAATCTGCAGCTATCTTCATTATCAGCAACACGACAAATTTTATTTTTTCATTTACCCTCACGAACCCTGCTGTAAAAAGTAAATCGTTGTTACATTTCCCAAAAAAAATTATGACCTAATGCTGTGTCCCCATGAACTCAATTTAAAAAAAAATCTTTCAGTCACAAAGACATGCAAACTTGCGAGAAAGAAGGGAGGAGTGGGCCATTTGTAACTCGAATCTGCTCAGCCAATAAATAGGCTCTTGGTTCCACTAATATCCTCAAATCTGCGTCATCTCTCCCCCGCACCCCCTCAAATCTACCACTTCTTTGCTTATTAATAATGTATCCATCTCTGGCTCACCCTTCCCCTTCAGGGCATTGTGTAGTAGCACTTTCTTGCTATGGAGTGTGGTCAGGGACTGAACTAGGTGCTGGTGTTCCTGGGTGGGGGAGGAGTGTACTGTGTGCTGACTGAGGCCTAACCAGATGAAGCAACTGCTGCTCCAGGCCGGCTCAGACACAGACTGCATGGAATCTGCTGTGACTGGGCACACATCTAGTGCTGATTTGCAGGCTGTCCCTGTCCTGTGATACGGAGAAGGAACACATGCCTGTAATGGATGTTGCAGTTGCACACATAGCAATGGCTCAAGGATGTGCATTGCCCACATCTGCACACCAACTTGCATAATCTGTGCCAGCATTTGTCATGATGGGAATCTCACACAACTCTAATTGAGCCACGGATGCCAGCTCCCACAAGGGGGGATTCTCGCCCAAGTGAGAGATTAGGATGGTGTTGGGTTTATGAAGCCAATGAGAATAATCTGAAATTCCATGTTCTTTCCAAACTCCACTGTCCAGAGGGATCTTAGTTTGCTCGACCTGGAGTTGGCCATGTTGGTGGCAGCAGGGGTGCAGGAGGCATGGGGGAAGTGGAAAGACCACCACAAGAGCAACCACCACCAGACCCTCAGGAAGGAGTTCTGGGGGCTGCCGCTGTGGGCCAGGAGATGGATGAGCATAGTCACCCATGCTATGGATGATCATGAGGGTGCACAGAAGGCAGAGGGTGCCGAGGGTAAGCAAGTGCAGGCCCTTCAATTCCTTTGGGCCCTTTCAGAGATGTGCCATCGCCAGCTGCGCCTGTCCAAGACCATGGTGTGACACATTTTGTGCATGAGTCACAAAAACCCAGCTTGCAGGTGCAGCAGGTGGTCAGGAAGGCGAATGGGGTGCTGGCCTTCATAGCGACGGGGATTGAATATAAAAGTAGGGAGGTCTTGCTGCAGCTGTATAGGGCATTGGTGAGGCCGCAGCTGGAGTACTGTGTGCAGTTTTGGGCGCCGCACCTGCGCAAGGATATTTTGGCCCTGGAGGGAGTGCAGAGGAGGTTTACTAGGCTGATACCGGAGTTGAGGGGATTGAGCTATGAGGAGAGGCTGAATAAACTAGGCTTGTACTCCTTAGAGTTTAGAAGAATGAGGGGAGATCTCATTGAGACGTATAAGATGATGAATGGGATGGATAGGATAGAGGTGGAGAGACTCTTCCCACTCAAAAAAGACAGTAGGACTAGGGGGCACAGCCTCAAGATAAGGGGGAGGCGGTTTAGAACGGAGTTGAGGAGGAACTTCTTCACTCAAAGGGTGGTGAATCTCTGGAATTCTCTGCCCGTTGAAGTGGTGGAGGCTGCCTCGCTAAATATTTTTAAGAAGCGGGTTGATGGGCTCTTGATAAGAGAGGGGATTAAGGGTTATGGGGAGAGGGCGGGAAAGTGGAACTGAGCCACGACAGATCAGCCATGATCTTATTGAATGGCGGGGCAGGCTCGAAGGGTTAGATGGCCTACTCCTGCTCCTATTTCTTATGTTCTTATGTTCTTACATTTATGAGGTGCTCTCACACCTGGCACCTCAGGAGAGCAGCAGCCATCTGTTTCGATGCCCTCAATTTCTATGCCTCTGGATCATTCCGGATGGGATCTCCCAGGCTTTTGTGCACAGATGTGTGCAGCAGGTCACAGGTGCGCTGTATGCCTTGGCAGGGCAGTTCATTAATTCTGATGTGGGCCGAGCAAAGCAGAGGCTCGAGTTCTTGGCTTTGTATCCACTGCCGGGATCCTGAATGTGCAGGGTGCAGTGGATGGCACGCACATTGTCTTGCTGGCCCCCATGCAGGGCCACAGCAATTTTTGAACCAGAAGGGGTTCTACTCCCTGAACACCCAAATTACCAACTCTTTCAGGTATTTCAACATAGCGAATTAGGAAACTATTTGAAAAACAAGACCTAATCTCAATATTACCTCCATAGCCATGTGCCACGGGCAGCATGGTGACACAGTGGTTAGCACTACTGTTTCACAGTGCCAGAGACCCGGGTTCACTGTCTGTGTGGAGTTTGCACAGTCTCCCCGTGTCTGTGTGGGTTTCCCCTGGGTGCTCTGGTTTCCTCTCACAGTCTGAAAGACATGCTGGTGAGCCAAAACCGTTGCCAGAATGTGACGACTAGGGGAATTTCACAGTAACTCCATTGCAGTGTTAATGTAAGCCTTACTCACTAAAGCAAAGTGAAGTTTATTTATTAATCATGAGTAAGGCTTACATTAACACTGCAATGGAGTTACTGTGAAATTCCCCTGGTCGTCACATTCTGGCAACAGTTTTGGCTCACCAGCATGTCTTTCAGACTGTGAAAGGAAACCAGAGCACCCGGGTTTCTGCTCTCACTGAAGCAAAGTGAAGTTTATTTATTAATCATGAGCAGAAACAGCAGGATATATCATCTTTTATTGAATCATTATTGTGTTAATTTCCTCTTTAACCAGTAGGGAAACTCTCGTTTCCTTTCCTTTATGCCTGTCCTTCCTAAATATTGAATACCCCAAGACATTCAGTTCCCATCCCTGGTCACCTTACAGCCATGTCTCTGTAATTCCAATGATATTGTATTTGTTTATATCTAGCTGGGTGACTATTACATCCACTGTATTGCAAATGCTCCATGCATGAAGGCACAGAGCCTTTTAGCTTGTCTTTTTAACATTGTTTGTCTCACTCCCAATATTTTCCCCCATAGCCCTGTTTGAATGTTATCCTTAGTTTCTCTGCCAATCACTTTTCCCATTTCCTTTTCTGCCTTTTGTTTTTGTCCTAGTTCCCTCCTTCTCTGACTTCTCACATCGGTTCCCATCCCCCTGGAATATTAGTCCCCAACTGTTCCAGCAAACATTCCAGGATGGCACTGCATTATTCCACAGAGAGATCCATTGTGCCTATTCAATGATAAATGTGTTCTTTGTTTCAACACATCTAGATTTTGGATTCACCTCGAATGTGTAGACAAACACCGCAACCGCAACAGGGCCTTAGAATTAAGAAATAGATGAAGATCACTAACCTGACATAAGACCATAAGAAAGAGGAACAGGGAGAGGCATTCAGCCCTCGAGAATGTTCCACCATTTAGTAAGATCATGGCAGATCTAACACTCACTAAGTCCACTTCTCTGCTTTGACTCCATACAAATCAATTCCCCTATTGATTAAAAACTATTGATCTCAGTCTTGTAAATGTTCAAGGACTTGGCCTTCCAACTTCCTCGAGTACAGAACTCCAAAGATTCTTCACTCTTTGAGAGAAGAAATTCATCCTCAAGTCTGTGTTAAATGATCACCCCCTTATTCTGTGACTATGTCCTGTGGTCCTACACTCTTCCATGAGTGGAGACATCCTCCCAACATTTATCCTGTCTAAGAATCCTATATGTTTCAATCATACCGCCTCTCATTTTTTTGAACTCCAAAGATACAGATCAAATCTGCTTAATGCTTCCTCATACAGTAGTCCATTCATACCTGGGATCATTTTAGTAAACCTCCTTTGTACTGTCTCCAATGATGATATATCTTTCCTTTATTAAGAGATTGAAACTCTACAAAGTATTCTAAATGTAGCCTCACTTGTATGTTGTACATTTACAGCAACACCTCTTTGATTTTATGCTCATTCCACTACCCCCACCTCCTCTTCTCCCACTAACCCCCCCCCCCATTCCCTTGTACTAATGATAAGGTTAGATAGTCCCTTCACTGCTTCGCTCAAATATCAAGGTGGGGGTGTGGAAGGGGAGGATGTTGGAAAATAAATTTGAGAGGTGAACAAAGTAGAACATGGCTGGCAATAAGTTTTAAAAAACTAAATATTTGAAGATGGTCAGTGCACTGGTGTTCCGGGCATTGTTGTTTGTTGCATAACTGTTGTACTATGCAGAAATTGATGAATGCTGCAGTTAAAGGCCACTTATCCATCACTTTGTTATTTCATGCATACTTTTAGAGGCCATGACTCGCTTTAACTTCCTTCTCGTGTTTCAAACTGTGGGAAAGAATTGTTGTCAGCCGCTTTCAGGTCTTGTGGTAGCGGCGTTTGAGAAAAAGGATGCAGCATGCAGAACATATCCTCATTGAGGATTCTGCAGTCAAATCTTGTCCTAAATCCCAGTGCACCTCCTCAGGCCTCTGATCTGTGACATGCAAGATCACATGACACTTAGAGGGTGTTGTTTTCCTGGAAATGCAGAGATCATTGCCAGTTAAAACTGATCTCTAGAAAATTTGCAGTACATGTGCCCTTGGTGCTGGAATATATCAGGCAAGGCAAGTAAATCATGCATCATTATGACTGAATTATGACCTGTTCCTGGATACAGCTACTTGATGACTGTAGGTTAGGGACGTCAATGCAGTTGACGGTTTAAATTCCCTTTGGAATGTCATAGCAAGATTTTGTGAGCCGGCAAGTGTATAAAGGAATAATATGAATCAAACTTGTCACGCAACAGCCTACTTTAGTCAGGCACATCTAATCATATCTTATATCCAAACGAGCAATCTCCATTGACACGACCCCTGGGTATGTCCACGTTCCTAATTATTTGCCTGTAGGTAAATGCCCCTGTTGAAGTACTTACACACTCGAAGATTGACGCCCTCAGCATGAGGTAACATGTGGCACAGTGGTTCGCACTGCTGCCTCACAGTGCCAGGGACCTTGGTTCAATTCCATCCTTGGGTCACTATCTGTGTGAAGTTTGCATAGTCTCCCTGTGTCTGCATGGTTTCCTTCGGTTGATTGGCCATGCTAAATTGCCTGTCAGGGTAAATATGTGGGGTTATGAGGATAGGGCCTAAGTGGGATTATGGTCAGTGCAGACTCGATGGGCCAAGTGTCCTCCTTCAGCAATGTAGAGATTCTATGATTCTATGCCTTGCCTCACCAGCAGGACAAACTGATGGACATGACTGCACTATGTTCTCCAGTTATGATGGGGAAGCTCTGTGAGTCCTCGGGGTTGATTCTATAGTCATGACGTTTCCAGGAGTCAGGTAAAATGTGAGCAAGGAAGGTTGCAACTTTTTGTAGAGCAACTGCTCCTTCATAGTGAAATGAATTAGTTCTCCTCTATGTTGTCGAACATTTGAGGGAAACAATGACATTAGCATGACACAGAATGTACAACTGCTGAGGCCATCAATCTTCAATAGCATTGGTATGTTGACAGGGACATTTACCCGTTGAAAAGTACTTAGCAAAGTGGGCAAACGTTGAAGAATGTAGCTGATAGACTGAGCCTGCAGCAGCTCATACAATCATAGAATCCCCACAATACAAAAAGAGGTAATTCAGCCCATCGACTCTGCACCAACCACAATCCCACCCAGGCCCTATCCTCACAGTCATGGGTACAGGTATTACAGTAATTGTTAAATATACTTTATTAGATCAATAGAGCCATTTTATTAGATCAAATGGGCATGTCGTTGGTTAAAAATATTTTAAAAGCATCAGTCCCATTTTCATTGTCTAAAAATATCACAGCAAAATTAAAGATGAAAAGTTCATATGTACTCTTAAAGCTGGACTCTATCTGCGTTTAGAACAAAGAACAACCCAACACGGGAAACAGGCCCTTCGGCCCAATGAGCCCACTGCCATTTCAACAAAGCATTTTCCGACACCTACCCTGCCCCGTGTGTATGTGAATGGTACCCCTAATGTAGCCAGATTCAGGGGAGAATAGTGTAGGGTCAATTTGGTACACCAATCAGCCTAAGGGCACATCTTAATCATAGAACTTCGACAGCACAGATGAGGTCATTCGGCCCATCGAGTCTGTACCAACAATAGTCCGGACCCTATCCCCATAACCCCTCATGTTTACCCGGCTAGTCCCACTGACATTATGAAGAAATATGGAGGAACTGAAATGAGAAAATTTATGTGACCCTTGTTCTCAACAATCTAATGGTGGCCTTGTGTCTTTCCACGACAATAAGGGTGGGAATGACTGCAGACCTTGTGGAAATTAAGTCCCATTTCACAACTGGACAACCTTCCATCATGTTGCATAGCACTATCACTGGGCTAAATAGGGTAGAATCAATCAAGATCTAACGATTCAAAAAGGGGGCTCTGTTAGCAATCAGCAGCAACAACATTGTATTCAAAAACAACCTGATATCTTGGTATATCATGAAGACAGAGGAGTATTCCTGGTTATTGTGAAGTATGGAGAAGATTAGAATGAACAGCATCAGATGGACCTAACAATAAGTTTCCAACCAGGCGATCTTGCAGCACAAGGTTACATGTCAGACACCAGAATCGAACTGTTGTAAATAGAGCCAAGAAATCCCACAACTAATTGTGAACGAGGTTGATTTTGTTTTTCAATGGGTCTAGCAATGATCCCAGCCATAAACAAAATACTGTGGATGCTGAAAACATGAAATAAGAATAGAAAATTCTGGATAAATTCAGCAGTTCGGCAGCATCAGTGCAGGTGTTAATATTTTGAGTCTATAAGAACCTTTGACAGAACTGAAGACGGATAGAAATTGATTAATTACATACTTGGAGAGGATGGTGAGGCACTACCCTTTGCTGAAGAGCCAAGGGACTCATAACGTTTGCTGGAATTTCACCAGAACACTCGTTAGTAAGATCCCATCCAAAGCAAATCGAGAATGCCGTTCTGCAAGGTAAAATTCTGGCCAGTACTCTGCTCTGTCTTACCTTTGCTGCCAAACCTACTGAACTTATTTCCAGCATCCCCCGCTATTGTTCTGTAAGGTTTTTTGCATTTGTAATTGTCACTATTAGTACTGAATGGTAAAAAGATGGCATACAATGTCAAAACGTGGACTCTTTTAGTGTTTTAGCTCCCTTGCCTGTTACTTCTAAATTCATGGGATTAAATGGAGTTAATTCAACTGCGTCCAGTTAGGTGAAAGTGTCCTAATGTGCATCTGAACTGTTCATGCTCTAGATTAATGAATCAATTGAGCTCCTCTTGCGAGAAGGAATACAGAACAAATCTGTGGCCAATTCATTAACTATTCTATTCCTGATAATTGGTCTTGGAAAAAGAAACACATCACTGGCACCTTCAGCATATATTTCTGTTTGACCTGATTTTTTTTGTGTGTGTGTCATAAATCTGACATGGGAGTGGAGTGCTGTGGCTGATGATGTGTGTGAAATGAGAAATTCTGAGCTGGCATAAAGTTCAACTTGTTGTTGACAAAGAAGAAAGAATGAAAACTATAGCATACACAGTCAGTTCTGACATGAGTTCAACATTACCAGTCAAGAAAATTTCATTAAAAGCAAGAATAGATGTACCAGAAAATAAAAGTTCTGGTTTTAATGTGTCAAAGAGCCGAACTGAAAACAAGGATCAGAAATTGGTCATCCCACTCCTCAAACCTACTCTGCTATTCAACTAGGTCATTGTTAATCTGATAGCAAACTCAAATCTGCATCCCATCTAACCCTGATAATCTATCACCCCCTTTACCTATCAAGAATCAATCCAACACTGCCTTTAAAGTATTCCAACATTCTGCTTCCACCCGCCAAACTTTCAGGAACAGTTCCAAAGTCCCACTGCCCTCAGAGAAAAACAATCACCTAATTTCTGTTTTAAATGGGTAGCCCTTAAATTTTAACAATGACCTTCATCCCAATTTCTCCCATAGGAAGAAACATCCTCTCCAAACCCATCCTGTTAAAAGCTTTTAGGATCGTATGTAATTTTATCAAATTGCCTTTTAGTCCTCTATGAACGCCAGTTCAGAATTATGCTGTACATTAGTGTGTGATATCACTGTTTTATTGAATGGAAGCAATAGCTGTGATGTCAACTCCCAGAAGAATCCTACCAATTAATTTGGATATTAAAAAAAAGTTTTGAAAATGTACACATGGCACTACAGCTGTTTTTGCTGTGAGATTTGCATCTCTTATGGGATGAAAAGTATTCCACGTGACAATTGTTTCAAAATGTAATTGTCTCACAAGACTTTTTTTAGATTATAAATGAGATTGTGACCTGAACGCATCTCAGCTGTGTCTTCCAACAGTTTTGTCACTGTTCCGGGAATATGAAACGTGCAATACTTACTCAGGTACAAGAAATTTACTACCCTATCCTTGCACTACTTGGTGTTCCTGGTAAGTTATATTCTCAGTAAGTATTTAGCCTTACCAGTGTTTTACTGTAAGAGCATTTCTGCTTGTGTAATTGTGACATAGTATTAAATTGCCTGTTCATTAAAATTAATGAAATATTACTACCTCAGAGTGCCAGAGACCCGGGCTCAATTCCACCTTTGGATGACAGGCAGTGTGGAGTTTACACATTCTCCCAGTGTCTGTGTGACTTTTCTCTTGATGCTCCTGTTTCCTCCCAAAGTCCAGAGCTGTGCAGGTTAGATGGGATTAGCCATGTAATTATGTGGGGTTACAGGGATTTGGACTGAGTAAAATGTTCTGTCAGAGACTCCATGCAGAATAGATAGGCCGACTAGTCTCCTTCTGAAATGTAGAAGTTCTATGAATGAATTGCATTAAATAAAATAATTTTCCATAAACTTTCTAAATTAGCAAACTCGTCGAATTACTTCTCCTGCAAGTTTCTACAGAATTATGTATTTATTAAGTTGGAGCTGTGGATCGTTGATGCGAGGTAGCAATCTTATTGTCACTGCATCTTGCATTGGCGGTTCAGTGGTCATCCCATCAGTAGTGAGTCAATTTGATATTTCATCATAATATAAAATGAGTGGGAGCATACATGGCCTGATTGTTCAGTGTGTAATGATGCGTAGAACAGACTCATCCGATTCCATTCCAATTGATTCACATTAATCAGTTTCCAAACTGGCTGTTCTATTTCATCATTCCTATAACATAAGCGTATTAGATCGAATTGGGAACAGAGTTAACATTGGATGAAATGTTGCGCCCTGAAACGATGTCACCAGTCCCGCTCAACATTTCCAGCATCTTCTGCGTTTTGTTTTATTTCGGAAGCTGTAAATCAACGCAGCACAGATGCAACCTGTGCAATCCATGCCTAAATACGTTTTGGAAATCGCTATATCTTCCTTAGCAGGTTTGGCTGCTACATTTCACATGTCGAAAGGTGATTGAAGTAGTTAGACATTTTTGAATACAAGATTTCTGCAGTAATTGCAATGTGTTCTGATGAAAAGCAAATCGGATACTTAAAGCTGCCAAGAGATGGTGAAAGCTGCCAAGGGATGGTGAGTTTTAAGTCTTTGAGTACGTGGAGGTACCCTACAATTTAGTTTGAATTAATTTAAATTACACTAACCCAAAACCTTTAGTACTTTCGGACTTGCATTGGTGCCAAATATTAGAATCTCTACCGGGTTCTCTCTCTAAAAGTATTTGCTTAAAGGACAGGGTCAGCTCAAGCTAATGTTGACACAATTACTCATTAAAGTGAAAAGGAATGAAGCTTTGATTGGGTTAACGAGGATTTTTTTTAAAGTATTCGTGTCACAAGTAGGCTTATATTAACACTGTAATGAAGTTTCTGTGAGAATCCCATAGTCACCTCTTCGGGTACATTGACAACGTGACGCATTAAAGGATGCAGCAGGTGATCAGGAAGGCGAATGGGATGCTGGCCTTCATAGCGAGGGGGATTGAATATAAAAGTAGGGAGGTCTTGCTGTGGCTGTATAGGGCATTGGTGAGGCCGCAGCTGAAGTACTGTGTGCAGTTTTGGGCGCCATACTTACGCAAGGATATTTTGGCCTTGGAGGGAGTGCAGAGGAGGTTTACTAGGCTGATGCCGGAGTTGAGGGGGTTGAGCTATGAGGAGAGGCTGAATAAACTAGGCTTGTACTCCTTAGAGTTTAGAAGAATGAGGGGAGATCTCATTGAGACGTATAAGTTGATGAATGGGATGGATAGGATAGAGGTGGAGAGACTCTTCCCGCTTAGAAAGAATAATAGGACTAGGGGGCACAGCCTCAAGATAAAGGGGGAGCGGTTTAGAACGGAGTTGAGGAGGAACTTCTTCACTCAAAGGGTGGTGAATCTCTGGAATTCTCTGCCCATAGAAGTGGTGGAGGCTACCTCGCTAAATATTTTTAAGACGCGGGTTGATGGGTTTTTGATAAGAGAGGGGATTAAGGGTTATGGGGAGAGGGCGGGAATGTGGAACTGAGCCACAACAGATCAGCCATGATCTTATTGAATGGCGGGGCAGGCTCGAAGGGCTAGATGGCCTACTCCTGCTCCTATTTCTTATGTTCTTATGTTTACAAAATTGAGGCCGATAGAACAGGAGAATTTTAAAAAGAGAGATAATTAGAGGCAGAAAACAGTGAGTGGACATCGATTCTTTTTCATCTTTGAGTGTCATCGATCGTAGTGTTTCCAAAGTGCCAGTGCAGCGACAACTGTTGCCGTTTTGCTGTTGATAAATGACTTACATGGTGGAATATGGAGACAAATTATAAACTTTGCCAATTATACCAAGTGTGTAAGAGTAGCAAATAGTGAGAAAGATGCCTGAAACATAGCATAAATAGAATGGCAGAGTGGGCAGCCAAATATCTGTAAATTAATACTGAAAATTGTGAAATGATGCAATTTGGCAGAATAGATGCTGTGACATGATATAGACTTGGTGGTGCAGTTCTTAAGAGTGCCCATTGACTGTGATCTTTGAAGGTGGAGAATATACTCAGATTGGACATCAAGGCACATGGGACATATATTTCAGAACAGAACTGAACTGGCAAATCAGGTGAAGGGCTAAGTCAACAGAGATGTAGTGGTGGTGGACATTTAAGGGGATATTTCAGACTACACGGAATAGATACAATCCAACGACAAAGACAAATCCAAAGTGAAGGACTGTAAACTGAAAAGAGATAAAGCAAGTATGAAAGTTAGAGAAAAAAGCATAGAATTACACAAAGATCAGGGACAGGAAAAAGATTGGATTAAGTATTAAAAATGATAAATTATGACTAAAATATTAATAAGGGGGATTAGAGTAGAAGTGAGCTTGAAATATAAGATAGTAAGGTCTTTTCTTTATATTTAAATAATAAGAGTAGTGGTCCAATAAATAGTTTGGAAACTGATAAGGGAAAATAAGATGGCAGATGTGTTTGGCATCAGCTTCAATGCAGAGTATACAAGTAACATCCCAGAGATAGCTGTTAATCTGAAAATGGGAGGAAAGAAGTGAAGAAGATTACAATTATTCACTGAGCAAACTGTTGGAACTGCAGCATGACAAATTCTCAGGTCCTGGTGGATTTCATCCTAATGTCTCAAAGGAAGTGATGAGATAGTTGATACATAGATTTTAGCTTTTCAAATTCCCTAGATTTGTGGAAGGTAGCATTAGGTTGGAAAATAGCCAATGTAACACCTTTAATCGAAAAGGCAGGGTGACAGAAAGCAAAAATCTGTAAGACAGTTGCCTTAACAGATGTTATAAAAATATAAGAACATAAGAACTAGGAGCAGGAGTAGGCCATCTGGCCCTCGAGCCTGCTCTGCCATTCAATAAGATCATGGTTGATCTTTTTGAGGACTCAACTCCGCTTACCTGCCTGCTCACCATAACCCTTAATTTTTTTACTGTTCAAAAATTTATCTATCCTTGCCTTAAAAGCGTTTAATGAGGTAGCCTCAACTGTTTCCACAGATTCACAACCCTTTGTGCGAAGAAGTCCCTCCTCAACTCAGTCCTAAATATGCTTCCCCTTATTTTGAGGCTATGCCCCCCCCCCGCCCCCAGTTTTAGTTTCTCCTGCCAGTGGAAACAACTTTCTTGATTCTATCTTATCTATTCCCTTCGTAACCTTATATGTTTCTAGAAGATCTCACCTCATTCATCTGAATTCCAATGAGTATAGCCTCAATTTACTCAGAGTTTCCTCATAAGCCAAGTCTCTCAATTCTGGAATTAACCCAGTGAATCTCCTCTGCACCCTCTCCAGTGCCAATATAGCCTTTCTCAATTAAGAAGACCAAAACTGTACACATACTCCAGGTTTTGCCTCACCAGCACCTTATAGAGCTGCAACATAATCTCGCTGTTTTTAAACTCCATCCCTCTGGCAATCAAGGACAAAATTCCATTTACCTTTTTAATTACCTGCTGCACCTGCAAACCAACTGCTTGAGGTTTCTGCACAAGGACATCCAGGTCCCTCTGCACAGCAGCATGCTGCAATTTTTTACCATTTAAATAATAATCCATTTTGCTGTTATTCCTACCAAAATGGATGACCTCACATTTGCCAACATTGTACTCCATCTGCCAGACCCTTGCCCACTCACTTAGACTATCTATATCCCTTTGCAGACTTTCAGCATCCTCTGCACACTTTGCTCTTCCACCCATCTTACTGTCATTTGTGAATTTTGACACACTACACTTGGTCCCCAACTCCAAATCATCTACGTGAATTGTAAACAATTGCAATCCCAATGCTAATCCCTGAGGCACACCACTAGTCACTGATTGCCAATCAGTCCTCTATCCATGCTAATACATTACCCGTAACACTGTGCACCTTTATCTTATGGAGCAGTTTTTGGTGCAGCACCTTGTCAATTGCCTTCTGCAAATCCAGATTCACCACATCCACAGGTTCCCCATTGTCCACTGCATGTAATGTTCTGAAAGTACTCCATAAAATTAGTCAAACATGACCTGCTCTTTATTAATCTATGCTGCATCTTACCAATGGGCGATTTATATCCAGATGTCTCGCTATTTCTTCCTTGATGATAGATTCAAGCATTTTCCCTACCACAGAAGTTAAGCTAATCACTGTATAGTTACCCGCCTTTTGTCTACCTCTTTTTTTAAACAATGGCATCACATTTGCTGTTTTCCAGTCTGCTAGACCACAAGTCCAGCAAATTTTGGTAAATTAACACTTGTGCATTTGTTATTTCCCCCACCATCTCTTTTAATATCCTGGGATGCATTCCATCAGGACCAGGAAACTTGTCTACTTTTAGCCCTATTAACTTGCCCAACACTACCTCTTTCATGATAATGATAGTTTCTAGGTTCTCACCTGCCATAGCCTTCCTGTTATCAAGTTTTGGCATGTTACTTGTGTCTTCCACTGTGAAGACCAACACAAAATAACTGTTCAATGCCTCAGCCATTATCTCATTTCCCATTATTACACCTCCCTTCTTGTCCTCCAAAGGACCAACGTTTACTTTCACCATTCTTTTTCATTTTATATATTTGCTAACTGTTTTTATATTCTGAGCTAGTTTACTCTCATAATCCATCTTACCTTTCTTTATAGTTTTTTTGTTACTTTCTGCTGACCTTTAAAGATTTCCCAATCCTCTAGGTTACCACTAATCTTTGCCACTTTGTATGCATTTTCTTTCAATATGACACCCTCATTTATTTCCTTTGATATTCATAGCTGATTATCTCCTTTTCTACAGTACAGAAGGAAACTGTTAGAACAAATTATTAAAGTCATCTTGCAGAGCACTAAAAGAGCTAGGTTATCTGACAGAGTCAACATGGCTTTGAGAGAAGGAGATCAATTTGACCACTTTATTGGAGTTCTTGGAAAGAGTAACTTGTGTTGTGGATCAAGGGGAACCAGTGGATGTACAGTTCTTAAATTTCCAGAAATAATTGGACAAGTTGCCAGATCAAAGGTTATTGTGGAAATAAAAATTTATGGGGTAGGTGTAACATATGGGCATGCATAGAAAATTAGCTAGCTGACAGGAATCAGTGCCTTTGGATGGCATATTGGCACTTTGGTTAGCACTGCTGCCTCACAGCACCAGAGATCCAAATTCAATTCCAGCCTTGCATGACAGTGTGGTGTTTGCACATTCTCCCCACGTCTGCATAGGTTTCCTCCTGGTGTGCCAATTTCCTCCCACAATCCAAAGATGTGTGGCTTAGATGGTTTGGCCATGTTAAATTGCCACTTAGCTTCCCAAGCTGCATACATTACGGGGATTAGTGGGGTAAATACATGGGGGTACGAGGGCAGGGCCCGGGTGGGATGCTCTGTCAGAGAGTTGATGCAGACTCATGGACCGAATGACCACCTTCTCTACTGTAGGCATACTACTATTACTACTATTACTTACGTGGCGAAAAACTGCAGCAGGCGACGGTGCAGAGGGACCTCGGGGTCCTTGTGCATGAGTCGCAAAAACCCAGCTTGCAGGTGCAGCAGGTGGTCAGGAAGGCGAATGGGATGCTGGCCTTCATAGCGAGGGGGATTGAATATAAAAGTAGGGAGGTCTTGCTGCAGCTGTATAGGGCATTGGTGAGGCCGCAGCTGGAGTACTGTGTGCAGTTTTGGGCGCCGCACCTGCGCAAGGATATTTTGGCCCTGGAGGGAGTGCAGAGGAGGTTTACTAGGCTGATACCGGAGTTGAGGGGATTGAGCTATGAGGAGAGGCTGAATAAACTAGGCTTGTACTCGTTAGAGTTTAGAAGAATGAGGGGAGATCTCATTGAGACGTATAAGATGATGAATGGGATGGATAGGATAGAGGTGGAGAGACTCTTCCCGCTCAAAAAAGACAGTAGGACTAGGGGGCACAGCCTCAAGATAAAGGGGAGGCGGTTTAGAACGGAGTTGAGGAGGAACTTCTTCACTCAAAGGGTGGTGAATCTCTGGAATTCTCTGCCCGTTGAAGTGGTGGAGGCTGCCTCGCTAAATATTTTTAAGAAGCGGGTTGATGGGTTCTTGATAAGAGAGGGGATTAAGGGTTATGGGGAGAGGGCGGGAAAGTGGAACTGAGCCACAACAGATCAGCCATGATCTTATTGAATGGCGGGGCAGGCTCGAAGGGCTAGATGGCCTACTCCTGCTCCTATTTCTTATGTTCTTATGTACTAATGTATCATTTTCTGATTGACATTTGGAATGATTATTGTGCCATAGTGACAAATACTGGGCCTCAAACTTCCACAATTTAAGTAAATTGCTTGGATGAAGGAACCAAAGGTACGGTTACTAAACTTGCTTGCAAAGCAAAAAGGTAGGAAAGTGAATTGCAAAGGGGACATAGCAGGCTATAAAAGGATGTAAAGTGGTTAACTGGATTGGCAAAGAGTAGGCAATTAGAGTATCATGCGGAAAAATGTGAAATTGTCCATTTTGGCAGGAGAAATATAAAAGGAGCAAATTACTAAAATGATAAGAGATTGAGTGAAAAGAAATGATAAGAGGTGCTGAGGATTTGGGTGTGCTAGTGTATAAATCATGAATGCTTAACATGCAAGTATTGAAAATAATTGAAAAAACTAATTTTTATTAGTTTTTATTAGTGCTTTATTGTGAGTGGAATTTAATATGAATGTAAGCAGGTCATGCTTCAGTTGTACAGGCTATTGTGAGACAACATTTGGAGTATTATGTACAGTATTGGTCACCTTCTTTAAGAAAAAGGGTAAACAAAATCAGTTCAGAGAAGTTTTATGAAACTAATATCTAGAATGGGCACTTTTCCTTTGAAGGAAAGTTAGACAGACTCGGCTTAGAACTGATCCTTCAAGTCTTTGGGGATTGACTGGATTGTACTTCAGGGAACTAACATGAACTTGATGGACTAAAGTATCTCCTTGTGCTGTAAAGGTTTCTGGCTCTAAAAGTGTTATTTTTGAAATATTAACAAATAGAGCTTGAGATAATTTGTAAACAAGTTATTAATTTTATGAAGATACTGCAATAAAATGTGAATTCATTGATTTGCCTAAAGTTGCTTGAAGGGAAAAGATAATAAATGAGAGCTTGAAATTTGAATATCAGAACACCTTATTATATATTTTCCATGGTGATTCCAGCACTAAATGTTTCGTGAATGGCTAAATAGTCACGTACCTTCAGAATTTCTCCTTTTAACTAGGCAGAGAGTAAATGTTTTTCCTGAACAGAAAGTCCAGACTAATTACTGCAGTTTATCATGTGCAATTTTTTTTTTTTCAAATCTTTTTTCCTGATGTATTTCACTGTTTCTGCATTTCAGCCAACCTTCTAACCATTGTGATCCTTTCCCGAGGGAAATGTGGCCTCTCCAAATGCATCACTGTTTACTTGGTTTCCATGGCAGCGACAGATCTACTTGTCCTGATTGTAGATGTGATCCTGTATGAGATGAATGAAATCTATTTTCCAGATTCCTTCCTGGACATCACTCCTGTCTGCAGTCTGAATTTCTTCTTAATTTTTGCTTCTATTGAATGTTCCGTCTGGCTAACCGTAGCTTTCACCTTTGACCGATTTGTTGCCATTTGTTCGCAAAAATTAAGAACACGATATTGCACTGAAAAAACTGCGGGAGTGGTTGTGGCGACAATATGTGGGCTGAGCATTCTGGAAAACATCCCAATTTATTTTACATTTGAACCTCACATAATAATCGACAATGTATTATGGTTCTGCAATGTAAAGTTAAGCCTCTATACAGAACCTATATGGGTTACATTCTTGTGGGTTGACATTGTTTTAATGCCTTTTATTCCCTTCCTCTTGATTCTGATACTCAATGGCTTGACCATCAGGCACATTATGCTCACAAGCAAGATTAGAAGAAGTCTGCGGAACAGTGATAATGACCCAGAAATGGAAAACCGGAGAAAATCTATTGTTTTACTGTTGGCCATATCTGGCAGCTTTATACTATTATGGTTGGTAACTTTTGTTCATTATATCTGTGTACAGATTATGGAAATCCAATACCTGCACACAGACTATAGTAATCCTTTCACCATTATGGAGCAAACAGGATACATGCTGCAGCATTTGAGTTCCTGCTCAAATACCATTATTTACACAGTGTCCCAGACTAAATTCAGAGAGGTGTTAAAGAACCTGTTTAAATATCCAGTAACTCTAATTATTAAAAAAAATGATGTTACGCACTGAGTTTAAAATAGCTATCTAATTAAAGTGATGATGTGGAGATGATGGTGTTGAAGTGGGGTAAACACAGTAAGAAGTCTCAACACCAGGTTAAAGTCCAACAGGTTTATACAGTAGCAACATCCACTAACAATCGGAGTGCTTGTTGCTCTTTTGTCAGGTGAGTGGGAGTTCTGTTCACAAGCAGGGCATATAAAGACACAAAGTCAATTTACAAAATAATGGTTGGAATGTGAGTCTTTATGGGTAATCAAGTCTCAAAGGTTTGGACAATGTGAGGGGAGAGAATGTTAAGCACAGGTTAAAGAGATGTGTATTGTCTCCAGACAGGACAGTGAGATTTTGCAAGTCCAGGCAAGTCATGGGGGTTACAGATAGTATGACATGAACCCAAGATCCCGGTTAAGGCCATCCTCATGTGAGCTCTTTAACCTGTGCTTAACATTCTCTCCACTCACATTGTCCAAACCTTTGAGACTTGATTACCCATAAAGACTCACATTCCAACCATTATTTTGTAAATTGACTTTGTGTCTTTATATGCCCTGCTTGTGAACAGAACTCCCACTCACCTGACAAAAGAGCAACAAGCGCTCCGATCGTTAGTGGATGTTGCTACTGAATAAACCTGTTGGACTTTAACCTGGTGTTGAGACTTCTTACTGTGTTTACCCCAGTTCAACACTATCAGTCTCTGCTCAGCGACTCTGTGCTGTCGTGTGTTGTGAAGGCCGCCTTGGAGAACGCTTACCAAAAGTTCAGAGGCCAAATGTCCATGACACCTGAAGTGTCCCCCAACAGGAAGAGAACACTCTTGCCTGGTGATTGTTAAGTGGTGTTCATTCATCCATTGTCATAGCATCTGCATGGTCTCCCCAATGTACCATGCCTTGGGTCATCATTTCCTGCAGCATATCAGGTAGACAATGTTGACCGGGTTGCAAATGTATGTTACACTTGCATATACGTCCACTTGCAACTTGGCCAACGTTGTCTACCTGATACGCTGCAGGAAAGGATGCCCCAAGGCATGGTACATTGGGGAGACCATGCAGATGCTATGACAACAGATGAATGAACACTGCTCAACCATCACCAGGCAACACTGTTCCCGTCCTGTTGGGGAACACTTCAGAAGTCACGGGCATTCAGCCTCTGATCTTCGTGTAAGCTTTCTCCAAGGCAGCCTTCACAACACACGACAGCGCAGAGCAGAGACTGATAGCCAAGTTCCACACAAATGAGGACGGCTTCAACCAGGATCTTGGGCTCGTGTCACACTACCTATAATCCCCATGACTTGCCTGGGCTTGTAAAATCTCACTAACTGTCCTGTCTGGAGACGATACACATCTGTTTAACCTGTGCTTAATGCTCTCTCCACTCACATTGTCTGTACCTTTGAGACTTGATTACATGTAAAGGCTCGCATTCCAACCATTATTTTGTAAATTAAGTTGTGGCAAAGTATGCTCTGTTTGTGAATAGAACTCCCACTCACCTGATGAAGGAGCAGCAAAGTGCTCCAAAAACTAGTGGATTTTGCTACCAAATAAATCTGTTGGACTTTAACCTGGTGTTGTGAGACTTTTTACTGTAATTAAAGTGGCACATACTTCCACTTTAATTGTGAAAAATAGACAAGAACAGATCAGATATGCTACTCCACATAATTCTCATTTCCATGAAGTGGAAGGTCGGGTGAAATACCTAAAATGCGACCAATCTGTTAACTCCGAATGAGTGGAATATTCCTCTACGGAAAACGTGGAATCAATGGACTGAAAGTTTGCAGTTATGCCCCACTCTGATAGTTAACATTTTCACTTCAGGTATTCCCTGAATCCATTCGCAGCTTACAACATTTTAACTATTCTACTTGACTTTCTGGAGGTGCCTTTGCTCACTTGCCTGGTTTCTCAAACACATTTTGCACATTGGCCAGAAGTTAAGCCATGCCTATTTTATTAATTCCTATTATAATCGTAGAGTTAGCAGCAGAAGTGTCACATTGGCATCGCCCCTCTCAGTTATCAGGCTGAATCGGTCTTTGGGTATTGTGGACGCAGCTGGTGAACTGAGTCTGTGGAAAGGACATCCCTGCTGTACATCCAATGATTTAATAGAATTCCCATCTCCAATGTTCCAGCACGTAAGAGGAGAGTGTTATATCAGATCAATATTCAAGCTTCTGCTAATTAGGAATGCATCAATATTCACAAAACATATCTTAATTGCCAGAAATGCATTAATTCTGCATTGTATTCTTGTAACATGTAGCAGCAGTTTAAGCAACTCTAGATTTGAATTAGCAATTTTTCCTTCAATATTGAGGGAAGGAATAAATGTTAATAAAATGATGGAAGCATAAAGCATGTGTCAAGTGTTTATCCAAGTGGCCTCGATTTTGTCATAAAATGATTGATTTTCTGATTACTTTCAATATGTCCTTGGTTCCAATTCAACTCTGCCGTTTAACCCTCTCACAGGTATTACTTAGACACCATGGTACTCTAGAAAATGAAAAATAAGTGTTAGACAGTATAAGGGTGATTGCGCAGAGCAGTGTAATGAATGAAGTCGTGTCTATTTCCATTTTATGATGATTCAGTGAGATAGCTTTTTAGTTAACTGCACCAGAGTGATTACCAAAATGGTTGCTTCCCAATCTTTCAGTCAATTCAATCAAGCGGCTCAGTTTAGCACATTCTTCTGTGAGGATATGCCTGAGATCATACTAAATGGGGCTAACTGAAACGTAGGTGAAGATAATGCCCTATGAAGACTCTGTTAGCTTACACCCTGATGTGGACGCATATTTGTGAACAAGCTGATACTCTATCCCTTTGGACCCAGCAATGTTGATCATAATTCTTCCCACCACAATCAGAACACCAGGCCCTTCCCATTTCCATTGTCCATGCCATCAACCTCAATGTCAGTCATCATTTGGAACATTTGTCCACTCCTTCATCACATGAGTCCCTAACTACTGACCACAACTTCTATGAAATGGTTCTCCAGTTTCCTCCCACACTCCAAAAATGTGCAGGATAGGTCGATTGGCCATGCTAAAATTGCCCCTTATTGTCCTGAGATGCATAGGTTAGAGGGATTAGCTGGTAAATATGTAGAGATATGGGGGTTTGGGCCTGGGTGGGATTGTGGTTGATGCAGACTCAATGGGCCAATGGCCTCTTTCTGCACTGTAGGATTTCTATGATGCTATGACAACCCTGACTCACCCTTTCCAGTTACATGTCTCCATGCAAAGTGCATTTTACAAATAGAAACATAGAAACTAGAAGCAGGACTAGGCCATTTGGCCCTTCAAGACTGCTTGGCCATTAGTTTTGATCATAGTGGATCATCAAATTCAATATCCTGACCTCCCTCCCCGCCCCCACCCACATCTCACGATTCGTTTCATTCCTAAAACTATATCTAATTTCTCCTTGAAATCAGACAATGTTTTGATCTCACCTACATTCTGTGGTAGTGAATTCCACATATTCACCACCCTCTGGGTGAAGAAATGTCTCCTCACTTCAGTTCTAAAAGGTTTATTGCTTAACCTCAAGCTATGACCCCTAGTTTTGGAAGCACCCACCCATTTGGCTGCGACCTCGTGCAGATTTCGATAGGGAAAGCCCTTGGGCTCAGACACAACTGCATAAATTTGAAAATGAGCCTCGTCACCTTTCTTTCCTCAATAAATCTTGTGTTAATGGAAACAGAGTTGGACAGACACTTTTTTTTTTCCCCATTTCAAGGTGCATGCTGCATTGAAGTGAGCATGAGTCAGATGCCAAGGGATTTTCATCGGCCACTCGCTTTACCTCACATGAAAATATTTTCTTTTTAAAGTTCAACTGAAAAGTGAATAGTCACGGCTTATAAATCTAATACCAGTGCAAACCCACCACATGATGGCATAAGGCCCAACATGTCCATTGCTGACTTAATCGCTGCAAATTACTACAAAGTCCAAATTCAAATGCTGCATCCTACCTATTCAGTGGCCCTGCACTGCACTGTTTCCTCTCCTAGGGGCACCATAAAATCTACCTCCACCATACTTTCCACTAGTGCATTCCAGCCTTAAAATGATTGAAAATGTTTCTTCGTGTTGCCATTCGTTTATTTAACCTTACATTGGTGTCTTCTGGTTTTCAACCATTCATAATGGGAACAGTTTCTCCCGATCTAACTGCCTGGATATGGCATGTGTTTGAACATTTCCACAAAACCGCCTCACAAACCTTCATTCAGAACAAGCAAGTTTCTCCAAGCTATCAACATAATGGCAGTGCCTCAATCTTGGAACCATGCTTGCAAATCCCACTTAATTTCTGACATCCATTCTAAAGTGCAGTGCTTAGAACTGGTTAAAGTACTCCAGTTGCAGCGAACAAGGTTTTTATATATATAAATCATAGAATCTCGTGCAGAAGGAGGCCATTTGGCCCACTGAGCCTTCACCAACCACAACCCAACCAGGCCCTATTCCCAGAACCACATGCTTTTACCCTCGCTAATCCCCCTGACACTACGGCCAATTTTTAGCATAGCCAATCAACCTAACGCCACACATTTTTGGATGGTGGGAGGAAACTGGAGCACTTGGAGGAAACCCATATAGACACGGGGAAATGAACAAAATCCACACAGACAGTGACCTGAGCTGTGAAGCGAACCGGAGTCCCAGGCACTGTGAGGCAGCAGTGTTAACCACTGTGCCACCCTGCCTCCCACAATGTTCAATCATAACTTTTTTTTCTTATTTTTTTTCATGAGGTATGTTGCCTATGACTAATTGCTCTTGAATTATGTAGCCATTTAAAAGGGCAGTTAAAATTTTACCACATTGTGGATCAGACCAAGTAAAGATTTATTTCCCTAAACGGCGCTGGTGAACCAAATGGACTTGCATTACAATCAATAGCATCGTGGTCAGCATCAGGTTTCTATTAAATTCAAACTTGACCATCTAGTGGGATTCAAATCTCGGCTCTTGGAGCATTGCCGTAAGTCTAATGCCCAATGATGACACCACTGTGTTGCCACCCTGCACAACTCTATGTTTATTTTCAATCTGCCATGTCACATTCAATATTTTGTGCATATGTGAGGCACATGTTTGGCCAGCACAGTGGCACAGTGGCTAGCATTGCTGCCTCACAGCGCCGGGGATCCAAGTTCAATTCCCAGCTTGGGTCACTGTCGATGTGCAGTTTGCACATTCCCCCTATGTCTGATTAGGTTTCCTCCCACATTCTGAAAGACATGCTGGTTAGGTTCATTGACCCAAACAGGTGCCAGATTGTAGTGACTAGGGGAATTTCACAGTAGCTTCACTGCAGTGTTAATGTCAGTGTTATTTGTGACTAATAAGTAAACTTAATGTACTCCAAAATTTTTTGATTCGAGCTCTCCTTTTAACATTTTACTACTTATTTTATATTGCCATTCCTCATTCTTCCAACAAAAATAGATTTAATTTCTACTTCACTGCATTACAATTCATTTGCCTCTTGTTTGCCCATTTGAAGGGCTTCTTCACATCCTTTTAAAGTCTATCCAAACAGCCACTGCACTTCGCAATATGTCTAAGCTTTATGGCATTTGCAAATTTTGTAATAAGGACCTACCAGTCACCTCCAGGGAAACCGAAACCTATTTCTCCAGTCTGAATAACACAGGCCTGCACCAATACTCTCTCATGCTTGCTGCTCAGCTAACTCTGTACCCATGCTGGCAATGCCTCTTGTTTTCAATGGGCTTCAGTGCTTCTTAATGGTGTATCACCCCTCACCGGTCCCCCCCAAAAATTCTTTGGCAAGTCTATGTACACTGCCTGAACCAGATGAACAACTGGGCCTTCTCCTTGGGAACAGAAATCTCTAAATTGAGAGAAACAGCCTGTTTCAGCACTTGTGTACTGGGGATGGCTTTCAAGAGATGCACATGCCAGATAGTTACCTAACTGCCTTCAGGCCCATTACTGACCCTGTCCCCATAAAAGAGCAATTTTTCCCTTTCATGAGACTGTGCCTTATCCCCAGCATTGGGAGTGATGCAAATTGAACCCATGTCCCCAGACCATTACCCTGCACTTCTGGAATATTATTTTCATGATATTAATGGTACACTGCCATCTTCCCCTAAACAATCACAGCAGCACTCGAGCCTACAATTTTTTGATGGAATCACCTGATTACCGAAGTTAGGCCATTATCCATTAGGCCATACCACAACCAAGTAAGTATGTGCCAATGTTTCTGCAAGGCAGACAGATGCCAAAATCTACAGTCCAGCCACCGATATTTGAAAATAAGTCCACGAGCAATTATCTTGTTAACAAACCATTAGGCAACACAGCCCATTGCATAGGCAGGCTAGTGAAATCAAGGAAGTTGTTAGTTTAAATAATTATTGATAGGTCGCTAAGGAAGGGAAGCACATCATTCCGGAGTGCCTTGTGTGTACCAAAGGCACCCTCCAAAATAATATCCTCCTCTCCAGCCTTCCCACACCTCCCCCATCTCTCTGCCCACTGCATCCACCCCACCCCCCCCCCCCCCCAACACACACACACACACACACACACACACACAGCAGTACCACAATTTGTGCTTTGCCCCAGCCTCACAGAGACATCTGGGAATACATGTCCACAAATCCTTAAAAGTGGCAGTATGGGTGGAAAAGGTGGTGAAGAAAGCATATGGCACGCTTGCCTTTATTGCACAGAGCATCAAATACAAAAGTTAGCAAATTATGTTACAGGTATATAAAACATTGGTTAGGCCACATTTGGAATATTGTGTCCAATGCTGGTCATCACATTACCAGAAGGCCGTGGAGGCTCTGGAGAGAATACAGAAAATGTTTACTAGAGTGGTTCCTGGTATGGAGTGTATTCACAATGAGGGGAGATTGAATGAACTGGGAGTGTTCTCCCTGGAAAGACAGAGGCTGAGGGGCGGCCTGATAGAATTTTACAAAATTATGAAGAGAATGGATCGGATGAACAGTTGGAAGCTTTTTCCCAGGACAGAAATGACAATTACAAGGGAGTACAAGTTAAAGGCAAGGAGGGAAAGGTTCAGTGGAGATGTGTGAGGGGACGTTTTTTTTACACAGAGGGTGGTGGGGACCTGAAATGCATTGCCAATTGAGGTGATTGAGGCAGATATGTTAGCGACATTTAAGATTTATCTGGATAGACACATAAACAGACAAGAATAGAGAAATATAAGCAGTTGGTCTAGATAGGACGTGATTGGTGCAGGCTTGGAGGCCCCTGTGCTGTACTGCTCTTTGTTCTCTGCTCTTTATATGCTCCCCCAATAGCCTCACCCCATCTCACCTCACCCCCTCTGTTGCTTCCCCTGTACATACCTGCCCTAATAGTCACAAAAAAGTAGTTGGATGAGATGTATTAAAGACAGCCAGTGAAAAAATATCATTCATCCCACACTATCATTAAATACTGAAATGCCCCCATGCAGCTCCCCAACAGCCACTTTTACAGATTTTTCCGCTTCTGTCCAGGTCAGTTGATAAACTAGAATAGCAGATCCCTTGGCGAGCACGCTGTGTTATTCACCAAGACGTACTCCACATTCATAATCCATTGAAAGAAAATTCTAATCCAGAGTCACTATAAAGAAGTCACAAAGATTTCAAAACACCGCTTAAAACATGGGATACAGGTTCTTCAACCCATTCAGATTGCACAGCCATGTCTTCTTCAGGTGAACAAATATTCCTAATCGACCTGCCTGATCCAAGATTCCCTTAACTCCCTTTTCCTTCATCATCTTGACCAATCTAATCCTAAATCACAGTATTCTTACGGTGTAGAAGGAGACATTCGGTCCATCGTGTCTGCAAAGGCTCCCCAGACGAGCATCATGACTCAGTTCCATTCCCCTGTGTTTTTCCCATGCCCCTGATCTTTGGACCTCAGGTAATCATCTAATGCCATCTTGAAAGTTGCAAATGAACCTGCCTCCACCGCATTTCCAGGCAGTGTATTCCAGACCCCAACCATTCTGAGTGTGATAAAGTTTCTTTTCTGATGTTACACTTGCTTCTTCTGAAAACCCACAAGAGATGGGTGAGATCTTAAATGACTATTTCTCATCAGTATTCACTGTTGAGAAAAGCATGGATCTTAGAGAACTTCGGGAAATTAATAAGTTATGCCTGGAGGAGTATACATACGGCAGAGAAGGAGGTGCTGGAATTCTTAAAGCACATCAAGGTCAATAAATCCCCAATACCTGATGAACGTATCCCAGGATACTGTGAGAGGCTAGGGACAAAATTGTGGCTCCCCCAGCAGAGATACTTGAATCATCAATAGTCACAGGTGAGGTGCCTGAAGATTGGAAGATGGAAAATATTGTGCCTTTGTTTAAGAGGGGCTGCAGGGAAACGCCTGAGAACTATAGGCCAGTGAGCCTCACACCTGTTGTGAGTAAGTTGTCAAAAGGTATTTTGAGAGATAGGATCTGCAGGTATTTAGAGATGCAGAGATTGATTAGGGACAGTCAGCATGGTTTTGTGAGCGGAAAATCATTTCTCACAAATTTGATTGAGTTTTTTGAAGGGGTAACCAAGAGGGCAGTGCATTTGATGGACTTGAGCAAGGACTTTGGCAAGTACCACATGGTAGGTTGTTACATAAAGTTAAATCTCACAGGATCCAGGGTGAGGTAGCTAGGTGGATACAAAATTGACCTGATGATAGAAGATGGAGAGTGGTTGTAAAGGGTTGTTTTTCAAACTGAAGGCCTACAACCAGTGGTGTGCCTCAGTGTTGGGTTTGCTGTTATTTGTCATTTATATTAATGATTTGGATGACAATTTAGTACGAATGGCTAGTAAGTTTGCAGATGACACTAAGACTGGTGGCATAGTGAACAGTGAAGAAGGTTATCTGGGATTGCAATGGGATCTTGATCAATTGGGCCAATGGGCTGACGAATGCAGATGGAATTTAATTTCGATAAATATAAGGTGATGGATTTTGGTACACTGAAACAGGATAGGACTTATTCAGTTAATGGTAGGGCGTTGGGGAGGGTTGCAGAACAAAGAGATCTGGGGGTACAGGTTCATAGCTCCTTGAAAGTGGAGTCACAGATGGACAGAGTGGTGAAAAAGGCATTCAGCATGCTTGGTTTCACTGGTCATAACATTGAATACACGAGTTGGGACGTCTTGTTGAAATTGTACAAGATATTGGTAAGGCCACACTTGGAATACTGTGTACAGTTCTGGTCACCCTATTATGGAAAGGATATTATTTAACTAGAAAGAGTGCGGAAAAGATTTACTTGGATGCTACTGGGACTTGATGGTTTGAGTTATAAGGAGAGGTTAGATTGAATGGATCATTTTTCTCTGGAGCATAGGAGGCTTAGGAGTGATCTTATAGAGGTCTATAAAATAATGAGAGGTATAGATGGACTAGTCAATATCTTTTCCCAAACAGAGGGGAGTCTAAAACTAGAGGTCATTGATTTAAGGTGAGAGGGGAGAGATACAAAAGGATCCACAGGGGCAATTTTTTCACAGACAGTGGTAAGTGTTTGGAACAAGCTTCCAAAGATAGTAGTAGAAGTGGGTACAATTTTGTCTTTTAACAACTGTTTAGACAGTTACATGGGTATGATGGGTACAGAGGGATATGGGCCTAACGTAAGCAATTGGGACTAGCTTAGGGGTTAATTAAAAGGGCAGCATGGGCAAGTTGGGCTGAAGGACCTGTTTCCATGCTGTAAACCTCTATGACTCTATGAATATCACTCTAAATTATATTGAGTCTTGATCCTGACAGGAATGGAATCAGTTTTGCCCTTTCTACTCTGTCCATGCCCCTCATGCATGAAGATGGGATTAGAAAAGGCACCTGTCTTTTGGGTCACTATGGATCAGATGGAATGAAAGGCCCCCTTACGTGCTACATCCTTTCTGTGATTCTATGATTTGATAGTTTTGAATATCTCCTTTTTGCCTTCTCATCTCCGAGGAAAACATTTCCATCCTCTCCAAACTATCCTCCGACCTGAAATTTCTCATGGCTGGAACCATTCTTGTAAATATTGGCAGAATTGTTCTCTCAAGTTCTATCAATCTTGTCTTAACAGCTTAAACTGTCTGGATAGCCTTCGTTATTGAGACACCCACTACTCGAGACAGTGCACACCGTAGGTAGGCAGCGTCTTAATGAATCTGGTCTGTACCTTTCCTAATGCTGAATGAGACCCTATGATGGGAAGCTCAACACTGCACACAGTGCTGTAACAGAGGTGGCATTGAGATTAGATGTAAGCTTATCATTACTTCCTCCATTGGGAACTAATTCCTCAATGAAAATACAGTTTTTAGGCAATTTAAGCCATGGGATAATTGACCCCACCATAACTGATATTTTCACTCTAAATTTAATCACACTTTTGGGTGAGAAAAGATGAGCTGCAAAATTTGTTTGCCTTTTTTTACATGTCCATGCCTTGAAACCGTGTTGCGTCCGCCCTATCAAGCAATTCCCTTCAAGATGCCTCGCAATTTCCTCCTTAATGATGGATTCTAACATTTTACCTACCACAGACGTTAAACTAACCGGCCTATAATTCCCCACCTTTTGCCTGGCACCCTTCTTAAACAACGGCGTAACATTAGCCGTTTTCCAATCTTCCGGCACTTCCCCGGAATCCAGCGACGTCTGGAAAATAACCACCAAGGCATCCACTATAACCTCCGCCATTTCTTTCAGAACCCTCGGATGCATTCCATCCGGTCCTGGGGACTTGTCCACAATCAGCCCCTCCAGTCTGTCGAGCACCACCTCTCTAGTAACAGTAATGTCATTAAGACCAAATTTACTGGAGTTCTATGAGGATGTGTCTAGGGCAGTGGATAGAGGAGAGCCGGTGGATGTGGTCTTTCTGGATTTTCAGAAGGCGTTTGACAAGGTACCTCACAAGAGGTTATTGCAGAAGGTCAGGGGACATGGAGTTGGGGGTAGGGTGTTAGCGTGGATAGAGGATTGGTTGTCAAATAGGAGGCAGAGAGTGGGGGTCAATGGGTGCTATTCGGATTGGCGGTTGGTGACTAGTGGGGTGCCCCAGGGGTCGGTGCTGGGGCCTCAGCTATTTACCATTTATATAGATGATCTGGAGGAGGGAACCGAGTGCAGGGTGTCGAAATTTGCTGATGACACCAAGATTGGGGGAAAGGCAAATTGTGCGGAGGGTGTGGAGAGTCTGCAGAAGGATCTAGATAGGCTGGGCGAATGGGCCAGGAAATGGCAAATGGAATTTAATGTTGGCAAGTGTGAGGTGGTCCACTTTGGTAGGAAGAATGGTAGGAAGGACTATTACTTACGTGGCGAAAAACTGCAGCAGGCGACGGTGCAGAGGGACCTCGGGGTCCTTGTGCATGAGTCGCAAAAACCCAGCCTGCAGGTGCAGCAGGTGGTCAGGAAGGCGAATGGGATGCTGGCCTTCATAGCGAGGGGGATTGAATATAAAAGTAGGGAGGTCTTGCTGCAGCTGTATAGGGCATTGGTGAGGCCGCAGCTGGAGTACTGTGTGCAGTTTTGGGCGCCGCACCTGCGCAAGGATATTTTGGCCTTGGAGGGAGTGCAGAGGAGGTTTACTAGGCTGATACCAGAGTTGAGGGGATTGAGCTATGAGGAGAGGCTGAATAAACTAGGTTTGTACTCGTTAGAGTTTAGAAGAATGAGGGGAGATCTCATTGAGACGTATAAGATGATGAATGGGATGGATAGGATAGAGGTGGAGAGACTCTTCCCGCTCAAAAAAGACAGTAGGACTAGGGGGCACAGCCTCAAGATAAAGGGGAGGCGGTTTAGAACGGAGTTGAGGAGGAACTTCTTCACTCAAAGGGTGGTGAATCTCTGGAATTCTCTGCCCGTTGAAGTGGTGGAGGCTGCCTCGCTAAATATTTTTAAGAAGCGGGTTGATGGGTTCTTGATAAGAGAGGGGATTAAGGGCTATGGGGAGAGGGCGGGAAAGTGGAACTGAGCCACAACAGATCAGCCATGATCTTATTGAATGGCGGGGCAGGCTCGAAGGGCTAGATGGCCTACTCCTGCTCCTATTTCTTATGTTCTTATGTTCTTATGTTCATGCCTTACCTCTTTGCCTTCTTTTTTTATATGCGAAAACAACGACTGCCAGTATTACTAGCAGTATTACCACCACTACTGCGATAAACAGTCCTACATATTTGTCTTCCTTTATCTTTCCTTCTGAAATATATTGAAAGAAGGATTTATTAAATATAATTTTCTATGTAAATAGACAATCCTATATTACACCTCTGACACAGTTCATGTTATATGATGTTAGGGGGTTTAATGTCAATAGTATCCATTTTGTTCATCATATGTTATTGTATTTAGGAGGTAGGACATGGAGGAAGAGTATGTAGCCTGATGGGTATTCATAAAGGCAAACTGAAAACATCAGCAAAGCCTGCTGGTTAAAAGAGCTAACTTTATATGAGGCTAAGTATTGTGAAAGCAGCAGAGTAGGGTGTACAACTATGGAATAAATACAGGAATTGATTGGACAGTGGCTGTTGTCATGCGTTGAACAGGCAGTGATTGAACATAGGCCCCTGTGTGTTGTATCCCTGAGAGAATCATAACCCGTGACAGAGGCATGACACTTGAGCACTTATGACCAAGAACACAGTGACTGATTAGTGTCTGTCCTGTGAATATGTTAGTGGAAGAATGGTCTGTGGCAGCAACATCTATATGAGAAGAAGAGATTCAGAGACATTGGCAACAGTAACCCAGGATCAACCGCTGCAGAACAAGCAGCAAGACACCAAGTTTGGGGCTCTGGGACATCAGAACAAAGCCCATCAGTAGGGGAATCCAATCAGTTGGCCTCGTCTCACATAGGATTTCTAAGTCCAAGTCATGAGTTTGGATATTTTGTGAAGTTTTCATACCCTTTGAATACTTTGTGGAGAATGAAGTAGGTCAGAAGTTAGTTATTTTGTAATTAACAAAGTAAGTCAGAGTTTAGATATTTTGTGCATAATGAAGTAAAGGCAGAGGTTGAATAATTTGCATCTAATGAAGTTAGATGCCTGGCATGCTAAAGTTTTGTAGTACAGTTTGATATTTCTGTGGTAACATGGTAAAGTAATGGGAGATTTGTTGCGCAGTACTTCAAAAGATTGAGTATCTTTGTCCACTGCATCAGTTGACCCAAATTCAAGAGCAATGAGTAAGAATTGGGATTTGTGAGGAGAGGAAGGAAGGAAAAGGAAGGACTGGCAAGTCAGAGAGAGAAAATAGGAATGAGTAAATGACACGTTATAAGAAGGATGTGATTGCACTGAAGAGAAGATTCACCAGGATGCTGGCTGGCCTGAAGGGTCTGACTTATGAGGAAAGATTGGATAGGTTGGCGCTGTTTTCCTTAGTATAGTGAAGATTCAGGGGGGACCAGATAGAGACATATAACATTATGATGGACATAGATATGGTAGGTAGGGAGGTAAGTTTTCCATTAGGAGAAGGATCAATAAAAAGAGGCATGGAGTTAAGGTGAGAAGTAGAAGAGGGGAGTTAAGGAGAAACACAGAGGAAGCTGGCAGCCTTAAAAGGGCAGTTGGGTCAGAAACTCTACTAATATTTAACACGTTATTTGGTATTTACTTAACGCTACCATAACCTCCATAGCCTTGGGCCAAGTACTGGAAAATGGGTGTAGTGCAGTGAGTTCTTTGTTGACCAGCATGGACATGATGGGCCAAATAGCCTCCTTCTGTGCTGTAATTATCTATAAATGTATAGGGTGGGAGCTGATGGCTGGAAGGGAGGTAGCCAGGAAAGGTAATATTGAGCTGACAAGGAAGTTTCTCTATTTAATGTTGGAATATTATCCGAAATCCATCCACAACTCTGTGCATTCTGTGCAGATCCTCAACTTGAACTGTTCATGGCATTCAAAGGGAGACAAGGTGAGTTACCCTATGAGTTACCCGCTGTTGTTGTTCATCCATCAACATCGATGAGAACCTTGACACCATTAGTCATTTTAAGGATGGTTGCAGTGTGTCTGAAGATAACTGATCAGGCCAATTTGGGCACGGAATGTCCTGGCACATATTGGACAGACTTGTGTAGGCACTGTAGCTGTTGTGTTGGTGGTTCTGGACTTGCGCAACTCGCACTTAAGTTATGCTTCAGTAATATATCTTGCTTCAGGAGCTTGACAGCCTTTGTGGATGATGCAGCGCCAGGTAGGGCGGTTTTGTGCCAGCATTTCCCAGATGGTCGTGTCAATGTCAAGTGACTTCAGGGAGGCCTTGAGTGTGTCTTTGAAATGTTTCTTCTGCCCTCCATGCGAGCGTCTTCCAGCAGAGAGGAGCTGCTTGGGTATGCGCTCATCTGACATATGGATGACATGACCTGTCCACCGGGTCTGCGCTCTCATCAACAGTGTGACGACTGATGGTAGACTTGGTCTAGAGAGAACTTTAGTGTTTGGTACTTTGTCTTGCCATCGGATGCATAATATTCTGCGAAGACAAGTCACGTGGAAATGATTGAGCTGTCTTGCATGCCTTCGGTACACAGTCCACATTTCACAGGCATACAGGAGGGTAGTGAGTACTGCGGCGCTGTAGACCTTCAGTTTTGTTGCTGGGCTGATTCCTTGACGTTCCCATACAGTGGAGCACAGTCTACCAAAAGCAGAACTTTCCTTTGCTATTCTGCAGTTAACTTCTGCATCAATAGTCACTGCTTGGGAGAGGGTGCTGCCAAGATAAGTGAACCGGTCTACTGCCTGTAGTTTCTGCCCTTTGATTGTAATTATGGGTACTCAGGAGGGGGGAACTCCCGAGAGATTGAGGTCCATAGAGAGTGTTGAGGCCTTCATAGAACCATTCGAAATTGTTTCTGTCAGCATATCCCTATACTTCATCTGCCTTGGCACTCAGCCAGGCATCCTGCATTTTACACAGTTTATTCTGGACTGTCCTGCGAGCACTGGTAAAAGCATTTTTCTTGGCAGCTGAAGATGGGTCATTCTGACAGGTCCGATGAAGACGGTGCTTTTCAACAAGTAGAGCCTGTATCTCCTCATCATTCTCATCAAATCAATCGTGCTGCTTCTGGGTGGAGGGCCCGAACACCTTCAGTGCAGATGTATGGATAGCATTCCTGAAGCGTTCCCAGTCGTCCTCAGTGCTGCCTGTAAAGTGTAGGTCAGCAAGCTTGATTTCCAAGTCCTCAGCCAGTGCTGAAGTATACTGGGGTTCTTTAACTTGGCCGCATTGATTCTTTTCATAACCTTGCTTCCTTGTGATCGCCTCTTGGGTCTGATGCGGAGCCTCATTTTGGAGACAATGACCCTGTGATCTGTCCAGCAGTCAGCACCACACATTGCCTTGGTCACTCTGACATCCTGCCTGTCTTTTCTCCTGACAATGACATTGTCGATAAGATGCTAATGCTTAGAGCGGGGGTGCATCCAGGAGGTCTTATTATGGGTAGGCAGACAGAAGATTGTGTTGGTGATGAGGAGGTCTTGTGCTGCACAGGTCTTCATTAAGAGTAGGCTGTTACTGTTACACTTGCCCACTCCATGCCTCCCAACGATTCCCTGCCAGATTGCAGAGTCACACCCTACTCTTGCATTGAAATCGCCAAGCAAGATCAGCTTGTCAGTACTGTTCACTGCTGACACTGTAGGGCATCTAGTTCTTTGTAGAACTTTTCTTTCATCTTGTCCAGGTTGTTCACTGTGGGGGCATAGGTGCTGATCAGGGTGGCTTGACTTCTGTTCTGTAGCAGAAGCTGGAATGTCATAGGCCAGTTGTTCACACCCTTGGCTAGACTAGCAAGTTTCTGAACCAGGTGACTCCTGACAGCAAATCCAACTCCATTATCACGATGCTCATCATTGCTACAACTGCTCCAGAAAAAAGTGTATCCACCTCCAGTTCCAGTCAACTGACCTACGTTGGCAAGACGAGTTTCGCTCAGGGCTGCAATGTTAATGTTGTATCTTGCAAGCCCTCTGACAACTAAGGCTGTTCTTCTCTCTGGTCTGTTTGCTGTAGGGTTGTCCAAAAGCGTGCGCGTATTCCAAGTGCCAATGGTGACCGGCGTCACCTTCTGTTTTATTTTGTGTGTTTGACCGCAAGGTGGGATCCCTGCCAGCCACAGTAAACTGGCCAGGGTGTAGTGAAGCAGGCAATGTTTAGGGCACCTTTTCTAGCCCCTTCCTCATTCTACGGAGGTGAGCAGTGCGTTCCTGAAGAGGACTGCTCAGTCGCCCAAGTAGATGCCGAGTTCCACTGCTGCTTCGGCCAGCGGAAAGCGACCATTAGACCTGAGCCGCCTGCAGGCAGGTCTGTGACTACAGCTCCCAATGTATCCACACCTGCTGCTTCATCACTCACCCATCGCCACAGGACTTCAAGGGTTGAACAGGACACTGATGATGATGATGAGGATGGTGTCGAAACTAACGTTTGATTTGGATTAAAGTGAGGGAGAGTTGTGCAGCATCAGCCTCACTCTCTGTTCCTAATTCCCCATCTAGATCCAATGGCAAGACAAGAGTCAAGACAGCTGGAGGTGGGACTAGGCGCAGTGGATGACCAGGACGTCTTCTGTGTCTTGTCCTGCTCTTTGTGTTCCACAACGCTTGCAGAGACCACCTTCTTGACCGTTGGACCTTCCATTGGTCTCTTCCGCTCAATCCGCCGGACTCTGTCTTCACATGCTGGGATAGACATCGCCCTATCTCACTGAGGGTTGAGACCCGTTGGCCACACTCACCTGGTTTAGAAGGCTTGTCAAGGCCGTTGCCCAGGGTGTGGCCGCTGTTGCATGCAAACAGCTACCGGGAGCCACAGGGGAGAGCTGAGTGCCAGGTGGGGACAAAGGATGGACAAACGGCCCTGAAAGGACGCAATATGTTCCCCCACCAAAGGTAATACCCCTCCCTGACACTCCATACACACCATGAGTTATCCAGTAACATAGTGGAAGGCAAAGAGAGGGAGGAGTATATGTAGGAGGCTACTCAGTCTTTGTTTTTGTTCAGTCGTGAACTAACAATCAACATAATGCTAAACATCCCCATGTGCTATGATATAACATTAGGTGCTACCCGCTCACTGCCAATCGGCGGCACGGTGACACAATGGTTAGTACTGTTGCTTCACGGTGCCAGGGTTGCCCCTTAGTGCCAGATGGTTTAACATGGTAAATATTGGGGTTACAGGGTGGGATTGTTTCCGGTGCAGGTTCATTGGATCATATAGCCATTTCCTGCACTGTAGGATTCTATGATCCTATTCTATGAATCTGTATTAACAAATGTTCACAAATTGGGGCAGAAACTTTGAAGTCTTGACAGCTCTCAGCAGTTTTGAAGTTAGCTGTCAGACAGACAGGTGGAAACAAAGCTGGAAGTGTGTAAAATGCAGCAAAATGAGCAGCTCGTTGATGAGTGTATTTGAGATGGAGATAGATCGGTTCTTGGTTGGTGAGGGGGTCAAAGGTTACAGAGAAAAGACAGGAGAATGGGATTGAATAACCTATTAGCCATGGATTGAAAGGCGGAGCAGATGTGATGTGCCGAACGGCCGAATTCTGTTCCTGAATCTCATGGTCTTATGAGTCAGTCAATGCGATAGCATAATTCAAAGCATTGTGGCTTGGGCGTGCAGGGCCTTTCAGCAACTTTCGCAGCCAACTGCAGACAGTGGAGAATAATGTTCCCAAGAACCAAAAGATGTCCGAGGCAGACAGTGGGATACCAGTACATATGGTGCATGGAGTGTTCCGCAGGCTAACCATGGGCCTCACTATGAAGGGTGAAGTCTATGCTGCCTATGAAATCTGCAAAACTACCTTGCCCAAGAAGGAACTCAACTCTCGAATATTGCTAACTTGATGTTTCTTCCAACAAATCATTAAGTGGTAAAGTTTTGGCAGACTGGACAGCTCCCTGATTTGTCTATTTGATGATAAAACTTGTATGACAAAGAAATAATGTGATTTATCGAAAAGAAAGTGGTTGTGTCTGCACATGCTGGACTACAACATCAGGAAATGTGTCCTCACCCCAAAGAACAGTCTTCCCACCCGGCAAGCTGCTGTGTTCAATGTGACAGCCATACTGCTTCCCATCATACGGGTCAAACTGGAGGGTTGTAGTCAGTTGGTAGGTTCCGTCTTCATTGGGCAGCAAGCCGGTAGATTTAGTCTCAGGGACTTGTGATCCATTCTTCAGCCAGGTCACATTAATGGACTGCGGGTAAAATCCACGCACGGCGCATTGTAGGAACCAACCAGGCCCTTCCTTGGCAGTGACTGAAACCTGGGGAATAACTGGATGAGAGACTGAGAATTACTTTCAAGTAACATGCAAACCAAACATTGCACTAGGAAATCAAGTGGGAAGCTTAGCTTTTTGCTTCCAATGTGAAATAGGCAACATCGATTCAGCCATCTGTTAAAAGAATAGGAAGAATGTCTTCAACTGACCCAATGTAATTGAGTCATAGAATCATAGGGTGCAGAAGAGGCCCTTCAGCCCATCAAATGTGCATTGACTTATGTGAAGCACCTGACCTCCCACCTAATCCCATTTACCACAACTTGGCCCATAGATTTGAATGTTACACCATGTCATGTGCTCATCCAGATATTTTCTAAAGGATGTGTGGCAACTCACCTCTCCCACTCTTGCAGGCAGTACATTCCAGACCCTCATAATCCCCTGGCCTCCCCTTCCCATTAAATCTTCTGCCCCTCACCTTGAAGTTGTGTCCTCTCATGACTTACTCTTCAGCTAAGGAGAATAGCTGCTCCTTAGCCACTCAATCTTGTATACCTCAATCAGGTCAGAGCTCAGTTTCTCTGCTCCAACAACCCAAAACAACCCAAGCCTATCCGGTCTCTCTTCATAACCTAAATGTTCCATCCCAGGCAGCATCCTGGTGAATCTCATCTGCACGCCCTCCAGTGCAAACACATCCCTCCTGTAATGTAACGTCCAGAACTGCGCACAGTACTCTTGTGGCAACCTCACCAAAGTTCTATACAACTCTAACATGAATTCGCTGTTTTTGTGTTCATTGCCTCAACTATTGTATTCCAATAGCCGACTTGTAACTGACCATGGTGCTGCTCTCAACTTACCTTTTCTGGTGAGGGATGTGTTTCCCACAGCATAGTATGTCCACCACAACTCCACACAATCCTTTATTATCAGGCTCTTGAAGTAACTGTTCATGAATGCCACTTTATTCCACCTCACTTTTAATTCCTCAGCAGCTGGATCATGTGCAGTCCAAACCAAGGTGTTTATATCAAAGCTGAAAGCGTACCTCCCATCGAAAGCAAACTTCAAAATCCCGCCGCTCGCTTTGCCACCATTCACCTCACAGCCAAACAGTCCTTGTACATAATGCATACCTGAAACGGCAATTCAGTCGATGGATGCTTAAATATTAATCGCATTTATTCACACCAAATGTGAGAATTCCTCTTCCACTCATTGTGCATTGTCTTTAAATGGTTATGAAAGCTGTACTAGGTACACAAAGTCTTACGCAAGACCCCAGGTCTAGTTTACCTAGAATTGGATTCAAATAAAGGTGAGCGCAAATGGAGGGAAGTGTGAAGTGATCCATTTTCAGAGGAAGACTATGGAGAAACATTGTAAGATAAAGGATTCACTCCAATAGGGGTGCAGAAGTGCATGGTGGTACTATGGTTAGCAACGCTGCCCCACAGTGCCAGGGGGTGGGTTCAAATTCCAGCTTGGTGTATAGAATCTGCCCATGTCTGCGTGGGTTTCCTGTGGGTGCTTCACTTTCCTCCTCTAATCTGAAAGACATCCTAGTTAAATGAACTGGCCATGTTGAATTCTCCCTCAGTGTGCCCCGACAGGTGCCGGAGCGTGACAACTTGGGGACTTTCACAATAACTTCATTGCAGTGTTAATGTAAGCCTACTTATGATATTACTAAATCAATGTAAACTAGAATCAGAAAGACCTGGTTGTTTTGTTCATTAGTTATGAAAGTGGCAGGTTTCTTAGATTCATAGTATCCCTACTGTGCAAATGGAGTGCAGTGCAGGAGGCCATTCAGCCCATTGAGGCTACACCGACAACAACCCAGCCACTATCCTCATAGCACCATGTATTTAGAAAAGGCTGAAAAATCTCAGTAGTTCTGACAGCATCTGTGGAAAGAGAATAGAGTCAACTTTTCATGTACAGATGGTCCTTTCTCAGAACTGTTCTGGAAAAAGAAAATAGTTCTGATGAAGGATCATCCAGACTCAAAACATTGGCTCTATTCTCTCTCCACAGTTGCTGTCAGACCTGCTGAGATTTTGCAGCATTTTCTGTTTTGGTTTCAGATTCCAGCGTCCATAGTATTTTGCTTTTACCCCATGTATTTACCGCGATAATACCCCTGACACTCAAGGGTCAATTGAACACAGCCATCAAGCCTAACCCACCCAACTTCGAATGTGGGAGGAAGCCAGAACACCCACAAGAAACCCACACTGGGAGAACATGAAAACTGTACACAGAAAGTCACTGAAGCTGGGAATCAAAGTCAGGTCCCTGGCACTGTATGGCAGCAGTACTAACTATTGTGCCACTGTGCCATCCATCACAGGAGCAGTGAATAAAGCAGATGGTACCTTGGGTTTTATTGATGGGAGGATAATATATAGGAGGTTACACTAAATTTGCTGATGTAACCAGTTTGGCCTCAGCTTCCAACTCTGGGCACAATACTTTGAATACATTTGAGATGGTGCAGAAAGTGATACAAGGATGATTCGAGGGATGAGGAAATTCAATTATGAAGATAAATTGGATAAGTTTGAACAGTTTGTTCTGGGAAAATGTTTGAGAGAAAATTCCAAATCACAAGAGGTCTGGACAGAATAGATAGGGAGAAGCTCTTCTCACTGATGGAAGGATCCAAAAGGAAAGGACACAGATTTAGCGTAATTTATAAAAGAAGCAAGGAGAAACTTTTTTCATGGAGTGAATTGTTGTGTTGCAATGTTCTGTCTGAGAGTATGGTGAAGGTGGGTTCAATTGAAGCATTCAAAGAGGAATGAGACCACTATTTGAAAAGGAAGCAAGTGCAGGGTTCTGGAGAGAAATGTTTCAGGGGGTTGGTATGAGATGAGTTACTCAATCGGAGATCCATTGCAGAAATGATAGGCCAAAGGACCACCTTCTGTGCGATAACCATTCTGTGATTCCGTGAGAAGCAAACGAGAATGTGGGAATATCAACCGCATTGAATAATGGGTGACACACTAAACGCCAAAGTTAATAAAAATGCCTGTCAGTCACTCCATTGACCTGAAATTGATTAACTCACTTGCTGTTTCGTTGTTCTTCTGCAACCAACCGTCAAACTGTCCCTTGATGAGTCCGTGGAGACCTTTTTCAAAGATGGTGGACTGATTCCAGAACTTCTCGTCAAATGCTTCTGCCATCCATTTTTGCCTTGGAATGGCTATGCTGAGAGTGTTGTCAAGATAATCTGTCTCCCAGCCATCCAAAAACCCTATAAAACTGAACTGTGGGAGATGTGCAATCCCATGGTTCAAGATGTACTGATAGAGCAGAGAGTGAGACCCTAGAACAAATTTTAAAAGAGAGAACATTCTCATTGACAAATCAAACATTAGGAACATCAGCTGATGGAACAAGTTGGGAAAGAGTTTGAAATGATAGGCCAATCCCAAATATTTTACACGGGAAAATGTCTTTGCTCACAATTTACATCAATGTGGTGGTAGCAAAATGACCAAATTCTATCCACTTCCAAGTTGATTTTTGTTTTCAAGATAAAGATGATTTGAATAAATTACTTCAATCACCTAATCAATCTACTCAACTTTTAAATTAATCGCTCAGCAATGGGAAGTTTCTGTCAACTTATTGAGGCACTGCACCCACCATTACAAAGCCATAGAGCAGGAGTTCCCAAACTGGGTCTCCTCGAAGGGTCTCCAAGGGGGACTGCAAAGCTGACAGCCGCCATGTGACCAGCAAACATATGTTCAAAGGAGCAAAGTTTTAAAGTAATTGAAAAAGTCAAAAAGCCCAATTGGGACAAGGCCTCTTGGGAGCAGTAGATGCTGATAGGTTGAGGATTTTCCTTGTTGTTAGCCCAAATTCCTGTGCTTTGTGTTTGTGATGTTAGTGTACCTTTAAGAGTTTTTTTTAAAAATCATATTCTCTGTAGCTCTCAGCTGATGTCATTGATGCCAAGCTGGCTGGAGAGGTCCTTTCATTGCTCCTTAAATGGCTTAGTGGAATTAGCTTTATTACCCTGCATTGTTAGGGGAAGTGTGTTTGCAGGTTAGGTGACAATAGCTCTTTCTTTTTTAAGTCTTGAGCAGCAGCGTTTAGTTTCAGAAGCAGCATGAAGCTGAAAAAAAAGGTTCAGGCTCTCCCTCTCCCTGGCTGAAAGAAATGCATCTTTTCTTCTTGAAGGAAAGATTGTGCTGTTGGTGGCTTGACTAGCCTCTCTCTCTGATGTTTTGGGAAGCTATTCTGAGTTTGTCAAGAAGACTGCAGAATTCACCCAAAGGACACAATTCCAGTATCACGTGAGTATTAGTCTTTGCTGTGTTGTACCTGTTTAAAGGGAAGTTTATGGGATTGGTTTTCATTGGAATGTCTTAGATGTATTCTTTGAGGGTTATACATTATTGTGGGTGTTTTGTTTTTGTTGTAATTGATTAAAGCTATTGCTAATTTTCCTTCCATGCATGATAATGATATTCTTAAATAAACTTTGTTTGATAAATGGGTCATTTGAATCATACCTGAAGTGAAACCTATCATGCTTATCCTGACCAAATTCAAAATGCAAAACATATGACCAGGCTCCATAAAACACTTTTGAGTTTCTGACCTAAACCATAACATGTTACAATTGATTATTATTTCATGGAACATGGCTCTCTTCCCCTTCAATAAGCTGCTGTGCTCATTGTGACAGGAACATGGCTTCCTGTCATATTGGTCAACAAATTAATAAAAATCTGATAGATCAAAAGGCAATGGCAGTGGCAACAATAGAATTAATATCACAAAGCATTGGTTCAAATTCCATGCGAACAGCAGAATAAAGAAACAATTGTTGCAGACAGACATATATCCTGAACACGGTCTCTAAGCAGCCTAATGTCACAACATTGCACCCAATGCATTGTATCCTTCAGAGGGTGGGCAATGTTACCTCCATGAGAAGCCCTGGAAAAGGATAGGAATTTTGTCAGCTTCAACCCTGTGGTTGCGTGGGTTTCCTCCGGGTGCTCCGGTTTCCTCCCATACCCCAAAGATGTGCTCTTAGGCTGATTGGTTTTACCAAATTGACACTGTTCTCCCCTGAATCTGGCTAAGTTAGGGGTTCCATTCGTAGACATGCAGGGCAGAATAGGTGTAGGGTGATGCGGCGGCACGGGCTCGTTGGGCCGAAGGGCCTGTTTCCCGTGCTGGGTTGTTCTTTGTTCTTTGTTCTTTAATTCTGCAATGTACTCACTCTGCGTTGTTTTAAGGAATGGGTGTTTAATGTGGGAACATAATTTGGGCATGGAGTGAACAGTGACTATCATTCCATTTACTTGAATTGGATATCAATGGAATATGGAGGATTGACTGTGCCCTGCACATATGGATTTCAATTTTCTAGCTGTAGATTATACCATTCTGTGCTTAAAAATCATAAAACAGGGTATCTTGGAAAAGAACTGTAAATTGACACAATAAATGCCAATTGTAAACAGAACTTTGAACAGTCATGAATCTAGTGAACTACTTTATGATGTAGTTTCATCAGTCATTAGACTGTTCATCAAGCAGGATCCACATGATAATGTTGATTGGCCTGTTTTGGTTGTTGAACTTGCACCCAGAGCACTTAGCACCAGTGTAATCTTTCCTTGAAAGAGACTTTTTTTGCATTTCCTTACAGAGTAAATTATGTCCCAAGCTAAATGAAATAGAATTTGTTAAATGCAGAATATGAATCAAAATCAGTTCAATTTCAATTGAGGACTAACTTGTTCACACAATGTATTATGAGAATGTGGGATGCTACCAGAACAGGTCAGAGGCTAGGAATCCTGTGATGAGTAACTCACCTCCTGGCTCCCCAAAATCTCTCCACCATTGTACAAGGCACAAATCAGGAGAGCAATGGAATACTCTCCACTTGACTCGATGAGTGCAGCTCCAACAACACTCAAGAACAAAACTGTCCTGAGAAAGCCATGACTGCATGCTTAAACATTCACACCCTTCAACACTGATGCATTGTATACCATATAAAAGATGTACTGCAGCAACTGACCAAGGCACCTTCTACGGTACCTTCCAAACCCATGACTCTACCACCTAGACAGCTGAAATATTGGAACATCACTAACGGGATGTTCACCTCAAAATCATTCACCATCTTCACTTGGAAATGTATTGTTGTTCCTATGGTCGCTGAGTCAAAATTCTGGAATCCATCCCAAACAGCATTGGGGTGTACCTACATGACTGTGACTGTGGTGGTTCAAGAAGGCAGCTCACCACCACTAACTCAACGGCAACTAGGGATGGGCGATAAGTGCTGGCCTAACCAATGATGCCCACATCTCTAACAGGCCAAAGTAAACTTTTCCTCTTATCGCTCTGTATTGTTGTTTCTCTGTCCTGATCTAGTCCTGTCTACATTTCATGAAAGAACTAGACAAAGAATAAAGAAAATTACAGCACATGAAAAAGCCTTTCAGCCCTCCAAGCCTGTTCCGATCATGATGCCCCGCCTAAATTTACAAAACTAAACTTAAGAAAGTCCATTGATTGGTTTATATGCTATATTTCCTCCCAATTCATGTATCCACCCAGATGTCTCTTAAATGTGCCTGCTTCCACCACCTTCTCTGACAGCATGTTACAGGCACCCACCACTCTGAGAAAAATTTACCCCACACATCACCCTTACACTTTCCCCCTCTCACCTTGAACCTGTGCCTCCTCGGAATTGAAAATTCTACTTTTGGAAAAAGCCTTTGACTATCCACCCTGCCTATGCTTCTCATATTTTTGTAGACCTCTATCAAATCACCGCTCAAGCCTTTGTATTTCCAGTGAAAACAATCCGAGTTTATTCAACCTCTCATCAGAGTCAACAACCTCCAGACCAGGCAACCTTCTGGTGAACCTTCTTTGCACTCTCTCCAAACGGTCCACTTCCTTCTGACAGAGCGGTGACCAGAACTGCATGTAATATCCAAATGCAGCCTAAACAAGGTTTCATATAGCTTCATCTTGTGTTTCATTCTCTGTGTACGTTTTTCTTTTCTGTTTTCTCTTTTGCTATGACTTTCACTGTTCTCCTTGCTCCTTTCTCTGTCTCTCTAACTTACAGTTTTTATCATCTCTTTCCATCAATCAAGCCCCACCCTACCTTTCTCCTCCATGACATTCCTGGTTTGTCTCTAATTACTTTTGGTTGTCTCTAATTACTTTTCACCGTATACCATACACGTGGCAATAATAAATCAAATGAAATCAAAAATCGTCTCCATCTGAGGGACAGACTGTCTTTCCTCCCTTCTCGGTCACTGCATTTGATCTCAGTAGACGCTCCCTCCCCCAACCCCCGTGATGTTCTTTCCTCCGAATTTGCTAATCTGCAGTTTGGATGTGATTCAGGATTGGGGAAATTCCTCTCATTTTTCACTGAGGAAATGAACAATAGAGTTGCTTGGAGTGCGCATTCCAACAATTAATCATAAGTCAGGGTCAATAAAAGGAAGGGGATGGGGGGGAGGAGGGAGTGGGTCTATCCTGTGGTTAGGCTGAAGTCCCGTTTTGGGATATTGACAGTTCATCCCAACAGGCCGGACACCTGAAGCTGAGCTGGTGTTGTGTGAAAATGTAAACATATTGCAAAGTGCACTCTTCTTTGAGGGATCAGAATGTGTGTGAGCCACTATTGGAAAGCTGCATTTGCTCGAGTATTGTGATAACAAAAACCCAAAACTATGGTCAAATTTACTGGGATTATTTTCAACAACTCTCTATGCAAGGACGTGACTTATTTGTTCACTCACTGAATGGGATATGAGTCAGAAAAATGCCCCGATCCAAATTCAGCCTTTCATAAGTTTAATGGAAATAACATAGCTGTGAGATATTTCTTTGTGGGTGCTGCTGGTGAGGTCGCCATTTATTGTCCATTTGTGAGCTATTTGGCCACTCTAGGCAGCCAAGAGCCCAGTTGTGGGCCTGGAGTCACAGATCAGCCAGTCTCAATTGCAGCAGTAGCTAAGTGAACTGTTTATTTTTTGCAATCCGCCAGCAATTCAAACATTTATGTCAGGATGTGTGTGTGTGTGTGTGTGTTTCCACATTCAAATTCTCAAAATGCGATACAATCTCCTGGTGCCTGGATTATTAATCCAGAATTTGGGAAAGGGACATTTGTTCAGTAACATGATGACTGAACTAACACAGCTCATCGAACAGAGCGCCCCCAACAATGCATAGGTGCTCCCTTAAGCAAGACGCGTGTACATGAATACTTGTCAGCAACATGGAACAAGAGGAGGCCATTCTGCCCATTGACCTTGCTCCAACACTTGATATGATCAAACCTTGATCGGAAACTTCAATTCCTTAGACATCCAGCATCCCACCAACCCTTTACGTTCCTGTTAATCAGAAATCTATCAATCTCTGCTTTAATAGGAGAATGAGCTCAGTCCACTTTCTGTCCCAGCAGAAGCATATCTTAACATACAATCGCACGGTAGTATAGTGGTTAGCATTGTTGCCTCACAGTCCAAGGACCTGGGTTCAATTCCTGGTTGGGTCACTGTTTGTGTGGACTCTGCACGTTTTCCCTTACCTGTGTGGGTTTCCTCCATAGTCTGAAAGGTGCCTTGGTTGGGACCACTGGTCATGCTAAATTCTCCCTCAGTATACCCGAACAAGTGCCAGAGTTTGGTGATTAGAGGATTTTCACAGTAAATTCATTGCAATGTTGATATAAGCCCACTTCTGACATGAATAAACAAAGGTAAAACTTAATCATTCATTGTACATGCGATTAGCCTGTTAGTGTTCAATGTCTTGGAGCTATTCCAAAAACATCATAAATAGATGCAATCTCCTTCAAAGTGCCCAAGATGTACACCTTTAAGAAGGGAACTTATCCTTTGATATGAAGACAAAATCAATAGATTTTTTTTTGTAAATTATATGGGGGTGGCAATACAACAGAAAGCAACAAAGCAGAAATCTAAACAGCAAAATGCTGGAAAGGCTCAGAAGTTCTGGCAATATCTGTAGAGGGGTAAAGTTTTAAAGTTTCGGGTGGTGAGAATGGAGCGAGTGCCAACCAGACTCAAGATCTCAGCTAAAGTGCAAAACTGTAGATAACAAGGAGAGAAAAAGGCTGTTTGTTTACAATTTCTCAATATCACCGGCTGTCTGTGTGTACTTTCCATAATGCATTTATTTAATGCAAATTGCCAGTATTGTCCCTTGTTTTGAAATAAAGTATTCGATAAGGGAAACTGGTATATGATTGCACACTTAATCAGGCCATCTCCGTGTTCACAAATAGCTTGTGACCAACTTTGAATGTACATGTGTTACGAGGTGCTGGGGTGGGGTTTAATCCATAATTCTATGTTTCCATTTGTGGAGGATATTGAGTTGGATGATCATAACAGAAGGCATGATGTGGGTATGCTGGTGTTGGACTGGCGTAAACACAGTAAAAAGTCTGATAACACCAGGTTTTAGTCCAACCGATTTATTTGATAATAGCCCCGAAAGCTTGTGAGTCTATTATCAAATAAATCGGTTGGACTAAAACCTGGTGTTGTCAGACTTTTTACTGCATAACAGAAGGCAGAGCAGGCTAGATGGGCCGATTGCCCCACTCCCGCTCCTGTTTTCTATGTTTCTGTGTATGCCAAGATAGAATTTAGAACTCTCCCAGCTTGATCTCTGAAAACCGAAAATTGGGCGTCTATTAGGAACATGGCCTATTGATGTTATCATTGGACTATTAATCTAGAAACTCAACTAATGTTTTTGGGACCCAGGTTTGAATCCCACCATGGCAGATGGTGGAATTTGAATTCATCAAAAAACTCTGTAATTAAGAATTTACCGATGACCTTGAAACCAATGTTGATTGCCGGGGAAAAACCCCAACTGATTCACTAATGTCCTTCACTTGGTCAGGTCTACATGTGAATCCAAAACCACAGAAATGTGCTGCGATGACTCTCAACTGCCCCCCAGGAGCAACTAGGAATCGGCAATAAATGCTGGCCAGCTAGCGCTGCCCATGTCCCAAAATGAATTTAAAAACGTACATTGATGTCAGTCATAAAGAGATGTGTCCTAATCTCCTCCGTAGGTGTTATTTATGCCCAGGTTAGTGAAGAGCTGTTTCTAATGATTCAAATTGCGAAGGTTTCCTTCAACTCAACATGGGCATCACACAATTGGCACTGCCTGTCACAATCACATTGTACAGATCTGAAACTGGTAGCAATAGTGTATTAGCACTCACACTGTGCAGCTTGTGTCTGTATGTCCACATTTTCAATGACCAGAAACTCTACAGCAGAATTTGGCTTTTGCGAAAACTCACAGATTTTGACTGATTCACAGTCGTTAACACCACATAGCATAAAACAACAGGTGTCCAGCGTAATGTATCACAGAAGAATAAAAAATACTGAGAATTTATAAAGAGGCCATTCAGCCCATCGTGTCTGCACCAGCCAGCAAAGAGGAAGAAAAAGAACTAGCCACTCGTTTTAATCCCATTTTCCAACACCAAATCTATAACGTTGCAGTTTACAACACTTCAGGTACAGATCCAAGTATATTTTAAATGAGTTGAGGGTTTCAGCCTCAACTCATAGGCAAACATAGGCACTGAATTTCAAATGTGCACCACTTTAGAATCATGGAATCATACAATGTATGAGGTCCTACTGCCCATTGAGTCTGTACTGACACATGTGAAACACCTTACCTCTGAATCCCATTTACCACAACTTGGCCCATCGCCTTGAATGTTATGACGTGTCAAGTGATCATCCAGGTACTTTTTAAAGTACATGAGGCAACCTGCATCCACCCACTCCCAGGCAGCATATCCCAGACAGTCACCACTCTGTGTAAAAATAGTTTTTTTCACATCCTTCCTAAAGCTCCTGCCCCTCAACTTGAATTTGTGTCCCCTCATGACTGAGCCTTCAACTAAGGGAAACAAATATTTCTTATCCATTCATTTTCCTATTTTACTGCAATTATGTAGGGCATTGGTGAGGTGACACCTGGAGTTTTGTGTGCAGTTTTGGTGTCCTTACCTGAGGAAGGATGTCCTTACTGTGGAGGGAGTGCAGAGAAGGTTTACCAGGCTGTTATCAATGGTGGGGGAGTCCAGAACTAGGAGTTGTAATTTGAGAATGAGGAGTAAACATTTTAAAACTGAGGTGAGGAGAAATTTCATCATCCAGAGGGTGATGAATCTCTGGAAATCACTATCACAGAAATTAGTTGAGGCCAAAACTTCATGTGATTTCAAGAAGGAATTAGATATAGCTCGAGGAGAGAAAGGGATCAAAGGATATGATGGGAAAGGAGGATCAGGATATTGAATCTGTTGATCAGGATGAATGGTGGAGCAGGCTTGAAGGGCTGAAAGCCCTTCTCCTTCGAGTTTTTAAGTTTCTGTATTTCTATTCTGTCCATGCCCCTCAATCTTGTACACTTCAATCAGATCAGCCCTCAGTATTTTCTGCTCCAATGAAAACAATCCAAACCTCCCTAACTTCTCTTCAAATCTCCTTTTCACACCCTCCAAGTGCAATCACATCTTTCTGATAATGTGTTGACCAGAAATGCACACAGTACCCTCACTGTGGCCTCAGCAAAGACCTATACAACTCCAGCATGGCTTCCCTGCTTTTATAATCTGCACCTTCTGGGTGAAAAAGTTGCTCCATATGGACCCTCTAATCCTTCTACCAATCACCTTAAATCTATGCTCCCTAGCAATTGATCCCTAAACTAGGGGACTAGTTTTTCCTGTCCACCCTATAAAAACCCTCCATAATCTCAACCACCTCAATTAGTCCACCCCTTAGTTCCTATGTTCCAATAAAACTTATGCTAGCCCAGCCAATCTCTCCTCATAGCTGCAATTGTTATGCCTTGGCCACATTCTTTATATCTCCCCTGCACTCTCATAAGAACATAAGAAAATAAGAAATAGGAGCAGGAGTAGGCCATCTAGCCCTTCGAGCCTGCCCCACCATTCAATAAGATCATGGCTGATCTGAAGTGGATCAGTTTCACTTTCCTGCTTTCTCCCCATAACCCTTAATTCCCTTGCCTACCAAAGATCTATCTACCCATGACTTAAATATATTTAGCGAGGTAGCCTCCACCACTTCAACGGGCAGAGAATTCCAGGGATTCACCACCCTTTGAGTGAGGAAGTTCCTCCTCAACTCCGGTCTAAACTGCCCCCTCCTTATCTTGAGGCTGTGCCCTCTCGTCCTGCTATCCTTTCTAAGCAGGAAGAATCTCTCTACCTCTACCCTATCCATCCCTTTCATTATCTTGTACATCTCTATAAGATGCCCCTTCATCCTTCTAAACTCCAGCGAGTACAGACCCAGTCTATTTAGTCTCTCTTCATAGTCCAACCCCCTCATCTCCGGTATCAGCCTAGTGAACCTCCTCTGCACTGCCTCCAAGGCCAAAATATCCTTGCGCAAGTGCAGCAACCAAAACTGCACACAGTACTCCAGCTGCGGCCTCACCAGTACCCTGTACAGTTGCAGCAAGACCTCCCTGCTTTTATATTCTATCCCCCTCACTATAAAGGCCAGCATACCATTTGCCTTGATCACCTGCTGCACCAGCAGACTGGGTTTTTGCAGCTCATGCACAAAGACCCCCAGGTCCCTCTGCACCATAGCATGCTGCAGCTTTCCGCCCTTTAAATATTAATCCCTCCTACTATTATTTCTGCCAAAGTAGATAACCTCACACTTGCTAACATTATACTCCATCTGCCAGGTCCTCGCCCTCTCGCTCAGCTTATCCACATCCCTCTGCAGACTTTCCACACCCTCCGCGCAATTTGCCTTTCCACTCACCTTCGTGTCATCAGCAAATTTTGTCACCATATGCTCAGCCCCCTCCTCCAGATCATCTATATAAATGGCAAATAGCTGAGGCCCCAGCACCGATCCCTACGGCACTCCACTAGTCACCAACCGCCAATCAGAATAGTACCCATTGATACCAACTCTCTGCCTCAACTCTCTCCAGAACAATTATATCTTTGCTGTGTTCTGGTGACCAGAGCTGTTCACAATACTTTAGCTGTAATCTAACCAGTTTTATAAAGTGCTATCATGGCATTCCTGCTTTTGTGTTCAATACCTCACGCAATGAAGTAAAACATTATATATTTCTTCTTGACCACCTTGTCCACCTGTCCTGTCACCTTCCACAACCTGCAGACATGCAATTCAAGGTCTCTCACTTCTTCTGCCCCACTTCATCCTCAATATTCCTCCATTTATTGAGAATTCCATTGTTTTGTTTGTCCTCCTTAGGTGCATAAGTTCACACTTTTCAAGATTGTATTCTATTTGCTACTTCCCTGCCCATTCAACCAAACCACTGATTGATTTGATTTATTGTTGTCAAATGTATTTGAATGCAGTGAAAAGTATTGTTTCGTGTGTGCTATAGTCAAAATATACAACTCATAAAGTACATGGGGGAAAGGGAAAAGGATGGGGTACAGAATATAATGTTGCAGTTACAGGTAGGGAGAAGAGAAAAGTCAGCTTAATATATGATAGGACCCTTCAAAAGTCTGCTAGGAGGGGAAAAGCTGTTCGTGTATCTGTTTTCAAACTTGTATGTCTTTTTTTTCCTGGGGGAAGAAGGTCGAAGAGAGTATTTCTGATTGATATCATTCTGGTGTCGCCAGCTATCCTCAACACTATTAACCACACGGCCATTTTTTTGGGTAGTCTGCAAATTCCCCTGTCTAGGCTTCATGTAAACTTTATATTTAATCGCCGGCTTAGTGACCAACAGTCAGGTGACACTCTCGTGACACTGAAAGTTAAGCAAAGTTCAGACACTTCTGATGGACTTTCTGTCAGCCAATCCGCTGTATGTATGCTTGCTGTCAGCCACCCACATGTTACAGAAAATCCTTCTCTTTGTAAATTGCACTTCTCTCTTTATGTTTGCTGGAAACCATCCATAGAACGTAAAAATCCCCCCTCTAGACAATGGGGTCTCACTGGTGCATTCCATTCACTGCCACAGATCCAGGGAAATTGCTGCAATTCAGTGTAGCTTTCCCTCGAAACTATTGTGTCACAGCTGCTGTTATTCAAGCCCATGCTGTTTGTCTCCCCTTATGCCTGGCATGTCTATGTGACAAATGAATGATTAGACTACAGTTTGTGGGATGAATCTGCTAAAGCTGATTATTTCATCAGAATCACAGAACAATGGAAACTTGCATTTGAGGCCAGCCACGGATCACACCCACATTACGTTTGAAGAAGATTGAGAAGTGTCTCAACACTTAAAAGATGACCAAAATTGTGTTCAAAAAACTTTGCACAGGCATTGAAAAGTTTGAGGTTCAATACTTTCTTGGGGAAGTAATAATTCTTCAAACTGTGTTACATAAGTGGGATGGTGGGGAGTGGGAGCAGGGTCATTTCACTCTTTGACGAGAAAATAAAATCATGCTAATTCTTAATCCCAGTCAATGAGACTGCAGTCGACGAAAACATTTTGGGTAGTTTCAAAGTTAGAATTATAGGAAATGCAAACAGCCCCATGGAGATAACACTCCCTGTTTAAAATAATTCAGTGTCTTGAGTTGAACTGAAAATTATTATTGATTAATTTTCCAAAGCCCCTAGTTTGTGAAGCTGTTGGAAATTCCTAGATTACTGTCTGCAGTTTTGGTCTCCTTTTCTGAGGAAATATGCTCTTGCTGTCGAGGGAATGCAATTTAGTTGGACCCGGCTAATTCCAGGATGGCGGGACTGATGTATGACGAGAGATTGACTTGGTTAGGATTGTTTTCTTTGGAGTTCAGATGAATGAGGGGGGGATCTCATAGAGACTTATAAAATTCTAACAGGACTAGACAGGGTAGATGCAGGGAGGATGTTCCCGGTGTTGAGTGTGTCCAGATCCAGGGCTCACAGTCTAAGGATCTAGGACAGACCATTTAGGACGGACATTAGGAGAAATTTCCTCACCCAAAGAGCAGTGAGCCTGTGCAATTCATTACCACAGGAAGTAATTCAATGTATTCAAGAGGCGGGCTAGATATATCACTTGGGGCACATGGAATCAAACGTTATGGGGAGAAAGCAAGATTAGGCTATTGAGTTGGACAGTCATCCATGATCGTGATGAATGGCGCAGCAGGAGCAAATGGCCTCCTCCTGCTCCTATCTTCTATAGAATCACTACAGAACAGGAGGAGGCCATTTGGTCCATCGAGTCTGTAAAGAACACAATGCCACCCAAGCCCTATTCATGTCACCAGACAAATTTACCTTGCTAATCCCCCTGACACTAGGGTCAATTTACTATGGCTAATACACCAAACCCTCACATCTTTGGACTGTGGGAGGAAAGCGGAGCACCCAGAGGAAACCCATGTAGACACAAGGAGAATGTGCAAACTCTGCACAGACAGTGACCCAAGGCTGGAATTGAACCCATGACCCTGATGCTACCAGGCAGCATTGCTAATCAGTATACACTGTGCTACCCCTATGTTTCTATGAAATTGTGCATTTCAAAGTGATTACCATGCCTCTCCCATCCAGCTGTGAAGGAGAGGGAGCCCTTATGCCGTGTGGGTCCCCTGATATCACTCTGTCTATATGTAATCCCTTCTTCTTCACTCTCGTCACTGTAACTGTTGATGCACTGGCATTCAATATGACACAGATTACAAAAAGGGCTAGAAAAGTGTAGCTATTAGGAGAGACTGGATAGGTTGGAGTCATTTCCCTTGGAACAAAGAAGACTTGATAGGGTGTACAAAATTTATGAGGGGAAGAAATAGAATGGATAGGATAAAATTGTTTGCCTTTGTCAAGAATTCGAGAACCAGGAATATAAATTCAAGATCAGTGGCAGTGGGTGTAGAGGAGACATGAGGAAGAAAGTTTTTACACAGAGGATGGTGAGTTCTGGAATTTGCTGCCTGAGTTGGAGGTGGAAGGAGAAACCCTAAGATCTTTAAAAAAAAGGTAGTTGGATCATCACCTTAACTGCTATAAACTTTGGCCAGGTGCAGGAAGATGGGGTTAGAAAGGGCATCTGGGTGTACAAGGACTGGTATGGACAAGATGGGACGAATGGCCCCTTCTGTGCTGTAGCTTTTCTGTGGTTCTACGCCACTCGCACCCCTAAATATAGAAACACACGAATGTATTGTGTCAGCCGGCGCCATTCAAATTTGGCTGGTGAATGTTAGTAATCCGTTCTGGTGAGCCAATTAGTTGCTGAGTTTTTATTCACATTGCAACAACGGGTAAGTTTTAATAAGACGCTTTTGGCTGCCCCTTCCAGCGCCATGCACCACAGAATGTATGACACGAAATGTAAATATAGTTTGTAAATACAGTATGAAATGGCAATTGTGATGCGGAAGCCAGTGCGCCGGAAGAACCCGATGTTTAGAGCAAATCACTCAACATAGAGCCTGTACCGACCTGTGAGGTTCGTTTTCACATTTTCTGAAGAATGTATATGGGGTGGAGTTGTAAAATACTGCGGGACGTTGGCGAAAAGTAAATGCAAGTGTTGCGCCTAGAGCAAGGGTAAGCACATACACACACACACACTGACACAGGGACATACACAGGCACATGTACACACATAATAAACGCGAATTACTGCGGATGCTGGAATCTGAAACCGAGAGAGAAAATGCGGGAATATCTCAGCAGGTCTGGCAGCATCTGTAAGGGGAGAAAACAGCTAACGTTTCGAGCCCAAATGATCCTTTCTCAAAGGTAGCAGGTACACACATACAGAATCTAGGATAAATAGCAGAAAATGCTGCAAACGTACAGCAGATCAGTCTGAGAGAAATCACTCAGTTACACGTCTCAGTTCAGCACAGACTATTCCGTCCCCCATCCTGAAAACACCAAATGTGATCCACGAGCCTCTTGCAGTCTGCGATCCCGGTACACCAGCGGGGTCAACATTCAATGTAACAGCCGGAACAGGGTACTTACCAACTGTTTGCACCCGATAGAAACACAACGCAAGCGACAGAAACACTCCTCGCACTCCGCCTGCCATTCCTCCCAGCGACCGACTGAGTAAGATTGGGACTCCGTGAGAAAAGGCGAGCTGAGCTTCACTCCCAAGTGGGGAGTGAGAGTCCCCGCCGTCCAATCGCAGTCAGAAGTTGCGGAGCCGTCACTGGCTATCAAGTGGTTCCCCAGTTAACGGGCTCACAGTCCAAGGTCTGCTTGTCGGTCCGGCGATAGGTGTGTAACATAGTTTTTCCAAGAATCATGAGTAATATTATTACCAACACAATACCTCAGGATTTCCCGAGTTCCTCCCATACTCCAAAGATGTACATATTAGCTGGATTGGCCATGCTAAATTGTCCCTTAGTGTCCCAGGACGTGTAGGTTACGCTGATGGGGGGGGCAGTGGATCCATGGCACATGTGCGGGCATAAGAAGAAGGGAGAGGCCCTGGGAAATATATTCTATCAGAAAATCGGTGCAGACTGGATGGGCCTAATGGCCCCTTCTATACTCTATACTCGGGATTCTATTAAGATACAATATTTCAAATCTGGGCAATTCTCACCGGCATGGGGAAATTTTAATCCAATCCAACAAATTAACCCAACAATTTCAAAGTTAAATAGAAAACAAAAGCCCCAGGTCCAGTCCAAAGTCACACTCCAAAGATGTGTGGGTTAGGTTGATTGGCCATGCTAAATTGACCTCAGTGTTAGGACAATTAGCAGGGTGCATATGTTGTGTTCCAGGAATAGGACCTAGGTGGGACTGTGGTCAGTGCAGACTCAATGGGCCGAATGGCCTTCTTCTGCACTGTAGGGATTCTATGATTCTATGATCACCACAGGCTGCTGTCCTCTTTAAGAGGGAAAGCTGACTCTGGTGGTGATTTAACCTGAAGATTAGCACACCCCAGGCGAGGGGCAAGCATAAGAAGGTGGGTTTTCATGAATAATTGCTGATTTAAAAAGTAACAGTTCTAAACAATATAGTTGTAAATAGTGCACAGGTACCGAGTAACCTGGGAGTGCAACTGCATCGATCGTTGACATTTTGACAGAGTGTTTAGCAAAATATGTAGAATCCTGGACTCCAACACTATAGCAATTGAATGCAAAAGCCAGCAAGTTAAAGTGAACCCCAGAGAGGCAACAACTTCTGAACCCACAACCACTACCAGTGGGAGATAGAGAAACAGATATGTAGCCAGATTTTGGCAAGATGTAAAAGTAGCAGAGTTATAGTGGTGGGAGATTTTAATTTCCCCTTTATTGACTGGGACTCACTTAGTGCTAAGGGCTTGGATGGGGCAGAGTTTGTAAGGAGCATCCAGGAGGGCTTCTTGAAACAATATGTTGATAGTCCAACAAGGGAAGAGGCCATACTGGACCTGGTATTGGGGAATGAGCCCAGCCAGGTGGTTGATGTTTCAGTAGGAACAGTGCGGGAACAGTGATCACAATTCAGTAAGTTTTAAGGTACTGATGGATAAAGATAAGTATAGTCCTCAAGTTAAGGAGCTAAATTGGGGGAAGGTTAATTACAACAATATTAGGCAGCAACTGAAGAATGTAGATTGGGGGCAATGTTTGAAGGCAAATCAGCATCTGGCAGGTGGGAGGCTTTCAAGTGTAAGTTGATAGGGATTCAGGATGGACACATTCCTGTAAGGATGAAGGATAAGTATGGCAAGTTTTGGGAACTTTGGATAATGAGAGATTTTGTGAGCCTAGTCAAAGAGAAAAAGGAAGCATTTGTCAAAACTAGGAAGCAGAGAACACACAAAGCACGGAAAGCAGAAAGAAACTTAAGCAAGGAATAAGGAGGGCTAAAAGGGGCCACGAAAAAGCATTGACCAGCGGGATTAAGGAAAATCCCCAGGCTTTTTATACATATATAAAGAGCAAAAGGGTAGCCAGGGAGAGGGTTGGCCCACTCAAGGACGATAGAGGGAAACTATGCGTGGAGCATGGAGGAACTGGGCAAGGTATTAAATGAGTACTTTGTGTCAGTATTCACCAAAGTGAAGGACTCAGTGGATGATGAGTCAGGGACAGAATGTGTAGACAGTTTGAGTCATGTTGAGATCAAAAAGGAGGAACTATTGGGGTTCTTGTGAAACATTAAGGTAGACAAGTCCTCAGGGCCTGATGGGGTATGCTCCAGAATATGGAGAGATGCAAGAGAGGAAATTACTGGGGCCTTGAGATAAATCTTTCTTTCCTCACTGGCTACAGCAGAGGTCCCAGAGGAGAATAGCCAATGTTGCTCCTTTGTTTAAGATGGATAGCAAGAATAATCCAGGTAATTACAGGCCAGTAAGCTTTGTGCCAGTGGTAGGGAAATTATTGGTGAGGATTCCTTGAGACAGGATTTATTCTGACTTGGAAATAAGTGGACGTATTAGTGAGAGGCAACATGGTTTTGTGAAGGGGCGGTCGTGTCTCACTAACTTGATCGAGTTTTTCGAGGAAGTGACAAAGATGATTGATGAGGGTAGGGCAGTGGATGTTGTCTACATGGACTTCAGTAAGGCCTTTGACAAAGTCCCTCATGGCAGGCTGGTGCAGAAGGTAAAGTTGCATGGGATCAGAGATGAGCTGGCAAGGTGGATACAAAACTGGCTCAGTCAAAGAAGACTGGGTAGCAGTGGAAGGATGCATTTCTGAATGGGGGGCTGAGACAAGTGGTGTTACTCGGGTTCTGTGCTGGGGCCTTTGCTGTTTGTAATATATATAAATGATTTGGAGGAAAATGTAACTGGTTTGATTAGTAAGTTTGCGGATGACACAAATGTTGGTAGATTGCAGATAGTGATGAGGACCATCAGAGGATACAGCAGGATATAGATCAGTTGGAGACTTGGACGAAGAGGTGCAGATGGAGTTTAATCCGGACAAATGTGAGGTAATGCATTTTGGAAGGTCTAATACCAATAGGAAATATACAGTAAATGGCAAAACCCTTAAGAGTATTGATAGGCAGAGGGATCTGGGTGTACAGATACACAGGTTACTGAAAGTGGCAACGCAGGTAGAGAAGGTAGTCAAGAAGACATGTTTGCCTTCATCAGCTGGGGCATTGAGTTTAAAAATTGGCAAGTCATGTTGCAGCTTTATAGTACCTTAGCTAGGCTGCACTTGGAATATAGTATTCAATTCTGGTTGCTGCGCTACCAGAAGTATGTGGTGGCTGTCGAGAGGGTACAGAAAAGATTTATCAGGATGTTGCTTGGTGTAGAGAGCATTAGCTATGAGGAGTGGTTGGAGAAACTTGGTTTGTTCTCACTTGAACGACGGAGGTTGACAGATGCTCTGATAGAAGGCGACAAGATTGAGAGGCATGGAGAGTGGCTAGTCAAAACTTTTTCCCAGGATGGAAGAGTCAATTATTAGACAGCATAGGTTTAAGATGTGAGGGGCAAGGTTTAAGGGAGATGTCCGAGGCAGATTTTTTACAGAGAGTGGTGAGTGCCTGGAACTCATTGCCAGGGGAGGTAGCGGAAGCAGATGTGATAGTGTGTTTTAAGGGGCATCTGGACAAATATATGAATAGGATGTGTAAAGGGATATGGTCCCCGGAAGGGTAGGGGGTTTTAGTTAAGCCAGGTAGCATGGTCGGAGCAGGCTTAGAGGACCGAAGGTGCTGTTCCTGTGCTGTAATTTTCTTTGCTCTTTGTTCTTTGTTCACTACCATCTAGATCGGACAAGGGCAGCAGATACCTGGTAACACCACCACCTGGAAATTTCTACAAGTTGCTCGCCACTCTGACTAGGAAAAATATCGGCCATTCCATCACTTTCTCTGGGTCAGGATCCTAGGACTCCCTTTCTAACAGCACCATGGATGTACCTATATCACAGGGACTTCAATAGTTCAAAGAAGACAGATCAACACCGCCTTCTCAGGGGTAATTAAGAATGAACAATGAACACAGGTCTTGTCAATGATGCTCACATTTCATAAAATAATTTAAAATAATTGGAGCATCTAGTTCTGGTCACCACACTGGGAAGGATGTGATGGTATTTTGAGAGGGTGGAAAGGAACTTTACTCAAAGTGTTCCAGAAATTAAGGATTGTGGCTAATGTGTTAGAATGGAGAATATGTTGTTGTTCTGCTTGGAGTGGCTTCTGAGGGAAGACTTAATAGTGGTATGCAATATTATGACAAGTTTAGATAAGGTTGATAAAGAAAAATTATTCTCATCAACTGATGACAAAGTTGTGGACACAGATATAAAAAGTGTTAAATAATACACTCCAAGATTGGGAGTGTTCCTTGCTTTGTGGAGCATATTATGCAGTGCAATGCCATTGATGACACCACCACATCAATTTCCAAAAAATAGAATCACAGAATTGATGATCATTTGGCCCATTGTGTCTGCACCAACTCTCCAAATAACCATCATAACTTAATGGCATTCTCCTGACTTTTCTCCATATCCCTGCAGATTGGTGAGTTTAACGTCAGTAGTAGGCAAGTTGTTGGAGAGGATTCTTAGGGATAGGATGTATGAGCACTTAGAGCGTTGTGATCTGATTAGTGATAGGCAGCAAGGCTTTGTAAAGAGGAAGCCTTGCCTTACGAATCTGGTAGAATTTTTTGAGGAGGTGACAAAAACGGTCGACGAAGGACAAGCCGTCGATGTCGTCTATATGGATTTCAGTGAGGCGTTTGACAAAGTCCCTCATGGTAGGTTGGTAGAGAAGATTAAAGCTCATGAGATATGTGGCCAGGTATCTAGATGGGTAGAGAACTGGCTTGCAAAGAGGGGTCAGAGAGTAGTAGTGGAGGGGTCTTTTTCTAGCTGGAGGTCTGTCACTAGTGGTGTGCCGCAGGGCTCAGTACTGGGACCTCTTCTCTTTGTAGTGTATATAAATGATTTGGAAGAAGGAGTAGGTGGTGTGATCAGCAAATTTGCTGATAACCCCAAGATGGCTGGATTGGCGGGCAGTGAGGAGCAGTGTCTGGCAATACAACGGGATATTGATAGGCTGGTATATTGGGCAGACACATGGCAAATGGAGTTTAATCCGGATAAATATGAGGTGATGCATTTTGGCCGGAATAATGTAGGGGGGAGTTATATGATAAATGGTAAGCCCGTAAGGAGTATAGAATCGCAGCGAGACCTGGGGGTTCAAGTGCACAAGTCTTTGAAGGTAGCAGTGCAAGTGGAGAGTGTGGTGAAGAAAGCCTTTGGTATGTTGGCCTTTATAGGAAGGGGTATAGAATGTAAGAACTGGAGTCTAATGTTGCAGTTGTACAGAACGTTGGTTAGGCCTCATTTAGAGTACTGCGTCCAGTTCTGGTCGCCTTACTACCGGAAGGACGTGGAGACTCTGGCAAGAGTGCAGAGGAGGTTTACTAGGATGTTGCCTGGTATGGAAGGACTGGGGTATGAGGAAAGATTGAAGAAATTGGGGCTCTTTTCCCTTGAAAGACGGCGACTGAGGGGGGATCTAATAGAGGTATATAAGATTATGAAGGGTATAGATAGAATAAACAGAGGTAAGCTATTTCCTATGATAGAGACAAACAGGACAAGGGGCCATGGACTTAAGGTGAGGGGGGAGAGGTATAACACAGATATGAGAGGGAGGTTTTTCACACAGAGGGTAGTGGGGGTATGGAATACTCTGCCACATAAGGTGGTGGAGGCAAACACGTTAGAGTTGTTTAAGAGTAACTTAGACAGGCACATGAGTGGGTTGGAGAAGTGTGGATATAGGAGATTGTTTTAAATAAGGGTCATTAGCATTGGGGTGTCTCTGGTAATGTAATTGGATATGGTATGATAATAATGTTTTCTCTCTTTTCATTCACAGGTTTTAAGTCTGTCCGCCTTGTGTCCAACGAGGGGCATACACGTGATGGGCCGTACTTGGGCTGCTCTTGGTTGTTCGAGATTGGCCTAGTGCTTCATGTCGTTAGTGTGTGCTTAAACTGGACCAGATACTGGGCAAGACGACAGCTCAGTGACTATCATTGATTGCTGTGCAGACACATGGATTTGGGCCGGTGTCTGTGGGAGTTTGCGCATTCTCCCTGTGCTTGCGTGGGTTTTCTCCGGGTGCTCCAGTTTCCTCCCACACCCCAAAGATGTGCTATTAGGCTGATTGTCAGTAATAAATTGTCCCTAAATTAGTTTCCCTCAATGAGGATGGCCATAAAACATTAGATAAGGGCCATGGGTGGAGGCGGGGACTGGTGGTGTTAAGATGGCGGCGCAGGCTCGTTGGGCCGAAGGGCCTGTTTCCCAGGCTGTTTTTTGTTCTTTGTTCTTTGTTCTTAAATAATCATCTAATGCACTCTTCAATGCTTCGATTAAACATCCCTCCATCACACTTCCAGACAGTGTATTCTAGACTCGGACCACTCCTGAAAATGTTTTTCCTCACATCAAATTTGCTTCTTCTACTAATCACTTTTCAATTTACCCTCTCATTCTTGATCCTTTTATGAGCAGGACAGCTTCTTTCTTTCTACTCTCCTCAGCCTCCTCATGATTTGGAATGTTTCTATTAAATCTCCTCTTGGCCTTCTTCTCTCCAAGGAAAAAAGTTCCAACCTCACCAATATGTCATCACAACTGAAGTTTCTCATTCCTGAATTATTATTTGAAACTTCTTCTGCACTCTCTCCAATGTGTTCACATCTTTCCTATAGTGAGGCACACAGAACTATACACGATCTTTTATAGCTGGAATCTAACTCATGTCTTGCATAAGTTTAGCTTAACCTCCTTGCTCTTGTAGTTTATGCCCCTGTTAACAAAGTCAAGAATACTACCCACTTTATTAACTCCTCTCTCCACCTTCACCTTCAATGATCGATGTACATATACATGCAGATCCCTTTGTTCCTGCACCCTTTTAAAAATTTCACCCTGTATTTTGTATTCTCTCTCCAAGTTCTTGCTACCAAAATTCATTCTGTCAAAACTGTTATGTTCAAACCACTTTGAACTTCATCTGCTGGCCATCTGTCCATCAAATTGGCTACATCCTTTTAATTTTCAAAGCTGTTGTCTTCACAGTTTACAATGCTTGTAACTTTGAAACTTTCTCTTACATAGTTGGATTATTAATGTACAGTTGAGGTACTCGCCCTTGTCATGTAAATATCAATCTGAAAGGCCATTAAGTATCCACCTCATTGCAATAATGCCATCAGAGGCAATAATATACCTTCCAAGTAAAGCTTGGGAAGGTTGAGAATTCTGTGTTTAAAGATTTGAAAATGGTAGCTGAGAACAGAGTCTCAGCTTAGAAGTTAAGACCCTATTGAGTACAGGGACTGCTCACTTGAGTGGACAGAGGACACTATTGGACATTTTCCATGAGGAGGACTCTGCTCTTTCTCAGAGGGATCTTTTCATCAAATATATCCCAGCCATTCCACAGGGGTGAGTATGAAAATTGGCTGAGGCAGTTAAGGATTGCCGCCTCAGTTGGAGACACAACCTCCAGTGAGGAGGAAAGAAGAACGAGGTGGTGATGGAGGAGGAGAGTGAGCAGAAGAAGGGGATGCAGAGAGGATCATGCTGCTGTGGTTCGACAGGAAGACGACAGATCAGTGCCAGGCCTCAAGAGTCAGGGGAGCCCCGACACCTTCAGTGAAGCACCGGATGAATTGATGCTACCTCATGGGTAAAGAGGCAAAGATTCAGCTACCTGAAACTATCCTTAGAGGCTACTAAACCTGTTGTGGCACTGGGACTAAATCCCCCTCACTGTGGTAACACTTGTTGACCTCAGCAAATGGCTTCTTCTGCACTGTCGGGATTCTATGATTCTACATGCAATTTGATTTATTCCCTGTCCAACTGCCAGACCTGATCGAGTCGCCATTAGCCATAGAAGCTGCTTGACAGCTGATGTCGGATATCCCTGTGCTGTCTCTCACATTTGAAATTTCCACTGATTATGACAGCATGGGACCACACCAGGAAAAAGGCCCTAATGGCAAAGATCATGTGTGGCCACAGAATTCAAAACCTGTCTCACAGGTTATCCCCCCTAGAGAATGGTGATGTCAAACAAGAAGAGACGTTCAGGAGAACTCTAGCATCTGCTTAGGTGCACTGTGGGAGAATGTAGCATGGCTAATGCACCTAACCAACACGTCTTTCAGACTGTGGGAGGAAACCAGAGCATCCAGAGGAAGCCAGTGCAGACACGAGGAGAATGTGCAGACTCCATGCAGACAGTGAACCAAGCTGGGAATCGAGCCCAGATCCCTGGTGTTATGCCACCTTGCCGTGCGATTGGTTGATTCTTTGCAAACAAGGATTGTCCGACTTCATGTATGCACCTTTGGGTGAAACTGAAATTTTCTCTATGTGTGGGGCTTGTGAGTTAAGGCATCAACATTTTCTGACATTGTTATTCAATTGCGAGACAAAGATTTGTGGCTCGTCAGTGACTGCTGGGCCATGTGTATGGTATACGCCTAGAGGCTCCTTCCCCTTTGCAATCTCACTTCCTCTGAAACAATTCATTGTGCAATTATAGGACAGTGAAAGATTTCACGTAACTTTCAAGCCCTGTGGGTGCACCATGATTATTTCAAACCATTTAAACTGTAAGTTGTGCCTTTCATGTTCTGTGAACCTACACGCTTGAAGAATCAAATTAGCATCAAGTGAATTGAATTACTCATTACATATAATGTTCTAGCATGTCTCCACCAAGGTTCTTCATCAGTTTTGTGAGAACCAGTTGTAACACAGAACAGCCAACATATGAACACCCCACTTGGCTAACTGGCCTAGTTTAGAACATAGAAAAACTACGGCACAAACAGGCCCTTTGGCCCACAAGTTGCACCAATCATATACCTACCTACTAGGCTTAACCCTCAATCCTATTAAGTCCCATGTACTCATTCAGAAGTTTCTTAAAATACCCTATCAAATTTTCCTCCACCACCACCAACGCAGCCAATTCCACTCACCCACCACCCTCTGAGTGAAAAACTTACCCCTGAAATCTCCTCTGTACCTACTGCCCAGCACCTTAAACCTGTGCCCTCTCGTAGCAACCATTTTAGCCCTGGGAAAAAGCCTCTGAGAATCCACCCAATCTATACCTCTCAACATCTTATACACTTCTATCAGGTCACCTCTCATCCTTCATCTCTCCAAGGAGAAAAGACCGAGCTCCCTCATCCTATCCTCATAAGGCATGCCACCCAATCCTGGCAACATCCTTGTAAACCTCCTTTGCACCCTTTCAATAGCTTCCACATCCCTCCTGTGATGAGGTGACCAGAACTGAGAACAGTACTCCAAGGGGGATGAGGTAGCTACAACTGAGCACAGTACTCCAAGTGTCTCTTCTTTTCTCCCAACGAGTTCCTATTCCAAATCCATTTATTCTTTCCACTCTGTCCCATATCCCTCTGTCCCCTTCTCCCTGACATGTGTTCAACTCATTCCTAAACAGGGCAATGTTATCTGCTTCAAATATTCTGCATGGCAGAACTTCCACATTCCCCTTACTCCCCACTAAGGGGAAATATTTAGCAATGCAGATTTTCCCCAGCAATGTTTAAACTTCAGTTTGTACGGCTGTTTGTACATGCTGTCCTCAAAATGTTATTTGCTTTTCCAGTTTAGACAGCAGATCGCAGCATGCAAGAAGCATACCGTGGGGTTTGACAACAGAAAGTAAATGTGGTTTGAGAGGCAGTTCAGAGGGGGGTCACTGTGGTTTGTGCTGCAGCAGTCCACTTGTGTAGCAGATGCTGCATAGTCTTTGAAACTTTCAACCCACACTATTTCATTACATGTCACCTTGATAATAGGCTGCTTTCCATTACTCCATGCCTAGCAAATGTTTATGTGACATAATTTCTTTTAGATAGGGCCTGCTGCATCTTTTTTATTGTGATATGTCATTAGAAGTAAAACTCTATGTTGACTGTGACTTCGATACATTGACGAAAAGCTAGATTACTCATCACCTTCCCAAATTGTCACCAAACAATAATTTTTTTCTGCCAAAGCCTAAACAGTTAGTGCAGACAGGCAGGCAATAGGTGGTAATCCTGAAAAATAATAGCCCAGTTTTAGTATTTTTTTATTCATTCATGAGGATGTAGGTGACGCTAGCTAGACAAGTATTTGTTGCCCATCCCTAATTTCCCTTGTACTGGGTGGTTTGCTAGGCTGTTTCAGAGAACAGCTAAAATCAACCGCACAGCTGTGGATCTGGTGTTCTGTTTAAAGAATAGCTATGATGTGGATGTGCCAGCGTTGGACTGGGGTAAACACAGTAAAAAGTCTGACAACACCAGGTTTTAGTCCAACCGATTTATTTGATAGTAAACGCACTACTATCAAATAAATCGGTTGGACTAAAACCTGGTGTTGTCAGACTTTTTAAAGAATAGCTGACAGATTTCCTCCCCACAAAGTGGGGTTTTTGCAACAAACAACTTTTTTAGTTTCAGATTTTTACTGGATTCAAATTTCACCAACTGCTTTGGTCCCCAGAGCATTAGTCTTGGTCTCTGAATTACTAGTTCAATGACAGTACAATTACAAACCTCCCCACAGCCCCCTTCCCCCAACCCCACCCCTCACCACCCCCACCCCCATCCACCCCCAACCCTTCCCATTTAATTTATTGATAAGTTACCCGAGTTTATAACAGAAGGTAAAATCAGGGTGAACCAGCTTGGCCTTTCAAATAGCTGGACTGTATGGAACCAAACTCATTCTTTGTTTGTCGAGTGACAATACCACTAGGTCATTGCCTAATAAGACGAATCCAGAAACTCAGCAAATGTTCTGGCGACGTGGATTCAAATCCCACCACGACACATGGTGTAATTTGAATTCAATTTTAAAAATCTGGAATTAAGAATCTACCATGAAACCTGGTTCACTAATGTCCTTTTAGGGAAAGAAATCTGCTATGTTTACCCAGTCTGGTCTACATGTGACTCCAGAAGAGATACAAGGTTTCTGGCTCATCATAATGTGGTTGACTCTCAACTGCCCTCTGAACAAGGGCAGCTAGGGATGGGCAATAAATGCTGGCCAGTCAGCGATGTCCACATCCCATAAGTGAATAACTAAAGAACATAAGAACATAAGAAATAGGAGCAGGAGTAGACCATCTAGCCCTTCAAGCCTGCCCCGCCATTCAATAAGATCATGGCTGATCTGAAGTGGCTCAGTTCCACTTTCCCGCTTTCTCCCCATAACCCTTAATCCCTTTGCCTGCCAAAAACCTATCTATCCGTGTCTTAAATATATTTAGCGAGGTAGCCTCCACCACTTCAACGGGCAGAGAATCCCAGAGATTCACCACCCTTTGAGTGAAGAAGTTCCTCCTCAACTCCGTTCAAAACTGTCCCCCCCCTTATCTTGAGGCTGTGCCCTCTAGTCCTGCTGTCCTTTCTGAGCAGGAAGAATCTCTCTACCTCTACCCTATCCATCCCCTTCATTATCTTATACGTCTCTATAAGATGCCCCCTCATCCTTCTAAACTCCAACGAGTACAGACCCAGTCTATTCAGCCTCTCTTCATAGTCCAACCCCCTCATCTCCGGTATCAGCCTAGTGAACCACCTCTGCACTCCCTCCAAGGCCAAAATATCCTTGCGCAAGTGCGGCGACCAAAACTGCACACAGTACTCCAGCTGCGGCCTCACCAGTGCCCTGTACAGTCGCAGCAAGACCTCCCTGCTTTTATATTCTATCCCCCTCGCTATAAAGGCCAGCATCCCATTCGCCTTCTTGATCACCTGCTGCACCAGCAGACTGGGTTTTTGCGACTCATGCACAAAGACCCCCAAGTCCTTCTGCACCGTAGCATGCTGCAGCTTTTCGACTTTTAAATACTAATCCCTCCTACTATTATTCCTGCCAAAGTGGATAACCTCACACTTGCTAACATTGTACTCCATCTGCCAGGTCCTCGCCCACTCGCTCAGCCTATCTAGATCCCTCTGCAGACTTTCCACACCCTCCGCACAATTTGCTTTTCCACTTATCTTCGTGTCATCAGCAAATTTCGACACTCTACACTCAGCCCCCTGCTCCAGATCATCTATATAAATGGTAAATAGCTGAGGCCCCAGCACCGATCCCTGCGGCACTCCACTAGTCACCAACCGCCAATCCGAATAGCACCCATTGATACCAACTCTCTGCTTCCTATTAGACAACCAATCCTCTATCCACACTAACACCTTACCCCCAACTCCATGCCCCCTAACCTTCTGAAGCAACCTTTTGTGCGGCACCTTATCAAACGCCTTCTGAAAATCGAGAAACACCACATCCACCGGTTCCCCTCTGTCTACCGCACTAGTCACATCCTCATAGAATTCCAATAAATTTGTCAGACACAACTTCCCCTTAACGAATCCGTGCTGCGTCTGCTCTATCAAACAATTCTTCTCTAGGTGCCTCGCTATTTCTTCTTTGATGACGGATTCAAGCATTTTTCCAACAACAGACATTAAACTAACCGGCCTATAATTCCCTGCCTTTTGCCTGCTACCTTTTTTAAACAGCAGCGTAACATTAGCCGTTTTCCAATCTTCCGGCACTTCCCCGGAATCCAGCGAAGTTTGGTAAATAATGACTAAGGCATCTACTATCACCTCTGCTATTTCCTTCAGAACCCTGGGATGCATTCCATCCGGTCCTGGGGAAATGTCCACCATCAGTCCTGCTAGTCGATCAAGCACTACCTCTCTAGTGACAGTAATCGCATTCAGGCCCTCAACTCCTACCATCCTTCTATCTTTAATACCCGGCAAACTATTCGCGTCCTCCTCCGTGAAGACCGAGGCAAAAAACTTATTTAAGGCCTCAGCCATTTCCTCATCCCCCACCACTAAATCTCCCCTCTCATCCTCTAAGGGCCCCACATTCACTCTAGCCAGCCTCCTCCTCTTTATGTATTTATAAAAACTCTTACTATCCTTTTTTATATTTAGTGCTAGTTTAGCTTCATAGTCCTTTCTTTCTTTATGAACTTCTTAGCCAATCTTTGTTGATTTTTAAACCTCTCCCAATCTTCTACTCGCCCACTACTTTTAGCCACTCTAAAAGTATCAGCTTTTAATTTAATACTCTCCTTTATTTCCTTCGTTAACCACAGCTGATTATCCCTTCTCCTACTTTCCTTCTTTACCATCGGAATAAATTTCTGCTGAGCACCGAAAAAGATCTCCTTAAAAATCTTCCGCTGTTCCTCAGCAGTCCTACCGACCAATTTGCACCCCTAATCTACATTTGCCAATTCCTCTCTCATCCTATCATACTCCCCTCTGTTCAAACAGAGGACACAGGTTTGGGACCCTACTTTCTCATCCTCCATCTGCATCAAAAACTCAACCATACAATGATCACTCGTCCCAAGACGATCCCTCACAACAAGATCCCTAATTCTACCTGCCTCGTTACATAACACCAGATCTAAGATAGCTCGTCCCCTCGTCGGTTCCGTCACACACTGTTCAAGGAAACTATCCCGACAGCATTCCAAGAACTCTTCCTCAAGCCCACCTCGTCCGACATGGGTCAACCAATCAATATGCAGATTGAAATCCCCCATAATTATCGCCGTTCCATTCCTGCACGCATCATTTATTTGCTTGTTTATAGCCCGCCCCACCTCCAAGTTATTATTTGGGGGCCTATAGACCAAACCCACCAGCGTCTTCCTCCCCTTACTGTTCCTTATCTTATAACTATTATGCTTACTTGTCCAAAACACGTCACATACTCTGTCTTCTCTCTTGTCCCTGTCTCTTTTTGTCTGTCATTGTTTACCTCAATCTGTTTTGCTGTCTCTCCCTCTCTTTCTTTATCCTTTGATTTTGTCCTTGTCTTTTCTGTTTCTTTGTGTCATAATATCTCTCACTTTGTTGATGCCTGTTCTGCTCTAACTAATTCTTTCTCTCTCTCTGTCCCAGATTCTATTCTGTCTCTTTGTTTTTCACAAGCACCCACTTTGACTAGCACTGTCTCCCTGACCCGCCACCCAACATTCAAAAAAACTGAATTCATGAATTCTGTGCTTATGGCTAAAGGTGGGTACTCTGAACTGCATTTACGGAATGCAATTGTCCATGCTTATGTGACTGTCTAATGTTCGGTCTGGTGTTTGCCTATGATTGATGTTAATGCAAAGCCCAATGCTTCAAATTCAAATCTATTACAATTTTGATGCTGGTTCCACACATCAGAGTTTTGTACACTTTTCGTACTTTCATTTGAGCAGGAAACCACAAAGTATTCTTTAAACCACGCATGGTTTACCTGTAGTGCACAGGCATTTGTGTGTCAGTCATCTCTCCCACTCTCTTGCTCCTGCAGGGAAGAGTAATCTGTGGCTGGTAGTGTACCAGTGATGGTGTATCCCTTTACAGGCTCAGCTTGGTCCTTCTCCAGGGTCTCCTCTTGGAGTTGTCCTAGATCTTGTTGCTGGTTTTCATGTGGATCCACTGTGGGATCGGCCAGTAATACTTCATCTTCTTAGCGGGGAATCGCTTGATCCTGAAGGTTAGGTGGGATTGCATGGCTGCACATCCACTCTGGGAGGAGGGGTTCTTCCTCTGGTAGGGACGAGGGATCGCCCGCAGAGTGGCAGTGAACACCCCTGACTCCCCTACCAGAGATCTATCTGCTCTACCCCCAACCAGTGAGCGATCGGGCCTCCCCCCACCACCAGACAATGATCAATCCTCTTGCACTGCCCCCCCACTCCCGAGACACACATCTGACCTGCCTCCTTCTCCCCCCGAGAGGATGCTCTGACCCATCTCCCTCCTCCCCTTCCCCTACTCAGAGGATGATCTGTGTCAGAGAGCCGGTCTCTCTGCTTTCTGCTTTTTTGTTTCCTTCCAACCTGGGCACACTTTCGCAATTTTTTTTTCAAACTGTGCATGCGCAGTTCAGAGTGCCAATCGTTCCGGCAGCGCTAAGCCCTGTCCGCAGCGCGGATCAGACCGAAGCCGGCAAAAAGCGAATGGGCGCACTGGAAAGAGGATCCCGGGCTCGGATCTGCATTACGCCCCGATCTGACCCTTAGGCTCCAAATGGTAAAATTGGGCCCATAGTCTTTCAAGGTCAGAGTTAATAGTGAAATAGGGTGGAGTTTTGAAAAGCAGGTTCACCTAAATAATTTTTGCTGCCAGAAGCAGGCAGTTCAGTTTGGGATCAGACTCAGGCTGTTGGTCTTATGTAGGCTTCAGCTGATTTTGTGGAAGAGCCAGTGGAAATTAATGTTAATCAGGCCCACACTTAACTTTCACCACAAATACTGGGTGGAGTCTCGATCTCAGTCTGGATTTCATGACAGAAAAGCTTTTGGAAGATTTTCTTTGGCTTGCAGCCCGTGGGAAAAACCTTCTGTAGTCCTCACCGAATCTTGTGGCAGCAAGCAGGCTGCCATCCATAGCTTAGAACAAATAGGGAGAAAGAACCTGCCACAAGCTGGGAATCAGCTGTGCGATCAGCAGCTGTACAGAACCTGCTGGAGCAGAGAGGGCCATGAAGAACCAGGAGATCCACCCGACTTCAAATCCATAAGCAGTAAAGCCATGTTTAAGCTGAAGAGTCCACAGTCATAAAATCACCATGAAAAAGTTCATGCAATGCATCTCCCTGAAATTTGTTACTCGAAAAATATCTACAAATCTAAGGAGAATTAACATGAATTTTGGAGAACTGTGGCATGGCTTTTCTGTTGATCCAAGGGAAGGTGAATGTGACCTCAAGAGTTCATAAAATAAAGAACTTCTTTGGAGAAAGGGAAAGTAAAATGTTGAACTGAATTTTATAGCTTGAATCTTTATAAACTGATAATGGGACTGTTTTTGTTTAATTCTGAAATACAATAATGTTTTTTTTTTGTTTGAAACATGATTTCTTGTTACACATTAACAGCCCTTTATAGGATTGTAATAGGATGCTCCCCTTGCAAACCATCTCCAGCCATAATAAGACCATAAGATGTGGGAGCAAATATCAGCCACTTGAGCCATTGAATCTGTTCCATCATTCAATGAGATCATGACAGATCTGATATGATAATCTTCAATGCCACTTTCCTGCCTTATCCCCATCACTCTTAATTCCCTTACTAATTAAAAATCCATCTCGGCCTTGAACACACATAACACAGTGGTTAGCACTGCTGCCGCACAACACCTGAGGCTTGGGTTAGATTCCATCCTTGAGTAACTGTCCATGTGGAGTTTTCATGTTTTCCTCATGTCAGTGTAGGCTTCCTCTAGGTGTTCTGATTTCATCCCACAGTCCAAAGATAGTGCAAGTTAGATGGATTGGCCATAGTCAATGTGCAGGTTTATGAGAGGACCTGGGTAGAATGCTCATTTGGAGCATGCAGACTCCTTGGGCTGAAAGGCTACTTTCTTAACGTAGAGATTCCATAGATTAACAACCCTGTCTCTCTAGCTCACTGTGGCAAAGAATTCCACAAATTCCCTGCCCTCCGAGAGAAGAAATTCCTCCTCCTGTTTGCCTTAAATGCAAATCCTTATGCTGAGATTATGCACTCTAGTTCTAGACTCTCCCAGAAAAGGAATCATCTTCTCAGTATCTACCTTGTCAAGCCCACAGCCGCTAGCGTCCCGCCCCCCCCCTCCACTCCGAGTCCTGTATGCCTCAATAATACTGCCTTTCATTCTTCTGAACTCTAATGTGTACAGGCCCAGCCTACTCAACCTCTCCTCATAACGGAAACAGTTTCTCCTTATTAACTCCATCAAACCCCTCTTAACTCTCAACTATTCATCTCCCATTGGGTTTCACAGTTTCAATAATAACAAATCACCAAATAGATGGAATGCTTCCTAAGGGAGAATTGTTGGAGAGAAGATAATTAAAATATTGATGGCAAAATAGAATGGATTCTGGACAGCCACACCCTAGGAAGGGGACATTGGTTTTGAAAGGAATGCAGTGCATATTCATCATGAGCAGAATTTCACATTCCTCACGGCAGCTTTGTAGGCATGGGTTGACCATGAGATTTCTCGGAAGGCTTTACCACTTGGCACCTAGCCACTCCAGCCTCTCTGCAATTTTCCGATTGGACTGGTGAGGTCTGCGATGGCCTGCCCATCCTTACTTTAATTGGGGCCCATAACTGGCAAGTGAATGCCTGCTTAAGTGCCATATCCCGACCAACTTCCATTTTTAGGATGGTGGGAGGAGTTCACAGGGGGCTTGTTAAATAAATGGTGTACAAGCCATGGCTCCACCATCAGTGAACCCTTTTGAAAATTGGCAAACCACCCGCCCCCATTTCCTGCCCCCTCTTGCACTCCCCTTCCACAGCACCCTGAAGGTCTGGCCCATGCAAGTCTTCCCTTTCCTCCAACCTTTGTACCAACACCCCTTCCCACACTTGCGTACTCCACTGGGCCTCAACTCCCCTCCATACGCTTGGGCCCTCATACTGGTCTAGGCCTGGATTCCCAGACCTTAGAATCTGACAACCACTTGTAGTCCTCATCCCATCCTTTGCAGCTTCTGGCCCTACTTGGACCAGAAGCCCAGTCAAAATGGCAACAGCACCCTAAGGAGAACCTCCTCTTTATTCCTTTCTTTGTCGACTTATCTCTCTCCCCTAACTCTTGCTCTCCATTACTGTCTCTCTGTTCTTGTGTCTCTCATTCTATATTGCTTTCTCCCTCATTCCATTCACTGTTTTACTCTGTCTCACTTTGCCTGTCACTGCCTCTATATCCACCTGTGTGGCAGTTGAAGGAATTGAATGAATCAGTTCTTATATGGCTGAAGCCAGGCAGTTGGGTTGAGCCCTTTATGTAATACAGGCGGCCATGATAATTTGACCATGTGACTATGTGCCAGGTCTTTATCTATATTCGATGGTGCCATGACAAAGCCCCAATTGCTTTAAACAAAAATCGACTACAATTTTTATCACATGGTACACGCAGAGCAGATTTGTGACTTGCTGAAGTTTCAGCTGAGCGATGCACTTTACCCTGTCCATGGTTTAAAGGTGGTGCATTAGTATCTTTGTGTCAATATGGGTTTCAAAAGTTCTGGGCATTTCTTTGTGTGTGGATCTGCATGTGTTTAAGAATGAGTGCATATGCAAGGTACAATAATCTGAGGCAAGTGAGAGCATGTATTAAGTCAAGGTCCTTGAAAATTTGTAAGTTTTTTTTGTGAACATCTCCCAGTTGTCCTTTGAGCAATATGGTGCCCAGATTTCCCTATAGTATTGACTCTGGCAGAGGTTCTCTTCCTTGAAGCAGTTGAATATTTACTTCTATGTTTATCATTGTGGATTTCTGACATTGGCCACAAATTTGCAGATTTGTTAAATTACAGTACCCATGCCATTATTGTAATTTAAAAATATTGATGGGATGCTGGCATTTAATGCCCATCCCTAATTGCCCTTGAACTGAATAGCTTGTGTAATGATACTGTGCCTTTAAGAAATATTTATAAGAACATAAGAACTAGCAGGCTATCTGGCCCCTCGAGCCTGCTCCACCATTCAATAAGATCATAGCTGATCTTTTTGTGGACTCAGCTCCACTTACCCGCTCACTTACCATAACTCTTAATTTCTTTACTGTTAAAAAATGTATCTATGCTTGCCTTAAAAACATTCAATGAGGTACCTCAACTGCTTCAGATTCAAAACCCTTTGTGTGAAGAAGTTCCTCCTCAACTCAGTCCATATATCATGCTTCTTATAAGGAGCAGGGCATTTTGCTGCAATGATTTGATTTGTCTGAAAAATTATGCATCTCCCTGCTGAGAATGCAGAATAATACCTCATTTTGGCTAACAATGTGTTTGTCTAATGAGATTTAATGCGTTTGTGTTTACTCAGGTTTCCCTTAGGGTTTCAGACCAGTCAGGTCATTCCGGAGGGCACTTAAGAGTCATCCACATTGCTGTGGACCTAGAGTCACGTGTAGACCAGACAGATTTCATCATCAGCCATGGTGAAATTTGAACTCTGGTCTCCAGAACATTACCCTGCCTTGCTGGATTATAAATCCAGTGAAATACCCTACGCCACTGCCTCTGCTACAACTGTAAATTGTGAGGTATGAATGGATCTGGAGGATTTAAACACCCTATTTTTCCGGCCACATTTTTGTGTAAACTCCTTATATGATGGAGACTCCACCACTGTCTCCCTCTTCACCCCACCCCCCCCTCTCAGTTACGTCATACTATACCTGTGTCCACAGACAGGCTTAGTTTTTCACCCCACAACAGGATATTTTACTCATTGGCACCATATAACTGGACACAATGGTTCAAGGAGGCAATATGGGCTGTGTCAGAAGGATGCAGTTATGCTTAAGGCAGGCACATTCTTTACATTGGATGCCAATGATATTTCAAAATGGTGACCAAACACATTTGTGCTCGCACTTCACACATACTCAGTGTGTTGTTGCTGCATATGCCTTTATCATTTATAAATCTACTGCCATCTTTAAAGAAATTGTTTCTTCCAAAGGTTAACTTACTTCCTGACACATGCAGTAATCTCCTTCACCCATCTGTCCAGGGGCTTCTGCCCTACTCCTAAGCTCTGTTAGAATTTAGAGATCTGAACCAATTAACCCTTTAACCTCTTCACTCTCAACTTCCAAATCTGTTCAAAGTGATATCCCCATTTGTGACAGCGGTTATATTTTATTCAATACAAAACATGGCGCGACAGGTGCTAACATTTGAGTTACAGTATCAAAGCTCAACAGATGCATCAGGATATCGTGCCCTGTGTGGACGCATGTTTTCTATGTGACAACCTTCAATGCTTGTGCCTCAGGCACCACCGTTCATTATTAGGGGGCATGGCCCCTCTGCCAATCCATCCTTCCAGGAAGGTTCACCTTGATGGTCATAAGCTCCTGGCCAAATTTATCTTCACCTCAAGAAAATTATGCAATTGGAGCAGGAGAAGGCTATTTGGACTCTTGAATTGGAGCACCCATCCTCCCCTTCCCCATGCCCCCCCCCACTCCTCCCTCACTACTGCACTGACCCCCAGCACGCACCCCTTCCCCCATCACCACCAACATCCCAACTCACATGCCTTTTAGATGGCAAAGTCCGTGAAGAGTGCTTTAACTCACTCTTTGACTTGCGATAATTTGAACTGTTCAGTTATAAAGACTGTCATTCATCCATCTGCCCACACAGGACATTTTAGACTTGCATGTCCCCGATGCCAACCATTTCTTCTACCCTTAAAGCTTTATGAGAACCTGGTCAAAGGAAGCAATGTATGCTTACCTTGGTACACAACCATAATACCTGGAATTCAATGCACCTCTGCTTTCTATGGCCCTTTATCTGGACCTCTTAATGTCTACCAAGGTTAATCATCTTCATGCACATGCATACATACACACACACACACGTGCACATATGCACACAGGCACACTTAGAAACACACAACAGGCACACGCATGAATGAATACACACACAGACATACAGACACACATGAACATTTACTCTCACAAACTCACAGACATACATACATGACACATGCACATTTCCCACCATGTCACCTGTCAACTGTCTCAGGGCACATCACATTAACAACACTATTCCATGTAAACATGATCATATCACAAATGATAAAATCTCACTCAGCCACTGTCCTTGAGCTGCTCCTCGTCACTTTGGAAGCAAACTTGAAGTAGGAGCTTTGCAGGATTTTCACAGTTTTGGATCTGTTTTTGGTGCAGCTTTTCCCACAAATATTTCCCTGCTTCTGAGGACAGGCAAAATGTATGATCCTGATAATCCCTCACATTGTCCGCCTGACAGAAAGACTGTCCGAAAATAAAAATTCCCATTCCTCCATGTATATGCTGCAAGCTTCACTCTCCATGTGATTCAGGCATGCAGGTGCACAGTCCCCTAAAAGTGGAAACAAGGTGGCCAAGGTGATTGAGAAAGTAAATGGCATGCTTGCCTTCATCAGCCAGGACACTGGGTACAAGAGTTGGGAAATCATGTTGCAGCTATATAAAACCTTGGTTTGGCTGCATTTGGAGTATTGTGTGCAGTTCTGGTCACCACACTACCAGAAGGATATGGAAACTTTGGAGAGAATGCAAAGGTTCACCAGGATGCTGCCTCATCTCGAGTGTGTTGATTATGAGGAGAGGTTCAAAAAACGAGGTGAAAAATGAAAGCAAATTACTGCAGATGCTGGAATCTGAAACCAAAAGAGAAAATGCCAAAACATCTCAGCAGGTCTGGCAGCATCTGTAAGAAGAGAAAAGATCTGACGTTTTGAGTCCAAATGACCCTTTGTCAAAGCTTCAACAAGGGGATTTTCCAACATTTTCTCTTTTGTTTTGAATAAACTAGAATAGGAGGCTGAGGGAGAACTGATGGACATCTACAAAATTCTGAGAGACATAGACAGGGTGGATAGTCAGAGGCTTTTTCCTATTGTGGAAGTGTCAATTACAAGAGGGCATAGGTTGAAGGTGAGAGGGGGAATTTTTAAGGGAGATGTGCAGTAAGTTTTTCATTCAAAGGGTGGTGGGTGCCTGAAACGGGCTACCAGAGAAGGTGGTGGAAGCAGGCACATTAGCAACATTTAAGAGGTATTTGGACAGGTACAAATATAGGGAGGAAATAGTGGGATATAGGCTGAGTAAGGGCTGAAATGGGTTTTATTTAGTTTAGTAAGAACATCATGATTGGTACTGGCTTGCAGGGACAAAGGGCCTGTTCCTGTGCTGTACTTTTCTTTGTTCTTTTGTTCTTTGTTCTTAAAAACCCAAGCTGTGATTTTAATTATGCCAGTGATAGAAGGCGTGTAATTGTATTTGATCCAGTTAGAATTTGTCCTCTGTCAGTCAGGTTCCTATAATCTCAACGATTATAAAATCATGCAGTATATGGAATTAAACACACACTTAACTGCAAATACTTACAAGTTTAGTCTGGATTGAAATACGATACAATTCCAGTATACAGACTGTACATGCTCGAAACCCAATTTCATCTGATATTTTTTATTACTTACTCTACATACAGATTTGAATAATTTTGCATTAGTTAATACACGCTATGTAAAATGATTATTAAAAGCCTCTTCCAGTATCCCTTATCAAATGCAGTTGTAATGAATGATTTTTCTGTAGTTCATTGAAAGTCCACTACTTCATGACCTTATTGATTGTTTCGTGCCTATTGCTACACTACTAAGTGAAAACTCTAACTACAAATAGATCAATACATTCCAACCTCCTGATTCAATAAAGGATGATTCTTCCTTCTGCCATACTAACCTGTTAACAAATGACAAATACATACACTACTCTATTTTTCAACTTAATGTCTAAACTGATCATTGCTTTAAAGATAAGTCTTAATCTAATTCTACCATCATTGAAAAAAATTAAACAACCTCACTTAATAGTCAAAAGCTGAAGTTTAACATTATAGATTCATAGAATCCTGCACTGCAGAGGGAGGCCATTCAGCCCATCGAGTCTGCACCAACCACAACCCTAGCCAGGCCCTATCCCCATAACCCCACATATTTACCCTGGCTGGACCCTGACACTAAGGGGCAATTTAGCCTGGCCAATCCACCTAACCTGCATATCTTTAGAATGTGGGAGGCAACCCACACAGGCATGGAGAGAATGTACAAACTCCACACAGACAGTGACCCAAGCCAGGAATTGAACCCGGGTCCCTGGCGCTGTGAGGCAACAGTGCTAACTGCTGTGCTACTGTGTGAAGGGAATTGAGTAAAATGTTGGCAGCATTCAGGGCAATCAAAGTAACCCTTTCCGTATTCCAGTCTACACAGATACAGTGCCAGTTGTTAAAACACTATCACTTCTCAACCTTTGGGCTCAGATCAAGAGTCAGATCAAGCCAAGGTGGGATGCCTTACCTTGTCAGATTGCATATTGTATGTCTCCCTTGTGGGGACCATGAATTGAATTCAAAAGGAATTTAAATTTTTGGAGCAAGCAAGGAGGTGGATTCAGGCTTGCCCTATCGGCTCTGCACATTGACTTTCTAACTTTAAGAATGCAGTCATTTTTTATTATTATTATTGATTTAAACATGCTTTCAGACTGGGTCATTCTGGCTGGGCAGAATGCAGTAGCTACATCAACAAAAAATGGTGGAAAATCTCAGCAGATCTGACAGCATCTGTGCAGAGTAAATAGCACTAATGTTTCGAGTCTGGATGATCATTCATCAGATCAGATCTATCTGTGGAGAGAGTGTAGAGCTAATGTTACAAATCTGGATGATCCTTCATCAGATTCGAAACATTAGCTCTGCTCTTTCTCCACAGATGCTGCTGAACCTGCTGAGATTTTCCAGCATTTTCTGTTATTGTTTCAGATTCTAGCATGCATATCACTGTGCTTTTTATGCAGTAGCTACATATTAGGAATTCTGTTTTTTTGTTGTATTTTTTAAGAATAAAATGTGCACAGCAGTGAGATCAAGGGTTGGGTGGCATGGTAGCACAGTGATTAGCGAGGCTGCTTCACAGCAGCAGGGACTTGGGTTCGATTCCTGGCTTAGGTCACTGTCTGCATGGTGTTTGCATGTTCTCCCCATGTCTGCATGGGTTTCCTCAGGGTGCTCCGGATTTCCTTCCACATTCTGAAAGATGTGCTGGTTAGGTGCATTGACCTGAACAGGTGCTGGACTGTGGCGAATTTCACAGTAATTTCATTGCAGAGTTAACATAAGCCTTACTTGTGACTAACAAATATACTTTACTTTTATTTCTATTCCTTGGCTGTTACCTCTGCAATACAATGCTTCATATTTCTAAATGGTGCAACTTAAGAGGCTCAGAATTTTTACCAGCATCATCCATATCAAGAGCAAAAAATGGAAAGAGCATCTCGGTGAATGTGTCAGTGTAAGTGGCAAGATGAGACATTTCATCAGCATCGTAAAAAGACAATTGCCCTTGCTCATAGTCCAGGTAAACGCCGATGGTCGTGGGCTCCACAGTCAACTTGAGAATGTCATTAGCCTCATACTCATTTCCACCTGTCAAAGACAGGATCCAGTATCCCTTTTCAGGGACAAGATCAATTTCATCCTTTTGATTGGCTGACTCCGTTACCACACCAACAACCCAGTCAGAGATCTCCCCCACCTCTACCTCCCAGTAATGTGTTCCTGTTGTGAACCCCTCTGATCCCAAGACGCAAAGGCGCTCATCAAAACATTCCGGATTGCAATAAGGCATTGCTTCCTTGTCACTGGACTCCATGCTGGTCAGGTCATCAGACAGGACAAGCTGAGGGTGCGCTGTGTCTGGGTCAAAGGTCAATGGTGCTGGAACTTGGAGGAAATAAAAATACTGAAGTTAAATGCTAGGCACGAACAAATATAAACAATGGTTATTAATTTTTAGCATGTCATTCTCATTTAATGGAAAAAAATGCCTTTCCAATTAAAAGCTAATACTTATTCCCTCAGGAAATTCAAGTTGGGTTTAAAATTAGCAGTATCCTCACAGTTATAGGCCCCAACAAATTTCAATTGCTTAGTAGACAGGAAACAAAGAGTGGGGATAAGTAAGTGGCAGGCAGTGACTAGTGGGATCCCACAAGGATCAGTGCTTGGTCCTTAGCTTTTCACAATATACATCAATGATTTAGATGCAGGAAGCAAAAATAATATTTCAAAGTTTGCTAATGACATGAAACTCGGTGGGAAGGTGAGTGATGAGGACGATGTTAAGAGATTTTAAAGTGATTTAGACAAGCTGAGTGGGCAAAAAATTGGCAGCTGCAGTGTGATGTAGATAAATGTGAAGTATCCACATTATAGAATGAAAGAGTATTATTTAAATGGTGATAAATTGGGCAATGTTAATGTATAAAGGAACCTGGGTGTGCTAGTACACCAGCCACTGAAAACAAGCATGCAGGTACAGCAAGCAGTTAGAAAGGCGAATGACATTTGGCCTTCATTACAAGAGGACTTGCATGCAGGAAGCAACTGTACAGGGTCTAGGTGAGACCACACCTGGAGTATTGTGTGCAATTTTGGTCTCTTACCTAAGGAAGGATATACTTGCCAGAGAGGGAGTGCAGCAAAGGCTCACCAGACTGATTCCAGGGAGAGCAGAATTGTCATGTGAAGAAAAATTATGTTGACTAGTTCTGTACTTACAGCAGTTTAGAAGAATGAGAAGGGATCTAATTAAAACATATAAAATTCTGACAGGTCTGGACAGACCGGATGCTTGGATATTGTTTCCTCTGGCTGGAGTGATCTATGATGTGGAGATGCTGGTGTTGGACTGGGGTAAACACAGTAAGAAGTCTCACAACACCAAGTTAAAGTCCAACAGGTTCATTTGGTAGCAAACGCCACTAGTTTTCAGAGCACTGCTCCTTCGTCAGGTGAGTGGGAGATCTGTTCACAAACAAGGCATATAAAGGCATAAAATCAATTTACAAAGTAATGGTTGGAATGCGAGTCTTTACAGCTAATCAAGTCTTAAAAGGTACAGACAATATGAGTGGAGACAATACTCATCTCTTTAACCTGTGCTTAATGCTCTCTCCACTCATATTGTCTGTACCTTTAAGACTTGATTAGCTGTAAAGACTCGCATTCCAGACGTTATTTTGTAAATTGATTTTGTGTCTTTATATGCCCTGTTTGTGAAAAGAACTCCCACTCACCTGATGAAGGAGTAGCAAGTGCTCCGAAAGCTAGTGGATTTTGCTACCAAATAAACCTGTTGGACTTTAACCTGGTGTTGTGAGACTTCTTACTGGGGTGGTCTATAACAAGGGGTTACAGTTGTAGGATGCATAGTAGATCATTTAGATCATTGAGATGAGGAGAAACATCTCCACTCAGGGAGTGGTGAACCTGTGGAATTCTCTATCACAGAAGGCTGAGGAGGCCAATTCACTGAATATATTTAAGGAGAATATAGTTAGATTTCTGGAATCTAAGGGTGTCAAGGGGTGTGGGGAGGGCAGGAGAATCTCATGTTGAGATAGCAGATCAGCCATGGTCATAATGAAAGGTGCAGCAGGCTCAAATGGCTGAGTTCTGCTCCAATCTTCTGTTTCTCAAAAGACAGAGTATTGAACTTTATGTATAGCAAGTTGCTGATGCCTAATATCCTGTTTCATGTCAGCCTTGCAGGCAGATTTCTTTTGAAATTAAGAGGACAAATTCTGATAGCTTCAATTTGAATGGAATTTATAGAAATTTGGAAAATCACTTTTCCACAGCTGACTGCAAGATTTTGAGCCCCTAAAGATAAAGGGATATTGGGAATTGTGACAATTAGAATTCTGAACATCTTGTCGTAGTGGTTTGTCCGAACTAGAGTGCTAAGTGGGTAATACTCCACAAAACAACTGTGATAATCCCGACCTAATATTACATTCCATTCAAAATCAATGCAGTTGGTATGTATCTGAGCAACATAATCACAGACAGGGTAAGCAGGAAGTTTCTTCATCCTAACTCAAACACATCACAGCCATTTTACATCAGGTTAGGTAAATGGTAGGTAATGCCTCACCAGGAGAAATGATCCCTTTCATTTCTTTCCATATTGCATACAGCAAAGGACCTCTGAACATTCCCAGTGTCAGGAAGCTGAATCCCACCGTTTCATCATCTTGTTCTTCAGATTCATTCCCACTTTCTTCATCACTTCCCTCACTTTCATCTTCATCATCTTCATCTTCTTCTTCATCGTCATCTTCTTCTTCATTGTCATCTTCTTCACTTTCCTGAAATTCTTCGCTTCCATTTTCTTCATCCCCAAGACATCTGAATTGGATTGGCAAAATTGGTTACATTTCTAAAAATCAGACTATAACTTAGTTGTGTGTAAAATTTTGTGTCTAGATCATACACACCTTTCTGGCAATCTTTTCATTTCCTGTATGTAAAAAGAAAGATAAAATGTGAATTTCATTGTTTTAGCATATGGCACAACTTCTACTTTACAATGTATTTCAGTTACTGGGTAAGATGATAAGATCTACTGTGAAACTGGATAAATACTTCTGGCAATCTGAAATTAGACAGCTTAGTTGCAATAGATGAGAGGTTACATGATTCCAGGTTATAGTCCAACAGGTTTATTTGAAATCACAACCTTTCAGAGCATTGCTCCTTCATTTGGTGAAGGATGAAACAACAATGCTTTGAAAGCTTGTGATTGCAAATAAACCCGTTGGACTATAACCTGGTGTCTTGTGACGTCTCATCTTACCCACCCCAGCCCAACAACAGCATCTCCACATGTTAGTAGCAATGGAACACATACCAGGCATTCATTCAGGCACTAGCTCCTTTGCCTATTAATAACTATCTGGAATATATGTATGAACTGTTCAGGAAAGCCTTCCCAAATTTGTCATGGTTGAATGATGTCTAGCTTACCTTAGAGAATTTTAGTTGAAGGTTATGGGGTATATTATGTTGGAGTATATGGGGTTTTATGGGATTGGGGGTTATAGATAGATGTGATCGGTGCAACTCGTGGGCCGAAGGGCCTGTTTGTGCTGTTATGTTCTATGTTACCAACATGTTGGATGATGAGTGACTATGGAGTTGATTAACATGGAAACCCAGAGGTCATTCAAACAGGTTCTGCACAAGACACCAGCAGAGAAACTGAAAGTGTATGAATTTGGAAGAATCACTTAATATGGTGGCATGTTGGCATGCTGGCACAATAGTTAACACTACTGCCTCACAGTGCCAGGGACCCGGGTTCAATTTTGGCCATGGGTGAACATGTGTTCTCTGCGCATTCTCCCCGTCTCTATGTGAGATTCCTCCAGGTGCTCCAGTTTATTCACACAGTCCAAAGATGTGCAGATTAGTGTGTTTTGGTCATGCTAAATTGCCCCTTAGTGTCTAAAGATGTACAGGTTTAGATGGATTAGCCATGGTAAATGAATGGCGTTACAGGGAAAGGGCAGGTGTGGGTCTGGGTAAGATGCTTTCTCAGAGAGTTGGTGCAGACTTGATGGGCTAAATGGCCTCCTTCTGTATTGTAGATAATATGTGAAAAAGGGGTATTCTAAGACAGGAGATTTGATTAGATATGAGGATACAGAGAGTTGGGATATGCACCCATATTTAAATTGGCAGAGTATGACTGTTTTCCCAACTGATCTGCCCTAGGACTTGAGGTTTTATCACATTGAGCACTGATATCAAGGAAGGAATAGAATGCCATATACTTAGATTTGCTGATGCCAGTAGGTTACGTGGTACAGGAAGTAGTACAGATGGGAGCAGGCATCATAGAATCCCTACAGTGCAGAAGGGGGCCATTCAGTCCATGAAGCCTGCACCAACTCTCCAACAAAGCATTTACCCAGGCACTAGCCCTGTAACCCCATGTATTTGTCCCACTAATAATTAATACAATCTGGAAATTGCAATAGGGCATTGATAGATTGAGTAAACTAAACTATGGTAAGTGGTATCCAATATGAGAAAATATGAGACTATCCATTTTGGATGCAAGGAATATAAACACAAATATTTTTGAAATGTTAAGGAGCTATGAAGTGGATGACCAGAAATATTCATGGATCTATGTAGGGAACTTACATAAGAGTTAGTAAAGAGTAAGGAAACAATTTAAAAACCCAGTGAAATTTTGGGCTTTATCTCAAGGGGCATCAATACAGAAGATATTACGTTTGTAAAGGTTTGGTGAGATCCCATTTGCAATATTAATGACACAGTTATTAATTAACAATATGGACACATCTCAGCACATGTATATTTACCTTGAATCAGCTATAGCACACATTCTCCATAATGATACTAGAGCTGGCTAAATTATACGACTTAGTTGTGGTGTTTGATATGATTAAATGATTTGACATGGCAGAGGCATCAGAACTAGAATGCCTAACCATATAATTGAGACTGATAGTTTTTCATTTGGAAAGGATATCAAGAGGTATGCAACCTAGGTGCAAAAATGGGTTTAAATTTCAGATCAACCCTGATCTAACTGAACAAGTTTGAAAGGAAGAATGGTCCACTTAGATTCACATGGCCTGATTCGTAATCTCACACCTGTGTTCACTTCCAAGTAGCCATTTTGTACTTTGTACTTCCTACTTTCATGTTTTGACACATTTCGATGTTGCATTGTGCATTAAAAATTCCTATGTGCACATCTCTGAGTCACAGTAATTTCACCTCCATCCAGTGCAGTGCCTCAGCTTTGTAGCACAACCTTTAAGAGGGGAATGATGGAGCATGTTCTCTGCTGTAAAGACTCATTTCTTCCTAAATTGATCTAATTTGTGCTAATTAATCATAAATATTATGAATACATTACCTTAAAATAATTTGAATTATATCTCTGCGTACAGGCCATATTGTCCATTGCCCTGCTGACTTAATTTTAACATCCTGTCCATTTTAAACGAGAGACCGAGTGTCTGTGTTAACCACTGTGCCACCATGCCACCATGTTAATTGATTCTTCCAAATTCATACTCTTTCAGTCCATTTTGCACTTCATGGTTATAGTTCATAGCCATTGGAACTTTAACTGTTGGGCCTTGCTAAATTACTACTCTATTGCCCATATGATATCAACTGCGATCTTCTGGAAAATTAGCTGAATTTCACCACACATTCACATTTAAAGAAGTGTCTAGTTGGTACTTAAGGTGAGTTCTTAGGATGGGAAGGGGGGAACCTGGAGTGGTGGAGGCCTAGGTTGCCCTTATGCAGCTAAAAAGAGCAGTTCGAAAATTTACACATTTCTTTCCTTTTATTCATCCTGGTCAGAAATCTCACAGAAAGTCCAACAGGTTGATTTGGAATCACGAGCTTTTGGAATGCTGCTCCTTCATCAGGTGAATCATTTATCCATCCTCCAATTCCTGCTCCTAGTGCAAATTCAACAATGTTGCTGCACATGCTGTCATTTCTAATGGAGCTGTTTCCATCACTAGTTGCCTTTCAAGAAGAAGGAATGAACTAATATTGGGCAAAGAACATCTATTAAAATGCCAGGCTCTGGATGACATAAACTGCCCACCAATTTCTGACAAACAAATATGGTTGAAATTTCTCCTCCCATGACTGAGTATCTACATTTTTAATCTATTGAATTCACACTTCCTCATTCCCTACGACCAAGAAGCTCAGTTTCAGCTTCCAATCTCAAAATATTTACTTTCTCTTCAATAAACTGCATTCTTTGTATGAATCTCAAGTGAATTTAAGATGTAGACCATGCCCAGATCGGGGCAGCCACTTTATTAGTCTAGGGACAGTTTTTGGATGCAGGATTCCTTCAGCATTCCTCATGTCGATGCTGGGAGACATTAGGTGGAATTTTATGATCCGGAGGTGGGTCCCCCGGCAGTGTGAGGGGCACGCCATGCAAAATACTGTAGCCATCGGTGTGACCAGAAGATCCCACTGGCAACCAATGGCAAGCCACCACTGTTGCCAAGGTGTTGTATGGGTGGGGGAGCGGGGAATCCCACTGATCATTTCCTCACTTATTGACCAAAATCCTCCTCAAATATTCTGTTACCAATAGTCAAGATTGCCAATAATCCAGGTCAAATGCTTTGTTGATAAGAAACCTAAATGGTCAAGCTCAAACACAAAAGCAGAAAAATGCTGGAAAGCCTCAGCAAGTCTGACAGCATCTGTGGAGAGAGAATAAAAATGAAGTTTCGAGTTAAGATGACCCATCGTCAGAGCTGAGAGGAAAGAGAGTCAGCTGAGATTTATACTATGAGGTAAGGGAGGGTTGGTGGAATAGAACAAAGGGAATGTAAATAAACATGCAGAAGGCTGAGAGCTGTTGAAAGTGTCCATTAAGTGATCAGAACGTGTGAATGGCAAAACAAAGGTACAGCTTGGTAATGGACAGCCTGCTCTACTCTCTCTCCACAGATGATGTCAGACCTACTGAGATTTTCCAGGATTTTTCTGCTTTTTGTTTCAGATTCCAGCATCTGCATTATTTGGCATTTATTTGGTCATTCTCCAAATTCATTTTATGGGACATGGGTATTGCTAGCTAGACCAGCATTTATTACCCACCCTTAATTGTCCTTGAGAAGCAGGTGGTGAGCTGCCTTCTTGAACCTCTGCAGTCTCTGAGGTGCAAGTACATCTACAGTGAAGATGGTGTAAATTGCTTGTCAATTGGCGGGGTGGGTGAATAAATCCTTATTCCTGGTCACATGTCAAATTAGTAAGGGTGTGGAGAACTGCCGTACCATCACAGCCCAGAAGTATAGTCACTTAGACACAAGCTTGAAGATCTGCTAATCTTTGGAATACTTGCTGCTGTACACATGCCAGTACTTAACATAATGTGATTCTGTTGGCTGTGATGGATATCCAGTTCCACATTGCCTGCAAATTTGTGATATAATCATGTGAAAGTGTGGCACCTATAAAAAAAAGAAGCATTTTCCCTTTAACATATTCACCTGATCTTACTGATTGTTTAAGTTACCAGGAACAGCGAGTTTGCATAGTGTTACCTTCAGAAAAATGATGCTGTCTTCCTGGTGAATGACAGCCTGAAGGTTCGATATATCCTCTTTGAGGGAATTTAATTCTTCATCAATTGTTGCTAAGTTCTTCTCCATTAATTGAAAATCATCCTCTCGTTGAGCCTTGAGTTCTTCAATCAAGCTTGTTTCTTTGTCTTGGAGATATTGGCGAATTTTGGCAAATTGTTCAGAGATGTGTTGCTCCAGAGATCCTGTGAGTTCCTAAATTGGTGAGAGACAACATGAGGAATGGGTTGTATGAAATTCAGCCAGACATTAGTGGTTGAGTTAAACTACTCATTGGCTACTTGTTAAAAGTCAACCAGTACGATACTGCACTATAGCGCAAGTTAGATTTCTACCCAGCATTGTTCAAATGTTAGTCAGATTGGACTTACATCCAGTTCTGCAATCTTCTTCTCCTGGCGATCTTTCTGCTCATTTTTATATTTCTCTTCATCCTCCAAAGAATTCAAAGAGGATTTCAACTGGATCTGACAAAGAAAACAGATCTTGTCAAAAGTCATTGCTTTTTAAATATTTTTTAATTTTAATGAATTGTGAGTTTAGACTGAGGACAATACATTCACTTTGCTTCCAACTCAAAGATTGGCCAGAATATTATTGCCCGCCCGCCAGAGGGATTGCGGCAGGCAAGGGGTGGGCAGTGGGAAGGTCCATTGTCCTTGGGCGGCATTTTACTGTTTTGGGATGAGCAAGGCTGTTAAATCCCATCCATTATGTCTAACAAATTTGATTGAATCTTTGGAGCCGAATAGGTGAGTAGATGACGGCAGTGCAGTTGATTGGATCTGTGTGGACTTCAGAGCCATTTGGCACATTGGATCCAAAATTGGCTTAGTGGCAGGAGGCAGAGGGTGATGGTCGAAACTTGTTTTTCTGACTGGAAGCCTGTGTCCAATGGTGTATCGCATGGATCTGTGCTGGGTCTCTGGATTGTCGTGTACATTAATGATCAAAATGTGAATGTGGAAACATCATTAGTAAGTCTGCAGATGAGGCAAAAATTGATGGTGTGGTAAATAGCAAGGAGGAAAGCCTTCAAACGCAGAATGATGTAGACGGGCTGATCAGATAGGCAGTACAATGACAAATTGAATCACTGAAAAGTGTGAGGTAATGCATTTTGGGAGGACTAACAAGGCAAGGGAATACACAATGAACAATAGGATGCTAGGAGGTACAGAGGACCAGACTATGTGTGGATGCATGTCCAGAGATCCCTGAAGGAAGCAGGGCAGGTCAATAAGGTGGTTAACAAAGTATATGGGATAGTTGCCTTTATTATCCGAGGCATAGAATATAAGAACTGGGAGGTCATGATGATGCTGTATAAACACTCATTAGATAACCATGCAGTGTTGATCGCCACACTATAGGAAGGATGTCATTAGAGAGGGTGCAGAAAAGGTTCACCAGAACATTGCCAGGACTGGAGCATTTCAGCTCTATGAAGAGGCTGGTTAGGCTGTAGTTTTCCTTACAGCAAGAGAAGGCTGTGGGGGATCCTCATCAAGGTGTACAAAATTATGATGGATGTTGCTCGGATAGATAGGAAGAAACCTTTCCACTCTGTAGAGGAGTCAATAAACAGTGAGCATAGATTTAACAGAGGGAACAGGGGATTTGAGGAAAAACTGTTTTACCCAATGGGGTGATCGGAATCTGGAACTCCATCTCTGAAAGGATGATGGAAATCTTATTTATCAAGCATTTAGATAAGCAATTGAAAAACCATAGCATACAAACTAATGAACCAAGTGCTGGAAAATAGGATTAGAATAGATAGTGCTTGGTGACCAGTGCAGCCAGGATGGGTCGAAGGGTCTCTTTCTGTGCTGTAACACTCCAATAGTCTATGCATGTTGGTAGTAACCCACAGATCTTGGGAAATCACTGTAATTCGGTACTGCTTTCCCTTGAAGCTGGTGTGACACATCTATGATTATTCATATCTACAATTCTATAAAGCTCAATGACTCCATAACAAAGTGTCTCAAACAAATAAAGATTCTTTCCCAACTGGGATAAAGATAAATGAAAGGCATGCTTTTATACAGTGCTTTACATGACCACAGAGTGTTTCAAAGCACTTTACAGCCAATGAAGTACATGTGAGGTTAAGTCGCTGTTTTATCTGATATTGATTTTACAGGATGTGGGCATCACTGGCCAAACCCAGCATTTATTGCCAATCCCCAATTGTTTCTGAGAACGTGATAGTAATCTGCCTTCTTGAGCCGTCATGTAGGTATACCCACAGTACCGTTAGATTTTGACCCAGCAACAGTGATGGAATGGCTATATATTTCCAAGTCAGGATGGTGAGTGGCTTGAAGGGGAACTTCTAGGTGGCAGTGTTCACATATGTGTGCTGCACTTGTTCTTCCACATGGTGGTGGTTGTAAGTTTGGAGGATACTGAGAAAGGAGACTTGGAGATTTACTACAATGCATCTTGTAGATGGTACACTTCTGCATCAGTGGCAAGGGAGTGAATGTTTGTGAAAGGGGTAGTAATCAAGTGGGCTGCTTTGTCCTGGATGGTGTCAAGCTTCTTGAATATTGTTGAAGCTGCACTCATCCAGGCAAGTGGAGATTATTCCTGGCTTGCATCTTGTGGATGGTGGACAGGCTTTGGAAAATCAGGGAGGTAACCCACTGCTGACTAACCTGGGATAGCAAGACAAAAATGCATGCTGTACATGTTCTAAAAACCAAACTCCAAAACTACACACTTGAAGCAAGCCACTCGAGATATGGGACAAATGTCTCAAATTACGGATGATCCCATAAAATCCAGGACAGTTAGTCATCTTGCTTGCACACTGAAAAACATGCACAAGGAGCAATATGATAATGACTGAATAACCTGTTCTTGTGAAGCTGATTACGGAATAAATTGCTAAGGTCTTGTCAATTCCATTGTTAGCGTAAAGAAAAACAGGTGAAGAGTATTAGTTGTCTTTGATATAAATAGAGAATGCTTGGAACACTGGATTGAGTAGGAGCAGAGCTGAGAGATTGAACAAGTCATTAGGTACTCTCTTGCTCAAATGTGCTGTACTTTGGTTTCAGTGTCAACAAACAGCATGGATCCTGTTAACATAAATATTGGTTGCAGTGTCAGGGATAACACCTCAGATTTTCATCATAATAGTGTTGTGAGTTCCTTCACATCCAGCTGAGACAGCAGATGCAGCCTTGGTTTAATATTTTAATGAAAAGATAACACCTTCAACTGAGCAAAAATCCTTCAGTAGTACACTGGATGTCAGCCTTTATTTGCCTGCTTTTAAATCTGGAGGGGTATTGAACCCACAAAATTCCAACTCAGAAGCTACAATACTAACCACAGATGACTGAGCTCATTTTTGTGCCAACTGCAATGAGGCAGAAACCATGCTGAGAGCTATACTGTAAGTAACTAAGATTGATGCACACATATGCATCCATGTAACTATCTTCTCACTGAATTTTGCTCCAGGATTCAGTGTGCTTTTATTAGATGTTGTTGCAGTTACTGTTCTATTTATTTCATAAGTATTCTAAGTGTTTGTTGTTATACACTCTATAAATAGATCTTGTTTACTTTGTGAATAAGACTTGGTTCCTCAGTCTTCCTTGTACATCCCACTCAGCCTCTGACTCATTGATATGATGGTTTCAGTAAAAACGTTTGGAAGTTTATTGCAAATACAATAACAATTTAAGGAGGGATTTGACCACCATAAATTAAAGAGCCAAGTGCAGGTACCCTCAGACAAGGAAGAAGTACATCTTCTATAACTGTACACTCCAGCATGTTGCTTAACTAGAAGTGTTTGTGGGATCAGTGCTGAGTCCACTGTTATTTTTCATGTAGATTAATGATTTGGAAGAGAATATAGGAGGCATAGTTAGTAAGTTTGCAGATGACACCAAGTTTGGTGGCATAGTGGACAGTGAAGAATGTTATCTCTGATTGCAACAGGATCTTGATCAATTGGACCAGGGGGCTGACAAATGGCAGATGGAGTTTAATTTAGATAAATGTGAGGTGATGGACTCTGGTAGTTTGGCCCAGGCAGGACTTACTCAGTTAATGGTAGGATACTGGGGAGAGTTATAGAGCAAAGCGATCTAGGGGTACATGTTCATAGCTCCTTGAAAGTGGAGTCATAGGTGGACAGACTGGTGAAGGAGGCATTCAGTATGCTTAATTTCATCAGTCAGAACATTGAACGTAGGAGTTGGGATGTCTTGTTGAAGTTGTATAAAACATTGGTAAGGCCACACTTGGAATACCGTGTGCAATTCTGGTCACCCTATTCTAGAAAGGATATTATTAAACAAGAGTGCAGAAAATATTTACTAGGATGCTACCGGGACTTGATTTGAGTTATAAGGAGATGCTGGATAGACTGGGACTTTTTTCCCTGGAGTGTAGAAGACTGAGGAGTGATCTTATAGAGGTCTACAAAATAATGTGGGGTATAGATCAGCTAGATAGTCAATCTTTTTTCCCAAGGTAGGGGAGTCTAAAACTAGAGGGCATAGGTTTAAGATGAGAGGAGAAAGGAAAAGAAGTGTCCACAGGGCAATTTTTTCTCAGGGTGGTAAGTGTCTGGCAGGTAATAGTAGAGGCAGGTGCAATTTTGTCTTTTAAAAAGCATTTAGACAGTTAAATTGGTAAGATGGGTATTGGGGGATATGGGCCAAATGTGGGCAATTGGGATTAGCTTCGGGGTTTTTAAAAAAGAGCAGCATGGACAAGTGGGCCGAAGGGCCTGTTTCCATGCTATAAATCTCTTTGGTGTTCCTAAGACTTTGGCATTGGTGGTGCCAAATTATAGAAGGATTCCCAAAGATAGTGACTAAGACACAAGTGCACAAGTCTTTGAAGGTGGCAGTGCAAGTGGAGAGTGTGGTGAAGAAAGCCTATGGTATGTTAGCCTTTATAGGAAGGGGTATAGAATATAAGAGCTGGAGTCTAATGTTCAGTTGTACAGAACATTGGTTAGGCCGCATTTAGAGTACTGCGTCCAGTTCTGGTTGCCTTACTACCGGAAAGACGTGGAGACTCTGGAGAGAGTGCAGAGGAGGTTTACCAGGATGTTGCCTGGCATGGAAGGACCGGGGTATGAGGAAAGATTGAATAAATTGGGGCTCTTTTCCCTTGAAAGACGCCGACTGAGGGGGGATCTAATAGAGATATATAAGATTATGAAGGGTATAGATAAACAGAGGTAAGCTATTTCCTATGATAGAGACACATAGGACAAGGGACCATGGACTTAAGGTGAGGGGGGAGAGGTACAACAGATATTAGAGGGAGGTTTTTCACACAGAGAGTAGTGGGGGTATGGAATGCTCTGCCAAGTAAGGTGGTGGAGGCAAACACACTACAGTCATTTAAGAGTAACTTAGACAGGCACATGACTGGGTTGGAGATGGGTGGATATAGGAGATTGTTTTAAATAAGGGTCATTAGCATTGGGGTGTCCCTGGTAATGTAATTGGATATGGTATGATAATAATGTTTTTTCTCTTTTCATTCACAGGTTTTAAGTTGGTCCGCCTCGTGTCCAACGAGGGGCATACACGCGATGGGTCGTACTGGGGCTGCTCTTGGTTGTTCGAGATTGGCCTAGTGCTTCATGTCGTTAGTGTGTGCCTAAACTGGACCAGATACTGGGCAAGACGACAGCTCAGTGACTATCGCTGATTGCTGTGCAGACACATGGATTTGGGCCGGTGTCTGTGGGAGTTTGCGCATTCTCCCCGTGCTTGCGTGGGTTTTCTCCGGGTGCTCCGGTTTCCTCCCACACCCCAAAGATGTGCTGTTAGGCTGATTGGCAGGAATAAATTGTTCCTAAATCAGATTCCCTCAATCTGGATGGCCATAAAACATTAGACAGGGGTCATGGTTGGAGAGGGGGACTAGTGGTGTTGAGATGGCGGCGCGGACTCGTTGGGCCGAAGGGCCTGTTTCCCCGGCTGATTTTGTTCTTTGCTCTTTGTTCTGAGTGGCAAAAGGTGCCAGATGCAATTAAAGGAACAAAATCCAAGATCGTCCATTCTACAACTGTTTATTGGAAATTGAACACTCAAACAATGACATCTAAAATGGAGAGGAGATGAATGGTGTGTGCTTAGAGTTTATTGAAGGAAAAGTTCTTTCAGATTCAAAGGTGAAACAACATCTTTGGTTTTGTATTGATAGGTGTAGGGAACAAGACATTTAGGCTACAATGTCTGTATTTTGTTTCAGATTAAGAGTCCTATTACGGGAAGGACACACATTCATTGCAGAAGTATGCCGCATATGAGGATGTAATCAGGGATGAGACATTGTAGTTCTGAACAGAAACTCAATAGTTTTGAGCAGCTTCCAATGCAGCTGAGGGGCTTCTGCAGCACTTGGACATCCAGCTTCACTATTCCAGTGGTAAACTAATACAATTGACTCCATTGTGAGACCAGGCAGTAAAGAGGGATGGAAATGGAAGATATTCAAAAAGCTTTGTTCCCAGTGTGATTTTGGCAAGGATTAGCTCTGTGGTGGATGTGGCCTGTGAACCCCTTTACACTGTACTCCCCTCCACCCCATGCGCCCATGCAGTTTCCATGGAGGGGTGGGATATGTGGGGAGGAATGTGGGTTGGGGAGTGTGGTTTGGGAAGAGGTAAAATTGTGTGTGTGAAGAGTGAGGGAATTTGTATATGGGAATGAGGGATTGAATGTATGAGTTTAGGAGTTTGAGTGTGGGATTCTATGCATTGTAAACACTAGCATGAAATGTTTCTGGGACATGGTTTAACTCTTGATGAGGAGTGAGTTTGGCTGGTGCACGGTCAGTGTAGACAGTAGTGAGTTAAATGGAAGTTGTTCTGAGGGCAATGTATCGGAGAAAAGGATTTTTAACTCCAAACTAGTCAAACAGCAGCCAAGCTTAATGATAGGCTTCTTGCACCGTGTTCTACCATCAGTTGAGGGTACTTAAAGGAATATATTACCCTGAATAAAGCCAAGTAAATCTCAACAGACTAAACACATGCAGCAGGCTATGTAAGAGGGCATGGAGTTGGGGGTAGGGTGTTAGCGTGGATAGAGGATTGGTTGTCAAATAGGAGGTAAAGAGTGGGGGTTAATGGGTGCTATTCGGATTGGCGGTTGGTGACTAGTGGAGTGCCCCACGGGTCGGTGCTGGGGCCTCAGCTATTTGCCATTTATATATATGATCTAGAGGAGGGAACCGAGTGTATGGTGTTGAAATTTGCTGATGACACGAAGATTGGTGGAACGGCAAATTGCATGGAGGGTGTGGAGAGTCTGCAGAAGGATCTAGATAGGCTGTGCGAGTGGGCGAGGAACTGACAAATGGAATTCAATGTTGGCAAGTGTGAGGTGGTCCACTTTGGTAGGAATAATGGTAGGAAGGACTATTACTTACGTGGCGAAAAACTGCAGCAGGCGACGGTGCAGAGGGGCCTCGGGATCCTTGTGCATGAGTCGCAAAAACCCAGCCTGCAGGTGCAGCAGGTAGTCAGGAAGGCGAATGAGATGCTGGCCTTCATAGCGAGGGGGATTGAATATAAAAGTAGGGAGGTCTTGCTGCGGCTGTATAGGGCATTGGTGAGGCCGCAGCTGGAGTACTGTGTGCAGTTTTGGGCGCCACACTTACGCAAGGATATTTTGGCCTTGGAGGGAGTGCAGAGGAGGTTTACTAGGCTGATACCGGAGTTGAGGGGGTTGAGCTATGAGGAGAGGCTGAATAAACTAGGTTTGTACTCGTTAGAGTTTAGAAGAATGAGGGGAGATCTCATTGAGACATATAAGATGATGAATGGGTTGGATAGGATAGAGGTGGAGAGACTCTTCCTGCTCAGAAAGGACAGGGGGCACAGCCTCAAGATAAAAGGGGGGCGGTTTAGAACGGAGTTGAGGAGGAACTTCTTCACTCAAAGGGTGGTGAATCTTTGGAATTCTCTGCCCGTTGAAGTGGTGGAAGCTGCCTCGCTAAATATTTTTAAGACGCGGGTTGATGGGTTTTTGATAAGCGAGGGGATTAAGGGTTATGGGGAGAGGGCGGGAATGTGGAACTGAGCCACGACAGATCAGCCATGATCTTATTGAATGGCGGGGCAGGCTCGAAGGGCTGGATGGCCTACTCCTGCTCCTATTTCTTATGTTCTTATGTTCTTAAACTAAGACAGTGAGGACAGATTTTCAGTGAAAATGTCTTCATAAACAAAGGGTTGTTTACAGTGGGCTGATTTACGTAGGGAGAGCACAGTAAGAAGTTTCAACATTAGGTTAAAGTCCAACGGGTTTATTTGATAACACAAGCCACTAGCTTTCAGAGCGCTGCTCGTTCATCAGGTGAGTGGGAGTTCTGCTCACAAACAGAGCATATAAAGACACAAACTCAAGTTACAAAATAACAGTTGGAATGTGAGTCTTTACAGGTAATCAAGTCTTAAAGGTACAGACAATATGAGTGGAGAGAGGGTTAAGCAGAGGTTAAAGAAGTGTGTATTGTCTCCAGCCAGGACCTTTAGTAAGAATGTGCAAGTCCAGGCAAGTTATGGAGATTACAGATAGTGTGACATGAACCCAAGATTCACTACCTGAGTTGGCTGTAGTAGTAGAGACCCTAAACTCGTTTAACAAATTCCTGGGCCTGCACCTTAAGTGCTGTAACTGGCAGGGCACTGGGTCGTGTGGAGGAAAATGGGATTAGAAAGGACACGTGCATGTGCATGGATTAATTTGAACAAGATGGGCTGAATGGCCCATCTGTGTAATTTCTGTGATTCTATGGTTCTAAATCAGCACTTTCCTTTCACATCTCCAAGGGAAACAATCCCAACTTCTCCAATTTATCTATTTAACTGAAACTCCTCATCCCTGGAAGCATTCATATAAATCTTTCCTGCACCATCTGTGATGTCTTCTTATGCTTCCTAAAGTGTGATGCCCAAAAGTGGTACCAGTAATATGGTTGAGGCTGAACAAGTGCTTTCAAAGATCTTGTCCACTGTGCTTCCAGTTATAAAGCTTAAGATTCAGTGCTCCTTTTTAGTTACTTTCTCAGTCTGCCCTGCTACTTTCAATGATTTGCGCAGCCTGGATTTCATGTTGCCTCTCAGCAAGTAGTTAGAAAAGCTAGTAGAACATTATCATTTAGTGTACTGGGGACTGAACACAGATGTAGGGATGTAATGCTTCAGTTACAGAGGACATTGGTGAGACCACATTCTGTGCACAGCATTGGTCCCCCCATTTAAGAAAGGATGTAAACATGTTGGAAGCAGTTCGGAGAAGGTTTACTAAACTAATATAGGATTGTGTGGGTTGCCTTGCGAGGAAAGGTTGGACAAGCTAGACTTCTATCTGCTGGAGTTTAAAGGAGTAAGAGGTGACTTGTTTAATATAAGGGCCTAAGGGGTATTGACAGGTGCCCGTGGACAGAATATTTCCTCTTGTGGGACAGTCTAGAACTTGGAGCCTCTGTTTAAAGTTAAAGGGTCACCCTTTTAGAAACATGGAAATCAGGAGCAGGATTCAGCTCTTCGAGCCTGCTCCACCATCCAGTATGACCATGGCTGGAATTTTACTGCCCCATCTACCACGGGAATTGGAGTGAGGAGGGGCAGGCAATGGGAAGGCCCATTGACCTCGGGCAGAATTTTACAGTTTCACGACAGGCAAGGCCATAAAATCCTATCCTTTATCACATTGCCATACTCCCACATTCTCCCAATACCCCTTGATGCCTCAGAGTCTAGAAATCTATCTATTTCCTTCTTAGGTAGCTTCAATGATTTAGCCTGCAGAGCGTTATGTGGTAGAAAATTCCACAGGTTCAGCAACTTCCAACTGAAAACATTACTCTCCACCTCAGTCTTAAATGGTCTACCCCATATGCTGAGACTGTGACCCCTTATTCTAGATCCCCAAGCAAGAAGAAACCATATTCCCACATCCAATCTTCCCAGTCCTGTCAGACTTTTATATGTCTCAATGGGAGCCCCTCTTATTCTTAACTCCAGTGAATACAGGCCTAGTCGACCCAATCGTGAAGTGTGAGGTAATTCACTTTGGTAGGAATAACAGATGTGTTGAGTATAGGGCTAACGGGAGGACTTTGAAGAGTGTGGATGAACAGAGGGATCTAGGTGTATGTGTACATAGATCCCTGAAAGTTGGGAATCAAGTAGATAAGGTTGTTAAGAAGGCATACGGTGTCTTGGCGTTTATTGGTAGGGGGATTGAATTTAGGAGTCGCAGCGTCATGTTGCAACTGTACACAACTCTGGTGCGGCCGCACTTGGAGTACTGTGTGCAGTTCTGGTCCCCACATTACAGGAAGGATGTGGAGGCTTTGGAGAGGGTGCAGAGGAGGTTTACCAGGATGTTGCCTGGTATGGAGGGGAGGTCCTATGAGGAGAGACTGAAGGATTTGGGGTTGTTTTCGCTGGAAAGAAGGCGGCTAAGAGGGGATCTTATTGAAACATATAAGATGATTAGAGGTTTAGATAGGGTGGACAGTGATAGCCTTTTTCCTCGGATGGAGAAAGCTAGCACGAGGGGGCATGGCTTTAAATTAAGCGGGGGGGTAGTTATAGGACGGATGTCAGGGGTAGGTTCTTTACCCAGAGGGTGGTGAGGGATTGGAATGCCCTGCCTGCTGCGGTTGTAAATGCGCCTAGTTTGGGGGCGTTTAAGAGATCCGTGGATAGGTTTATGGATGAAAAGGGATTGGTTTAGGTTAGTGGGTCATTGTTTTAACTGGTCGGCGCAACATCGCGGGCCGAAGGGCCTGTTCTGCGCTGTAATGTTCTATGTTCTATGTTCTTTCTCTCCTCGTACACCAATCCTGCCATCCCAGGCATCAGCGTAGTGAACCACCACTACCTTCACTCTGTGGCAATACTCCAGGTGTGGTCGCACCAAGGCCCTGTACATCTGCAGTAAAGCATCCTTACATTGTAGGACAGATGAGGATTTTTTCCTCTTGGAATTGTCTGTCTTATGTCTGTGGAACCTTCTTCAATAGATACTGGGAGTAGAGTCTAAATATTTTTAAAGGCAGAGGTAGATAGATTCTTGATAAGAGAGGATTGAAATGTTACCAGGGGATAGGTGGGAATGGGGAGCTGCGGTTAGACAGATCAGCTGTAGCACCATAAAAACATGGAAAGAGGTCATTCCTGCTTAAACAATATACATCGGTCATGTTGCACTACATACCTAACTCCACTCAAACCTTCTATCAAACGACCAATTCCATATGCAGGCTGCCATTGCCCCATTTTATTCCATCCAATAAATACAAGCTTCTCTGGGCTGCTGCCTCGTAACAGTATGGCTAGGAATAATGAGATCCTGCAGCTGAATGCGTGGCTGAGGGATTGGTGCAAGGTAGAGGGCTTCACTTTTGTCGATCACTGGGAAGTATTTGCGAGAAGGGCACCTGTACAGGAGGGATGGGGAACATTTGAATGGGAGGGGGACAAATATCTTAGCTGGGAGGTTAGCTGGAGTGTTTTGGCAAGGTTTAAACTAATATGGAGGGGGGGTGGGGATGAGACTGATAGCTCATTAGGCACTGGGATTGGGAGCGAGTTGGGTGACAGGGTAGGTTTCGTTGAGAGGAAAACTATCCAGGGGAAGGAGGACCAGAGTGGCCCTGGAGGTTTGGATTGCGTCTGTTTTAATGCGAGGAGTGTAACGGGTAAAACGGATGAGCTTAGGGCCTTAATGTTCATGAGGAATTTAGATGTGGTGGCAATGACGGAGACGTGGTTAAAGGAAGGGCAGGACTGGCAGCTAAATATTCCTGGGTATAAGTGTTTTAGGTGTGACAGAGGAGGGTTGAAGAGAGGTGGTGGGGTGGTGTTGTTAGTTAAGGAGCACATCACAGCGGTGCAGAGGGAGGACAAAATGGAGGAGTTAGGGATTGAGTCACTGTGGGTGGAGTTGAGGAATAGGAAGGGAGCAATTACTGTGCTAGGGGTGTACTATAGGCCACCCAACAGCCCAAAGGCAGTGGAAGAAGGCATATGTAAAGACATTTTAGATGGGTGCAGAAAGAATAGGGTTGTTGTAGTGGGTGATTTTAATCTTCCTGGAGTGGATTGGAAGGTGCCTAGAGCTGGGGGTTCGGATGGGGAGGAGTTTGTAAAATGTGATGGAAGGGTCCTTGGAGCAGTATGTAACTAGCCTGACTAGAGAGGGGGCTATACTGGATTTAGTTTTGGATAATGAGCCAGATCAGGTGGTTGAGGTTGCAGTAGGCGAACATATGGCTAACAGTGACCACAAGTCTGTCTACTTTAGGATAAAAATGGAAAAGGATGAGTGCTGTCCGAAGGGGAGGGTGCTGAACTGGGGAAAGGCGAGCTATAGCCGGATTAGCAAGGAGCTGAAGGACACTGATTGGGAGGGGTTGTTAGCGGGTAAGTCCACGGTTGGCAAGTGGGAGGCTTTCAAGGGAAAACTGAAAGGTTGCAGGAAAGACGTGCCGGTAAAGAGGAAGGATGGGAAAGGCAGGATTAGAGAGCCGTGGATTACAGGGGATATTGAGGACTTGGTCAGGAAGAAGAGAAAGGCATATGTTAGGTCTAAGCAACTGGGAACGGAGAGAGCACTGGAGGAATATAGAGAGAACAGGAGGGAGCTCAAAAGGGGAGTTAGAAGGACGAAAAGGGGGCATGAAATGGCTTTGGCGGATAGGATTAAGGAAAATCCAAAGGAATTTTACTCTTATATTAGGAACAAAAGGGTGATTAGAGGGAAAATCGGTCCCCTTAGGGACAAATGAGGGGAACTGTGCATAGAGTCTGAGGGAATGGGGGAGATCCTGAATGAATACTTTGTATCGGTATTCACGAAGGAGAGGGGCTTGGTGTCTTGTAATGTCTTGGAGGGAGCTGTAGACCAGTTGAAGGAAATATCCATTACAAGGGAGGAAGTGTTAGGGTTTTTAGGCAGCATAAAAACTGAAAAAGCTCCAGGGCCTGATGGCATTTATCCCAGGCTGCTTAGCGAGGTGAGAGATGAAATTGCTGGGCCTCTGATGCAAATCTTTGTCTCTTCTTTGGACACAGGTGAGGTCCCAGAGGACTGGAGGATAGCTAATGTGGTACAGCTGTTTAAAAAGGGCAGTTGGAATAACCCTGGAAATTATAGGCCGGTGAGTTTGATATCAGCGGTAGGAAAGTTGTTGGAAAAAATTCTTAGGGATAGGATGTATAAGCATTTGGAGCGTTGCGATCTGATTAGGGATACGCAGCATGGCTTTGTTCAGGGGAGGTCTTGCCTTACGAATCTGGTAGAATTTTTTGAGGAGGTGACAAAAACAGTTGACGAAGGACGAGCCGTTGATGTCATCTTTATGGATTTCAGTAAGGCTTTTGACAAAGTCCCTCACGGTAGGTTGGTAGAAAAGGTTAAGGCTCATGGGATACAGGGACAGGTATCTAGATGGATTGAAAACTGGCTAGGCAACAGGAGACAGTAGTAGTGGAAGGGTCCTTTTCTAGCTGGAGGTAATATATATAAATGACTTGGAAGAGGGTGTATGTAGTGTGATCAGCAAGTTTGCAGATGACACAAAGATGGCAGGATTGTCAGATAGTGAGGAGGAGTGTCAGGTGACACAGCAGGATATAGATAGGCTGGTATATTGGGCAGATAAATGGCAGATGGAATTTAATCCTGATAAATGTGAGGTGATGCATTTTGGAAGGAATAATGTAGAGAGGAGTTACATGATAAAGGGTAGACCTATTAAGAGTATAGAAATGCAGAGGGACCTGGGAGTGCAAGTGCACAAGTCTCTGAAGGTGGCAACACAGGTGGAGAAGGTTGCGAAGAAAGCTTATGGTATGCTAGCCTTTATAGGAAGGGGAATAGAGTACAAGAGCTGGAGTCTAATGCTACAGTTGTACAGAACATTGGTTAGACTGCATTTGGAGTACTGCGTTCAATTCTGGTCACCTTACTACCGGAAGGACGTGGAGACCCTGGAGAGACTGCAGAGGAGGTTTACCAGGATGCTGCCTGGTATGGAAGGACTGGGTTATGAGGAAAGACTGGGTAAACTGGGGCTCTTTTCCTTAGAAAGACTAAGTAAGGGGGATCTGATAGAGGTGTATAAAATAATGAAGGGTATAGATAGAGTAGATAGTGGCAGGCTTTTTCCTAGATTGGAGACAAATATCACAAGGGGCCACGAGCTTAGGGTGAGGGGGGAGAGGTATAATTTGGATGCTAGAGGGAGGTTTTTCTCAGAGGGTCGTGGGGGTATGGAATGCCCTACCAAGTAAGGTGGTGGAGGCAGGCACACTGGATTGTTTAAAGTTTACTTAGGCACATGAGCAAAACAGGGATGGAGGGTTATAGGAGACTGTTTTAAATAAGGATCAGAGCCTCGGGACGTTCCTGGAAATCTAATGCTACATGTGTTGATGTTTTGTTTCTTTTACTCCGCAGGTGCGTTGGTCCACCTTGTTGTCTAATGAGGGGCATGCACACGGTGGGTCGTGCATGGGCTGCTCTTGGAGGTTTCGAGAGTGGCCTAGTACTTTGCGTCATTTGTGTGTGCTTGAAACTGGACCAGCAGATGGGCACCACGACAGCTCAGTGACTATCACTGCTAGCTGTGCAGACACGTGGATTTGGGCCAGTGTCTGTGGGAGTTTGTGCATTCTCCCTGTGGTTGCGTGGGTTTCCTCTGGGTGCTCTGGTTTCCTCCCACACCCCAAAGATGTGCTCTTAGGCTGATTGGTGTAACAAATTGTCCCAAAATTATTCTCCCCTTAATCTGGTTTCCAATGGGGGTACCAAACGCATACACATGGGTCAAGGATGGAGTAGGAAAAACACATTGTTAAGGTGGGGGAGCGGGCTCGTTGGGCCGAAGGGCCTGTTTCCCGTGCTGTGTTCTTTGCTTCTTTCCCCTTTAATATAAGTTACAAACGAAATAGACACGCACACAGTAAGTGGAGATAACGACAGATGGGTGGGTACATAGTAGAGTGCAAAGGGAAATACATGCGGAAATAAAGACAAAATAGCATTTTTTTTAAAAAAGGCCCCAAAATGTAGCGTCAGATAGATCATTAAGCTTGAGTCCAGACCTGACAAAACTGACTTTAGTGTATTTGTGTTAACTGCATCTTGTACAATGTAATAATCTGCAGTGAGCTTGTACAATGTCAGTAATAATCCGCAATGATGCTTAAAGTTTAGTAATAGCAGCAAGTTTCTACACTATAAACCCACCCCCATCTAAAATCTTTCTGCGACTGGATGGACAGTCTCCCGAGTAAATCTCATCAGTAATCACCTAATTTCTAAAGAGCCAGAACATCAGACATCGTGTCCGTGTCTCCCCGGAATACTCCCCCTTACCTTGTACTTTCTCACCGCGTCTGCCACGGGCAGGAAGCTGTGTCCTGAGTGTGAGGGTGAGTCTCTACAAATGACACAGACCAGAGTCTGATCGTCCTCACAGAAGAGTTTCAGCTTCTCATCGTGTTCCTCACAGTGAGAGTCCACCGCCCGTGGTGCCGGCTTCACTTCCAGCTGTCTGGCTTTCTCACACAGATTGGCCAACACCCTGGCATTTTTAAACGACCTCTGGGGGAAAACTGTCCGACATTCCGGGCAGGAAAACTTCTTCTTCCGGCTTTCCCAACACTTCTGGATACAGGATTTACAGAAGTTGTGCTCACAGTCCAGCCGCACCGGCTCCACAAACAGAGCCAGGCAGATGGAGCAGGTTAAATCCTCACTCAGGGTTAAGATCTGCTTGTTAGCAGCCATGTTCACTGTGCCGGAATCCACATTTTCACTTTCATTTCTTCATTGATTTGAAGGTCAAAGAGCAAATTGGCGAACATTTCCTTTCAATTAGGGGTTGTGGGCTGGACCAGCAAGTCTTGCCCATCCCTAGATGCCCTTGAACCCCTGCAGTTCCTGAGATATCGGTACACTCACAGTGCTGTTAGGGTGGGGACTTCCAGGACTTTGACCCAAGGACGATGAAGAAAAGGTGATTTCTTTCCAAGTCAGGATGGTGAGTGACTTGGAGCCTCCAGGTTGTGGTGTTTCCAGGTATCTACTGCTTTTGTCTTAGATGGTAAAGATTGCGGATTTGGAAGGCGCTCCCTCAGGAATTTCTGCAGTGCATCTTATAGACAGTCACACAGCTGCTATGGTTTATGGTGGTGGAGGGAGTGAATGTTTGTGGAAGGGGTTAGCAATCAAGCATGATTTCTTTGTCCTGGGTGCTGTCTGGTTCTTGAATATTGTTGAAGATGCACTCATCCAGGCAAGTGGAGAGTATTCCATCACATTCCTAAAATTCATAATTCATTTCATACATTTTATAGCACAGAAAGAGGACCTGAGGCCCAACATGTCTGTGTTGGCCATCAAACACCTATTCTAATCCTTTTTCCCACACTTGCTCCATAGCCTCGTATGTTATTGGCATTGCAAGTGCTCATCTAAATGCTTCTTAAATTTTGTGAGGTTTCCTGCCTCTCTCGCCTTTTCAGATAGTGTTCCAGATTGCCACCACCCTCTGGGTGAAAATGTTTTTCCTTATCTCCTGCTCTTACCTTTGTTATCGGACAACAAATTTTATGAAATTGGGCACACAAATGGGAAGCAGACTAAAGTTACCCTCAGAGCCCCTCCACTAAGAATCACAAAGTAACAGACACCGATCAGTAGGCAAGAGCATGCTTTTAGAATGCAAATGAGGGCTAGCACATAAGGGAAGCTGGACAGGATGGCACCGACAGGAACTAAATCTCCACCCCATCAAAATCAGCACCTTTAAAACAGTCAAACAACCCATGGAGACACCTAAAATTAGCATAATTAAGGAAACATTCCTGGCCCCTCAAAACCTCTTTTGAGATCAATGACACACCTATGGTTCAAACCCAGGAGATTCTAGACTATTAAATAACCAATCAGACAAAACAATTAACACACACTTAAAACAATTTCCTTGACACTTGGAAACATCGAGACAGGATGGCTAAGGTCGAATACTGTAAATAAAGTATTAGTATTTGAATGGCATACTGCACCGAAGTTCAGGTATAACTATAGCCTGCTGCAAGGGGACGGGCAGAGCACTTTCAGGACAGTCCAATTGTATGTCCTGACCGCGCTTCTCCGTCGACATAAAAGAAAATAACGCTGTGCCGTTATTGAACTTCATCCTGAGTCCGTAGTGGTCGTTTCGCCCACTCGCACTAACACCTTAATTCTATGCCCCCTAGTTATTGACCCCTTTACGAAGCAGGGAAAATTTTTTCCTTATTGCTCTATCTGTATCTCTTATAATTTTGTACACTTCGATGAGCTCCCTCATCAGATTTCTCTGCTTTAAGGAAAACAATCCAGCAGCATCTCTTCAAATGTAAAACTCTCCAGCAATATCCTGATGAACCTCCTTTGCATTCTTTCTAGTGCAATCACACTCTTACTTTATTGTGGTGATCAGAATTGCATATAGTACTCAAGTTGTGGTCTATCAAGTGTTTTATACAGCTTCATCATGACCTTCCTGCTCTTATAGTCTATGCCTTGTCAATTAAAGGCAAGTATTCCATTTTTTTTTTAACCACCTTATCTACTTATCCTGCTGCCTTCAGGGGCCTTTGGATATGTACCCTTTTAGAGGGAATTAATGAATACAGTTTATTGCAATTCCTTATATTGCAATAAAGGAAATTGCAATATAATTTCAATTACATTAAAATTATATAATTAATTCAGACAGCGCGGGTATGTATTATTAAGGGATCAAAATCATAGAATCCCTACAGTGCAGAAGGAGGCCTTTTGGCCCATTGACTCTACATTGATTACAATCCCACCCAGGTCCTATCCCTGTGACCCCACATATTTGTCCTGCTAATCTCCCTAACATTAAGGGGCAATTTATCATGGCCAATCCACCCAAGCCTGCACGTTTTTGGACTGTGGGAGGAAACCAGTGCACCCAGAGACAATCCACTTGACATGGGAGGAATGTATAAACTCCACACAGACAGTGACCTGAGGCTGGAATAGAACCTGGGTCGCTAGTGCTGTGAGGCTGCAGTGCTAACCACTGTGCCACGATGTTGCCCATAAAGGGTTCTCAATAAAAGTCTCACCACAATGGACTAGGGAATCTGTGTAAAACTGTTAGAAACTTTAAGTAAAATTCTACATTCAGGGGAAAAGAACATGTTGATATAAACAAACCTGCTTCCGTGGGTGAACAGCTAGCTAGTATGCCTATGACCTTTGTACCACCTCAAGTGAACAGTACAAGGTCAAGCCTAGTAATAACAGATCATTCTTGGAGCAACAGACATCTTGCCTCATGATGTCTGTAAAATATGAATCTGAAATAGGCACTGCCGGAATTTAAAACAATATCCTGCTTACATGACTTTTCACTGCAAAATATATGTCATGGGTCTTCAGCTGGGCAGAGCATGCTGAGATAGTACTCTCCCTGCATATACTTGAAAAATAAAGTGATCATAACATATTCTGAATCTCCTGTAATTAGCTCGTAATCAGCAATAAGAACTCTAAAACCCCTCTGGTCCTCTGTACTTCCTAGCATCTTACCATTTATTGAGAATTCCACTACCTTGATAGTCCTCCCAAAATGCATCACTCACACAAGACTACTGGACATATTTAAGCCAATTCTTTACAGCCAATAAAATGCTTATTGAAGTACAGCAAACATTGTGATGTAGAAAATGTAGCTGACACAAAATTTCTATGAATGTGATGATAACCAGATAATTTTTTTTTAGTATGGAGACGTTGATTGAGGTATTAGCCAGAGCACCAGCAATAGCTTTCCTGGTCTGCTTAGGAGCACTAGGAGCAAGTAAACCATTCGACCCCTCAAGCCACTTTGCCATTCAAACAAATCATAGCTGACCTCTTGCACCTCTTTGTAGTTTAACCTCTCATCTGAAAGGTAAATACTTCTGACAGTCCTGCTGTCAAGTGTTTGCTTTGATTTGTGTGCGCAGGCCCTTGAGTGGGAGTTGAACCTTGAACTTCTGTGATTCTGAGACAGCTGCACTACCAACAGACACATGGGACCCATAACAAAGAAGGGTATTTCCATCACTTGTTAGTGGTAAATTAATGGGAGTGAAGAGGTGTCAAGTTCACCAGGGGTCCAGATCATTGACAACCTGTTCGGGTCCCTCCGTACCAGTGCTATAGTTAAGAAACTAACCAACACCTCTAATTTCTCAGAAGGCTGAGGAAATTTGGCATGTCTGCTATGACTCTCGCCAATTTCTATAGATGCACCATAGAAAGCATCCTTTCTGAATGTATTACAGCTTGGTATGACACATGTCATTGAAACATATAAGATGATTAGAGGTTTAGATAGGGTGGATAGTAATAGCCTTTTTCCTCTGATGGAGAAATCTAGCACGAGGGGGCATGGCTTTAAATTAAGGAGGGGTAGTTATAGGACGGATGTCAGGGGTAGGTTCTTTACCCAGAGGGTGGTGAGGGATTGGAATGCCCTGCCTGCTGCAGTTGTAAATGCGCCTAGTTTGGGGGCATTTAAGAGATCCGTGGATAGGTTTATGGACGAGAAGGGATTGGTTTAGGTTAGTGGGTCATTGTTTTGTAACTGGTCGGCGCAACATCGTGGGCCGAAGGGCCTGTTCTGCGCTGTAATGTTCTATGTTCTACGTTCTATGCTCTGACTAAGACCACAAGGAACTTCAAAGGATCGCAAATATAACCCAATCCATTTACTCTGTCTTCACTTCCTGCTGTCTCGGAAAAGCAGCCAATATAATCAAGGATCCCATGCACCCTGGACATCCTGTCTTCCACGTCCTTCTGTCAGGAAGAAGATTCAAAAGTCTGATATCAAGAACAGCTTCTTCCGTGCTGCCATCAAACTTTTGAATGGACCTACCATTTATTAAGCTGATCTTTCTCTGCACCCTATCTGTAACTGTAACACTATATTCTGCACTGTCTCCTTTAATTCTGCCCTATATACTCTATGAATGGTATGCTTTGTAACTATAGCGTGCAAAAACAACGGGCATGATTCTCAAAAAAATTCTGAGTGCTGAATTTGCATAAAAACTGGAGTAAATCCTGCTGGTATTTTAGCGGATTTTTCAAAATGAATCTTGCACACCCTGAGCACTGCAGAGTGCCCAAGCATGAATCATACCAAGAATCAACGGTCAGGGCCTGTTCCTGCTGGAGAGGCTGGCAACTTAGTGCTGAGTGGGCCATCGCACATGCATCGACACTGTCAGAGAGAAGATATGAACAGTATGAGAAGTATAAGCATCCCGCCCCACAATGCTGTCCCTCTGAGCCTCCCTTTTCACTGGCTTCCTGGAAGGCCCCAGGCCAGCCCTAACCGCCCCCCAATGCTCATCTCGATCTCCCACTTCTCCCCCCACCCCCCCCACATGCCCCTGGAAGTACCAATCTCCTGATTTCACCTCTCTCCCACAGACCTGATGCCACCCCCACATCCCGATGTCCCAAACCCCCCCCAGCAGGCCAAACCATTTCCCCCCCTCAACCCTAAAGCTAGCCCCAATCAGCTCTTCCCTCTTTCTATCACTGATCCTGACTGCAGAGTGGCAGTGGGACCCCCCCACACCACTGATCTATCCACATAGGCCTCATCCTTCTCTGACCCTCTCCCCTTGTCACTGCCTGATGCCCGGTGGACAATGCCATGGTGCTCCCTGTCCATTGCCGCTTTGCCCCTTGAGCAGTGCCAGGGAGCCAGTGTGGCAATGTCTAGGTGGTGGGCTCCTCCTTACCCTGAGCTTCTGGGAGGCCTCCAATGGCCTCCCTTCACTCCAGCAGGGTCGGGCTGTCAGTTCCCTATGAGTGGGGAGCTATTGTAAACCCCGCTGACGAGGGGCGGGGCATGGGGTGAGGCTAGTGGGCCCGGAGACTTCAGTTCCGGGCCTAGTAATGACATTGAAATTCAAATTAAAATATTTTTATGCTGGCATCATCAGCTCCGTGCTGGAAATCAGCATGGAACTAATGACACCAGAATTCCGGAGGCCAAAGGTGCTAGGGGACCGTGGCAGTCAGCAGGGAACCCATTAAACTGTTTCTGTTTATGTCTCCCAGTTCATTGCACTATTAGAGCAGCGGAGTGGGCTGGGAGAATTGCCCCTCATACTTTTCACTGCATACCAATACATGTGATAATAATAAATCAAATCAAAAAATCAAAGTAAAGATTGCTGCATCAACTTCTTCAATGTTATTTGTAAACATGAAAGAAATCTTTCTAAAAAAAATTAAAAATACACACTGCCTTAAAAGGCTTGAAACATTCGGTCGTTTTCCTAATCACGACTTAGAGCTGGTATTAAGGGTGTGTGGGGGGGATAGATCTTCCCTTTGCACTGTTTATTACTTGACACACATTGGAATAGAACATAATTATCTTGGAATGATACAGCCCAGAATATGGCCATTCAGCCCATCTCACTTGTGCTGCTGCTTTGGAAGAGCTACCCAAGGCTGTCCATCACACCTTAACCTCCCCCAAGCTCTGTCAATGTTTCCCTTCCATGTATCCCTTTTAGAAAGTTATAATTGAATGTGGCACAGTGGTTAACACTGAGGCCTCACAGCACTAAGGACCCAGGTTCAATTCCAGCCTCAGGTCACTATCTGTGTGGAGTTTGTACATTCCTCCCGCATCTGCGTGGATTTCCTCTGAGTGCTCCGGTTTCCTCCCACAGTCCAAAAATGTGCAGGCTCAGTAGTGGGCGGGATCTTCTACCCTCTCCACCCCCACAGCGGTTTTCCCATAAGAGGGGGAGGTTGGGTCATTGGCGGAGGATATTCCAGTTCTGCCGCTGTCAATGGTGTTTTCCCCAGTCCTTCGCCACTTCCCTCCCCCCAACTTCCCCCGGCACCACCGGGGAACCATGCGTAGCGGAGCGATGGGGATTGCCATCGGCAGGACGGGAAAATCCCTCCAGTCGGGAGGCCGGAAGATTCAGCCCAGGCCATAGTAACTGGATGACTTGGGAGAGCGTTCACATCTCCCCCACTGAAATTTCATTTACCAAACCTCTCCAATCTGTCCTGTGGGTGCCGAGCACCGCCCCCCCCCCCTCCCCCAGTGGAAACAGTTCATCCTTATTGTCTCTATTAACACCCTTGATGGTGATAAACTCCCCGATGAAATCTCCCTCTTTACAATTTCTGCTCTTGAGAGAAATATTCCAACTAATTAGAGTCGCTCATCCCTATGGCCGGTCTGGTACATTCCCTCTGCATGCACTCTAAGGGTTTGGTGTTTGGGAAATGCCAAAGTTTCATTTTTATTGAACTATTGCTGTAAATCCCATGTGAGTGCGACGGGGTAAAGGGACACCGAGCGGTGGTGGCGAAGCAGCCACTAGAGGGCAGCCACATCCCAATCATTGTCAGGATTCCCATGCTTCACAAACTCTGTGTCTACAGTCTGCATACACCATACCCGAAGGAAAGAATCTCCAAGTTTCCAATAAGGGCGCCAAAAATACTCAGAAGAAGCCGGTAATGAAGAGTGGCAAGAAGAAGAGGAAGACCAGGAAGGAGAGGTACAGTCTGTACATCTACAAAGTGATGAAGCATCCCCTCCAAGGCCATGAGCATCATGAACTCCTTCGTCAATGACATCTTTGAGCGCATCATGGGTGAGGCTTCCCACCTGGCCCATTACAACAAGCACAGCACCATCAGGTCCCAGGAGATCCAGACCGCCATACGCCTGCTGCTGCCCGGGGCACTGGCCAAGCACGCTGTATCGGAGGGAACAAAGGTGGTGACCAAGTACACCAGCTCCAAGTAAAACTGCACAACACACTGAAAAAATACATAAACCCTTGGTCTTGTATGTCCTCATAGAATCTTAGAAAATTTACAGCGCAGAAAGAGGCTATTGGGCCCATCAATCCTGCACCAACGACAATTCCACTCAGCCCTACTAATCCCTATTTTACGCACTAAGGGATAATTTAGCATGGCCAATACAGCTAAGCCACATATCTTTGGACTGTGGGAGGAATCCTGAGCACCTGGAGAAAACCCACAGAGACACAGGGATAATTTCATACAGTCACCCAAGGCCGGAATTGAACCTGGGTCCTTGGTGCTGTGAGGAGCAGTACTAGCCACTGTGCCATTGTACAGCCTACCTTTCTTACTGACATTAAAGATTCAATTACAAAGCTACCTGCCTCCAAATGGTTCACAGTGATCAAGCAGCATCCAGTCAGCAGGGCAGAGTTACTGCAGATTTCACCTGCGATAGCAACAAGGAAGTAAAAGGAGAAACAATAGAGAAAGTCTGGCTTCTGCTGTGTTTTTCTTTTGCCATAGCAACAAGCCTTGTGAGCAAGAAGTGGAGATTGTTACATAAGCTTATGGCTGAAGGGGGCGATTGCGAGCTGAATGCTGGTTCATAGGCCAAAACCACAGAAGGGCAAAAAGGTGTGATTTTTGGATTCACAGTGGAAAACCAATAAAGTGTGACCAGGATCAGTGCCTGAGCCTCAGCTATTTACAGAGTAAAGTTCCCTCCACACTGTCTCCATCAAACACTACCAGGACAGGTCCAGCACAGAGTTAGATATAGAATAAAGCCTCCTCTACACTTTCCCACCAGACACTTCCAGGGCAGATACAACACTGTTAGAAACAGAGTAAACTCTTTCTGCACTGTCTCCATTAAACACTGATGTGTAGATGTCGGTGTTGGATTGGGGTAAACACAGTAAGAAGTCTCACAACACCAGGTTAAAGTCCAATAGGTTTATTTGGTAGCAAAAGTGGCCTTTGCTACCAAATAAACCTATTGGACTTTAACCTGGTGTTGTGAGACTTCTTACTCCATTAAACACTCCCAGGACAGAAATAGCACAGGGTTAAATACAGAATAAAGCTTCCTCTGCACAGTCTCACCAAACACTCCCAGGGTAGATACAGCACAAGAGTTAGATACAGAGTAAAGCTCCCTCCATACTGTCCCCATCAAACACTCCCAGAACAGGTACTGCATATGGTTAGATACAGAGTAAAGCTGTCTCTACACTGAACCCATTAAACGCTCTCAGGACAGGTACAGCACAGGGGTAGGTAGAGAGTAAGATCCCTTTACACCGTCCCCATCAAACATTCCCAGGGCAGGTACAGCACAGGGTTAGATACAGAATATATTTCCATTCATACTGTCCCTATCAAATATTCCTAGGATAGATGTAGGGTGGATATTTACAGATTAATGCTGACTGTTCTTGCAAACATTTGAAGAAGGTGCACAAAATATATTTCGGAGGGTGCTATCATGATCCACCTTCAAATGTTGAGAATTTCAGGGGAATGTGGGAAGAGAATGAAGGAAAATAGATTATTTGTGGGTATTGGCTACTGGAAAAGTCAGTGATCAGTAAAGAACCTATCAGCCTCCACAGCTTGTATTTTCTTAAGATTTATTTTACACTTGCAATAGTATTTAAGAGGCAGATGCACAATCTTTTGTCCCATAAATCTGTCACTGTCTGCTGATTGCTGCAAGTCTCTGCCATCCTATATTGGTTGCTGCTTGACTCTGTTATCTCTGCCATACTCGGCTGGTCTCGGACAGTGGTTGTTGGTCTCTGTTGCTCATTGTTCTCCATGCCTATACCCAGTGGTCTCCATCGCCTGCTCCTCTGAGTTTCTGCACATCACCACCAGCTAAACCAATTTCTACTGGGTCTCCATTAACCTCCAAGGATCTCTGTCAGCCTCTGTCAGTGCCTGCTGGTCTCTATCATTCCTTTGCTAGGCTCTGCCAGTCTCTGCCGGTTGCTGCCAATCTCTGCCATTATCTGCTGGTTGATGCCAGTATTCCTGCTCTGTCTCTTCCTCCGGAAACCAACGCCAATGACGATGCCAAGAAGAGTGAGTGAGATGGCTGTTGCTCCAATCATAATCCTGACCTCCACACCTTCTTGTGTCACTCTCTCTGCTGGCACATAGAGATTAATTAGTCTTATATCGATAAACCTCCTAATAATTCTGTGCTTCATTGATCTGCAAACTTGTGGAGCAGGCACGGCCTCAGATGGGAAGTCCACCTATGCCTAAGTAAGGCCTTAAAGAGGCCACTTAAGGAACTTTTCCTCCCATCCTCAACTTTCTGGCTGGTGGCTACTGGATGTCTCAAGGTGGGAAACAGAAAAGGTTAAGAACTTTGTTACCTGGGGGGAGGGGTGAGGATAATGGGGGAGGGGGGGGCGAGGGCTGCACCTCCCTCAGAAGTCACCTTGGGGAGGGGAAATATCCTCCCCTCAAGGAGCAGACACCTCTGGTTCTCCACACTCCACTGGCCACCCCACAATTTCCCAGTCACCACTCGCATCCTCAAAAAATACCCATTCCCTCCATCCCAAGACCCCTGCCACATAACTTAAAATGGCTCCCTGCACTTAACCCCAGGCCTGACCTGCAGTACCTCTTCCAACCACCGCAGCGCTGTGCCTGGTTGGGCTGGAGGCCAGTTGGCAAATATGACTGACCATCCGCTCTCCAAAGACACGTCTTATTTCCAAATGAGGTCAGAAGTACAGCCTGCTGCCATCAATACTCAATACAGCATCAAAATGGCAGCGGGACTGTCGGAGTCCTCTCCACATGGTGGGGTTCAAGCCAAAAAATTCAGGCCATAGACTTTTTATTTATTTGTGTCACAAATAGGCTTACATTAACACTGCAATTAAGTCAGTGTGGAAATCGTCCAGTCGACACATTCCAGCGCGTGTTCGGGTACACTGAAGGAGAATTTAGCATGGCCAGTGCACCTAACCAGCACATCTTTCAGACTGTGGGAGAAAACTGGAGCAAACACGGAGACAATGTGCAAACTCACACAGAAAATGACCCAAAACAGGATTTGAACCTGGGTTCCTGGTGCTGTGGGGCAGCAGTGCTAACCACTGTGCCACTTGATTGCTTACTCAATGAAATGCTCCTTTCTGTTGTATTCTATCGAATTTTTCCCCAAACCCCTCTCCCACCCCAGCTTTATAAAACAGTTGCGGCTCCTGCTGTGTGACAAGTGAAACATCTTGGCCTATTCAACAGTGAAACAGTAAAGGAAATTATAAGCATGAGGAGTAGGAGTAAACAAAGAACAAACAAAGAACAAAAACAGCCCGGGAAACAGGCCCTTCGGCCCAACGAGCCTGTGCCGCCATTTTAACATTACCAGTCCCCCCCTCCACCCATGACCCTTATCTATTGTTTTATGGCAATCCACATTGAGGGAAACTAATTTAGGGACAATTTATTACTTGCAGTCAGTCTAATAGCACACCTTTAGGGTGTGGGAGGAAACCGGAGCACCCGGAGAAAACCCACGCGAGCACGGGGAGAATGCGCAAACTCCCACAGACACCGGCCCAAATCCATGTGTCTGCACAGCAATCAGCGATAGTCACTGAGCTGTCGTCTTGCCCAGCATCTGGTCCAGTTTAAGCACACACTAACGACATGAAGGACTAGGCCACTCTTGAACAGTCAAGAGCAGCCCAAGTACGACCATCGCGTGTATGCCCCTCGTTGGACAACCCCGTGGTCTCAGAGAGCTGATCTGTCTATCATTCAGTAAGGACAATCCCTAGGCAAAGCGGGACTAGTATCACAGTGGTTGGCACGGCTGCCTCACAGCACCAGGGGCCCAGGTTCGAGGGGCCAAAAAGTTCCGACCAGCCTTGGGTCACTGTCCGTGTGGAGTTTACACATTTTCCTCATGTCTGCGTGGGTTTTTTCTGGGTGCTCCAGTTTTCTCCCATACTCCAAAGACATGGAGGTTAGGTGGATTGGCAATACTAAATGCATGGGAATGTGGGGGATGTGGGACAAAGGTGGGTAAGTGGAGTTGGGTCACCAATTGGTCACTGAACAATGAAGCAGGTTCGAGGGGTGTACTCCTATTTCTGTATTCCTCAGTCTAATGGAATGCCCAATCCCTTTGATTATCAATATTTAATAGATCCTCACCTTTTAAAAAATAAGTGTAGAATGACTGACCATGAGAGGTGAAACAGTCTGACCCTCAGTGGGGCTTCCTGCTTTGAATAATCAGGCTGAGGGAGCACACACAGGGGCTGGCTCTGCTGCCCTGTCACTTGTAACTTACCCCAGCGTACATCGAGGTCCTGTAGGAGGCTGGCATGCTCGATGCGACAGGAATATATCTCCCCTCCATCTTCACTGAGCTCCATCGTTTTCATCACTCGATATGTCCCGTCCTGGTTGGGGAGCGTGCCACTGGTTTCAACACTGAGGACCTCCTCACCATTCTTCAGCCACGTCACGTCAATAGGCCATGGGTAAAAGGCTGTCACAAGGCAGGAGAGTCTTAGCACTCGCTTGCCCTCGCTCTTGTTCGTAATATACACCTCAGGGGTGGCTGAGAAAATGAAACAAAGACTAAAAATCACTGACCATGATGTTTTGATAAAAGGTCATCAACCTCATAGAATCCCTACAGTACAGAAGGAGGATATTTGGCTCTTCGAGCCTGCACCAACAACAATCCCACCCTATCCCCATAACGCCACGTATTTACCCTTCTAATCCCCCCCTGAAATGAGGGTCAATTTAGCTTGGCCAATCAACCAAACCTGCACATCTTTGGGAGGAAACCCATGCAGACATGGGGAGAATGCACAGACTCCACACAGACAGTGACCAAAGCTGGGAATCGAACCTGGGTCCCTGGTGCCGTGAGACAACAGTGCTAACCACTGTATCACCGTGTCATCAACCTGAACCACTAACTCTGGGCTCTTTTCTCTCCTAACAGATGCTGCCAGACCTGCTGAGATTTTCCAGCATTTTCTTTTTCGGTTTCAGATCCCAGATTGCACAGTAATTTGCTCTTAGCCAGCGTTAACTCTCAGTAGAACTTTCCAGCCCCTCCTGCTAACTGGTTTTCCAGTCCCGTTGAAGCCTTTTGAATGGCCCTACCTCCTGCCACCTCCCACAAACCACATCTCGCCTCCTGCCGCAACCAGACCATAAAATTCCACCCTCTCTTTTTCCTCTCTCTCGGCAGATGCTGCTGAGAATTTCCTGCCTGCATCTTCTGTTTCAGATTTCCAGCATGACAGACGTTTGTTTTTGCATTAATTGTTTTGTAAGTTCGTTCATGGGATGTCACTGGCTGCCCTCCATTTCAGAAAGCAATTGAGTCAATTACTTTGCTGTGGGTCTGGAGTCACATGCAGGTCAGATAGGATAAGGATGGCAGATTTCATAGAATCCCCACAGTACAGAAGGAGGCTATTCAGCCCATCATGTCTGTACTAACCACAATCCCACGCAGGCCCTATTCCCACAACACCACGCATTTACTCTAGTAATCCCCTGACATTAGGCTCAATTCAGCATGGCTAATCCACGTAACCCTTCATCTTTGGACTGTGAGGGGAAACTGAAGCACCTGGAGGAAACCCACGCAGACAGGGGGAGAATGTGTAGACTCCACACAGACAGTTACCCGAGGACGGAATTGGACCTGGGACCCTAGTGCTGTGAGGCAGCAGCACTAACCACTGTGCCACCATGCCAGCCTTCCCATGAGTGAACTAGACGAGATTTTACAACTATCAACACTGGTTTCATGGTCATCATGCAACTTTTAATTCCAAAATAAAATTTTTGGAATGTTTTAATTTCAGATTTTTATTGAATTCAAATGTTCCCATCTGCACTGGCAGAATTTGAACCTAGGTCTGCGAGCACTGCCCTGGGTTACTAAGTCAGTTAAAATACCACTACAACACCTCCCCTTGACAAATCCTTTTATCATTCCTTCATCATTTAGTGTCCATTAACATTCTCAGTTGAAGGCAGATGACTGATGCTCCTATAGAATCATAGAATGCCTACAGTGCAGAAGGAGGCCATTCAGCCCATCAAGCCTGCACCAACAACAATGCCACGCAGACTCTGTCCCCGTAACTCCATATTACTCCACATATTTACCTTGCTAATACCCCTGACACTGAGAGAGAATTTAGCATGGCCAATCACCCCAATCTGCACATATTTGGACTGTGGGATGAAAACAGAGCACCCAGGTGAAACCCAAGCAGACACGGGAAGAATGTGCAAACTCCACGCAGACAGTGACTGAGGGATCCTCTGAATGTGTACCCAGTTTGCTTCAGTCTATGCAAAGACTCCATTTTAAGATATCTTTGCCTATGCACAATTACATTTAAATGTTGAACTGTAGGGATTAACTAACTCTGCTCAACTGAACAATTGTAGCAAACTTAACTGCATGTAGAATCAGAAGGCATGATGGCTTAGCTATAAACTGACTGCATTCCTGAAAGGTAAACAATGCAGGCTAACAACAGTTTCCCATAACAGCAGCTATCAGGATGATTTTCTAGATGGAGACAGCATGCGAAAAACGTTTCCAGTAACAAGATAGAGTTGAAATATATTTTGGTTTCAGAGAGTTTGTGTTCAAGTTCAGTTCAGTTCAGTTGTTAGATTAGAGGGACTGGCTTAGATGCAGTCTCCAAGTTTGCTTTTCTTTCCTTTTGTCATGTTAATTTTTTAAAGTTCTTTCCGATAAAAAATATCATTTTAAAACTCATAGCAGTGCTGTCTGCTCACCTCTTCAAACAAATGAATGGACCCAACAGTCACCCAAGACCAGAACTGAACCCAGGTTCCTGGCACTGTGAGGCAGCATGCTAACCACTAAATGGTAACAACTAAATAAGTAAATTCAGTTCAATTCTTTTATCTTCGCACCTCACAATCTAAGAACAAGTAATGCTGTAACTGAAGGCAGTAGCGACATCAACTGATTGCTACCCTGCCCAAAAACAGTTGGAAGTCTGACAACACCAGGTTTTAGTCCAACCTATTTATTTGATAATATTATCAAATAAATAGGCTGGACTAAAACCTGGTGTTGTCAGACTTTTTACTGTGTTTACGCCAGTCCAACGCCGGCATACCCACATCAAAAACAGTTGGCCCAGAGAGGGACCTGGTATAAAAGTTAGGATGGAATTTTTCAGCCTCATCATTGCAGAAACAGGATCTACAAATGAGGCGAACCATTCAAAGGTTCATTGACTTCAGCAGGAACAGAAAACCCTGCTGGCGAGCAGAGCTGTAAAATTCCTGTCTGTGCCACATGGGAACCCCGGGGAGCACTCCCTCTAGACACCATACCTCTCCTCTGCAGAACTCCTTGACCATACCCAAGGTATATCAGCAGCCATTTCACACAGTCCTTTTCCAACAGAGCCTTGAAGTATTTGTTCATGAAGGTGTTGGCATTCCATCTGTTCGCAAAGATCTGGAATTCTGGATTGAGTGCTCTCCAGCTGGTTCTGTCCTTATTAAAAACAAATGCATCTTCCCCATCATATCCCACCTTTATAAATCCATTTGTGGTGTTATCACCGTATATTTCACAGCCGCACATTCCCTGGACAAAGAAAATACCTGGAAATTCACAATGGGCAAAATGTTTGGTCAGATTGGCAAAAATTTGTATATATGCAGTGATTTAAACATCATAAAATGCTCCTCACAGGTGTATTACCGAGCTAGATTTAACCTGGAACCACATAGGAAGATTGGGCAGCACGGTGGCACAGTGGTTAGCACAACACCAGGAACCCGGGTTCAATTTTGGTCTTGGGTGACTGTGTGGAGTTTGCACATTCTCCCACTGTTGGCATAGGTTTCCTCCCACAATCCAGAGATGTGCAGGTTAGGAGGACTGGCCACGGTAAATTGCCACTTAAATGTCCAAGGATGTGTAGGTTAGGTAAATTAGCCATGGTAGATGCACAGGGTTATGGGGATAGAGTGGAGGGAGGGCCTGAGCGGGATGCTCTTCTGGAGAATTTGTGCAGACGCGGTAGGCCAGATAGCACTGTAAGAATTCAATGTTAGAACAGGTGTTCAAATCTTTTAAAGTGTTGAGTAGCATCTCAAAGAAAGTAAGAGAGGTGGAGATGAATGGGGGTGAACAGCTTCATGGACGCTCATGCCTCTAATGGGAAGAGATCGAGAACAGCTGGGGTATGGGATGTCCTGGAAGCACCATCCTGCAGGAAGCAAATGCTGGATACTCTTTAATGATTCCGTGAACAGGCTGTCAAAATCATCTGGAAAAATGCCTCATCGCCAGAACTTACAAACAAGAACCAAGAGATAACTTGGTGAAAAAGACCCTCCTGATCAGGTTCTTCCCGAGAGCCTGGCGTCTCCCCCAGCCTGCACACTGCTCTTGAGGTGGGTGCAGTGGGGAAGACATCATCACTCACCTCCATTTGGAAGATGCCTTTTCCCTCAGCAGATCTGGAATTAAAAAGCACCCTTTTCACATCATCAGCTGCTCCATAATAGAGGCTCGTGGTGTTCTATAGGCTGTTCCCAGGGACACACCAAGTTTAACATCACCTGCTTTGATTCGATTTATTATTGTCACATGTATGAACATACAGTGAAAAGTATTGATTCTTGCGCACTATACAGGCAAAACATACCGTTCATAGACAAGGAAATGAGAGAGTGCAGAATGTAGTGTTACAATCATAGCTAGGATGTAAAGAAAGATCAACTTAATGCAATGTTAGTCCATTTAAAAGTCAGACTGCAATAGAGAAGAAGCTGTTCTTGAGTCAGTTGGTACGTGACCTCAGACTTTTATATCTTTTTCCCAAAGGAAGAAGGTGGAAGAGAGAATGTCCGGCGTGCGTGGGGTCCTTAATTATGCTGGCTGCTTTGCCGAGGCAGTGGGAAGTGTAGACAGAATCAGTGGATGGGAGGTTGGTTTGCGTGATGGATTGGGCTACATTCATGATCTTTTGTAGCCCCTTGCAGTCTTGGACAGAGCAGGAACCATACCAAGCTGTGATACAACCAGAAAGAATGCTTTCTATGGTGCATCTGTAAAGGTTGGTGAAAGCCATAGCTGACGTGCCAAATTCCCTTAGTCTTCTGAGAAAGTAGAGGCGTTGGTGGCTTTCTTAACTATAGTGTGTCGGCATGGGGGGACCAGGACCAGGCTGTTGGTGATCTGGGCACCTAAAGACTTGAAGCTCTCAACCCTTTCTACTTCATACCTATTGATGTAGGCACAGGCATGTTCTCCTTTACACTTTCTGAAGCCAATGACAATCTCCTTCATTTTGTTGACATTGAGGGAGAGATTATTGTTGCCACACCAGTTCACCAGATTCTCTATCTCATTCCTGTACTCCGTCTCGTCATTGTTTGAGATCCAACCCACTATGATGGTGTCATCAGCAAACTTGAAAAATAAATTAGAGGGGAATTTGTCTGCACAGTCATACGTGTATAAGGAGTATACTCGGGGGCTGAGAACACATCCTTGTGGGCACTGGTATTGAGGATGGTCATGGAGGAGGTGTTGTTGCTTATCCTTACTGATTGTGGTCTATGATTTAGGAAGTTCAGGATCTAGTTGCAGAGGAAGGTGCCGAGGTCCAGGCCACAGAGTTTGGAGATGAGTTTCGTGGGAAAAATAGTGTTGAAGGCTGAGCTGTAGTCAATAAATAGGAGTCTGACATGTGTCCTTGTTATCTAGGTGTTCCAGGGTTGAGTGCAGTGCCAGGGAAATGGTATCTTGGACCTGTTGCGGCTGTAGGCACACTGTAGTGAATCTAGATAGCCCAGGAGGCTGGAATTGATTCATGCCAAATCTAACCTTTCGAAACATTTCATAATGATGGATGTCAGAGCCACCGGCCAATAGTCATTAAAATACACAGCTTGGTTTTTCTTAGGTACTGGGATAATGGTCGTCTTCTTGAAGCAGATGTTGTAAAGAGAGGTTGAAGGTGTCTGTGAATATCTCTGCCAGCTGATCCGCAGGATCTGAGTACACATCCAGGTACCCCATCTGGAGGACCATGATCTGGGGTGAAAGTGGCCCTCTGTCCTACCCGAAAGGTATTACGTCTTCAGAGCCAAGAGCTGTCAATGAGAACCTGTCGCAGACTGGCACATTCTATGGACTACGTTCCGAGAGACACACTAACATTTTGAGCGATCCCTGCAAAAGCTCAATGGGGAAAGACGACTGCCAAAGAGTCCCCCACTATTGTAAAATGAGAGGCTAAAAACTCCAGGATTCCTGGATGTATCCTTGATTTTCCATTGGAGGTAATTACGTCCATAAAACTTGGGCCATATGTTTGACATGATAATCTACATTGTATGAATATAACCTGTAATTGTAGATGCAGTGAGGCAGCTCAGTGGACCACAGTATTGAAAGAAACAGAGCTAGTTTTGCACTTTACAGAATCATTAAATCATATAACCCCTACAACTGTGGAAGAGGCCATTCAGCCCATCAAGGCTGCAACAGGTCTGCACCAACCCTCTGATAGAATACTATACTCAGGCTCTCTCCATTGCCCTATCTCTGTAACCTCACACATTTATCATCTATCTAACCTACACACCTTGGGAAACTATTGGATAATTTAGCATTGCCAATTCATTTAACTTGCACATCTCTGGATACTGAGGGACAATTTTCATTTCACCAAACCTGCAAATCTTTGGAATGCTTTACATAACATCAAATTTGAAATGCTATGAGTGAGGTGCACAAAATAATGGAGGGATAATGTTAGAGTGGTTAGTAAGAAACGTTTCCCCTTAGTAGAAGGGGTCAATAACCAAGTGGCATTGGTTTAAGATCGGGGGCAACAGATTTAGAGGGGATTTAAGGAAAAACCTTCTTCACGCAGAGGGTGGTGTGAATCTGGAACTCACTGTCAGAAAGGGTGTAGAGGCAGGATGCCTCAACATTTAAGAACTATTTAGATGAGCACTTGAACTGCTATAGCATACAAGGCTTTGGACTAAGTGCTGGAAAATGGGATTAGAATGAATAAGTACTTGAATCCTTTCCACTGGACACACTATCACCGCACTCTCTCTGTGAGGACACTTACCTGCAGCTCCACCGCGCTGTTGGTAAAATATCTCAGCGTTCCCTCTGACCAGGCCGTGGAATCCCGCCATCGTGATCGTCATGGCCGCCCAGTGATCTCTCTGGAAGGAGTCAGACATCCACTGCTGTCTGGGCACGATGCGCTCCAGGGTGCTGTCGAAATAGACTATCTGATAGTCATCCAGCATGGCCACCAAGCTGTACTCGGGAAGCTCGGCCTGACCAAGGTTCAGTAAGTAGTAAAATGCCAGGATGTGAAAATCTGTGGGATCACAAGCAGGGACCAGTCTCAAAAACAGTTGTGAAATAACTGGTGGTAAGAACCTCCATGGTTAATGCTATACTACAGCATAAGAAATAGGAGCAGGAGTAGCCCACACCGGCCCTCGGATCTGCTCCACCATTCAATAAGATCAGGGCTCAGCTGCTACTGTGAGAGGCAACCTTGTTGAGACATAGAGGACAGGGTTTTATAGCTACACTCGACTCGAGACTGGAAAATCCCACCTGCGGTCAACCGACCTTCCCACTGTCCACCACCACCACCAACCACCCCCCCCCGCCGCCCCCACCAACCCCCAAACCCCGCTTGCTCCAATTCACATGGTGGGCAGGATTGTGGAATTCCAATGATAGGATTCTCAGGGGATTTAACAGTAGATGCTGAAGGTTGTTCCCCCTTGTGAGAGAGTCTGGGAACAGAGGGCGTAATCTCAGAGTAAGGGGTCACCCATTTAAAAGAGAAAAGGAGGAACTTCTATCCTCAGACGGCAGTGAATAAGTGGAATTCTTTACCACAGAGGGCTGTAGAGGTTGGATCATTAAGAATGTGCAAGGCTGAGGTAGATAGATTTTTCATCAGTAAAAGAATCGAGGGCTATCAGGATAAGATGGGAAAGTGAAGTTGAGGCTTATCACATCAGATCAGTCATGATCTCATTGCAGAGCAGACTCGATGGACCAGATGGCCTACTTCTGCTCTGACACACTATGGTGTCCAGCCCACTTCCCTGCCTCGATTCCCTTCCTACCCTGGAATCTGCCCCACTCACTGTTGAGTGTATGCAGCGTTGAGCATCCAGAGCTCCCTGGGATGGAGAATTCCAAGGATCGCAGTCAGAAACTGTGTCCAAGTTCAGATCCTGTCGATTCAGGAGCGTATCAAGATCATGGAGAGGTTGAGATTGTGAAAAGATTTTCCCCGAGTTCTTCCCTGGTCTGAGGCTGGAGCATCGAGGGCCAGCTGAGATTCTTTCCTCTGGGACAGAGAGGGACTAACAGATCCAATAAAGAAGCCAAATCTATCAGGGGTGGGGTGTTTTTAGCAACAGACTGAGAAGAGTCACAGGGATTTGAAACATTCCCTCTGTTTCTATCTCTACAGAGGCTGTCTGACATGTTAAATTTAGCCAGTGCTTTCTGTTTTCATTTCAGTTTTCCAGCATTTACAGTATTTTGTATCCATATTAATAAGAACCAATGCTTCTTGTTGTTTGGTGAGTTGGGAACCAGACAGGCAGAGATGTTGGCATAGTGGTATTTTCACTGGTCTACTAATCCAGAGACCCCAGGGTAAGGCTCCAGGGACCCAGTCTGAATTTGATGTATGGCAGATGGTGAAATATGAATTCACTAAAAATCTAGAATTAAAAAGTCTCCTAATAATGATCAAGAAACGATTGTTGTAAAATCTCATCTGGTTCACTAATGCCCTTTAGGGGAATGAAATCTGTCATCCTCACCCTGTTGGTCGAGATGTGAATCTACATCCGCAGCAATGCGCTGGATTCTGAAATGGCTTAGCAAGCCACTGAGTTCAAAGGCAGTCAGGGATGGATAGTAAATGCTGACCTAACGAGTTACATCCACATCCCATGAAAGATTATTTTAACAATCAAGGAAACAATTTTGGATCATTTGGAATATGGAAGTTGGGGTTTTCAGACTCCTCGTGGAAGCTGGCGTACCAAAAGGATTTGTGCTAGGTCCCTATTGTTCTTCATTTATACAAGCAACGTAGATGGGTATGTGTGGAGTAGGATTAGTAAATTTGCAGATTACACAAAGATTGGTCAGGGGGTTAACAGTGAGGCTGAGTTTCTTGAGTTACAAGAAGATATAGACTGGATGGTCTGATGGCCAGAAAGTGGCAGGTGGAATTTAACCCTGAAAAGTGTGATGTAATACTCTTCAATCAGACAAGGACATTCTATGGCACAAAAGGACATTACTGTGTTTGTCCATTGATCTCTGAAGGTGGAAGGGCATGTCCGTGGGGCAGTGAAAAGGGCATATGGGACACTTGCCTTTAATAATCAAGGTATAAATTACAAAAGCGGAAAAGACATGTTGGACTTGTATGGAACTTTGGTGGGGCCACAGTTGGAATACTGTTTGTTGTTTTGGTCACCACATTATCGGAAGGATGTGATTGCACTGGAGGGGCTGCAAAGGAGATTCACCAGATGCTGCCTGGGCTGGGACATTTAAGCTATAAAGAGTGATTTGATAGGCTTGGGTTGTTTTCGTTGGAGCAGAGAAGACTGAGAGGCAACCTGATCAAGGTGTACAAGATTATGAGGTTCAAGGTGAATGGCAGGAGATTTAAAAGGGATATGAGGATGGGTAAGAGAGTGGTGATGATCTGGAAAGTGCTGCCTGGGAGGGTAGTAGAGGTGGGTTGCCTCATATCCTTTAAAAATACTTGCATGAGTATTTGGTACATCATAGTATACAAGGCTCTGGGCCAAGTGCTACTCGATAGGATTAGGTGAGAGGTCAGGTGTTTCTCGCATGTCAGCACAGACTCGATGTGCCGAAGCGTCTCTTGTGCATCTTATGATTCTGTGAATGGATGCCAAGAGTCTGTATTTGAAAGTTCCTCACCTGTCATTTTCCCACCACAGGTGACATTGTCCAATATGCCAAATTCAAGTTAACAACTCAATCAGCTGGTTTAGCCTCTGGCATGAGTTGAATTATTGCAGAGTCTGCAGCTAATTCTCTCCATAATCACATCGGCCTTGACTCACTCAGACAACACAATAAACTCTATAGTTTGTTCAGAAATTTACAACAAAATGTCATTCCTGGGCCACAGCAGCAGATTGAGCGGTGCCAAAGTTCACTGTGATTTCTACAAGAGAAAGGTGGAGCCAGAGGGCAGGGTTAGAAACCACACCGGCTGCAGTGTCACCCCTGCTGGTGAAGCAGGAGGAGGTTCAGAAGGAATTTACATTTATACTGTGCCTGTCACAGCCTCTGAGTGTCTCAAAAGGCTTCACAGCAAATGGGGTATTCCTGAAAGTGCATGGTTACTGGTTTGTAAGAAACTTCGTTCATTGTGAAGAGTGGTTTGAAACCAGTGCTGAAAGTATATCTTTCATGGAATCCTACAGTGCAGAATGAGGCCATTTAGCCCATCGAGTCTGCATTGACCACAATGCCATCCAGGCTCTATCCCCACAGCATCCTGTGCATCTACCATGCATCTATCCTAGCTAGTCCCATGACACTAAGGGGCAATTTAGCATGGCCAATCTACCTAACCTGCACGTCTTAGGAGTGTGGGAGGAAACTGAAGCACTCAGAGGAAACCCGCACAGACACAGGGAGAACATGTAGATTCCACACAGACAGTGACCCAAGCTGGGAATCGAACCCTGGGTCCCTGGTCCTGTGAGGCAGCAGGGCTAACCACTGTGCCACCATGCTGCCTCTAATGGCAGAGAACGGTTTTGATTCATCAACCTCTGGTTTAGGGGCCCAGCACGCTTCCGCTGCACCACTCTGCTTTATGCTAATTTTCAATGTGAGGGTATGTTGCATCTCTCTGTCTCTCTCAACCTTTCTGCATCTACATATGTCAGACTTTCATTTGTTTCTGTAAATGATTATTCCTGGAACAGCTGACTAATCTGTCACCGGGGGCTTATAATTTGAGGGGCATTGCACCACATCAAGCAGAGTCACACTCATTCACCCTCTCACACAGACAAACTAAGGGGTAATCTACAAGGGGAGGCAATGGCTTAGCAGTATTATCGCTAGATTGTTAATCCAGAAATTTAGCTAATACTTGATCTTGGTTCGAATCACGCCACTACAGCTGGTGGAATGTGATTTTAATAAAAAATGTCTGGAATTAAGAATCCACTGATGACCATGAAACCATTGTCGATTGTCCAAAAAACCTATCTGGTTCAATAATGTCTTCTAGGGAAAGAAATCTGCTGAGCTTACCTGGTCTGATCTACATGTGACTCCAGAGCCACGGCAATGTGGTTGACTTTCAGCTGTCCTCGGGCAACTATGAATGGCCAATGAATGTTGGCTAGCCAGCGATACCCATGTCCCATGAATGAATGATAAAAAAAATTATAAAGGCCATTCCTCTTCACCTATACATTTTGGGACACTAAGGGATAATATAGCATGGCTAATCCACATAAACTTTTCTATCGTGGAGGAAGCTGCAGCACCTGTAAGGAACCCACACAGACACGAGGAGAATGTCTAAATTCCACACAGGAATCGAACCTGGGTCCCTGGTGCTGTGAGGCAGCAGGGCTAACCAATGCATCACAAAATTATTGTCAATTGTCATAAAAGCTCACCTGATTCACCTTTGCCCTCTACCTGACCGGCTTCCATGTGACTCCTGATCCACAGCAATGTAGTTGACACTTCAATTGGTCTCTGCCCTCTGAGGTGCACTCAAGGATAATTAAGGATGGGCAATAAATGCTAGTCCATGCAGGAGAGCAAGAGAAGGGTATTCAGGAAAAAAAGTCCTGCTGTAATTTTCTTGTGTTTGAAATCCACAACCTGCACAAAAAGAACTCACTTTGGCTAAGTTCCCTTTATGTTCCTCAGCCCAGTTGATGTTAATCTCCAGGAGGCAAAGCCAAAACCTGGTTCATCGCATGATAAAGGAAAAAGAAAACTCAATCAAACATCCACTCCGGTATTGCTCAAAATCTTTCTCCGTGCCTTTCCACCTTTACATTCAATTCCCACTTTCCATTCTTCTTTTCAATCCCAAAGCCTTTCCCAATCCTCTTCCCCTCCCTTCACTTTCCTTTCTTTTCCCTTGCAAATTACAGTTCAAAGTCATCCCAACTCAGTGGGAAATTCAGCAAAGCTCCTTAGACACCACCTTCCAACCATGACCATTTCCATCTAGAAGGACAAGGACAGCAAATAAATGGGAACACCACCACCTGCTAGTTCCCCTCCAAGCCATTCATGATCCTGACTTGGAAATATATCATTGATCCTTTGTAGCCGCTGGGTCAAAATCCTGGAATTCCCTCCCCGATGGCATTGTGGATCAATGCACAGCGCAGGGACTGCAGCGTTTTAAGAAGGCAGCTCACCACCACCTTCTCAAGGGCAACTCGGGATAGGTAGTAAATGTTGGCTAGCCAGCAATGCCCAAATCCCACAACTGAATAAAAAAAACATAATATGTTTGGGCATTTCAATAATAGCAGCCAACCTATGAAATAACATTGCCAGTCAAAAACACAGCAAAAAAATCAATACAACTCATCACAGTACCCCTCTCCCACAGGGATCATGCTATCCTGTGGCTCTGTCAGTCCTGGAAAGGGTCCTGACAGAAGTTCTGGGTTCCAAATACTGACAACTAAGTACTTATAACAATGATAGTTTATTCAACAGTCTGAGCAGCTCTTGACTCCGGAGAGAACGCATATGCTTTGAGCCATATGAGCCTTTAAATAGCCCATCATCACAGAAGCACTCAGTCTATAGACACCCCCCAAAAACTGTTTGAATGGCTTACCGGAAGACACTATAGAAACACAGCAGATGTTCAGTAAAGTAACAAGCAGCATATTGTAAAGAAGCACAGGACACTGATTAACCAGAAGAGCATCTGTCGTAACAGTAATGTAATCTCTTCTGCATCTGAGCACTAAACTGGAGTGAAGCTACTTATCATGTGCAGCAGATCTGATAATCAGATCCAGTGAAACTGAATGGATGGTTCTGGTCACTGGTTTATCAGGGAGGGGGGAGTGTGTCATCTGCCTTTTACCGCAGAACACACACATTAAAATCCTATTCAAAGTTGCAATGAGGGACATGAACCCGCCATTTTGTGCACAGCAAGCTTCCAAAAGTGCAACATGATCAGTCGAGGGATAAATATTGGTGAAACACTGAAGACAACTTCACTGTTCTTCTTTAATAGTGCAATGGGAGCTTTGACAGAGGGGACAGATGTAATCTTAGAGTAACAATCTTACTGAAAATACAGCACCCCTAACAGTGCAGCATTCCCTCAATATTTCCTCTCCACCAATGCAGCATTTCTCCGCACTGGCCATCCAACATTGCAGCACACCCTCAGTACTTTTTTTAATTCATTCATGGGACATAGGCATTGCTGGCTGACCAGCATTTATTGCCCACCCCTAATTACCCTTGAGAAGGTGATGGTGAGTTGCCTTCTTGAACATGCAGTCCATGTTCTGTGGGTTGACCCACAATGCCATTACTGAGAAAATTTCAGGATTTTGACACAGCGACTGCAAAGGAACGGCACTATATTTCCAAGTCAGGATGGTGAGTGGCTTGCAAGGGAACTTGCAGTTGGTGTGTTACTATTTATTTGTTGCCCTTGTCCTTCTCGATGGAAGTGGTCATGGGTTTGGAAGGTGCTGTCTCAGGATCTTTGGTGAATTGCTGCAGTGCATCTTGCGAATAGTATACACTGCTGCTACTGAGCGTCAGTAGTGGAGGGATTGAATGTTTGTAGGTGTGGTGCCAATCAAGCAGGCTGCTTGTCCTGGACGGTGTCAAGTTCCTTGGGTGTTGTTGAAGCTGCACCCATCCAGGAAAGTGGGGAGTATTCCATCACACTCCTGACTTGTGCCTAGTAGGTGGTGGACAGGCTCTAGGGAGTCAGGAGGTGAGTTACTCACCTACAAAGATGTCCTGGAGCTGAGATGACTGACCCTCCACAACCACAACCATCTTCCTATGTATCAGGTATGACTCCAACCAGCGGAGAGTTTGGCATCTGATACCCAATGATTCCAGTTTGGCTAGCACATCTTGATGCCACACACTGTTGAATGCAACCTTGATGTCAAGAGCGACAGCTCACCCCTGGAATTTAGCTCCTTTGTCCACGTTTGAACTAAGGCTGTAATGAGGTCAGGAGCTGAATGACCCTGGCAAAACCCAAACTGGGAGTCACTGAGCAGGTTATTGCTGAGCAGGTGCTGTTTGATAGCACTGTCGATGACCCCTTCCATCACTTTACTGATGATCGCAAGTAAACTGATTGTGCGGTAATTGGCTGGGTTGGATTTGTCCTGCTTTTTATGTACAGGACATACCTGGCAATTTTCCACATTGCTGGGTAGATGCCAGTGTTGTAACTGTACTGGAAGAGCTTGGCTAGGGAAACAGCAAGTTCTGGAGCACAGGTCTTCAGTACTATTGCTGGAATGTTGTCAGGACCATTGTCTTTGCAGTATCCAGTGTCTCCAACTGTTTCTTGATATCATGTGGAGTGAATTGAACTGGCTGGAGACTGGCATCTGAGATTCTGGGGAACTACTGGAGGAGGCTTAGATGAATCATCCACTCATCACTTCAGGCTGAAGATTGCTGGGAATAGTTCAACTTTATCTTTTACACTGATGTGCTAGGCTCCTCCATCATAGAGGATGGGGATATTTGTGGAGCTTCCTCCTCCAGTGAGTTTTTTATTGTCCACCACCATTCCTGACTGGATGTAGAAGGGCTGCAGAGATTAGATTTGACCGACTGTTTGTGGGCTCAATTAGCTCTATCACTAGCTTTTTTTGCCACTTGGTAGCTTCACCAGGTTAACATTTCATTTTTAAGTATACCTGGTGCAGCTCCTGTCATGCCCTCTTAAATTCTCCATTGAACCAGGGTTGATCCCTTGGTTTGATGGTCATAGTTGATATGCTGGGCCATGAGGTTGCAGGTTGTGGAGTACAATTCTGCTGCTGTTGATGGTCCACAGGGCCTCATGGATGCCCAGTCTTGAGTTGCTGGATTGGTTCGAAGTCTGTCCCATTTAGCACAGTGATAGTGCCACGCAAAAGAATGGAGGTTATTCTCAATGTGAAGGTGGGACTTCATCTCCACAACCACTATGCAGCGGTCACTCTTAACAGTATTATCATGGACAGATACATCTGCAGCTGGCAGAGTGGTAAGGATGAAGTCAAGGATGTTATTTCCGCTTGTTGATTCCTTCACCACCTGTTGCAGGCCCAGTCTAGCAGTTATATCCTTTAGGACCCAACCAGTTTGATCAGTAGTGCTGCTGCTGTACCACTCATGGTGGTGGACATTGAAATCTCCCACTCAGAGTACATTTTACACCCTTCCCACCCTCACTGCTTCCTCTACGTGTTGTTCGACATGAAGGAGTACTGATTCACCAGCCGATGGAGGACAGTACGTGGTAACCAGTAAAGAGATTTCCTTGCCCATGTTTAACCTGAAACCATGAGACTTCATGGGGTCCAGAGTCAATGTTAAGGATTCCCAGGGCAACATCCTCCCAACTGTGCCGCCGCCTCTGCTGGATCTGCCTGCCGGTGAGACAGGACATATCCAGGGGTGGTAGTAGTGACTGGGAGGTTATCTGTAAGGTATGATTCTGTGAGAATGATCATATCAGGCTGTTGCTTGACTAGTCTGTGAGACAGCTCTCCCAATCTTGGCACTAGCTCCCAGATGTTAGTAAGGAGAAATTTACAAGGTAGACAGGGCTGTTTGTTTTGCTGTTGTCTTTTCCAGTGCCTAGGCCAATGGTCCATTTCTTTGTTGAGGCTATGTAGCGATTGATACAACTGAATGGTTTACTAGGCCATTTCAGGGGATAGCTAAAAGTCATTGTTGTGGCTCTCCACTTCTCTCCACCAAGTAGCGTTTCTCTGTGCTGGCCATCCAACAGTGCAGCGCTCCCTCAGTATTTCCTCTCCACCAATAGAGTGTTCCTCTGTGCTGGACATCAGTGAGGGCAATACTCCTGAGTTTCTTGTCAAAACTTATCCCTCAATCAACATCAGCTGATCATGTTGCTCTTTGTGGGAGCTTGCCTTGAACAACATTGCTGGCACGTGTCCCTCATTCCAATGTTTAAAGGAATGTTCAATAGACTGTGGCAAAAGGCAGATGGCAGATTCCCCTTCCTTGCTAAACCGGTGACCAGAACCATCCATTCAGTCTCACTGAATCCAGTTATCTGGCCTGCTACACGTGATAAGCTGCTTCTCTCCAGTGTCGTGCCCAGACGCAGAGGAGATTACATTACTGTTACAACAGCGTCCTCCTGGTTAATGTGCTGTCCTGTGTTACAACATGCTGCTTGTTACTTTAATGAATATTTACTGTGTGTCCTCAGTCTCACCTTATATATGTGGATAGTATTGGATTTAGTTAGTCAAGCTAATGTTCTGGGGCAAGGATTCGAATCCCAGGACAGCAGCTCATGGAATTTAAATTCAATTGATAATATCGAGAATTGCAAAGCTTGTCCCAATAAAGCCAATGTGATGTGTGAAAGACTTTATCACAAAGTGGGTGGTTGAGGACTGGAATGCACAGCCTGGAAATGTGATAGAGGCAGATTCAACTGAGTCATCCAAGAGGACATTAGATGATTATTTGAATAGAAATAATGAGTACAGGGAAAAGGCACGGGAATGGCATTCTGTGATTCTGTGAAATTAAATTTTCATATTATAGCACTCAGACAGTACTGACCCACTGACAGTGCAGCACTCCCTCAGTACTGACCCTGTGATAGTGCAGCACTCCCTCAGTACTGACCCTGTGATAGTGCAGCACTCCCTCAGTACTGACCCTGTGATAGTGCAGCACTCCCTCAGTACTGACCCTCTGACAGTGCAGCACTCCCTCAGTACTGACCCTCTGACAGTGCAGCACTCCCTCACTACTGACCCTGTGATAGTGCAGCACTCCCTCAGTACTGACCTTCTGACAGTGCGGCACTCCCTCAGTACTGACCCTTTGACAGTGCCGCACTTTCTAAGTACTGACCATCTGACAGTGCACCACTCCCTTAGTACTGACCCTCTAACAGTGCAGCACTCCCTCAAAACTGACCCTCTGACAGTGCAGCACTCCTTCAGTACTGACCCTCTGACAGTGCAGCACTCCCTAAATATTGACCAATCAACAGTGTTGTGCAATGTTTAAGGGTATATGTGTGAGTTCAGTCTGTATGAGTTTGGGAGTATAAGTTTGGAGTTCGATGTGTACATGTTTTTGGGTATGTGCGTGTGTATGAGTTTGAGGGTAAATGTGCAGAGTTCAATGTGCATGAGTTTAAGGATATATGTGGGCAGCACAATGACACAGTGGTTAGCACTGCTGCCTCATAGTGCCAGTGACCCGGGTTCAATTCCCAGCTTGGGTCACTGTCTGTGCAGAGTCTGTACATTTCACTTGTCTGTGTGGGTTTCCTCTGATGCTCCAGTTTCTTCACACAGTCCGAAACACAACCAGGCTAGGTGCATTGGCCATGCTAAATTCTCAGTGCACCCAAACAGGTGTCAGAGTGTGGCGACTGGGGGACTTTCACAGTAACTTCATTGCTGTATTAATGTAAGCCTACCTGTGGCTGATAAATAAACTTTTATGTCGGAATTTAGTGTGTACAGGATTGAAGGTACATGTGTAGGATTTAGTGTGTAAAAGTTTGAGGGTATATTTGTGTGGTTCAGTGTGTATGGGTTTGAGGGTATATGTGTGTGGACGAGTCGCCAGGACCGGATGGAATGCATCCCAGGGTTCTGAAGGAAATGGCAGAGGTGATAGTAGATGCCTTGGTGGTTATTTACCAAACTTTGCTGGATTCCGGGGAAGTGCCGGAAGATTGGAAAATGGCTAATGTTATGCCGCTGTTTAAAAAAGGTAGCAGGCAAAAGGCAGGGAATTATAGGCCGGTTAGTTTAACGTCTGTTGTTGGAAAAATGCTGGAATCCGTCATCAAAGAAGAAATAGCGAGGCACCTAGAAAAGAATGGTTTGATAGGGCAGATGCAGCATGAATTCGTTAAGGGGAAGTCGTGTTTGACAAATTTATTGGAATTCTATGAGGATGTAACTAGTGCGGTAGACAGGGGGGAACCGGTGGATGTGTTGTTTCTCGATCTTCAGAAGGCGTTTGATAAGGTGCCGCACAAAAGGTTGTTACAGAAGGTTAGGGGGCATGGAGTTGGGGGTAAGGTGTTAGCGTGGATAGAGGATTGGCTGTCTGATAGGAGGCAGAGAGTTGGTATCAATGGGTGCTATTCTGATTGGCGGTTGGTGACTAGTGGAGTGCTGCAGGGATCGGTGCTGGGGGCCACAGCTATTTACCATTTATATAGATGATCTGGAGGAGGGGGCTGACTGTAGGGTGTCGAAATTTGCTGATGACATAAAGATGAGTGGAAAAGCAAATTGTGCGGAGGGTGTGGAAAGTCGGCAGAGGGATCTAGATAGGCTGAGTGAGTGGGCGAGGGCCTGGCAGATGGAGTATAATGTTAGCAAGTGTGAGGTTATCCACTTTGGCAGGAATAATAGTAGGGGGGATTACTATTTAAAGGGCAACAAGCTGCAGCATGCTACGGTGCAGAGGGATCTGGGGGTCCTTGTGCATGAGTCGCAAAAACCCAGTCTGCAGGTGCAGCAGGTGATCAAGAAGGCGAATGGTATGCTGGCCTTTATAGCGAGGGGGATAGAATATAAAAGCAGGGAGGTCTTGCTGCGACTGTACAGGGCACTGATGAGGCCGCAGCTGGAGTACTGTGTGCAGTTTTGGTCGCTGCACTTGCGCAAGGATATTTTGGCCTTGGAGGGAGTGCAGAGGAGGTTCACTAGGCTGATACCGGAGATGAGGGGGTTGGACTATGAAGAGAGACTAAATAGACTGGGTCTGTACTCGTTGGAGTTTAGAAGGATGAGGGGGGATCTTATAGAGACATATAAGATAATGAAGGGGATGGATAGGGTAGAGGTAGAGAGATTCTTCCCACTCAGAAAGGACAGCAGGACTGGAGGGCACAGCCTCAAGATAAGGGGGGGCAGTTTAGAACGGAGTTGAGGAGGAACTTCTTCACTCAAAGGGTGGTGAATCTCTGGAATTCTCTGCCCGTTGATGTGGTGGAGGCTACCTCGCTAAATATATTAAAGTCACGGGTAGATAGGTTTTTGGTAGGCAAGGGAATTAAGGGTTATGGGGAGAAAGCGGGAAAGTGGAACTGAGCCACTTCAGATCAGCCATGATCTTATTGAATGGCGGGGCAGGCTCGAAGGGCTAGATGGCCTACTCCTGTTCGTACTTCTTAAGTTGTTATGTTCTTATGTGTGGTTCAGTGTGTATGGGTTTGAGGGTACATGTGTGTGGTTCAGTGTATACAAGCTGGAGGGTATATGTGCAGGGTTCAGTGTTTGTGGGTTTGAGGATATATATGTGACATTCTGTATGTATGAGCTTTAGTGTATATTTTTGGGGTTGTGTGTACCAGTTTACGGGTATACATGTGGCGTTCACTGATTACCAGTTTATGGGTATATGTTTGGGGTTTGTTGTGTACGTGTTTGGAGGTATATTTGCGGATTTAATTACGAAGATTATATTTGTGATCTTCTGAGTTCTGTGGCGAAAGTGGCGGGAATGTTGCAGGCAACTGGTCTCAACAAGGCTATCAATCCCACAGCTCAATAACTACAAACCTTTTTTTAACCTTCCTAATTATTGTGGAGACAGTTTTCATTCTATTTCAAAGTGATGTTGATTGGAGTGTTATGTGATGTAACTTGCTGCTTCTCAGCAAATCAAATATATATGAAAACTATAGTGAGTGAGACTTGTCAGATTTAGCCCTTGTCCCCTCATGCTGCTGTGTGCTGAGCATGTAGAAAGCATTGCTCAGATCTGGAGTACAGAATTCAGTTTTGGGCTCTGCAACTCAGGAGGGGTATATTCACTCTGGAAGAGGTGTTGTGCAGAGTTACTGCAATATTTCTGTGAAACCTGCTTAACTGCAACCCCACAGGTCAATGCCACAAATTGTGACAAAATGGAAATTAACAGAAATGATGGTGAAGATCTTTCTTTGTCCAAATTTCTTACAGAGTGAATACAGTATCCCTCACCAACTGAAGAGAAATACTCACCTCCCCAGGGTATTTATAACCCCACAAAGAACTGTGATTGTTTGTTACAGATCAAAAGTCATCAACTCTTCACTCTAGCTGCTTGATAGAAGTCAATGAGGTTACACTGAGGCTTTATTTGAAGCAATTTTTTGAAACGGCACCTAGGTCTTTTGGCTAAGATGCAGATGAAATCAAGCAAAGGAGGAGGATGCAATGCCTGCTCCTGTCACCTTGGTTTCTGTCGACCAAGCCCAAGACAGGAAGAGGCTTACCTGTCTTGTCAGGTTGGGTCTGTAATGTCTCACTGGTTGAGACTTTGTATTGGACTCTGATTGGATTTGATTGGATATAACTAAAAAAAAATCTGACCCAGTGCTTTAACTTCTGCCAGTGTTTCACTAGCCTCTGACTGAATAAACCCACACCGACAGCACAGTGCAGAATTTACCCTTCTACCTTCAGCAATCTCCAGCCTCGACCCCTCTGTTTCTGATGTGAGCATTGGCCACCTCTCTGTACTTTTCATGTATGTGAGGCCGGCTCTGCAGCACAACAAAGTGTGCTGGAAACCTGAGGGCACTCAAAATCAGAGCTTAGAATAAAAAATAGAGGTCAGGATTTTCAGGATGCTGAGGTTTCCTGTGATAACCCCTAGGACTGGGGAAATCACTGGTTGGCCTCACTGTAGGACCAGCTGAATATGAGCTCTCTGGAGATTGGTAATTAACTCACCAGGTTGAGCTCATATCCTGAGGCCTGCATAAGGCAGGCTCCCGTGTGGATCCATTGTCTTTGAATCCAGTTGGGACCTGTTTGTGTTTGCCATAGAATTGTGGTTTTATTTTATTTTGTGCAAAGAAGTACTGTCCCTTTACATCTGACTACCAGAATTATTTTATTTCCCTTTGCACCACCTTGACAGTTGGCATACAATCCTCCCATACAGATCACGCTACAGTCACTTAATACTCCAATAAGAATCCCAGAAATGTTACGATCACACATTATACCCCACCTACAAACCTGTCAGCTGGGAAATGTAAAAAATCTGCCCAGAGAAACTTAGAATACTCAGCGAAGCAGTGAGCATGTTGCAGAAAGAGAGAGTTAACATATGTTCAGAACTGGAGGGTGTGGCGGACTTACAGTTTTCAATCAAGTACTTAGAGAATACTTTGGCAGCCGTACTGTGCTATGGAGACGCTGGTCTAGTGGTAATGTCACTAGGCTAGTAATCCAGAGGCCCAATAATGCACCGGGGCAAGGGTTCAAATCCCATCAAGACAACTGGTAGAATTAAAAATTAATTAATATCTAGAATTGAAGACCTGTCTCAGTAATGGTGACCACGAAGCTACCATTTATTGTTGTAATCTGGTTCACTCATAACTGTTTAGGGAAGGAAATCTGCTGTCCTTGCTGGGTCTGCCCTACCTGCGATTCCAGACCCATAGAAATTGGACTGACTCTTAACTGCCCTCTGAAATGGCCTTAGCAAGCCACTCAGTTCGAGGGCAATTAGGGATGGGAAAAAAATGCTTTCCTGTCACAAATGCCCTCATCCCATGAAAGAATAAATTTATAAAGTACAGAGGCAACACTGTTTGATGGTTTGATATGGAGATCTCTGCTATAAAGATGGCTAAAGCAGACAGATGCTGCATGAACTGGTGTCAGGAGTACAGATCCTGTTTCCTCACCACAGCAGCAGTACAATGAGCTGAGGGAATGATGCGATCTGGAAAGCTTGGGCCTGAACTCCTGGCTACATTGTAGGGATTCAATAGCATGGCCATGGGATTAATTTGGGATTGATACAGGGCTATTGGAGAGAGGGGCCAAGAAATTGAAGAGATTTGGGTTTAGTCTAGGATTGATACAAGGCTATGGGGGCAAAGTGGGGCAGTGGGATTAGTTTGCAATTCATATAGGTCTATGGAAATTGAGTGATGCTGTGTGATTAATTTGGGATAGATATGGGGCTATGAACTTAGAGCATAGAACAGTACAGTACAAGAACAGGCCCTGTGGCCCACAATGTTGTGCTGAACATGACACCTAATCCCTTCTGCCTGCCCTTGGTCTGTATCCCTCTAATCCTTGCATAAACATGTGCTTGGCTAAAAGTCCCTTAAATGCATTAACCAATAAAGTCAAGCATGCCATATGCCTTCTTTACCATTCTATCTACTTGTGTGGTCACTTTCAGGGAGCTATGGACATCAATGCTGTTCAGGGTCCTGCCATTAACTGTATACTTACCCTTAACATTTGATCTCTCAAAGTACAACACTTCTCACTTGCCTGAATTAAACACCCTCTGCCATTTTTCTGCCCATATCTGCAGCTGATCTATCTTACTGTATTCTCTGGCAAGCTTCTACACTATACACAACTGTGTCATCTGCAAACCTACTGACCCACCCATCTATGTTTTTATCCAAGTCATTTGTATATAATCACAAACAACAGAGGTCCCAGTACGGATCCCTGCGAAACTGCATTAGTCGCAGACCTCCAGCCAGAAAAATACCCTTCCACATCTACTCTCTAACTTCTATGGGCAAGTCAGTTCTGAATACGAGCTGCCATGTCACCATGGATCCTATGCATCTTAATCTTCTGGATAAGCCCACCACGAGGGGCCTTGTTGAAAGCCTTACTAAAATCCATGTAGACAACATCCACTGCTCTACCAATATCGATCACCTTCATCACCTCCTTGAAAAAAATTAGTAAGACATGACCTGCCCCACACAAAGCCATGCTAACTTTCCCTAATGAGGAAATGCTTTGGGAAGACAGAACAGCAGTGGGATCTTTTTTTATTCATTCATGAGACATGGGCATCACTGGCTAGCCAGCATTTACTGCCCATCCCCAGTTGTCCTTGGAGGGCAGTTGAGAGTCAACCACATTGTTGTGGCTCTGGAATCACATGTAGGCCAGACCGGATAAGGACAGCAGATTTCCTTCCCTAAAGGATATTAGTGAACCAGATGGGCTTTTCTGACAATTGGCAAAGGTTTCATGGTCATCGGTAGATTCTTAATTCTAGATATTGTTTATTGAATTAAGATTCTACCATATGCCATGGTGGGATTTGAACCCGGGTCCCCAGAACATTAACTGAGTTTCTGGATTAATAGTCTTGTGATAATACCACTCGGCCATTGCCTCCCCATCGCGCGGGATTGTTAGCTCTGGGAAGAGTGAGGCAATGGGGTTTGTTTGAGATCCAGGGCTATGTAGAGAGAGCTGCACATTAAATGGGGACTGAGTGGGACTTTGCATTGAATTTGCTACATCTGCCCCTCAAATGTTATTTTGAGATATCCAAAATTACAGATTAAGCCTCTCCCAATATATCTAATTCCGTTGAATTCAAGAATAGAGCTGGGAATCCGACATATCTGAATGAAAACCTATCCTTAACTTAATTTTCTTAATGTTTCTACAGTTGATCACATCACAGTATTTGTGTGTGAATCATCGATGTTCTGCATTTTTATCCCCTTTGGAGTTTAATTTGAAGTTGTTCCACCAGACAAACAACAAAAAGCAAAGTCAACAGTCCCTAGAAACTGTCAGAGTCACTGGACCAGTTGAACCACTTCTCTCAGTGTCTAGTTTGGATTTCAATGCAGAGAGAGAAGCCAGTGATTAGAATTTCTCTTACTGCTGCATTGAGTTACATATTATACCCGCGTCCCTTTCCCGTTGTCCTCCAAATAACCCGAAAGGTCTGTCTCTTCCTCCAAGACCAGTCGTTCAGCCCTATCATTAGGCAGGCTTTGACCTGTGTCAATGTCACGTCTCTTAGTTTCAACTCTTATTACCCTGTTGCTTTGCAACGCATTTTAACCATTGATGCTTTTTAATCTTTTTCTGAACCCTCCTCATTGTCCTTTAAACCTGTTTTAACATGCCAAGGTCTGTTTTGTCTTAGCCTCAAGCATTGTCAACAGATGCTGTTTACCGCGGTTTAAGTTAATTACTTTCATCCCCAATAAGTCATATCACAAGGGCAACACACATCCTTCCTCCATGGTTTCAATTATCATATCCATGCAGGTCAACCGACACAAACTTCAATTTATTCAGTCTAGCTTGGTAAATTGTAGCAAGCTTACAGAAAGAAAAAATGAACTTAAAATCAAAACCAGTTCACTCTGCTTTCAGTTCTAGTCACCGTGTTATAAAAATGATACAGGCACTGGAGAGAGAGAGAGAGAGAGAGCAGAAATTTAGAAGGATGATGTAGGAACTGCATGGATACACATATCAGGAAAGGATTAGCTGTTGCTGTCTAATACTTTTCAACAGGTTTATTTTGTTTACTTTAACCTGGTGTTGTGAGACTTCTTACTGTGTTTACCCCAGTCCAACGCTGGCATCTCCACATCATAATACTTTTCAATACAGTGAACTGAGGGAAGCGGAACTGTAGAGAATCCCTTCAGGCAGTATGACTCACAATGGATATATACAATGAATACATGTATCACAATTATACTGAAGCACCTCAGAATGCAACTTGATCTTTGTAGACAATTTAAAAACTATTACACCATCTCAATGCCTATTTTGAAATGCCTGTGATGTATTTTGACTGCATTGAAGCACCTCAAAAGTGTAACATGATCTATGTAGAGAACCTGAATAGCATTGCACTGTGTGGGATAGCCATTATGAAATGTCTATAATGTCCTTTCAGGTATTTTATGAACAAAGTATATTTTTGAAAAAAAAAACAGATTCTGGCTCTCTTTTGCCTCATTGCATGGCCTCTTTGCTATGGTTCCCTCAGTGGAGATGATGGCTTGCAGTAATGGAGACATTGGTTGATGCGAACAATTCGAACTAAGGACTCCAAAAGGGGGCAGCACAGTGGCACAGTTGTTAGCATTGCTGCCTCACAACGCCAGGAACCCGGGTTCAATTCCTGGCTGATTGGGTCATTGTCTGTGCGGAGTTTGCACATTCTCCCCGTGTCTGCCTGGGTTTCCTCCAGGTGCTCTGCTTCAGTCTTACAGTCCAAAAGACATGCTGGTTAGGTGCATTGGCCATGTTAAATTCCGTGAATCCCAACACTGAGAGTGTGGCAACTAGTTGATTTTTACAGTGACTTCATTGTTGTGTTAATGTAAGCCCACTTGTGACACTAATAAATTCACTTAAACTTAAAAGACAGGTAGTGATTGATTGAGTCCATGCAGGCCAACAAACTTTATTAGGTGGTATAATTTGTAAGTCACAAAAAAAATGCATTATAGAATGGTTACAGCCCAGCATTACTCAAAGCCCAGATCCTATGTAAGTGTTAACCACTGTCCCAACCCATCACCTTTGATGATCTGTGCTCACGTATCACCAAGTCCTCTGCCTCCTTCAGAATTAGATGCTTAATTTTATATTGCTTTTCTCTGTTTTTCCAATCTTCACACTTCTCTGCATTAAATTTCATTGCTACTTCCGCACCCACCCCGCGCCTACCCACCCCATCCAATTTCACCAACCTTTGTCCTTCCAAAATAGTGTCTTGTATTAAGTTGAGGTAATTGATAGGGTCAGAAAGAACAGGGATCCTAACATTTGACATATTCAGAAAAAGACAAGGTTGAACATGTCGTGAAATGTACGCATATTAGAAAGAGTATGGATTCAGAATAGAGCTGAGAGGTAATTAAGAGATATGGATGCTGTGTGGTGTTACAGACAATATGGTTCAAAGGAATTGCCACAATTGTAATAGTGTAGGTTGAAGATTTGGCAAGGCCAAAGTGACACTATATTTGCTGCTCAGTTTCTGGCAATTTCACTGCCCTTTCAAGATATAGGGGAGGCAGTGGCATGGTAGTAATATCAATTAATCAACCTGGAATTGAAAGCTAGTCAGTTACTGATGGTCTTAAAGAAATTCTAGTTCACTAGTCAGCCATCCTTACCCGGTCTGGCCTACATGTCACTCCAGACCCACAACAATATGGTTGACCATGGTAAATGTGCAGAGTTACGGATATAGGACGGAACAGTGAGCCTAGGTAGAGTGCCACATTTGGAGAGTCAGTGCAGACTCAAAGGCTGAATGGCCTCCTCCTGCTCCTACTTTCTATGTTTCTATGATAGACCTAAAGGCTTCCATCTGCACTGTAGGTATTATAGAATCATAGAATCCCGACCATACAGAAGAAGGCTATTCGGCCCTTCGAGCCTGCACTGACAACAATCACAATCTATCCCTGAAACCCCATAAGGAGAATTTGGCATGACTTTGGACTCTGGGAGGAAACCAGAACACCTGGAGGAAACCCATGCAGATAGAGAGAGAATGTGCAGACAGCACACAGAAAGTGATCCAAACCGGGAATTGAACCCTGGTCCCTGACGCTATGAGGCAACAGTGCTAATTACTGTCCCACCATGGAATCTATGTTATCTGTTGGGATATTGGACCGTTCCCACCTTTCTCCCAGGCTGCTCAGTCTCTGTTCTGGGCATTCTGGAGCAGATCATCATCCACAGTTAATGTCACCTGAATCAATCCTTTTCTAACTTTATCTAACCCTGTCAGTGCTGGAAGCGCCTCTTCCATTTTGCTACCGCATTCTTTGCCTTTGTTCAACTAAATACAACCATAAGACTTGGTAATTCTGCTTGCAACCTGCTTCCAAGCATTGGAGAATGGTCCGTACCCCTTTACAGCTATCTCAATCTGCCTTCCTGAAAGCTCTTGACTTCAGAACCTCTTCTGATTTCAGAGGGACCAACTGTGACTAGTTGTAATTGTCTCTAAAGACTTCTCAAAACTCTTTGTTTTTTTGTCCATCACGCTTCTGTCTGGGGAAAGTAGCATCTGTGCTTGTTTAATTTGTCTCTCTCTCTCTCTGAGGGATAGAAGGATCATGTCTGACTTGTACAGAAATGAGCTTACCTTGGTCACAGTAATCATTTTTAGCTCTATTAATTCTCTCCCAAGCCTTTTCCTGCCCCACTGGAATAAATCCCCGAGGCACTAATCAGGGGCAGAACCTGCTCCATTGCCCTTGGGTATTACTGGAGATCTTCACAAACTACTGCTGGGACATCAACTCACTGTGTTCCAATCAGTCAAAACTGAACACCGATTCACCCAGAGGCAACAATTAACAAGCACATATGCATCAGTGAGAGGGATAAGGACAAGCCAGATTTCAATGAAGATTGTGAATCAATGCTGAACACTGTACGAAGAATATTGGAAAGACCTGGAGCTCCTTTATTGTTGAACCTCAGTCATTTATGAAGTTCTGTCAGTGTACGTGACAAGTGACGGTTACATTGGACAAGCGAGGCAGTGGCAGAAATGCACAGACTCAGGGTGCCAGTGGAACAAGGAGGGAAAAATTGGAGCAACTTTTCAATTGAAATTATACAACAATGTGAAGAGCCATTCAGCCCCTTGTGTTCAGGGAGGGCTGTTTGAAAAAAATATGCAATTAGTCCTACATCATTGCAATGCTCCCTGTTATAAGCCTATATCCAATTTCCTTTAAATTTCCTTTGATAAGGTGCAGAAGGAAGCCATCTGGGCCATCATATTAGCACCGGCTCTCCAAATGAGCATTAAGACAATGCCAATCCCCTGTCTTTTCTCTGTGCCCCTGTACATTGTTTCTATTCAAGTAATCATCTAATAACCTCTTGAATTCCTCAAGTGGACCTGCCTCCAACACACTTGCAGACTGCATTTCTGACCTTAACCACTTGTGTGATAAAGTTTTTCCTCACATCATATATCCTCTTTTGTAAATCACTATAAATTTCTGCCCCCTTGTTGATCATTTTATGAGCGGGAGTATCTATCTAGCACCATCATGATTTTGAATGTCCCAATCAAATATTTTCTTAGCTTCCTGTCTCCAAGCAGAACAGTCCCAACCTTTCCAATTTGAATTTTCTCATCCCTGGAATCATTCTCCTAAACCTCTTTTGCACTCTCTCCACTTCCTATATTGTGGCACCCAAAAGTATACTCAATATTCCAGATCAGGTCTAACTAGTGTCCTGTATAAGTTCAGCATAACCTCCTTGCTCGTGTACTCAGTAGTATCCCTATTAATAAAGCCCTGTATACTATTTTCTTTATTACCTGCCCTCTTCACCTGTCCTTCCATCTTTAATGATCTATGCACATATACACCCGGGTGTCCTTCTCCTGCACCACCTTAAGGACTTTATCTCTTATTTTATATTGTCTCGCCATGTTCTTCCTACCAAACTCCAGCAGCACACTCTTCACTAAACACCATCTGCCACCCATCTGTCCACTTCACCAGCTTGTCAACGTCCTTTTGAATTTCAGACAGCACATTCCGCCTTCCAACAATTCACAGTGTAAACACAGTGTTCTCATTTCTCCCCTGAGTCTTTTGGTGAATAGCTGAAAGCTTGCTAGTCTGATAACCAACCCTACCTACTCAACTTGAACCTCACAAAACATCCACAACATGACATTACCTTCACTGAATCTCCCACTATCAAGATCCTGGAGGATACCATTGACCAGAAACTCAACTGGACTAGTCATATAAATATTGTGGCTGCTGTGGAATGTAACTTATTTCCCGACTCCCTAAAGTGAGTCCACCATCAATATGACACAAGTAAGGAGCATAATGGAATACTCCTCACTTGCCTGGATAGGTGGAGCCTGGATGGGTGGAGCCAGCATCCAGAACAAAGCAGTCCACTTTGGCACCCCATCCACAAATATTCATTCCCTCCACCACCAATGCACAGTACTGGCCATGGTACCATCAACAAGAGGCACTGCATGGCTCCTTAGACAGCATCTTCCAAACCCATGACCACTTCCTTCTGAAAAGACAAGAGCAGCAGATACCTGGGAACACCAACATCTGGAGGTTTCCCCACAAGTCACTCACAATCCTGACTTAGAAATATATCACCGTTACTTAACTGTCGCTGAGTCAAAATCCTGAAACTCCCTTCCTACCAGCACTGTGGCTGTACCTAGACAAAAAAAAATAAGGAATGCAGCAGTTCAAGAAAGCATCTCACTGCTGCCTTCTCAAAGGCAATTAGGGGATGGAAATAGATGGTAGCCTGGCCAGGGGTGCCCAAAACTCATGAACAAATAAAACAAGCAGTTTAATTAAGTCTTTCTATACTGTCACTACTCTAACAATAACAATGCCAACTCCTCTAGCCTCTCCAAAAGTATGAAAAGCTTTGCAAGGGGTGAATTTTGGGTCTGAGATTGCAAAAATATTGATAAGGGATTCTGGGCACCCACACATCAGGAAGGACACAATTGGTTTTGGAGGGAGTGCAGCATACTTTTACTAAGATTTAAGGGGTTAAATGAAGAGGACAGGTTCCATTTTGTATTCTTGAAATGAGAAGCTTTTTAACAGAAAATAGGATTCGCAAGGTGCGATACAGAGAAACTGCAACAAGATCAAAAGACCATAAAACATTGGAGCAGACAGGTAGGTCATTTCGGCCCATCAAGTCTGCTTGCCATGCACTGAGACCATGAAACCACGACTGATCTGGTATGATCATCCTTAACTCCACATCCCACTTTATGGGATGGCATGGTTGCACAGTGGTTAGCATTGCTGCTTCACAGCGCCATGGACCTGGGTTCAATTGCCAGCTTGGTTCACTGGGAGTGTGCATATTCTGTGTGGAGTTTGCACACATTCTTCCTATGTCTGGGTGGGTTTCCTCCAAGTGCTCCAATTTTCTCCCACATTCTGAAAGACGTGGGAGGAAACCAGAACATTGACCCAAACAGGTGCCGGACTGTGGCAACTAGGGGAATTTCACAATAATTTAATTGCAGTGTTAATGTAAGCCTTAGTTGTGACTAATAAATAAACTTTTACTTTTTACTTTACTTTTTATTCCCATAACCCCTGGTTTCCTTACTGATTAAAAATCTCAGTCTTGGACACACTTAACAATTATCACTTAAGTGCACCAGCTTTGCCATGCATTCATCTGCTCTGTCCTCCTAACTTATACATTCATTGGCATGTAGCACTGGGACCAGTCATTACTCAATAAAATGGAACAGACACAAAGGGTCAAGTGGCCTACTCCTGTTTCCATGTCACATTTTAGCACTCTGTGGCCATTTTTCCAAAGATTGGGGGGGGAAATTGTCCTTTAAGTACCGGCTTAAAAAAACAAAGGATAGAAATTTCCAAAAACCACTGGGATCCTCCAATCCCATCGATTGTCAGTGGATCTCTGGCAGGGCTGTGGCATCTCCCCTGGCAAGTCCTGGCACAGTGGGGCCAAAAAAACATCGATCAATGTGGAGCGACATCAATTGTAACAGAGATGAGTATTTATGGAGCAGACTTTAGAAAAAAAATCAGACTTTAAATCTCTTTCCCATGATCATCCGGAGGAAGAAAAACAGGATCTCAGCCTGTGCCCCAGAGAAACTTTTCCACCATGGAATATCCCTACCTATGTTTGCCTATTCATGGAGCTTGTTTCAAAGTGGAGATGGAGAGAGAGATGGGCGGCAGCAGCTTAAACGAAGAAATAGAAATACTGAAAAAAGACAAAGCCACTCAGCATTACTGGAGAGGAGAGAACAGAATATCTACTATTCCCACCCACAAAAGTGCAAACAGTTCTGTTCTCTTCATCAATGCTGACTGACAGACAATTGCAATTTTCTAAGTAACTTTCAGACTTAAGGGTGGGCCAGGAACCAAACCCCAGGTTCCTGGCGGACAGAAGGTAAGAGTATAAAGACCCACAGCTCGCCAGCCCAGGATCTAAATAGAGACAACTAGAGGTGACACAACGGAAAAGACATTGATCCATGTGCTATCTGAAAGTGTGGTCAAAGCAGATTCAGTCACAGGTTTCATACAACAAAAACCTGAAGGAAAATAAAATAATAAGACTATGGGGCAGTGCCAGAGAGATGGTCTACCTGGATCACTCTTTCACAGACAGGGCACAGACGTGATGGACCAAATGACCACCTCCTATAATATTCCCAAATTCTATGAACTATGAGGGCCCTTACTGAGATTCAGAAGGTTAACAATTAAATCATTTGGTTTAACAAAAGCACAACAAGAGGACTGTATAGGATGTTTCTATATTAATACATAAGCACATTATACTGATCAGATGTCATGTGGCACAATGGATAGCATCCCTGCCTCTGACCCAGAAGCTTGGGTTTCGAATCCCATCCCAAGACTTGATGGCTAAGGTACCATAACCATAATAACCCTGGGTCATAACACAGCCAAAAAGGTTGTCAATCCTTACAGCAGATGCCAATAGCTGGCAGTAAAAGTGGGAGAGATACCTGATCAACCATGTAGGATGGGGAGTGCCCACCTCCACCCTCACAAGTTAGGAGCTTCAGGACACAGGATAGCAACAAGTTCTAGAAAAACTTTACTTTGGGAGCTGCAAGTCTGCCTCATGCACCAAGAGGTTCAGGAACAGAAACAACAATATTGTGCTGATTGAAGTTAGCCCTGCTGGGACGACTGATGGTCTTTTATGTTCACTTGATGTAAATAATGCTGTTTACTGAGACTTCCAAATATCTTTGCACACTCCTTTCACAAAGGTTAGAGAGGAATTTGCAAAACACTAGGATATCTACTTGAGATTACAAAGAACTATTACAGTTACATGTACAAACTACACTATTCCATAAACGGGCATTTGGCAGGATATGATTTGATTTATTGTTGTCACATGTGTTAGTATACAGTGAAAAGTATTGTTTTTTGCATGCTCTACAGACAAAGCATATCATATGTAGGGAAGGAAAGGAGGGGATGCAGAATATAGTGTTACAGTGTTACAGTCATGGCTAGGGTGTAGAGAAAGAACAACTTAGTATGATGTAGGTCATTCAAAAATCTGATGACAGCAGTAAAAAGCTGCTCTTTAGTCGGTTGGTACTTGTCCTCAGACTTCTGTATCTTTTTCCCGACAGTAGAAGGTGAAAGATTTTCAAGTTTGCTGATGACACCACCATTGTGGGTCAGATCTCAAACAATGTCGAGACACAGTACAGGAATGAGATAGAGAATCTTTTTGTTTTGTTTTGTTTTTATTCCAATTCAATCAAATCAAGTCCAATTCAGAGACGCAAGAAGTTGAGACATTCCCGATCCAAGCTGACAAGACAGGGCTCTCACCTCCCGTCTTGGGCTTGATCTACATGATCCAAGCTGATTGGAGTAGGCATAGCTCCTCCTCCAAGGCTTGATCTCATTTGCATCCTAGCCAAAAGGCCGCAATGTCGCTTTTAAAAATTGCTTCAAATTGAGCTTAAATGTAACCTAATGACTTCAACCATGCACAGCACGTCGATACTACACTTGATCTTAGCCAAAAGGCCAAGAGGTGAACTGGTGCGATGACAAAAATCTCTCCCTCGATGTCAAGAAAACAAAGGAGACAGTCACTAACCTCAGGAAGCATAGAGGAGAACACGCCCCTGTATACATCAATGGGGATGAAGTAGAAATGGTCAAGAGCTTCAAGCTTTTAGGTGTCCTACCACCAACAATCTATCCTGGCCCCTCCATGCCGATGCTATTTAAGAAAGCCCACCAATGCCTCTACTTTCGTAACAGGATAAGGAAATTTGGCATGTCCACTACAACTCTCATCAACTTTTATAGATGCACCATAGAAGGCATTCTTTCTGGTTGTATCACAGCTTGGTATGGTTCCTGCTCTGTCCAAGATCACAAGAAACTACAAAGGGTCATGAATGTAGCCCAACCCATCATTCAAACCAGCCTCCCATCCATTGACACTGTCTACACTTCCTGCTGCCTCAGAAAAGCACCCAGCATAATCAAGGATCCCATGCAGCATGGACATACTCTCTTCCACCTTCTTCCATCGGGAAAAAGATACAAGGGTCTGAGATTACATACCAACCAACTCCTAAAACAACTTTTTCCCTGCTGCCATCAGACTTTTGAATGGACTTACTTTGCATTAAGTTGATCTTTCTCTGCATCCTAACTATGACTGTAGCATTCTGCATTCTGCACTCTCTCCTTTCCTTCCCTATGTACAGAATGCTTTGTCTGCATAGCAAGCAAGAAACAATACTTTTCACTGTATACTAATACATGTGTCAATAATAAATCAAATCAAATCAAATCAAATAAGAACATAAGAACATAAGAAATATGAACAGGAGTAGGCCATCTAGCCCTTCGAGCCTGCTCCGCCATTCAATAAGATCATGGCTGATCTGAAGTGGATCAGTTCCACTTTCCCGCTTTCTCCCTGTAACCCTTAATTCCCTTGTCTGTCAAAAACCTATCTACCCGTGACTTAAATATATTTAGCGAGGTAGCCTCCACCACTTCAACGGGCAGAGAATTCCAGAGATTCACCACCCTTTGAGTGAAGAAGTTCCTCCTCAACTCCGATCTAAACTGCCCCCCCCTTATCATGAGGCTGTGCCCTCTATCCTTTCTAAGCAGGAAGAATCTCTCTACCTCTACCCTATCCATCCCTTTTATTATCTTTCATTCTAATCAAATGGAAGAGAGATGTCCGTGATGCATGGAGTCTTTGATTATGCTGGCTGCTTTTCCAAGGCAGTGTGAAGTGTAAACAGAGTCAATGGATGGGAGGCTGGTATGCATGATATACAGGACTTCATTCGTGTCACTTCATTGTTTCTTGTGGTCTTGGGCAGAGCAGGAGCCATGCCAATCCATGATACAACCCGAAAAGATGTTTTCTATGGTGTGTCTCTTATGTTTGTTATTGATTTATGGCATTTGGGCATCACTGGCTAGGCCTTCATTTATTGCCCATCCCTAGTTGCCTTTCAGAAGGTGGTGGTGAGCTGCCTTCTTGAACCACTGCAGTCCCTGAGGTGTAAATACATCCATAGTGCTGTTAAGGAGGGAGTTCCAGGGTTTTGACCCAGTGACAGTGAAGGAATGGCAATATAGTTCCAAGTCAGGATGTGAGTTACTTAGAGGGGAACATCCAGGTGGTGATATTCACAGATATCTGCTGCTCTTGTCCTTCTAGATATTAGAGGCTGTGGGTTTAGAAGCTGCTGCCTAAAGGAACCTGAGTGATTTCCTGCAATGATTCTCTGAAACTTAAAATGCTGGTTTCTTACTGAATTAAAGACAATATCAACAGCAGACCTTAACCATAGAATCAGAGAAGATTTTCAACAGATGAGGCCATTCTGCCCATTGTGTGCATGTCTGTCAATGAAGAGTTATCCAACTTAACCCCTGGATCAGTATCCTACAGCTCATTGATCTTCAAATGGGCGTCTGAACGCATTTTAAAATGAGAGTTTCTATCTCTAACACCATTTCAGGACGTGTGCTAGCCTCCTATTTCATCCAAAAAATATGTGTCTTCACTTTAATCCTTCCACCAGTTATTTAGAATCTGTGTTCCTTCACTCCCCCATTTACTTTATCCAGGCCCCTTATACACCTTAGTTAACTGCCCCAAAAATTCATGGGGTTGGATTTCCCAAGTTCTCCTACATTGGGTGCAGGAAACATCCTGGTAGTAAATTGAGGAGATTGCCCACCCAGTGCCAGTCTGTTTCTGCCCACATCCAGCTGCTTTGCCACCTTCCCAGGTTAAGTCAAATCAAATCAAATCAAATCAGGCTACTAATCAGTCGCAAGTAGGTTTATATTCACACTGCAATGAAGGTACTGTGGAAATCCCTGAGTTGCCACTCTCCGACACCTGTTCTTAAAGCAAAGTTTATTTATTAGTCACAAGTAAGGCTTACATTAACACTGCAATGAAGTTACTGTGAAATTCCCCTAGTCGCCACAGTCCGGTACCTGTTCGAATCAATGCATCAGTGCACCTAATCAGCACGTCTTTCAGAATGTGGGAGGAAACCAGAGCATCCAGAGGAAACCCACACAGAATGGGGAGAACATGTAAACTCCACATAGACTGACCCAAGCCAGGAATCAAACCTGGGTCCCTGGCGCTGTGAAGCAGGAGTGCAAACTACTGTGATACCATGCCGCCCACAGGTACACTGAGGGAGAATTTAGTATGGCTAATGCACCTTACCAGCACATCTTTGGACTGTGAGAGGAAACCAGAGGAAACCCTTGCAGACATGGGAGAACATGCAAACTCCACACTGACAGTGATCCAAGCCAGGAATCGAACCCGGGTCCCTGGTGCTGTGAAGCAGCACTGCTAACTACTGTGCCACCATTCAACTAGGAGTGGACCCATTCATTCAGGACTGGCCAAAGTCACATCAGATCAGATGTGACCCATCCCTGGACTCCACCTGAATTCAGTTCCCATGGTGACATCCTCACTGCCCGAGCTCTGAAGCATCTGAAATTTCCACCCCCTCAACCTATTTCCCATTCACAGAAGCAGAGTTGACTTGTTTTTGCATGAACACAAATACTCTTACATGGCCAACTAATAAATCTCTCTGACAGGGCCATGCCTTTCCTGGATATAATCAGATCATTGGAGTCAAAGCTTAAAGCCACGTGTCCAAACAAGCAAAACTAAATCAGCGCAAGGATTCAGCAAAGACAAGTAGTGAAATTAAGAACAGAAACGGCTCATTGTGGCTTTATGTGGAACGTCTTGTCTCTGTCTGCAGAAGCTGACAACCATAGAAAGACGCCATTCAGCCCATCTTCTCTGCACTGGCCCCTGGTATCAGGGAAGTTACCTGTTCCAGCCAGCAATCTGCACAAACTCATTTCAATCCCTGAATTGTGACAAGTGCCAGGATTTTCCAGTCTCACCCATGGAGAGACCCACGGCCGTAGAGGATTCATTGACTTTAGACGGAACTGGACAATCCTGGCAGCAGGTGGGACAGGAGCATCATGCCCAATGTCAGCAAGGACTTCATCCAATCAGTAGTGTAGCTATGGGGGGGGTGCAGGGGGAGCAAACGCTCCTCCGAGTACATTTTTCAGAAGTGGCGCCTTTTATGCTCACTAACTCCCGCCCACACCCAACCTCCTGACTGACAACTTGATAAACCAATCGGGAGCACGGCCCCTCACCCACTAACTGACAAGTTTACGGAGAGGCTGGAACCTGTATTGGGAATGTCCATAACCTAGGAACTGAATGGCAGAAACACTCATGTAAAGTGCAGTGAGGTGAGCAGGTAAACACACCAGTACTCGTTTATTAATTACATAGTATCTTTTAATTCTGTCACAAGTTGAGTCAGAAGTTATGAAGTTGAAATGTCCCATTTCTCTGTTGAAATTAACTATCTCACAGCACTCCTGAGATTATAGTGTCAGAGAGAAATATTCATTGTCCTTCCTACTATCTGCAAGTGTCCACACGAGGGAATTTTGAATGCCTTTCAAACTTTGTGCACGGAATTAATTAATTACAGCCTACCTGTGATTATTGGTTTTTTAAAAATGCATGTTTTGCGGTTATATATTGCGGTGTATGGGGAAGACCCAGACCCAACCCACTGACTGACAGCTCGATAAACCAATCCGGAGCACAGCTCCTCACTCACTAACTCCCGCCCACACCCAACCCTCTGACTGACAGCTCGATAAACCAATCCGGAGCACAGCTCCTCACTCACTAACTCCCGCCTATACCCAACCCTCTGACTGACAGCTCAATAAGCCAATCCTAGGACAATATGTTGCCCCTCCCCTGCTCCACCCATCCAGTATACAGGGCTTCACTCAGTACTGACTGACAGCTGAGTTCACCAATCACAGCATGGTGCATCCACAAGCTCCACCAATCCAGACAGGCTCCTCAGCCCCACTCTGTCAGTGGGATGGCCCGGCCTACAGATGAACATCGGGATTCAGCAGTAGTCATTTTTCAGAAGTGGTGCCTTTTCAAAAATAAATGTTTTTTAAGGGAAAGAAAATAAATTACTGCGAAAAGAACGGTTGTTTTGCGTGCGACGTGATGACACCAGACTGTGATGACATCAGTGTGGGGGTGGGGCCTGGACAGGGTGGGCAGTGATTGACAGAATAGTAATGAGAGGGCGGTCACTTTTTATGTCACGGCTCCTTTTTCATATGCTCGGTCCCCCTAACCTTCAAACCTGGCTATGCCACTGCATCCAATCCAAACTGTTATGCAGCAAACCACAGAATGCAAGAAGTCAGTCAAAATGATTAAGTGACACTTTTTAAAATGATTTCATGGGATATGGGTGTCACTTGTAAGGCCAATATTTGTTGCGCATCCTGCATTGTCCCATGAGGAAAGGTTAGTCAGACCAAGCTTGTTTCCACTTGAGTTCAATGCAGAGAAATGTGAAGTGATCATTTTGGCAGGAAGAACGTGGAGAAACATTATTAAATAAGGAATACAATACTAAAAGAGGTTTAAGAGCAGAGGAACCTGGTGTATTAGCGCTTAGATCATTGAAACTGGCAGCAGAGGTGGAGAGGTAGAAATTCTCATCACTTTTGGAGTGTATAGTATTCTGGGCTTTAGTAAGAAGAACAAAGAGTCAAAGACCAAAGAGGTTACGTTGAATTTATACAAGCCATAGCTAAACTTCAGCTAGAATATTGGGTGGAATTTTTACCCAAAAATTCTAAGGGTGCGATCTTACAAGAAAAATTCTAACTGCGGATAGAATGAGAAAACGGGAGTGAATGGCGCTGGTTCTTACGGTGATCTGCAAGTCGCAATCTATTGGCACTTAGTGCAATATAGGAGCCCCCAGTGATTCTCACTGGCATGGAGTCTCTGGATACATGACTCAACCAAAATGGCTGCAGCTGTACGACATTGACAAGGGAGAGCGCCATGTAATCTCTAACAATGGATGTACAGGCAGTCACACCAGGGATATGGCGCCTCGAAGAACCGCCCCAAGAGTTACTGAGGGAAAGCTAGGCCGGCTGCTGGATACACGCGAGGAGAGGAGAAAAGATTTCTTCCCCCAGATGGGCAATGAGCCAGGGGTTGCACTACCAGCGAGGTCTGGGGGATGGTAGAGGTGACAGTCAGTGCCCATGAACTTCCATGGAGGACCAGCCACAAGTACCACAAGGGCAACAAGGGCGAGTGTCCATCCTGCCTTGGCAGTCAATGTCCTCTCAGTGGCACTACTGGGTAAGGCACAACTGCTGACGACTGATTGGTTGGAAGATGTAGGGCAAGAAAATTTTATTTTTACCAACCGTTTCTTCTCATCCAGATGTTCAAAACCCTTCATATGCTTGTGCCTTCCCCTGATACCTGCAATTTTCCCTGATCCCTGCAACCATCAATAACAATTGTATTTATAGAACAGCTTTCTTCAAATCTAACTTCCCTAAAAACTTCACAGGATCAATATAAAACAAAAGATGATACTGAACGACCTAAGCAAGTATAGGGCCGATAACCAAATGCTCCGTCAAAGAGGAAAGATTTAAGAAATGTCTTAGAGAACATAAAAACATAAGAACTAGGAGCCAGAATAGGCCATCTTGTCCCTCGAGCCTGTTCTGCCATTCAATAAGATCATGGCTGATCTTTTCATGGACTTAGCTCCTCTTACCTGCCCATCATCCTTACCCTTAATTCCTTGACTGTTCAAAAATTTATCTATCCTTACCTTAAAGGCATTCAATGAGATAGCTTCAACTGCTACACTGGACAGGGAATTCCAAAGATTCACAACCCTTTGTGTGAAGAGGTTTTCCTCAATTCAGTCCTAAATCTGCTTCCCCTTATTTTGAGGCCATGCCCTAGTTCTAGTTTCACCTGCCAGTGGAGACAACGTCCCTATTTCTATCTTATCTATTCTTTTCGTAATCTTATATATTTCTATAAGATCTCCCCTCATTCTTCTGTATTCCAATGCTGGTATAACTCCAGTCTATGCAGTCTCCCCTCAAAAGCCAGCCCTCTTCGGAGGAAAGTGAGCTGGAGAGGTGCAGAGGATTTGTGGGAAAACCTCAGAGTTTTGGGATCGAGGTTAACTAAAGACTTGGCTATAGTGTGAAAGCCTGGAGTAATTGAAATTGAGAGGTGCTCAGAAGAGTAGAATTAGAGGATCTCAGCTATCAAGGAGGGTTGTGGAGCTAAAGTTTAAAGTTTATTTATCGTTGTCACAAGTAGGCTTACATTAACACTGCAAAGAAGTTACTGTGAAAATCCTCTAGGCGTCATACTCTGATGCCTAGGTACACTGAGGGAGAATTTTGCGTGCGTATGGACCTAACCAGCACGTCTTTCGGACTGTAGGAGGGGACCTGAGCACTCGGAGGAAAGCCATGCAGACACAGGGGAAACATGCACATTCCGCACGAATAGTGGCCCAAGCTGGGAATCGAACTCGGGTCCCTGGCGCTGTGAGGTAGCAAATCTAACCACTGTGCCAAGACATAGGGAGGGGGACAAGCTGATGGAGGAATTCAAAAACAAGGGGACAAATTTTAAATGACAGGCCCAATGTAGTTCAGTGAGCATAGGGTGGGGGTGAGGCGAGGTGTTTAGCCCTTTGTGTGAGTGAAACACTGGAGGAGTTATTTCAGTGTAGAAGATCTCAAGGGTTTTGGATGACCTGAAGGTTATGGAGGATAGAATGTGAGAGAGCAACCAGGAGTGCACTGGAGTTATCTAGCCTGGAGATAACAATGGCATGAATATGGGGGTGGGAGGGCTCCAGATGGGTTGAGAAGGGGAACAAAAAACCATAACACTTGCAAATGACTGGTACTGGTCAAACTGCTCTTTTATACTGAAATAACTTATCCAGTGTCCCTTCACCAGACTCCCTTTATTTGCAAACTTATCTCCACGACTTAGAGTGCTTCAGATACAAAGTCAGAATCCAGAATGTCAGTAGACCCGACACTCCTCAATATATATACATAGGTGAGACTCCCTGATTGGGCAGGCAATCATTACCTCAATCAGGGAGCTCATACTCCAAGAGGCCCACCTCATGGTCCTCGTTGAGGTCATTACGTATACCAGAATTCAGCAACGGTGCCAATAATATTGGCTTTGACAAATATTGACTTTTCCTCCTGGGCACAAGGTGAGAGGGCTGTCCTGTGCTGAGAACCTGGAGTAAATTGGACCGATATTCTCTGGAGTTTAGTAGATTGAGAGGTGATCTCATTGAAACATACAAGATTCTGAGGGGTTAACACTGACAAGTCATTTCCTCTCACTGGGAAAATTAGAACAAAGCGAGTGGAGGGGGAGGCAATAATTTAGGAAAGAAATGAGAAATTTCTTCACTCCAAGAATTGTGAAGAGGGTTGTGAATTCGTCACCTCCAGTTTATTCAAACTTGAGGGCAATTGATTCTTGATTTCTCAGAGAATTAAGGGGCACGGGTAACAGCAAGACTTTGGGGAAGAGGGAGGAGATCAAGCGTGATCATATTGAATAGCAGTACAGGCTGAAGACCACAAGAAATAGAAGCAGCAGTAGTAGGCCCTTTTGCCCTTTGTTGTTGCTCTGCCATTCAGTAGGATCACGGCTCATCCAACATTATCATATCGACTTTTCTGCCCTTTCCCTTTGAACCTTTATTCACTTACGATCAAAAGTCAATCATTCTCAGCCTTCAATATACATAAGAACTCTGCCTCCATTGATCTCTGTGGCAAGGAATTTCAAACACCCACAATATTCTGAGAGAAGAAACTCTCCTTCATCTCTGTCTTAAATTGGTGATCCTTTATTCTTAGAGTATGCCTTCTGGCCCTAGACTCTCCCATGAGGAAAAACATCCTCTCAACATTCACCCTGTCAAGCACTTTAAGAATCCTAAGGGGGTGGTTGAGGGTGTGATCTTTGAAGTGCCGAAAGAACATCAGAACAGGAGTGCTTCAGGTCCATTTTTTCAGCAAGAAAAGAAAAATGAAATCTTATCATGATTAGAAAGTGTGATTCTCACCAGTAAGGGGAGTAGACAGAGTTTATTCAAGCTGGGAAGCCAGTAAGAAGACGCTATTGTGCAATCCCTGTGTACACAGTGCATTTGGAGATTGTCACCCTCCCGCAGATATTGCTTCCTCGAAAATCCAATTCCCCATGTTTGAGCCCCTCCCCTGACTTTGGCCCCACAAATATGAACCCCCACCACCAGCCGATCGCTGCCCCGATTCACCCACCCACCCCTCAGTGATCTCTCCATGCACTGGCTCCCCTTCAGGCACTGCCTCCTTCAGATCCTGGCCTTTTCCATTTGATCCCACCCCTTGGTACTGCCCAGTGCCTGGTTTTCACTGCCAGGGTGCCAGGCTGGCACTGCCATGGTGACAAGCTGGCACTGCCCAAGGCTCACTGTCCGTATATGTCCCAACACCAGGGAGCCTCAATGGCCTTCAGTCCCACCAATGAAGCCATCACATCTGGTCCCTGTTGTTGGGGGACCATATGTGATCCTTATTGGTGAGGACCATCATCAGCCGCAATGGCAAATGAACTTGGATGATTATTAAGGGTGTGAAGCTGATTACACAATCAATTCTGACTTGGTATTATCATGAGAAACTAAGCGCGAACCACGTTTTTCGCTTCTCTTACTGGCTCACCTCGCTGATCGACAGGCATGAGAAGCCAATAAGATCATCCCTTATATGTTTCAATGAGATCATTCCTCAGTCTTCTCAGTTCCAAAGAGTGGAGTCTTAACATATTTAACCTTTCCAGACAAGACAATCCCTCCGTACAGGCTATCATCCTACTCAACCTCCTCTGAAATGCCTCCAATGAAATAATACCTTCCTTAAATAAGGGGCCAAAACTGCTCTCAGACCCCCAAATATGGTCTCACCAGTACCTTGTACAGTTGCAGCAGGACTTCTCTACTCTTAGACTCCAACCCCCTTGAAATGAGGACCAACATTTCATTAGCCTTCCTGATTACCCTCTGTACTTGTGTGCTAGCTTTCTGTGTTTCATGCACAGGTACCCCCAAGTCCCTTTGTGTTGCAGTTTTTTTATATTTAAAGAATACTCTGTTCTTTAGTTCCCCTTCAAAATGAACAACTTCACGTTTTCCCACTCAATTTATTATACTCCATTTGCCAATTTTTTTTGCCCACTTACTAAATATATCAATATCTCTTTGTAAACTGTTTGTTTATCTCTCGCAACTTGCCTTTCCACCTATTTTTGCATTTATCTGCAAAGGGTTAATCAGGCTGCTCCTGCTCCTATTTCTTCAGTTCTTATTTCCTTAAATATTGTTAAGGTAGCAAATGCCATATTTTAATCACCCTGAGTAAAGTGGTTCATCTTAAATTTGCTACAGGATTATTAGTTATTATTTTATGTTGATAGTATCTTGTGTGAACTTGGATTCACAAGTTGAAGCATCTTCTCCAATCATCTACCTTATCAAATCTATTCATATATTCTATATGAAGCTGTCATTGGTTTGAAACTGTATCTGGTCTGATTCAATACCTTTTACTCTGCCCGTTATAAAGTGCTCATGCCACAAGTTAACGCCTCTCCCTGAACACCTCTCCTCACAGTTTGTGATAACAGCAGACATTACAATGGATCACACTCAGATCTGATTCCATTTTTAGCGCCAGCTGAAATTATCCTTAGATTCCATGGAGAAGAAAAAGAAAAATCAAAAGTGAATTCAAACAGCAGCAAGAGAGGGAGATTTCAGAACTGGAGGTGAGTATGACTTCAGTTGCCTTTCAACATTGCAACCCTTTAACAACGCACTGTTTAAACAATGTCTCTCACTGTCATAGCAACTCACTGGATCCCTGGAGCAAGACATCTCCGCACAATTTGCCAAAATCCATCAATATCTTGAAGACAAAGAGAAACATTTAATCGAAGAGCTGAGGAAACAAAAGGAGGAAGATCTGCAACCAATGGAGGAGAATCTCAGAAGAATTGAAGAGGAACTGACTTCACTTGAGGGGAAGATATTGAACCTTTGTGTAGACATCGAGCAGCAAGACAGTGTCTCCTTTCTCAAGGTGACCCTTTATAACCCAAACCCCAAACTGTTGGTGTAATTGTAAACTTCATTTTATAATAGGGTCAAACCCTATCACAACTGTGCAATATATGCAGTATAGAATCATAGAATCCTACAGTTCAGAAGGAGCCCATTTAGTCCACCGAGACTGTGGGAGAAAACTGGAGCACCCGGAAGAAACTCACGCAGACACAGGGAGAATGTGCAAACTCCAAACAGACAGTGACCCAAGCCAGGAATCGAACCCGGGTCCCTGGCACTGCTAACCAGTGACACCATTGCGCCCAGTATAAATGCATGTTATCAGTCAGGATTCAACGCAGAGTGTCAGAGAGGTGCTCCCACACTGTCACCACCTAAAGCTGACAGCAGTGTAGCTGGAAGCAGAGTGGGATAGAGGAGACACATTGTTTCTTTATCTGTCTTCTTTCACTGCTCTCCTCTGTTCCTTCAGCCTTCCTGCCAAAGAGCACCCCATAGCTTTCTGACACGGGGTCATGCAGACTCAAAACGTTGGCTCTATTCTCTGTCTACAGATGCTGTCAGACCTGCTGAGATTTTCTGCCATTTTCTGTTTTTGTTTCAGATTTCAGAATCTGCAGTATTTCGCTTTTAGCTCATGGATTTGTTTGTCACCAAGACTGTGGCCACCTGCCTGATCTACTTACTGCCTGTACCACCTCTCAGTTCCCTTTAAACACTGCAACCCTCTAACAATCTGCTGCTTAAACACTTTCTGTCACCATCATCTACCTCCCCCCCCCAGCCCATCTGGTCAAATTTCCACTGTCCCAGGCCTGAGCATTTCTCTCTTTCCTTTCCAGTCTCCACTTAGGCCTCTCCAAATGCAACTTGTCACTGAATCCAACCTCTTGTCCCTCAATCCTAAACGCATTGAACTGATTTCCCCCTCCCCCAGCCCCATGTTAGCTGATCATGTTGTGTGGCTGGATTTTCTGGCTTCCCCTAGGGTGTGTTTCTCAGTGCCGGGAGGTGGCCCACCATGGGCTGATTGCAGGATCCTCTGATCCCATGAATGAGATTTCCCGTTTCATTCACTGCCTGTTGCTGGGAAACCCATGGTGGACCAGAGTATCCCACCAGTGGGAGCAGTCATAAACTTGTGCCCAATGTTTCTCTCTCCACCTATATTGTTCCCACACTTCAAATCTGCTGATTTCACTTATCTCCTGCAAAATAAAAACTCTTCTCCCCCCTCCATGTGGTCAGTGCAGACGTGATGATCTGAATGGCCTCCTGCACTGAAGGATTCTATGAATATGTTGTCACCTCCCAAATTATTGCCCATATTTCCTGGAACTCAGTGCCTGAGTCCTTTCTTCAGATTGCATTATATCAGACGACTCTTTTCACAGTGACAATTGGCATCCCCTGGTTCTATAGAAATAATGAACAGAACCTCCTCAACCTTCTTGACCTGTCTGTTGTCTTTGGTTACCACACCATCTTCCTCCACTGCCTCTCCAAAGGGGTGTGACTGCACTCACCTGGTTCCATTCTTACCAATCTAATCACAGCCAGAGAATGCCCATCAATGTCTTCTCTCCCAGCTCTTGATCTGTAGGTTCCCCAAAGATCCAACCCTGTTGCCATCCCCCACCTCCCTATTTCTCATCAGTATGTTGGCCCCTTAGCATTCTCCCTTGATCCAATTGCCCCATCTCATTCCCAAACATGCATCATTTCTCACATGTACACTGATAACACCTGGCTCTATCTCACCACTACCTTTTCCAATGCATCCATTGTTGCTAATTTATTAGACTGATTGTCTGTACTGGATGAGCAGAAGATAACTCCATTTAAATATTGCCTACAGTCCCTGTCACCAATCTCCGCTCCCATTTACTGCATCCAGTCCCAGGTGAGATTCCCCAAAAATTGTTTTGAACGAAACACCTCAATTTGTCATTACCCAGCTGGGATACCTCCTAAATTGTTATAAAGCTGGGTAAGGAGAGATCACTGGCTCCATGCCTTTATTCAGCCCATTGGTCGCAACAAAGATTTAATCAAACAAGGGAAAGGTTCCCTTTCCCTTGGATACCTGTTCCAGACCCAATACTTATGTATAAAAAAGGAGCCAATCTAACCTGGCTTTCTTGAGTTAAGACAGAGTAAATTTATTAACCAATAGAAAGGAGAAATGTTAAAACATATTCGTACACATTAGAAGTGAGAATTGAGTCCAATAGTAAATAAATACAAATAAAACATTATATGGAATAGTCATTGAGTGAGTAGATGATAATGCATTGCAGCTGATATAGATTGATTCTAGTATAGTTGACTTTGGTGGCAAATAGTGGATTCTTTGATTCTGTCTGCAGTTCCATACAGAGATTTCAGTTGTTTTTCTAGTTGCAATCCTTTTGCTGGTCGCTTGACTTTCACGAACAGAGACGAATGCTGTAATCTTGCTGCCACTAATGCTGGTAGGATCAAGTGATCCATTGTTGTGGGTTTCCCTGCAGTAATGGATGTGTTCAACAGGAAACCCCATTGACAATGTTGGAACCATAAGATCCCACTGTCAGTGAATGGCACAACACTTCCCGCCACCTCCAGACAGAGCAATTGTGTAGGCATATTCCTGCAAAAGATTACTTCTTTTGCAGGGGACCTGCTTTGGGTTCTGTATCACACACCTTAAGTGTGGAAAACTTCCAACTGCATTTACCTATAACACAAACATGCACATACAGATACACACAGACATGCACAGAGACACACACACACACACAAATGTACACACACACTCGCACAGACCAACAGACAGCTACCAGCAGGCTGGTAACAAGCTGTCTTTGAACACCCTCCAGTGCATTTGTACTAGTGACTAATACATAAGTCTCATCCAGTAATACCTGTGCCTTCTGGGTGGGGCTGGGGGAAGGGGTCGGGGGAAGGTTATTTATTTATTTGAATGAGGCATCTTGAGCCTGCCCTGCCAGAATGACATCATGAGACTTGTCTCTTTTTTTTTGCTAAGTGTTTAAAAATATGGCCGCAAAACCCGGCAAGGAAGTTGACAGGTTGTCCTCTGCTTTTCCCACCTGAGACAACACTTAGAAACAATCAAAGCATTCCACCCAGTAACATGAACAGTTGGCCATTTATTCCCTCAGGACTGTTTCACCATTGAGATTGTGGCTGATCCGTGACCTAACTCCACATAGATACCCCATATCCCTTAATCCCTCTCATTTACTTTCAAATCTGAGGCTGATACTTTTTGCTCATGGTTAATCAATTGTGATTTGTGAAAAAGTGTTCCAAATGTCTATTTACCCTTTTCCTGTCAAAGTAGTTCCTCACTTCAATCCTGAAGGATCTGGCCCTGATTTGTCATTGAGGTTCCCCTTGTCTTGATTCCCTAGCCAGTGAAAATAGCCAGCTTTTGGGCTGTATGGGCATCACAATGAGCCCAATCCTAATCACACCTGATGTGTACACAGATACATGTTGCCCCAGAGCTGCCTGGGAGAATCCTGGAGCGAGTGCACTGGCTATTGTCTCCTTAAAGGGCTGCTGAGATTATAGGTAGCATCTCCATCACTGCTCAGGGGTGAACAGATTAGGGACGAGTTCTGAATTATTTTGAGGATAAGTGGTGTGATAACAGATTAATGGAACGCATCAGTGAAAACTCTGTCCAGATCCCTTTTCATTTAACTAAAATCACTGATTCTACATCATTGAAAGTTACAATCTAAACAGCAGCATGTATATTTATTAAAATATTTCTGATTCTCTATCCCACAGGAACTGAAAAGATTGAAAGAAAGGTGAGTATCTAATCCAAACTCACATAGAGTTTTACAGTGATCACAGTTTGTATCCAGCAGAGAGTGTTTAAATCAATCCCATTCACACAGCTACCTGGAGAAAGGGGAAGATGGGGAAGATGCAGAGAGAGGTGAAGAAGATAAGACAATACTTTTGCTTCAAAGACAGAAATACACTGGATTTCGAGGCCCATTGCTCTACACAGCGTGGAAGGAAATTAAACAGATCATCTCTCCAGGTAAGAGCCTCCGCAACCTTGAGTTCACTTCTGTAGAGTTTTCTGCTCTCTCCATCCCCTGTCCGCCTCCCCTCGTCCCACCTCCACTCCCCCTTCCCTCTCCCCCCAACCTGAACTGCCCTTCTTGAATGTGCCGCCTATTCCTGGATATAGATCACTATGGTAGCAACATCTGGGACCTCACTGAAGGGACGATCATTATTTTATTCGGGAGCTGAGATTAGGACATCCAAGAATGAGGGGATCAGAACACCTTACTCAGCACCCAGCTCTTGAACTGTCCAGTCGGACTCACTGGACAGTGATCAGATTGCAATGCCTTACTGATTGTGTGCCTCTCCATCCCAGGAACACTGACCAGTGATTACAGGAATAGGAGAAGGCCATGGAGCCTACCAAGAGTCAATTGTCAATTCAGTGAGACCATGGCTGACCTCCAAACCAACTGCAAATATTTGCCTTTCCTCCATATTGTGACATACTATTGATTAAAAACCTATCAATCTCAGTTTTCAATTTAACACTTGAGTTCCAATTGTTTGCCATTTTGCCGAAATGATGTTCAAACATCTATTATCGCTTCTGCATAGAGGTGTTTCATAAGTTCATTCCAGTAAATTATGGCATTATTTTTATACTATTCCCACAAGCCTTGGATAGCGCAAACAGCAGAAACAGTTTAATTGTTTACACTATTTGTCAAGAGCTAAGAAACAATCTTGCCACCATTACATTTCTTGGTGCATTCTAAGACCATAAGATGTAGGGGCAGAAGTAGGCCATTTGGTCCATCAGATTTGTTTCAGCATTCAATGGGATCATGACTGATCCTGATGTGACAATCCTCAAATCCACTTACTTACCTTATCCCCATAACCCTTGATTCTCTAACTGATTAACAATCTGTCTATTTCAGCCTTGAACATACTTAATGACCCAGCCTCCACAACCCTCTGCGGCAAAGAATTCCACAGATTCACTATCCACTGAGGGAAGAAATTCCTCTTCACCCCTGTCTGAAATGGGTGATCCCTTAGTCTTAGACTATGCCCTCTAGTCTGAGAGTCTCCCACGAGGGGAAACAATCTGTCAAAACCTACCCTGTCAAGTCCTCTGAAAATCTGATATGTCTCAGTAAGTTTGCCTCTCATTCTTCTAAACTCCAAGAGTACATGCCCAACCTACTCAACCTTTGCTCATCAGAAAATCTCTCCATACCCGGGATCAACCTAATGAACCTTGTCTGGACTACCTCCAATGCCACAATATCTTTCCGTAGATAAGGGAACAAAAACTGTTCACAGTATTCCAGGTGTGGAATTATATTGACCAAAGATGCAGAGGAAGTAATTTTCATGGAAATTGCACTGAAGTGCAACAATTAGAATAGTTGGAATGGTGAACTTCAATGGTCCAAACATAAACTGGCTTAGAAACAGTGTAAAGGCAGAGAAGGACAAGAATTCCTAGAATGTGTCCAGGAGAATTTTCTATGCTTCCAGTCCCATGAGAAAAGAAGCATTTCTGGATTCTTTTTGGGAATGATGGGACAATTGGATCAAGGGTGAACATGAAGAGGACGTTAATCATTGTACCACAGGAATTAGTTTGGCTATGGAAAAGGACAAGGAACAATCCAGAAAAAGGGAAATTTTTTGTGGGAAAGCCAACTTCAATGAGATGAGAACAGACTTGACCCAGATAAACTGGACTCATAAATTGATGGGCAATACAGCTGCTGAAAAATATGTTGCCCTCTTAGAGTTTGAGTCCAGTCAAGATAAATTGCCTCAAGGGGGGAAAGATAAGACAAATAAATCCAAAGCTCCCTGAGTACAGTTCAGGCAGATAATGTGGTTATGAAAATATATGGGACACTTGCCTTATTAGGCAAGGAATAAACTTTAAGAGCAGGGAGGTTATGCTGAAGCTGTATAAAACACTGGTAAGGTCACAGTTAGAGCACAACGTGCAGTTCTGGTTGCAACACTATAGGAAGCATGTGATTAGGTTGCAACACTACAGGAAGCACTAGAAAGGGCGCAGAGGAGGTTCACTAGAATGTTGCCTAAACCCTTCAGCCCTCTAAGCCTGCACCAACCAAGCTGCTGAACTGAACTGAAACCTTTTATCCCCTATCCTTCGGGAACTACCTATAGAAAAATTGGACAGATAGGAATACGCTTTTTCCCTTAGTAGAGGCATCAGTCACCAGGGGGTGTGGATTTAAGTTCAGGGGCAGGTGATTCAGAGAAATTTTGAGGAAAACACCTTTTCGCCCAGGTGGTGGAACACACTGCCTGAAAGGTTAGTAGAGGTGGGAACCCTCACAACAATTAAGAAGCATTTAAACGAGTACTTGAAATGCCATAGCATACTCAGCTATGGACCAAGTGCTGGAAAATGGGATTAGAATAGACAGGCGCTTGCTGGCTGAAACAGATACGATGGGCCAAAGGGCCTCTTAGTGTGCCGTAAAACTCTTTGACACTATCACAACTGTACAACCTAAAATAATGACGGGCACATATAAGGTATCTTTTCCCAAAGGTAGGGAGTCTAAAATTGGAGGGCATAGGTTTAAGGTGAGAGAGGAGGGATATAAAAGGGTCCAGAGGGGCATTTTTTTCACGTAGAGGATGGTAAATATCTGGATCGAGCTACCAGGCAGGTATTGGAGGCAGGTAGAATTTTATCTTTTAAAAAGCATTTAGAGACTTACATGGATAAGATGGGTGTGGAGAGATCTGGGCCAAATTCAGGCAACTGGGACTTGCTCAGTGGTAAAAATTGGGCTGCATGGACCAGTTGGGCCAAAGAGCCTATTTTCATGCTGTAAACCTTTATGACTCTATGTATCAGCAAAGTGCTGACAAATGCAGAAGAAATCCACAATTTGGATGATACCCTGCGGAAGACACACATTGGGCCCAGATTGTTTGGGCCAAAGGGCCTGTTTCCCGGGCTGTTTTTGTTTTGTTCTTTGTTTTTGTACTTGGCGGGTGATTGTAAATAACATGGAACACTGCAATTACCTCAAGATTTAAAAAAAATTATGGGAACCCATGAAACACCTGGGGTGGGATTTTACAGCCTCACTCATCCTGGAACTGGAAAATTCCACCCAAAGTCAATGGACCTTTCCATTGTCTGCCCCTCGCCCGCTACGATTCCCATGGCAGGCAGAGCGGTAAAATTCCGCCCTATTTTCCAACCTCACCCGTAGCTGGGATTCTCTGGTCTGGCTGTGGTGAATGGAGATTTGGCTGAGCGTTGGCAGCAGTGGTGTTCCTAGGGAGACAGTCTTTTCCAGCAGCCTGGTGTGAACAAATGACAACATTTGGTGGTGTCACAAATGGATGAAAGAGTTGACAATTGTGGCATTTTGTGCTGGGCGCAGGCATTAGTGGAACTGAAGAGTTACATACAGGAAAAATGAGGATGAAAGCGCCTTTAGTAGAGCTGGATATCACAGTAATAATTGGTGAATTAACACCAGGAATGCCTGGGAAACAGTTAATGGGTGCTACAAGTCTGACTCAAAATATTATTATGCAACAAGCAGGATCCTTAAAATGACACATCCCACAGAGAATTCTGAGACTGAAGTAGATGATAATGATCCACCAGAAGGAATTGTATTCATCACAAGGAGTTTTAGTTTGGTGATGATTGTTGTAGTTACAGGTTTATTTAACTATGTTTTGTTGGATACTGCTGCACTGCTTAACAACGTGTGCAACACGTTAGTTAAAATGTCACCTTGATTCATTTAGTAGCAAACATCGATGCAAGGTAAAGGAGTATAAAAGTTCCTCTTGTTTTAGGTTTTGCAATGAAAACACATTGAGCTCACTAAAAAGAGTGGTGATTCCATGCAAAGTAACTGGAGTAGGTCACTTCATCAATACTGATGCAGTCTGTTGTAAGATATCCTTGCTGTTGAGTAAGCCTTCCATGAAAAATGTCACACAGTACATTGGACATGGCGCATAATAAGGCATTTCTTTTTTATAAAGTCAATGGATCTGCAGTTTAGTCAATCAGGGCCATATACTATCCCCCCAACACTAGCTGTTTTGACCAAAGTGTTACAGAAATATTAGTGACATCAGGTGACAAGAGCCAAAAAGAAACAAAAACAAATTGTCTTAAAGTCACAGAAACAATTTGCCGAACCTTCTTGTCAAAGATTAATAATGCTGCTGAAACATGGAGGTAAGATTGATGATGAGTACATAAGGTTCGTAGAAAAGATTAGTGCAAAATGTGAAACTTGTAACCCATATCAAAGGATGCCACCGCATCCTACTGTAAGCTTTTCATTAGCAAGCAGGTTTAAGCAGTGGATTTTCACAGTGCAAAGATGTGCAGGTTAGGTGGATTGGCCATGTTAACTTGCCCCTTCGGATGTCAAGATGTGTAGATTATGTAGGTTAGCCATGGTAAATGTTTGGGGTTACAGGGATAGGGTGGAGAGAAGGCCTGGACAATATACTCTCAGAGAGTCATTGCAGACTCAATGGGCTGAATAGCCTCCTCCTGTACTGTAAGGATCCTATGTTTCTATGATAAGACTGTGCGACAATAAGAAGTAGGAGCAGAGGAAGGCCTTGCGGCTCATCGAGTCTGCTCCACCCCATTCAATTACGTCATGACTGATTCAAAACGATAATTTTCAACTCAACTTTCCCCCTTTATCCAAATTGAAAATCTGTCTATCTCAGCTTTGGATGTACCTAACAACCAGAGAGTCAGTAAGACCCCATGGCATTCTAAAGCATGATGGTGGGCAGGAAACTGATTCTGGGATTGCAGTCTCCACCAGCTTTTATCAAGATGGTATAAGGGTGAAGGTTAGTGTGCATCACGAGTCTGGCACTCTGCGCTCCTAATCTGACTGAGTTCCATTGAAGGAATAGGCATCTCCAAACACTGAGAATTTTTCGTGAGGTGGAACCAGCTTTTTAATATAACATAATTCACAACCAATCAGACATGTGCTGGTCAATAGCCTAGATGAGGGAACCTTTTGGCACCTAATTTTAAAGATCTTACGCATGCCCCCACCATAACAACCTAGTCGCCGCACTACTGGAAGGACGTGGAGACTTTGGAGAGAGTGCAGAGGAGGTTTACGAGGATGCTGCCTGGTATGGAAGGTCTTAGCTATAAGGAGAGATTGGGGAAATTAGGGTTGTTCTCCCTGGAAAGACGGAGAAGGAGGAGGAGACCTAATAGAGGCGTATATGATTAGGAAGGGTATAGATAGAGTGAACAGGGAAGCTTTTTCCCAGGTTGGATGTGAAAATCACGAGGGGTCACGGGCTTAAGATGAGAGGGGCAAGGTATAATTCGGATGTTAGGGGGAGGTTTTTCACACAGGGTTGTGGGGGCCTGGAATGCACTGCCAAGTAGGGTGGTGGAGGCAGACATGCTAGAGTTGTTTAAGGCTTACCTAGATAGGCACATTAGCAGACTAGAGAAGGAGGGATACAAAAGACTTTTCTAAATAAGGATCAAGAGCCTCAGGGCATTCCTGCTAATCAATAGATTCCTATGGGCCATCCAACATATCTTATGGCTCACCTGTCTTTTACATTGGAACTTCTGGGGATCTTCCGTGAATGTCTGTATAGGCTGTTGTATGTTTACTGATGTCTCTTTTTTACATCCACAGGTGATTCGGTCCGCCTTGTTGGCCAACAAGGGACATACACACGGTGGGTTGTGTGAGGGCTGCTCTTGGATGTTGCTTTGAGAGTTGCCTAGTGCTTCACGTCGTTAGTGTACACTTAAACTGGACCAATTGACAGGCAACATGACAGCTCAGTAACTATCACTGTTTGCTGAGCAGTTACAGAGACCCGGGTCGAATCTCCGACTTGGGTCGGTGTCTGTGGGAGTTTGCACATTCTCCCCGTGCTTGCGTGGGTTTTCTCTGGGTGCTCCGGTTTCCTCCCACACCCCAAAAACGTGCTTTTAGGCTGATTGGTGTTAATAAATTGTCCCTAAATTGGAGCTCCCTATTGGCACACATATAATTCTCTAAATTTGCACCCCTTTATTGAGGAGTCCATGAGATGTAGACAAAAGTCCTAGGTAGAAGAAGGATTGGAATGAGGCACTCACTGAGTGTTAAAATGGACGGTGTGGGCTTGTAGGGCCGAAAGGCCTGTTTCCTGTGCTGTGTTGTTCTTTGTTCTTTGTATGCACCTCCAGCATCCAACAGCCTCCAGCTCCCTGTCCCTCCCCCACCCATAACCCGCTTCTCTAAAAGCCCCAACTAAGAAACCCAAATTCACCTCAGTGGTGACAATTGAAAACCCTCATGAGAGAGAAACGGGATGGTATTTTATCATCACGCGGCACCCATTTTTTGCGCTTGGAAAATTGGTAAAGTTGGGCACTAGGTGATCAGTGCAATCTATATCTGTTTCCATACCAGTTCCCACTTTATCAAGGCCAAAAATCCGGCACAATCAGGATCTTGCCCAAAATGGGCTTAACATCAATTTAAATATTTTTGCACGCATCTCAAACCCATTAGCAAGCTGCACACTCCAATTCACCAGCACGCTTGTCTTTACCACTGCGCCCTCCCCAGCTGGATCGGTCTAGAATAGACATGCTCTATAAAAGTAAGATTGTGGCACGCCATGAGTATGGATTAGTGAGGAGGTACATGCCTACCATCAGATGGCTCCGTGATGCTCACAGGGGGTTGTTTTGCGTTTTGGGTCAGGAGGGATGGGGGTCTGTTGCTGATTACGGTGTCCAATGTCCGATTTGCAGCACGAACCCGGGTCTCAGCACTGACCTGAGGATGCTGCTGGGTCCTAGAGCATGCAGCACTCGTCCAAGTGGGGATGTGCTGGAAGCCTTTTGAAGTAGCTGTGCTGCAGCCTCAGGACTTTTCAAGCAGCTGTGCATTTGGTCACTACTGCATGCGTTCTGAGTGTGTGTTACTGGTGAATGAATGGAGGTGGGCTGTGTTGCTGGGGAGGGGCTGTGGGGAGGAGGATGGGCTGTGATCACTCTGCCTACGATCAGTGGGGAGGTAACTGCAATCAGTCGGGATGGTGGGGTGTGGGGGTATAAGGTGGTCAATAATCTTTGGGGGGTCCAAGTCCGTGAAACTAGAGGAAGGCCTGGGAAGGATCTGTTAGGGGAGCTGCAGTTTTCTTTTTTTTTGCGCATGCGTGGCTGGAGGCTCCAATCAGTGCTGCGGGATTTTGGGCCTGTTCAACCCTGCCCATGGGCTTCTGCAGCAAGAATCAGATTCGCTCAAAATTTGCAGCCAGACTGAATATGGGGTGGCGGCAGCGGGGGGGGTCGAAAAACATGCCCAAAAAGCAGAAATGAAATTGTCCCACTTTCAAGTCCACCCGGCACTTAGACAAAAAATTGTAAAATAACTGACCAGAGTCTACATAAGGACATAAGAAATAGGAGCAGGAGTTGGCCATCTAGTCCTTCGAGCCTGCCCCGCCATTCAATAAGATCATGGCTGATCTGAAGTGGATCAGTTCCACTTTCCCGCTTTCTCCCCATAACCCTTAATCCCCTATCTATCAAAAACCTATCTACCCGTGACTTGAATATATTTAGCGAGGTAGCCTCCACCACTTCAACGGGCAGAGAATTCCAGAGATTCACCACCCTTTGAGTGAAGAAGTTCCTCCTCAACTCTGATCTAAGCTGCCCCCCCTTATCTCGCTAAATATATTTAAGTCACAGGTAGATAGGTTTTTGATAGACAAGGGAATTAAGGGTTATGGGGAGAAAGCGGGAAAGTGGAACTAATCCACTTCAGATCAGCCATGATCTTATTGAATGGCGGGGCAGGCTCGAAGAGCTAGATGGCCTACTCCTGCTCCTATTTCTTATGTTCTTATGTTCTTGAGGCTGTGCCCTCTAGTCTCAAAATGATTGACAGACAGTGTGGCTAACATCTGTGTGTACTCTTGAGAAATTCATGGAACCTGTTTTGGTCACATTTGTCATCTGTTTTGCAGGTGTGTTCAACCATAATTTTCCTATTCACATGTATCTAATACTCACCCTCAATGTTAGAGGTTAAGATAAATATTCTGACCTTCATCTTTCTGACCTTCTATAGTAAAGTTTATTTTTGTTTGTTCAAAACACTGGGGAATCTTGTGGCTCTATTAAGACAAGTGTCTTAAAAATCTCAAACATCAACTAATTTGAACAAAACATTGGTCCCTAACAGGATCCTGTCAACAACTTGGAGGTCTGGTCAAGGATCACAAGAGCCCACAGACTCTCATGCCATTGTCTGCTCCAGTACCCACAACCCCATGGCCTCTCATAACCCCCATGTCAAACTATACCCCACTATTCACTCCCTTGGCCCCTCACACTGTCCAGACAAAGCAATGGAATTTCCATGTCCATTCACCCAATATACACTCTGCACAGAACCAATGATCCAAAGTGCCAAATTCTCCATGCTTGCTGGCAGTGGGTACAGGATGTGCGAGACTGGAGAATTCCAGCGCAGGAATTAAAAATCTGGTGATAACCATTAAACCATTGTCAGTTACAAAACAGAACATAACCGGTTCACCAATGTTCTTTTGGGAAGGAAATCTGCCGTCCTTACATGTGATTCCACAGCCACAGCATCGTGGTTGACTCATAACTGCCCTCTGAAATGGCTTGGAAAACCATTCAATTCAAGGGCAATTAGGGATGGGCGACAAATGCTGGCCGGCCAGTGACACTCACATCCCCTGAAAGCATAATAAAAACACTAGGGGTAACTTTTCCCTCCCACCTGCCATGGAAATTGTCACGGGTGGCGGGGGATGTGTGTAGGGGAGAAACGGACCATGCAAAGGTCATTTGACCTCGGTGGGATTTTCTGGTTTTGGGGCAAGCATGGCCAGAAAATTCCACCCATTACTCCAAGTGCCACAGCCCAGTGAGTACAGAAATAGGAAAACAAAGCAAATGAATGCATGGTTGGAGAGATAGTGCGTGGCCGAAGGGAAGGTTTTAGATTTCTGAGGCACAGTTCAGGGCAACTGAAGCCTGTATAAGACAGAGCGGTTACACCTGAGACTGGGACCAATACCCTTGTCAGATGATTTGCTAGTGCTGTTGGGGAGTGTTAGAAGTAGCTTGATAGGGGAATGGGAACCAGAGATGAGTTCAGATAGCGGAGAAGCAAAGCTGGTAATGGTAGGAAGAAGACTCATAGGTGAAATTGGAAGACAGCAGAAATAAGGGCAAACATCATGTCAGATCAAAATGAATAAAAATGTTAAAAAGGCAAAATTATAGGCACTCTATCTGAATGCACACTGCATTCACAACAAGGTAGAGGTACTGATAGTGCAAAGAGAAGTAAACAAATATCAACCAATTGCCATCATCAAGACATAACTGCAAGGTGATCAAAGCTAGGAGCCAAAATTTCAACATTTAGGAAGGATATCCAAAAAGCAAAAAGTGATGGGGTTGCATTGTTAATAAAGGGTGAGATCAGTACCTCAGTGAGAGAGGTTCTTAGATCGGAAGATTGAGATGCAGAATTAATTTGGGTGGAGCTAAGACACAACAAGGGGAAGAAAACATTTGTTTGAGTTATTATCAGCCTCCAAACAGGAATGATAATGTAGCAATCAGGAAATTACATTGGAATGTGAATTATGAGGAGGATGCAAAGAGATCTACGTTAAGCTAAGGGACTGGGCAAGTACTTGATGGAGGGAATATAATTTGAAAAAAGTGTGAAGTTATTTACTTTGGTAGGAAAATGAGAAACAGAGTATTTCTTAAATGGTGAGAAATTGAGAAGTGTTGTTATCCAAAGGGACCTGGATGTATTTGTTCATGAGTCACTGAAAGCTGGAATATTGGTACAATTAGTAGAGCAACTGCTATGTTTGTATTTACTAGAAGAGGATCTGAGCACAGGAGTAAATGTGTCTTGTTGCGATTCTATAGATCCCTGGTGAGACCCCGCCTGGAGTATTGCATGCAGTTTTGGTCTCCTTACCTAAGGAAGGATAGACTCACCATAGAGGGAGTGTGATGAAGGTTCATCTGACCTGGGGTAGCAGGATTGATCTATAAGCAGAGATCACAGCTACTTCTCCCGAGTTTAGAAGGTTGAGAGGCTATCTCACTGAAACATATAACATTTTGACAGGGTTCAGCAAGGTAGATGCAGGGGGGATGTTTCTGCTGATTGGTAGTTGGGGAACCAGCTACCAATCAGCAGAACCAGGGGACATAGTCTCAGGATGAGAGGTGATTCTGAGATTAGGCTTTGAATTAATCCAAATCTAATTTCTTCACCCAGAGGTTGGTAAAACTTGGGAGTTCTTTATTCCAGAGGGCAGTGGGGGATCAGTCATTGAGGATTATCAAAACAAACTTCAATAGATTTCTACATATTAAAGACATCGAGGAATAGGAGCATAGTGTAGGGACATGACATTGGGGTAGAAACTCAGCCATGATCCAATTGAATAGCGGAGCAGGGATGAGGGGCTGAATGGCTTACTCATGCTCCTATTTTCTATGCGCCAAAAAAGAAGTTGAAGATTATTTATTAGTGTCACAAGTTATTCTAACTTTATTAGAAGTTACTGCAAAAATCCCCTGGTCACCACAGCCTGGTGCCTGTTTGGCTACACCGAGGGAGAATTAAGCATGATCAATGCACTGAATCAACCCGTCTTTCAGACTGTGGGAGAAAACCGGAGCACCCGGAGGAGACCCACGCAAACATGGGGAGAACGTGCAGACTCCGCACAGATAGTGACCAAGGCTGGAATCGAACCCAGGTCCCTGGCACTATGAGGCAACAGTGCTAACCACTGTGCCACCCTTCTGCCTTACAAGTGCTTAAACTAAGAAATTGTTGGATGCCCTGTAAGAGAGGCATCGCATAGAATATGGAGAAAATTACTTTTTTCCCTTGATTTGTTATGAAGTATTGTTTGTGCATGTTAAACATTAAGTTTGATATAAAGAGAAGTAAAGGAATCCAGGTTAAGTACATACAGTTGATTGGAGAGTACTTGAAAACGCAGGAAAAGTCATTTACCCGTACAAGACTAGAGTGGAGTCAGGAGGCATTTATCTGTAACTGTTCAATCTGTTAACAAATCTGATGATTGACTCAGGTTTATTCCTTGACTGGTTGGTGAGCAGGATTAGAACATTGCCCAGGTCCCAGCTGTCATTGAAATATATTAATCACCAAGGTTTGTTGCATAGGGCACAATTTTAAAATTTGCTGATTACATAAAAGGTGGAAATATTATGAACTGTGAAGTATCCTTGTGTTAAAATTCAAAAAGAGGGCAATCCAAAAGCTAGCCTCAGTAAAGGTGATTATGAAATTACTGTGGTGAAAGTTAATCTCATTCACCATGATCACAAAACCCATCTTGTTCACTAGTATCCTTTCAGAAAGGAAATCTGCCATCTTTACCTGGTCTGGCCTACATGTGACACAGTAAGAAGTCTCATAACATCAGGTTAAAGTCCAACAGGTTTATTTGGTAGTAAACATCACTAGCTTTCGGAGTTTATCCCTTTGTCAGATGACTCACCTGTTGGAATAAACCTGTTGGATTTTAACCTGGTGTTGTGAACTTCTTATTGTGTTTACCCCAGTCCAACACTGGCATCTCCAGTTCATGACTCCATGTGACACCCACAGCAATCTTGTTGCCTTATAATTGCACTCTCAAATGGGTTAACAAGCCACCCGGTTGTACCAAAATGCAACAAAAAGATTGCCTCAGTTTAAGAAGAGAGCCACACTGCCACCTTCTCATGGGCAATGAGGGATGGGTATCAAATGTTGGTCTAGCAATCAAGGTCCCTTGAAAAAATAAAAATAGATTATAGGATGTGTGTTGAGTCCAGTTATACAGATAACTGATCTTGATTGATCATGACGAAGGGTCATCTAGACTCGAAACATTGGCTACATACTCTCCCCACTGATGCTGTTAGACCTGCTGAGATTTTCCAGCATTTTCTGTTTTTGTTCAGATTTCAGTATCTGCAGTATTTTGCTTTTATCTGATTATTTTGATCTTAACTCGTGTCCATCCAGCTTCTTCTGTCTAAAATATTTGACATGAACTCTTTTTTATTTCCCCCAGTCCCAGCCTCACTGGCCCTGGATCCAAACACAGTGCATTGTAACCTCATCCTGTCTGAGGACATGACCACTGTGAGACGCAGCAACACAGAATTACAGGTTCCAGATAACGCCGAGAGATTCAATACGACTGTCAGTGTCCTGGGGTCACAGGGTTTCACAGTAGGGAAACACTGCTGGGAGGTGGAGGTCGGGGACAAAACTAGGTGGATAGTGGTTGTGGCTAAAGAATCAGCTAACAGGAAAGGGATAATAAAAATGGGACCTGCTCATGGTTACTGGGCTGTATGGCATAGCAATGGGAATGACCATGGAGCTACAGAAACCCCAATTGTTCAATTGACTCTGAGTATAAAGCCCAAGACCATTGGAGTTTTCCTGGACTAAGAGGGAGGACAAGTCAGCTTTTACAATGCTGACAATATATCCGTTCTCCACAATTTCACTGACACGTTCAGTGAGAAACTTTCCTTTTTCCCATCCTGGGTCATTCAATGAGGGCGAAAATGCCACCCCTCTTAAACTGCGTCATTCTGAACCGTAGATTGCTAAATTATTGTTTCAAAGTATGGAGAGAGTGTGTCCCCTGATGAATAAGTGTAGCACAAGTCACACATTAACATACGACAGGAAACAGAATTGGGAAAGGGACCTGGCAATAAACGGTGGAGAGTATTGGGCGAGTGAGTTATAAGTATTCCATGCTCTGAGATCTCAGGCTGTGATTGTGTCAAGATGTGCGTATACCTTTGAAGTTGTGCATTTCAAAACTACTGCATATCATTGCATACCTCAACAGGACATGACGTATCAGCCCCATGAGTCAGTCATCAAGCAACAAGGTAAAAATCAGGACGGGAATTCTTTAGCCGATCATGCCCCTCTGCTGGCACAAACAAGGATGGATAACTTGGTGCTTGGCCAAATCTCCATTCACTGCAGCAGGAACAGAGACTTCTGCCAATGTGAACGGCCAGAGAATTCCAAAACAAATGTATTATATTTGGCATCCTTCCAAATCTATCTGTAATCTGTATCGATGTAAACTACATCCATCATCTTGGCTTCAGATAAAGAATACACATTATTATTTCATCAATCCTTGGCTATGTTAATATATTTACATTAAACAACAGAAGAACGTAACATGGTGGCAGTTAGTGACGGTATGGTTTTGGTGACATGGCTGAGAAAGATATAATCCTAAACCACTTTACATCCAGCTTGAGAAAACAGCTGGCATGAAAGTGAAGTACACATGGTATCATCATATTTAAAGATTCTGCAGCTTTATCGCGATTCTACACACACCGTATCTTCATTTTGGTTTTGCACCTTGGTCCAGGCAGCAGACAGGAGTCCCAGGAAGATTGTTGAATTCTGGGAAAACTTAATTAATAGAAATTCTGAAGAGTGTAAACAGGAGATGAAATAAAACAGCAAACTGCTGGCTGTTTCACTTGAAGTTGGTTCCACAGACAGGAAGATTCATTATCATTGTAGCTATATACTGCAGACTGGTCTGGGAAGAAGTATCTAACCAGTAAAATCTACAAGAAACCTGTAAAAAAAAAAGGCAGGTTCTTTGTGAAGTTTGGCGTCATTTTCCCACTCTAATCACTGCAAAGTGGTCAGAGCTTAGGGCAAAAACAGGGAAAAATGAGACCGACCTCAACAGATACATTACAAACAAGCAACAAGCTATGACTAGCTTCATAGTGTCATACAGTCATAGAGTTTTACAACACCAAAAGAGGAACTTCGGCCCATTGTGTCTGTGCAGGCCATCAAGCACCTATCCGAATCACAGTTTCCAGAACTTGGTCCATTGTCTTTTATGCTATGGCATTTCAAGTGCTCATCTAAATGTTCTTAAATGTTATGGAGGTTCCTGCCTTTGCCATCCTTTCAAGCAGTGAAAAAGTTTTTCCTCAAATCCCCTCTAAATCTCCTGCTCCTTACCACAAATCTATCCCCCTGGTTATAAGAACATAAGAAATAGGAGCAGGAATAGGCCATCTAGCCCTTTGAGCCTGCTCGCCATTCAATAAGATCATGGCTGATCTGAAGTGGATCAGTTCCACTTTCCCGTTTTCTCCCCATAACCCTTAATTCCCTTGTCTATCAGTAATCTATCTACCCGTGACTTAAATATATTCAACGAGGTAGCCACCACCACTTCAATGGCTAGAGAATGCCAGAGACTCACCACCCTTTGACTGATGAAGTTCCTCCTCAACTCCGTTCTAAACTGCCCCCCCCCGCCTTATTTTGAGGCTGTGCCCTCTAGTTCTGTTTTCCTTTCTAAGCTGAAAGATTCTCTCTACCTCCACCCTATCTAGCCCCTTCATTATCTTGTAAGTCTCTATAAGATTCCCCCTCAGCCTTCTAAACTCTAATGAGTATAGGCCCAGTCTATTTAATCTCTCCTCATAAGCTAACCCCCTCATCTCTGGTATCAGCCTGTGAACCTTCTCTGTACTCCCTCCAAGGCCAATATATCCTTTCGCAAATAAGGGGACCAAAATTGCACACAGTACTTCAGCTGCGGCCTCACCAGTACCCTGTACAGTTGCAGCAAGACCTCCCTGCTTTTATATTCTATCCCCCTTGCGATAAAGACCAACATTCCATTTGCCTTCTTGATCACCTGTTGCACATGCAGACTGAGTTTTTGCGATTCGTGCACAAGGACCCCCAGGTCCCTCTGCACAGTAGCATGCTGCAGCTTTTCACTCTTTAAATAATATTCCCTCCTACTATTATTTCTACCAAAGTGGATAACCTCACATTTGCTAACATTATACTCCATCTGCCAGGTCCTCGCCCACTCACTCAGCCAACTCTACTAAGTATTGTTCACTCTATTGACCCCTCTACTAAGGGGAAATGTTTTTCCTATCTAGTCTATCTCTGTTTCTTATATCAAGTTCTAGTTCAGCCTTCCCCACTCTATGGAAAACATCCTGGTGAATCTCCTCTGCACACTTTCTACTGCAATCACATCCTTGCTATAATGTGCCAAGCAGAACTGCACACAGTAGTCCAGCTATATCCTAAGAGCCTTTTATACAGCTTCATCATAATGATGTCCCTGCTGTTATATTCTGTGCATCACCTAATAAAGGCAAGTATCACATATGTTTTCTTAACAACTTCTCCTGTCTGTCCAGAACCTCCAGGATCTTTGGACATGCACTTCAAGTTCCCTCTGGTCCTCTGTGCTTCCTAGCATCCTGCTGTTTATTATAAATTCCCTTGCATTATTTGTCTTCTCAAAATGCTTCAGCTCACGCATTTTAGTGTTAAGTTCCATTTGCCACTGTTCTGCCCATCTGACTAATCCGTCAATATCACCCTGTAATATACGGCTTTCCTCCTCACTATTTACCACACTGACAATTTTTGTGGTATCTGCGAACTTACTGATCATACACCCACATTCACATCCAGAACATTAATGTACCCCACAAACAGTAAGGACTCAACACCAATCCCTGTAGTACACCACTAGCACAGGCTTCCAGTCACAAAAACAACCTTTGACCATCACAGCTCTGATGAAGAGGCATCTAGACTCGAAATGTTGGCTCTATTCTCTCCACACAGATGCTGTCAGACCTGTTGCAATTTTCCATCATTTTCTGCTTTTGCATTGACCATCACACTCTGCCTCCTCCCAGTGCACCAATTTTGGATCCAATTTGCCAAATTGCCCCGGATTTCATGGGCTCTTACCTTCTTGATCAGGCTCCCATGCGAGACCTGAGCAAGGAGGGGTTTTACCCCAATCACTTCATGGTCATCATTAGACTTTTTAATTCTAGATTTTTAGTGAACTCAAATTTCACCATCTGCCATGGTGGAAATTCCACCCCACCACTCCCCTCCCATAACACACAGGAGAAAGGGAGACTGGGATTGCAGCTTATAGAGAGGCACGGTAAGAGGGAGTGGAGCAAATGAGGGCAGGCAATGAACGGTCATGATGCATCCTAAGGAGGTGTCCAGTTTTTACTACGGACAAGACATAAAACTTGGCAATCTGTATATGCAGCAGAAGCAATTGAGTTTGATTTGTATTTTTATTTGTTACTCATTGGCTTGTCCTGTTTGAATTGTGTGAGACTAATGGGTTTCAATGGTTTTATTTGGAAATTCCAGCCCATTCTCCTTTAGGAGCTGCTGGCCCAGTCCTACACATTTGGCTGGTCACACTCAGATTGGACGAGAGGCTGAATGACAATGGCCACCTTCATGTTCCAGAACATGGCGGTGGAACTCTGGAGGGCGCAGATGGTTCCATTCCCAGGTGCTGCTTATAGTGCGACCATGCCCACGTGCAGCAGCTCGGCATTCACTAAACAGCTACAACATGACACAAGTGTTTACACTATTTGAAGTGAATATCTATACCCATTTCATAGGTGCACGCTTCATTGAGGACAGAATGGTGACATGATGATTAGCACTGCTGCCTCATAGTGCGTGGGACCTGCGTTGTATGACCCATACAGCAACACTGAGGTCATATGGTGGTTGCAGGGTGGGGAAGAAAGATAACGGGGTTACCAAGAACATACAGAAAACAGCATCTGGAGAACACTTTGAATAAAAAAACCCTCAGAACCAGAAAATGAGTAAGATTGCAGAGAATGTGCATATGCAGGTTCTTACTTGCTATTACTGATTGTGTGGGCTTTATTCTCTCCCATTTCCCAACCACATGAATGCTTTCCAGATTGTTTTTAAATACTGCCTATGGATTCTACTCAACACCAGTGTTTTGTACATGTACAAAATATTCCTGTTACTGAACTCAAGGCAGACTTTCCAAGTAAGGTCGAGCTGCCTATGAATGGGTCCGGGGTTGTGTCCCACCCACAACTTGATGGCCAAGAAAGGTGCGTTTATAACATAGTCAGACATGTTGAGTGTGTCAACCTGCAAAATCCTTCCAAACACACCAATGCCTGGCAGTAAGAGCAGGAGAGATTCATTTCATCTGTTATTTCCTTATTTCTATTAACTCCACATTTTCACTCTTCTGTGAAACTGTTTTTATATATCCTAGCCAGCTTCCTCTTATACTCTAATTTCTTTCTCCTGAGTTACTGTTTCGTCATTTTCTTTTGTTCTTCATATTGTATCAAATCATCTAACCTTCCACTCGCCATTGCACAGTTACATGTCTTTTCTTTAAGTTCGATACTTTCCTTAACTTCTTTAGTTAACCATTGGTGGAGTATTTTTCCATTGGAATTTTTCTTTACAGCAGAAATATTCTTGTTCTGAGTATTTTGAATTATTATATTTAAATGTCTGCCATTGCTTCTCTATTGATTTAATCCTGAGCCCAGTGTGCCAGGTCACTTCAGTTAGCTCAGCTTCCATGGCCATATAGTGTCCTTATTTAAGTTTAAAATATTAGTCTTAGACTCACTCTCCTCCTTTTCAAACTGGATGCGAAATTCAATCATATTGTGATTGCTGGTACCTGAGGGTTCTTTTACTCTGAGCTCATTCATTAATCCTGTTACATTGCGCAAAACCAAGGACAGGATTTTCTGCTTCCCCCCTGCCCTCATGGCATGTTTTCTGATGGCAGAGGTGGCTCACTTCTGCTGCCAACAGGATCTTCCAGTCCTGTTAATGTTTATGCCACTTAGGGTGAATCGCTCATTCCACCACAGGGGTGGTCAATAGAAAGATCCTGCCAATGGCAAGGGCTGGAAAATCCAGGCCAAATTCAAAAATAGCCTGATCTCTATTTGGTTCCAGAGCATGAAGCTGAGACACTATTGCAAAAGCTTTCTAAGATCTCCTCACACAGGCTATTACACCAATCTGATTGTTCAAGTTTATCTGAAGATTAAAATCACCCATGATTATTGTCATTCTTTTAACACAAGCACCTAATATTTTTTCTTGTGCACTTTACCCTAAATTGTGTTTACTGATAGGGGTCATAGGCCATCCCTACTCCCGACTTCTTTCCTGTACCATTCCTCACGTCCACCCAAACTGATTCCACATCTTGAACCAACCTCATCTCTAACTATTGCTTCAATAGTTCAAAATGAGGGACAGTACGGTGGTACGGTGGTTAGCACTTCTGCCTCACAGCACCAAGAACCCAAGTTTAATTCTGACCTCGAGTGACTGTCTGTGTGGAGTTTGCATGTTCTCCTCATGTCTCCGTGAGTTTCCTCTGGGTGCTCCGGTTTCCTCCCGCATTCCAAAGATATATAGGTTAGGTTGATTGGCCACGATAAATTGTCCCTTAGTGTTAGGGGTACTAGCGGGTAAATACTTGGGGTTACAGGGATAGGGCCTGGGTGAGATTGTTGTCAGTGCAGACTCGATGGGCTGAATGGTCTCCATCTGCACTGTATGAATTCTATGAATTCTAATACCATCCTAGATTAGCAGTGCTACCCCACCACCTTTAACTAGATTCCTATTCATCTTGAATGTCACATATGTTAGAATGTAGCCAGTGACATCTTTGTATCAAATGTAATGTGACCAATGGTAACAAGCTGTAAGAGTCAGCTGACCCAGTAAACCATGGAACCAATCACACAATGATGTGATGGTCAGCTGACAAGTTGACTCACCATAAAAAAGAACCTGTTGGGAAATGTGGAGAACTTGGATTGGTCCAGGGTGAGGTCCCCAGTTTGGAGAAATGAAGTTTCTTTATTAAACCCTTTCTTTGGTTTATAAGTTGGAGTAAGGTTGTTATGTTTTTATTGTCTGCATTTTTAGGAGTTCCTTCCAAGGAAACAACATACATGCCTCAATTGGCTCTGCAATCTGATTTTACATCTGCCAGCTTTCTAGCATGCTACACGTGGGTTAAGAGGCAGAGGTTAAATTTCATCCATACTTACTTACTTCAGTGACATTCAATCAGGGCTTCATGATCCTTTGAGTAGTTTTATGAACTGCTTATATTTCTACACACAGTCAATGGATTCTCCTGGCTTTATTAATCACAGTAAAAACCAAAGTTACACTTCAATACTTCATGGTTAATATTATTCCTGTCATGGATTGACTGTCCAAAGCATTTCATGCAGATATCACTCAGAATTAAAATCACAAAGTAAACCAGTGGCATAGTGGTATTGTCATGGACAAGTGCTCCAGAGGCCCTGGGTAATGCTCTGGTGACCCAGAGTTCGAGTCTAACTATATAGATGGTGGAATTGGAATTCAAAGTGCATCAGCAATAACATTGTTGGTACTCAGAAAAACCCAATTGACTCACAAACGTGCCATCCTTATCTGGCCCACGCATGACTCCAGACCCACAACAATGTGCTTGGCTCATAAATGCACTCTGAGATGGTGTTGCAACTCAATCACAATCTCTAGAAAGTTCATCAGGAATGAAAATAGATGGACAGCCTGGCATCAACCTAGGTATTAACTTTGTTAGGAATTGCAGGTTTTAGACAAAAGAAAAAGACATGGTTTGCACATGTAAATTCAGACTAACAGCCAACAGATTTATTCCAGAAACTCTTCCCGATAAGAGTAAAAATTGAAAGTACAACAGCATCTTGCAACCTTTTCACTATATAATACCACAAATATCAATGACAAGCTTAACTCTGTTGACCCTTGGCTTGTACCAAAATTGGGAGAGCTGTTCTACAGACTACTCAAGCAACAGGCTGACATAGTCATAATCACAGAATTGTACCTTACAAATAATGTCCTAGATACAACCATCACCGTTCCTGGATTTGTCCTGTTCCACTGGCAGGACAGACCCAGGAGAGGTCACAGTGTTATACATTTGGGGAGGGAGGAAGATGGGGGGGGATGGGGGAAAGTTGTCCTGGGAGTCCTCAACATTGACTCTGGACCTCATAATGCCTCATGGCACCAAGTCAAATATCAGCAAACTGACCTCCTGTTGACTAACGTGTAGCATCCCACTCGCTATCAGCTGATGCATCAATACTCCTCCATGTTGAGCTTTACTTAAGGAGGGACAGAGGGTGACAAAGGCACATAATATATACTGGTGAGGGTCTTCACTGTCCATCACCAAGAGTGTCTCGGTAGTACCCACCACAGACCGAGCTGGTCGATTCCTAAAGGACATAGCTGCTAGACTGGTACTAGGGCAGGCGGTAAGAGAACCAACAAGAGGGAAAAACATACTTGACCTCATCCTTATCAATCTACCTGCAGCAATTGCATCTATCAATGACTGTATCAGTGACAGTGATAATTGCACAGTCCTCATGGAGACAAAGATCTATCTTCACAATGAGGATTGCGTCGTGTGACACTAACACTGTGCTAAATGGGATAGATATTGAACAGATATAGCAACTCAACACTTGCAGCCAGCAGCAGCAAAATTGGATGTAACCACAATCTGGAACCTCATGGCCTGGCATATCTGCCACTCAACAATAACCAACAAGCCAGGGGATCGACCCTGGTTCAATGAAGAATACAGGAGAGCATGCCAGGAACAACACCAGGCATACCCAAAAATGAGATTTCAACCTACTGAAGCCACAACACAGGATCACTTGCATGCCAAACAGCATAAGTAGAATTTGCTAGACAAAGCTAAGTGATGCAACAAAGAATGTTTCAGATCTAAGCTCTGAACTTCTGCCAAGCAAGGCCTGTATAGTTGTGGGCACTTAAACAACTAGCTAGAGGAGGAGGTTCCACAAATATCCCCTTGATGAAAGAGTCCAGTGCATCAGTGCAAAAGACAAGTCTGAAAAGTTTACATGTCCAACCATCTTCAGCCGCTTCATCAATTACCTTCTTTCTAACATAAGGTCGGAAGTGAGAATATTTGTTGATGTCTACACAATGTTCAACACGTTTCATGACTCCTCAGATACTGAAGAAATCCACATTCAAATGAAGCAAAACTTGGACAATATCCAGGATTGGACTCATAAGTGGCAAGTAATATTCGTGCCATACAAGTGCCACTCAATGACCATCCCCAACAGAATAGAATCTCTTGACATTCCTCTTGGCATTATCATCTTTGAATCCTCCACTATCAACAATCCTGGGGGCCAGCATTGACCTGAAACTGACCTGGGTAAGCCATCATAACTACTGTAGCTACAAGACAGGTCGGAGGCTAGGCACCCCATCTCAAACATTGTCTCCACCACCAATGTGCACTGGCAGCAGTGTGCACCATCTAAAAATGCACTGCAGGAACTCACCTCGGCTTCCCATACAAAACTATGACCACTACTGTCTAGAAGGACAAAGCAGCAGATGTCTGGGAACCTGGATGTTCCTATCCAAGTCATTCACCATCCTGATTTGGAAGTAGATTGCAGTCCCTTAATGTTGCTGGCTCAATATCTAGGAACCATAAGACCATAAAAAATAGGAACAGGAAGATGCTATTCAGCCCTTTGAATCTGCTGCACCATTTAATAAGATCGTGGCTGATCTAACATTCACTCAGTCCACTTTCCTGCCTTCTCTCCATAATCCTTAATTCCCCAAATGATTAAAAATCAATCGATCTCAGCTTTGAATATACTGAAGGACTCGACCTCCACAGCTTCCTGGTGTAAAGAATTCCAAAGATCCACTAGTCTATGAGGGATTAAATTCTTCCCAAAATCTATGTGAAATGATCATCCCTTTATTCTGCAACTCTGCCCTCTGGTCTATTCTGTGTCGTGAGTAGAAACACCCTCCCAACATTTGCCCTGTCTAACCCTCTAAGAGTCTTATATATTTCAATTAAACCACCCCTCATTCATCTGAACTCCAAGGAGCACAGACCCAACTTATTAATCTGTCCTTATATGGCAATCCCTCCATATCCGGCATCATCTGAGTAAACCTCCTCTGTACTGCTTCCAATGACAATATATATTTCTTTAAATAAGGGACCAAATCTGTACACAGTATCATAACTGTGGCCTCACTAGTACCATGTACAGTCGCAGCAACACCTCTTCATTTTATACTCCAGCCTCCTTGAAATAAAAGCCAACATTCCATTTACCATCCCTATTACCTGCTGTACCTGTATTGCTAGCTGTCCGGGTTTCTTGAATAAGGACCACCCAAGTCCCTTTTTGCTACAGCTTTCACCCTCCCAGATAGCACTGTGGGTGTACCTACAACACAGGGACTGCAACAGTTCACCACCACCTTCTCAAGAGCAATTAGCGATGGGCAACAACTATTGGCTGACTTGGCAAGTCTGTTTCTTTTAAATCATTTGGTATTTTATTTCTAATTAGAAAAGCCAATTCAAATTAAACCAATCATGATTTCCACAAATCAAATCCAAACTGACAAGACAAGAATTTACACCCCGTCTTGGGCTCGATGAAACAAGATCTAAGCAGACAGGTGAGGCATTATACCCCCTTCTGGACTTGATCTAATGCTTCACCTTAGCCAGAAGTCCAAGATGGCTTTGAAAAATTCCATCAGGTAAAGTCTCGGTTAAACCTCATTGGCTACCTTGTGTCTTTACTCCACCTAAGCTTGGGTAAAACCACAATCGCAGGCGTGGCACACCCCTAGTGCAATGGGCTAGCCTCGTCCCCTGCCTGATCATTAACTTGCCCCTGCCAGGTGAGTTGTAGCAAGTTAAAGGGGAGTTGGTTTATTAACCTTTAAGCCTCCAGGACTCATCCACTCCTTGTCTTGAGGCTGCAGTAAGTGTGGAACGAATGGAATTTTGGTCGAAGCAGGGGCGATTAACATTCCATTTGTGTTTGAGCTCAAATTCCAGCCCGCTCACCTGGCATGCATCCACAAACTTGTTGCCACCCGGTTTTGAACACTTTGGGCGTGATTTGAGATTCGCAGTTCGACATTAAATGAACAATGATTGGTCAGTCAATTCTGCCGACTGACCAGTGTCTCTACAAAAAGGGAGAGATGGCAAAGCGAGTTTCACAGTGAGCCGGGACAGAGAGGAAAGAAACGAACCTTCATGTGTAAGGTCTAAACAAGGAACTCCACCTGAAGATGGCTGTCAGTAAAGAACAGATCCTCAACCTGACCAAGGATTTAACCTGCTCCATCTGCCAGTCTCTGTTTGTGGAGCCAGTGCGGCTGGACTGTGAGCACAATTTCTGTAAATCCTGCATCCAGAAGTGTTGGGAGAAGCAGGATGAGACTGTATCCTGCCCGGAATGTCAGCAGCTTCTCCCCCTAAGAAATATGACCAGTAACAGGATGTTGGCTAATCTTTGCTTGGAAGCTCGGCAACTGGAGGTGAATCTGAAGCGGGCAAAGGAGCAGACTCACTGTGAGAAACACGGGAAGAAGTTAGTGCTGTTCTGTGAGGAGGATCTGATGCTCCTCTGTGACGATTGCAAAGATTCAGGCTCCCATTCAGACCATGAGCTCCTGTCACTCCAGAGTGCAGAGCAGAAATACAAGGTAAGAGGACTGGCGAGGGGTCACTCAGCAGCTATCACTCTGGTGCTTGTGGAGTGGAACTGTGTGCTAATGGGAGTAGATAACTAAATGGTTGCTGTCTCACAGAGGAACAGATGGATTCCTTTCTGAAACTATTTCACTGTTTCCCTGTTAGAACCAGGTTGCTGTGAGGCACGCAGAGAGAACGTACAGGCACATGAATTAGTAGGCCACTCGGCCCCTCGATCCTGCTCCAACATTCAATAAGATCATGGCTGATCTGACTGTAACCTCAACTCCACATTTCTACCTACCCCCCCAATAACCTTTCACCCCCTTGCTTATCAAAAAACTATCGAGCTCTGCCTTAAAAGTTGTCAAAGGCTCTGCCTGTCGAGGAAGGAAATCTGGAGACTTTTGACCCTCTGGGAGAAAATATCCTACTGATCACTGCTTTAAATGAGCAACAGCTTATTTTTAAATAGTGAACCCCAGTTCAAGGTTCTCTGACAAGAGGAAACATCCTCTCCACATCCACCCTGTCAATATCCCTCAGAATCTTAAATGTTGCAATTTCTTACATTTGTAAATTCCATTGGGTACCTCTCCAACCTTTGCTCATTAGGCAACTCACTCCTTCCTGCTATTCATCTAATAAACTTTCTCTGAACTGCTTCTAATGCATTTACATCTTTCCTGAAATAAGGAGGCTAATGCTGTTCCCAATACCCTAGATGTGATCTAACCAATGCCCTGTACAACTGAAGCATAACTTCCCTACTTTTGTAGTCAGTTCCCCTCACAACAAATGATAATGTTCTAATAGTTTTTCTAATTAATTGCTGTACTTGCATGCTAGCTTTTTGTGATTCATGTACTAAGACACCCAGATCTTTCTATACCTCACTAAAGCTGAATGGGGACACAGAGCAGGAGCAGTTTGTCTGTGAGGAACACAGGGAGAAGTTGATCCTGTTCTGTGAGGAGGATGTGTCATTGTGTAGTTTCTCCACTAGGTTTAGCCATGTCAATTCAGAACGTAGTCCCGAAGTATAAGGCAAGGGAATGCTGTTTACAGAAAGGAGGACTGGATTAGTGACAATCAGTTTCATGACTATATTCACATTAGATAACTGGAAATAAGTTTCATTACAATAACCAGATTAAAGAATTGTAGGAATTCAGTTTCATTGCAATAACTAAAATAAAGAACCGTAAGGATCCAGTTTCATTACAATATCTAGATTAAAGAACTGTAGAAATCCAGTTTCATTACAATTTTCACATTTAATAACTATTTGAAAGTTGTTGCAGCACAACACAAACTTATGAACAATTAAGTTAGGAGTGGGAGTTAGCCACTTGGCCCCTTGAGCCTGCTGCCCTATTCAATAAATAAATGTTTGGTCTGATTTTAATCTGAATCCCACATTTTTGCCTATCCTGGAAAGCCTGTCAATCCTTTTATTTATTGAAAATCTATCAACATCTGTCTTAAAACTATTCAAAGAAACAATAGTGGTGTGAGAAAAACATTTTTATACAGTGAGTGTTTAGGATCAGGAATGTACTGCTGGAGAGTTTGGTGGAGGCAGATTTCACTGAGGTTTACAAAAGAGCATTGGACACGTATCTGAAGAGAAGCAATTGCAGTGCTAAGTGGTGAGGCACTGCAGAGCTCTGAGGTTTAGAGTAATCTAGGTGTCCTAGTGTATGAATCACAAAAGGTTGTTATGCAGGTACAGCAAGCAATTAGCAAAACTAATAGAACGTAATTGTTTACTGCCTTTCGAGGAAGAGAATTTGAAAAACTCACACCCCTCTGAGGGAAGTTATTTTTTCCATAATCCAGGTCTTAAACTGGTGACCCTTTTTAAACAGTGACCCCCATTTCTAGGTTCTTCCATAAGAGGAATCATCCCCTCCACGTTCCTGTCAAGTTTCCTCAGGATCTTATATGTTTCAATAAAGCTGACTCTTGCTCTTCTAAACTCGAGTGGATACAAGCCTAGCCTGTCCAGCCATACCTCCCAATCCTCGTAGCTCTGAAGAAGAGGCATTCAGACTCAAAACATGAGCTCCATTCTCTCTCCACGGATGCTGTTACACCTGCTGAGATTATCCAACATTTTCTGTTTTGGTTTCAGATTCCAGCATCCAAAGTAATTTGCTTTTATTATTCATGGTATTAGTCTGGTAAACCTTTCCTGAATTGTTTCCAATGCATTTACATCCTTCCTTAAATGTGACTGATACTGTACATAGTACTCCAAATGTGTTTTCACCGATATCCATTATAACTGAAGCATAATATCTATACTTTTGTAATCAATTCCCCTCACAATAAATGATACCATTCTATTAGCTTTACCAATTCCTTGCTGTACCCATATACTAGCCTTTTGTGAATCATGCACTAGGGCACCCAGATCTCTCTGAATCTCAGCGATCTGCAATATTTCACCATTTAGGGAGTTCACTTCTTTTAAATTCTTCATGCCAAATTGAACAATTTCACAGTTTTCAACATGATATGCTATTTGCCAGAATTTTGTCTGTTGACTTAACTAATCTTTGTACTTGTCACCTGACAAAGGAGCAGTGTTCTGAAAGCTAGTGGTGTTTGCTAGCAAATAAACCTGTTGAACTTTAACCTGGTGTTGTGAGACTTCTTACTGTGTTTACCCCAGTCCAACGCCCACATCTCCATATCCTGGTAGCCAGCCAATCTTCTATCTAAGCCATTATGTTACCACTGAGCCATGAGCTTTTATATTCCATAATAACCTTTGATGTGTCACTTTACAGAGATCTTCTGGAAATCTAAGTATAGTACATCCACTGGTTATGGTTCACAAAACCATATTGACTCTGCCAGATTACCTTGAATTTATCTAAGTGCCCTACTTTAATCTCTTTAATAATACCTTCTAACATTTTCCCTATGATAGATATTAAGTAAATTGGTCTAGATTCTTCCCTTTTTGAATAAAGGATTTACATTCTCTATTTCCCAAACTAATGGAACTTTTCCTGAATCGAGTGAATTTTGGAGTATTAAAACCATCACATCAACTAACTCACTAGCCATTTCTTTAAGACTCTAGGATGAAATCTATCAGGAACTTTGTGTTTTTCAACACATAGGTACAACAATAGTTGCATTAAATACAGGGACTCCTTTTCATAACAATATTTACATATACGCAAATTTAATGCACACCATAACACCACTATCTGGTTAAAAGCTCTGTCCTACAGTTTATGATATAACAGCAGACATTACAATGGATCATGCTGAGATCTGATTCTATTTTTAGGACGAGATTAAATTATCCTTGGATTCCATGGAGAATAAAAATCAAAGCAAAAGTGAATTCAAACAGCAGCAGGAGAGGGAGATTTCAGAACTGGAGGTAAGTATGACTTCAGTTCCCTTTCAACACTGCAACCCTTTAACAACGCACTGTTTAAACAATCTCTCTCACTGTCATAGCAACTCACTGGATCCCTGGAGCAAGACATCTCCGCACAATTTGCCAAAATCCATCGATATCTTGAAGACAAAGAGAAACATTTAATCGAAGAGTTGAGGAAACAAAAGGGGGAAGATAAGCAACTGATGGAGGAGAATCTGAAAAGAATCGAAGATGGACAAACATCCCTTAGCGCGAACACAACCAACCTTCATTCAGATATCGAGCAGCAAGACAGTATCTCTTTTCTCAAGGTGACCATTTATAACCCAATCCTCAAATTATTGGTGTGATTGTAAACAGCATTTTATAATAGGATTCAAACCACATCACAGCAATTACATAAGAACATAAGAAATAGGAGCAGGAGTAGGCCATCTAGTCCTTCGAGCCTGCCCCACCATTCAATAAGATCATGGCTGATCTGAAGTGGATCAGTTCCACTTACCCGCCTGCTCCCCATAACCCTTAATTCCCTTATCGATCAGAAATCTATCTACCCATGACTTAAACATATTCAACGAGGTAGCCTCCACCACTTCAATGGGCAGAGAATTCCAGAGATTCACTACCCTCTGAGAGAAGAAGTTCCTCCTCAACTTTGTTCTAAACTGACAACCCCTTATTTTGAGGCTGTGCCCTCTAGTTCTAGTTTCATTTCTAATTGGAAAGAATCTCTCTACCTCTACCCTATCTAGCCCCTTCATTATTTTATATGTCTCTATAAGATCTCCCCTCAGCCTTCTAAACTCTAACGAATACAGGCCCAATTTACTCAATCTCTCCTCATAAGCTAACCCCCTCATCTCTGGTATCAACCTGGTGAATGTTGTCTGTACTGCTTCCAAGGTCAACATATCCTTTTGCAAATATGGGGACCAAACTTTCACACAGTACTCCAGTTGCGGCCTTACCAGTGCCTTGTACAGTTGCAGCAAGACCTCCCTGCTTTTATATTCTATCCCCCTCGTGATAAAGGCCAACATCCCATTCGCCTTCTTGATCACCTGCTGTACCTGCAGACTGGGTTTTTGCAATTCATGCACAAGAACCCCCAGGTCCCTCTGCACAGTAGCATGCTGCAACTTTTCACCATTTAAATAATATTCCATTCTAATATTATTTCTTCCAAAGTGGATAACCTCACATTTGTCAACGTTATCCTCCATCTGCCAGGTCCTTGCCCACTCACTCAGCCTATCCAAATCTCTGCAGACTTTCCGCATCCTCCACGCAATTCGCTTTTCCACTCATCTTCGTGTTATCAGCAAACTTTGTTACCCTACACTCAGCCCCCTCCTCCAGATTGTCTATGCACAATTCCATATCCGCAAACATACACACCCTCCGCCACCAACACTCAGTAGCCACAGTGTGTGCTATCTACAGGATGTACTGCAGCAATTCACCAAAGATCCTTAGAAACTGCCTTCCAAACCCACGACCACTTCCATCTATAAGGACAAGGGTAGCAGATACATGGGAATGCCATCATCCGCATGTTCCCCTCCAAGCCACTCATCATCCTGACTTGACAATATATCACCGTTCCTTTGCAGTCGCTGGATCTAAAATCCTGAAATTCCCTCTCTAACACCATTGTGCGTCAACCCACAGCACGTGGACTGCAGTGATTCAAGAAGGCAGCTCACCGTCACCTTCTCAAAAGCAATAAGAGATGGGCAATAAATTTTGACTAGCTAGCAACACCCATGTCCCACAAATAAAAAAAATGTGCAGTCTAACTGAAGACAAGTATGAGTCAGAATTGAGTTCGGGAATGTTGAGTAGACTGTCCCACATTGACAGCAGCCAACACTAAGTGCAGGATAACTGAAACTAGAATAAGAGGTCCCACATATCAAATTAATGAATAAGGTCAAAGAATGTGAGTCAGGGATAAGGGAACAATGCTGAGAAAGCTTAGTTTCTTATTGGGAAAATTAAGATCAGAAATAAGAGGAACTGATCAGTGTTCAAAGTGTTCTGCAGCAGAGAAAACTCTGCCCATGTATTTTGTGGCTGGGGGGATAACTGACCTGGTTTCACGTCAATGGAACCTGTCAATGAAAACTCCATTGAGCTCCCTCCAAATTTTATTAAAATCACTGATTCTACATCATTGAAAATTACAATGTAAACAGCACCATACACATTTATTAAAACATTTCTGATTCTCTGTCCCACAGGAACTGAAAAAACTGAGAGAAAGGTGAGTATCTAATCCAAACTCACTCAGGGTTTTACATTGTGACCAGTCTGTATCCAGCAGAGAGTGATTAAATCAATGCCATTCACACAGCTACCTGGACAAAGGAGAGAATGGGGAAGATGCAGAGAAAGGTGAAGAAGATGAGACAATACTATTGCTTCAAAGACAGAAATACACAGAATTTGAAGGCCCATTACTCTATACAGTGTGGAAGAGAATGAAACAGGTCATCTCTCCAGGTAGGAAACTCCACAGCTAGGTGTGATCCACTGTCTGAATTGTCTCCTGCTCTTTTCCCCGCCTCTCCTGAAGGTGCAGCCTATAGCTGTGTCTAGAATTCTAGGAGTCAATGAATGGACACAACACAGAGAAGGCCATTTAACTCATTGCATTTGTGCCAGGTCTCTGAAAGGACATCTCTTCTGGTGCCCACAACCATTGTCCCAAACCCCATCACAACAACCTGCAACACCACACCTATCCCTCCCAATCACATCTCCTCTGCAGTGTCCAGCAAACAGCCCTTCAGGTACTTACCCAAATGCTCTTTAGAAAACCATAATGGAATCGACTAAATTTAGGTAGTACATTCCTGATCCAAGCCACCTGCTGCATGAAAAAAAAGTGCTCCACATTCCACTTCCCAGTCACCTTGGATCAGTGCCCACTGATTCTCCACTCCACCAGAAATGGAACCACTTCTCTTCATTGTGGGGGCATGGTAGCACAGTGGTTAGCACTGCTGCTTCACAGCTCCAGGGTCCTGGGTTTGATTCCCAGCTCGGGTCACTGTCTGTGTGGAGTTTGCACATTCTCCTCGTGTCTGTGTGGGTTTCCTCTGGGCACTCTGGTTTCCTCCCACAGTCCAAAAATGTGCGGGTTAGGTTGATTGGCCATGCTAAGAAATTGCCCCTTAGTGTCTCGGGATGCGTAGATTAGTGGGTATAATATGTAGGGATATGGGGGTAGTGCTTGGGTGGGATTGTGTTCGGTGCAGACTTGATGGGCTGAAGGGCCTCTTTCTGCACTGTAGGGTTGTATGATTTTCTCTGTCTCAATTCTCTCATGATTTTACAATCTCTATTAAATCTCCTCCTCAGCTTCTCTTCCCTGAGGAGACACAGCCTGGCCTCTCTTGTCAATCCACAGAACCAGAGTCTTTCATCCCTTGATCCAATCTCAGAAACATTTTTGTGCCCCCAACCCTAAAACACTCATATCCTTTCTAAAGTTGTCCTTCCCGAAGTCCAAATGAAGACACAACATGCTAGCTGAGCCAGAATGTCATACAATTTTTGTGTGTTTTATAAACTGTGTTTTATAAACTTTCATCATACCTTCCTTACCCTTACATCTTTGGCCCAGATTTTGTTTGAGAAGTCAGGCCCACTTTGGGCACCTTTCAAAGTGATGGCTGGGACCTGGTTTCAGCATTCCCAGTCCCATTCCTGGCACTGTCAATTTTCATTGGCATGACACAAAGGTGCAACTTACAAGAGATCACCACACACTCTTGAGGAGGCAGGGTCCAATTCAGGTGCAGGGGAAATGTTGTGGGGGTGGGAGGTAGGATAGGCATCTCCTAGTCCTCACCCACCTCGACCCACTCTGCAATTTAGTTAGTTCAAAAAATAGTGCATCACTAGGTGAGTGGAAGGGGGCAGTGAAGGTGCACCAAGAGGACAGGGCAAGCACTGAAAAAATGATGGGGACATGGTGGGGGTGTACATCACCTGTGAGGGAGGCTGAAGGGTCTGAGGGGTAGAGAACAGAGTGCCTACCAGCATTTAACACAACTAGATTGAAGCTTGGTGTGGGGGTGGGTGTCATGCGGTCTCTGCTCTGCGATATACATTGAGATGAGCAGCGCCAGGTCCATAGGATCCCTACCGTGCAGAAGGAAGCCATTTGGCCCATCGAGTCGGCACTGACTTTCTGAAAGAGCATCTTACCCAGGCCCCCTCCCCTGTCCCCATATGCCCATAACAACTAGCGTTTGCCATGGCGAATCCATCTAGCCTGCACATCTTTGGATATTAAGGGGCAACTTAGCACAGCCAATCCACCTAACCATTCAAGTCTATCGAGATGAACTAGCTATTCCACCCATGATCAGAAATCAGTCTCGTTGCCAACCACTACATATTTAACCAGAGATTCCACCCTTTATGTGGGTGAAGACTGAGTGAGTCAAGAAACATGGTTAAAAGATATTGGGAAGAATTTTATATTCCACAAGTGGGACTGATTCCCACAGTGCTGTACACAGCCTGGGGCGTGATGTTGTCAGGCTGTGTTTCCAACATCAATACGCTGGTTTGTAATAATACCTTTTACAGCAGAGTTAACAGTTGGAAACACACCTCCATTATCTACATGTGAATTTAACCTGTAATTAAGTTTGGTATCTGCCTAACTGACAGTAGCAATAGGTTTGGAAGAAAATGAAACGCCTTCAGGGTGTGATCTGTGCCATGCAGGGAATTAGTTGTTTTCATGGTCAAACATGTTTGGGCAGGAGTGAAATCTTTACCTGACAGCAGAGTTTCAGTTTTGCTATTAACACATTAGTGATCATCAGGAGGACTCATGTGAATGGGAAGACTATCCTTTTTGAGATTATTTACATCGGAGGCCTTTCCTCTGGTGTGGAGGGTTCTACTGAGTGCTTGGTTTTGTTCCTGGCCATCTCTCAGGGTTCTGGCAACAGAACATTGAGCTCTCAGTTGGAGTCACAGCCACCATCACTGGTAAAGAAGCATAAGGAGCAGGAAGGGGAGACAGAGATGGGCACCGATGGGGGCTCAGGATGCAGCGGTGCTGTATGAAAGGGACCAAGCAACGCCAGAACCTGAGGGCCAAGAGGAACTCAGAGACCCTCAGCAGTCACTAAACCTTTGCTGACATTGGGACCAAGTCCTTCTGACAACGCAGCCTCCCCCCCGTACCACCGGTCCCGCTCCCTAGTGCTAACCAGCTTGGCCCCTCTTCCCAGACAGTACGTACCTGACTGGGCTCCATTCTATTGCCAGTAGTTGGCATTACCTGCCCACTTCATACTGATACTGCATTGGCAAGAACTCAGTCAGTCCTCATTGAACCAAGGGCTGCTTTGGCCCTTCATCCACTTCTCCCCTCACCATTTCATGGCAACGTACATCCAAATATATAGCTTCTCCACGCTAAGGAGTGGGACACTGGTATTTAATAAGAATGATACCTATGTAGGGGTGGGATATTCCAGCCCCTCCCATTAGCAGAATTTTCCAGTCCCATCAGTGGAATCTTCCAATCCTGCTGATGTCAATGGAGGTTGGAGTGGCTGTCGGCATCCACCGCAGGGGAACCTGCCGCAGCAGGGCTGGACAATCCCAGCCAAGGTTTGGAGACATTGGGTGGGATATTCCAGTCATTCCCGCTGACAGGATCCCAATTCCTGAAGGTGGAGGATGAGAACAATGGGATAAACCCCTGACATTGGACAGGGTCAGGGGATTCAGCAGAGGAATAGTCTTGTGGAATCTCTGCAGAAATCCAGGATATGTGCAGTTTTTAGTCCTGCAAGATGGAGTGTTTCACTTTTAGTTAATGGGTGGCATTTTCTGCACCCAAGTAGGGACAGTGGGAGGACCAGAAGATTCCGTTACCACCCCCATAGCAGGCCACCTCCAGTGTCGCAAAAACCCTACTTGGGTGCAGAAAATGCCAACCATTAACTAAAAATGAAACACTCCATCTTGCAGCACTAAAAATTGCACATAGCCTGGATTTCTGCAGAGATTCCACAAGATTATTCCTCTGCCGAATCCCCTGACCCTGTCCCATGTCAGGGGGTTGGATGTGACCATGTTCCCCATACTCATTGGATGGCATGAAGGCCTCTAACCTGCCCATGCCATTAATCAGTTGAAACTTGGATGTTATCAGGCACATTCCAATGGCTTAAGCAGAAATTGGATCACCCACAAATCCCAAGTCTGGAACCTAATTTCAACACTGTTAATGAGCCAATCTTCTGATTTGACAACTAACCACTTGCACATTCCAATGGGAATCACTGGACAAGAATTAGACTGGGATCCTGACACATCTGTTCACTGTACACACTGGAGTCTGGGAATATATCTAACTGTACACTGTACCCAGTCTGTAATATCTGTTCACTGTACACACTGGAGTCTGGGAATATATCTAACTGTACAACGTACCCAGTCTGTAATATCTGTTCACTGTACACACTGGAGTCTGGGAATATATCTAACCGTACACCATACCCAGTCTGTAATATCTGTTCACTGTACACACTGGAGTCTGGGAATATATCTAACCGTACACCATACCCAGTCTGTAATATCTGTTCACTGTACACACTGGAGTCTGGGAATATATCTAACTGTACACCATACAGTCTGTAATATCTGTTCACTATACACACTGGAGTTTGGGAATATATCTAACTGTACACCGTACCCAGTCTGTAATATCTGTTCACTGTACACACTGGAGTCTGGAAATATATCTAACTGTACACCATACCCAGTCTGTAATATCTGTTCACTGTACACACTGGAGTCTGGGAATATAACTAATTGCATACCATATCCAGTCTGTCATATTTGCCAACACAGAATGATGAGATAAATGGCGAGTCCAGTTGTAAAGGTATCTGTCCACCTTCCCCTGTCTAACATATTTACAATGATTTTTTTCATTTCCCACAGGCCCAACCTCCCTGACCCTGGACCCAAGCACAGCACATTACAGCCTCAAGATCAACAAAGACCAGACCACCGTGTGCTCCACCATCAAGATAAAAATGTCTGGTAATAACACAAAGGCATTTGACAAGGCTCCGTATGTCCTGGCATCGGAGGGATTCACTTCAGGGAGACACTTCTGGGAGGTAGAGGTCAGGGACAAGACCGCGTGGGTCCTGGGTGTGACCAAAGAGTCAGCCAATCGGAAGGGAAAGATAGAGCTGGGGTCTGAGAATGGTTATTGGGCTTTATGGCTGAGCAACGATGGCAGCTACATAGCCTCAGAAAGCCCATCGGTCACCCTAACCCTCAACGTGAATCCCAGGACCATCACGGTTCACCTGGACTATGAGGGGGGTCAAGTGACCTTTTACAATGGCAATGACATGTCCGTGCTCCATACTTTCACTGACACCTTCACTGAGAAACTCTTCCCTTTCTTCTCCCCTGGAAAGTATGTTAAGCATGAAAACAGAGCAGCTCTGATGGTGTGGCATTAACTGCCCTTTCAAAGGACAGAGAAATAGATCATCTCTCACACAGCAACTGTGAGAGACTGGAAACAGCATCAGTGAAGCCGCTTGGCAATAAATGGTGAAGGGGGTGGGTAAATGGGTTTGCGGAGGATGTGGGTGGGGGGGTGGGGGGGGGTCGCTGAGAATATAGGGCTGATCAGTTGTCATTTTACTCTTGCTCTTGGCTTGAGATCATGCATTTTAACATAGGCTGTTGTGCAAGGTGGAGAGATTCCAGTGTGAGGGTGCCAATTGTCCAATCCGGAGCTCTAATCCTTGGGAGAGGCTCTGCTGGTCTCTTGGAAAACACAATCCATATTACAAATCCCGGCAATGTCACCAACTGTCAGGAAAACTGAAGTAGCAGGATCCCGGAGCCACATCACACTGTTCTCACCAAGGCAAAGGATATTAATGGTGTAATACACCAAACAGTACTGGTGGAGATCTACAACATCACAATCTGCGACACCGAGCTATTTGGGAGGCTTCAGCAAGTCAGAACAAACCATGAACAGAAAGAGAGATTTTGTTAAGGGGTTATTGAGGGACAGTCCAGCATTTTCAGATAAAGGAATGGATTTTTGGAATCAGAGGTTTTTCTTATTGTCTTTAAAACCACTGAAAATTGTTCATCAACTTGTAGTTATTGTTTTATCTTAATGTGGTACATTTCTTCTATATAATAAATGCTGAAAGTTTATAAAGGCAAAATCTGTGTCTGGAGTTTCTTATTAGCAAAAATGGTCACTAAATTAAATGGAACATTTCAATCCAATTATACTGAATAAAAGATCAATTAGGGGGAGGAATTTGAAAATGTTTTATTCATTTTATGGGATGTAGCCTGTGATCAGTGGCAAACTGGGCTCAGTATTTATTACAGATCCCTATTTGCCTCTTCATATCAGAGGGCACTTCTAGAGTCAATCACATTGCTGTGGGTCCAGAATCACATGTAGGCCAGACCGGGTAAGCTGCTGACTTCCTTCCCTAAAGGACATTCATGAACCAAACGGACCTTTAAGACAATTAATTCATGGTCAACATCAGACTTTTAATTCCAGATTTTTACTGAATTCAAATTTCACCATCAGCTGTGGTGGGATTCGAATCCTGGCTCGGACGATACTGCCCAATCAGCTCTGCACGTGGGGGTGTGGGCTGGGGTGGTCTACCATTGGAGGCTGTGACCCAGAACGTGTATAATCAACATCAACCTTCAGCATTTTTGACCTGGAGATACTCGCAGCACTTCAAAGCATTTGTGCATCTGTTTGTTTGAACTTTCTCCGAAATGTCCATAGTTTGCCACTGATCACAGACGGTTTTCACAGAATCACAGTATTGTTATAATGCAGAAGGAGGCTGTTTGGCCCAGTGTCTAAACCCGCTGTCCCAATGAGCACCATGACTTGGTGCCATTCCCCTGCCTTTTCCTTGTACATGATGTGGAGATGCCAATGTTGGACTGGGGTAAGCACAGTAAGAAGTCTCACAACACCACGTTAAACACCTCTTCGACTTTAATCTGGTGTTGTGAGAATTCTTACTCTATTTTCTTTGTACCTCTGCACATTGTTTCTAGTCAAATAATTATCGAATGCCCTCTTGAATGCCTCAATTAAACATGCTCCACCACACTTCCAGGCAGTGCATTCTAGGCCCTATCTACTCCTTGGCTGAAAAAGTTTCTACTTCAACAGTAAAAAGTTTTCCAGATCTTATCAGGGAAGATTATTTCTGTATGTTTGTCTCCAGTGATGTCTGAAGCAAGCAAGTGAGGGAAAGGGCAGGGGAGTAGGGTTGAATCAGCCCCTCAATTTGATGAAGAATCTCTGTGTGCCCTCCTCTGAGCTGTGCCCAGCTGAGGAGAAGATGAGGCCACTGTCTGTAAGTTGTTCAATGTGGGAAGAGGTTGTTGCAGAGTCCAACAGCATTGGGATAGTAGGTGCACTTGGAAGACCTCCAAGTGCACCTCAATGGCTTCCTGAGTGTGAATAAATCCTCAATATGTATATTCATGTACCAGGAAGCTACAGGATAGCATTGCGATTGCTGGAACCATGTAGTGCTGTGAGGCAGTCTAAGGCTGCATGTTGCAGCAATGTCTGTATGCACTTATTGCTTTGATCTGGGTGGAGGGTAGGGTTTTGCGAGCCTGTGCAGGATAAGTGTATTGACAGGACAGTGGCGTGGGTCTGACATTCTATGCTGAATAACGCTCAGAGATATGGGGTGGGATTTTACGGCCTTGTTCAACTCGAGATCAATGGACCTTCCCATTGTTCGCTCTTCACCTGTTCCAATTCCCGTAGGAGGCAGGGTGGTAGAATTCCTGCGATGCTGTTCACACATCTGTGAGACTGGGGCTTCATGACCGACTGGAACTGCTGTCTTAACAAGGCATCCTCTCACATCACTGAAATCCATGCAATCATATCAAGGGCCTTCAATCTGAAATTCACCATGTCCTCTCCACTCACCCTCAGATCTGTGGCCTCTATCTAGCTTGACTTTGACAGCTACAGGCAATGAATGACCCCCTATGCAGTTCAACAAGATGTCTCATAAAAGAAGTAAGGCTTTTGGCCCATCAAACCTGCTCCTCCACTCAATGAGGCTGATCTGATGTGATAATCCTGAATTCCATTTTCTTGCCTTATCCCCATAACCCTAGATTCCCTTAGAAATTAAAAATCTGTCTATCTCAGCCTTGAACACACTTAATGACCCAGCCTCTACTGTAATGACTCAGTCCTCTGCAGTAAAGAATTGAATAGATTGCTCTTCAACTCTTTACCCCGTTTACTCGAAGATTATGTCCTTCAGCCTGAGGCTCTCCCACCAGTAGAAACAACCTATCAGCATCGACCCTGTCAAGCCCCCTGAGAATCCTATATGTCTTAATAAGATCTCCTCTTATTCTTCTAAACTCCAGTGAGGGAAAGGCCCAAACTACTCAATCTCTGCTCATAAGAAAATCCCCCCAAACCCAGGATCAACACAGTGAACCTTCTCTGGACTGCCTACAATGCCAGCATATCCTCCCTTAGATAAGGGAACCAAAGCTGTCCACAGTATTCCATCATGTCACAGAGTGATGAGATTGTGGCTCTTGAGAGTCTGAGTGTCCTCTGGCCTTGTGTTTCAGACATCTGCAGACATCTCACTCTCTGCCTATAAAACCAAGGGGCTGCATAAATCTTTCTGTGCCTCCTTGAGGTATTCATGATGGTTTAATCTCCCTCTAAGTCTGTCGCAGCTGTGGTATCATCATGTGCCATTTACATGTCCTGGCCATCTTGATGTGCCCTCCTTCCTCTTACTTTCCTCCTCATTCTCCTCCCCTCCTCACAGACGAATGTTTCTCTCATAGGCACTGCCAACCCACATCTATTTAAAAGACTAAGGTGATGATTGTGGTTTAATTGGATCTGCCTGCAGGAGGAATAAATCCTCTGGATAAAATAATCTTCAAATGCCAACTCTGCTTCTTAGTCATAGAGTCTTGCAGCACAGTGAGATCCTTTGGCCCATCATATCTGTGCCTGCCATCAAACATCTATCTATTCTAATCCCATGTTCCCACTCTTGGTGTACAGCCTTGCATGTGATGCCATCTCAATTCCTCATCTAAACGCTTCTTAAGTGTTGTGAGCGTTCCTGCTTCTACCACCCTTTCAGGCAGCGAGTTCCAGATTCTCGCCACCCTTTGGGTTAAAACGTTTTTCCTTAAATCCCCTTTAAATCTCCTGCTCCTGACCTTAAATCTATGAACCTGATTATTGACCCCTCTACTAAATGGAATGGTTTCTTCCTATCCACCCTATCTCTATCTCTTATAATTTTGTACACCTCAATCAGGTTCCTCAGTCAGCCTTCTCTGCTCTAAGAAAAACAACCCCAGTCTAACCAATCTCTCTTCATAGGTGAAACTCTGTAGCTGAGGCAACATCCTGGTGAATTTCCACTGCACCCCCTCTAATGCAATCACATCCTTCATGTTTGAAGAACTAAGAATCTAGAGACTTGAGTTCTTATTCAAAGTATTTCCAGCAGGCACAGATTTCTGAACAGCTAAGCTGAAACTCAGAGTTCAGATATACCCTTTAAACACACACTAACAAACCACTTAATTTTCAAACAAAAGGGAAATAGGCTTGGTGTGAAACAAAATCAGTGAGCATAGTTTTCCAGAAAGGTCACAGGCCTCCAAACATTAACACTTGTTTCTGTCTCAAGAGATGCTGCTAGACTTGCTGAGTTTATCCAGCAATGTTTGCTTTTACCTGCTAGCACTTTATTACTTACACCACATTTTATTCCAGTCAGTTGGATTTTTATGAGCTTAACCAACTCATTAGATGAGATTTAAATAAAGTGGCTGGGCTCCCAATTTTTTAGACCCACCTATCTGCCATATTACCTGGATCTGGCATGATGACATTAGGAATATGACACAATATCATTGCGTCCTGTAATATGTCAGTTGGGTGCCTGAAGCACCTATTTTCAGAGCATGTTAGTCAGCCTGACACTGAAGATTGATATTACTTTGTGATTTTTGCCCCTATATACAATACGAAGTAACAGCAGTACAATGTTTCTCCCACTTGACGAGGATTTTGGAGGTCTCTTTACAACTACAGGTGCATCAGTAAGTACAGGATATAGATTTGACATAATAGACCTACAAATCCATGGGAATAAGGAGTTTTTTTTTCCTCCACGGAGTAAATTTGTAACTGTAGGGATTCTCTGCCAATATCCTTTTTTTGGACTGTCACATTGCTAATTCCACAGACTAGTGTATCTCGCAATATGAGGGATGGCATGGTAGTACAGTGGTTAGCATTGCTGCCTCACAACTCCAGGGGCCTGGGTTGAATTCCAGTCTTGGATGACAACCTGTATTGAGTTTGCACATTCTCTCCCGGTCCTCCACGTGCTCCAGTTTCCCCAAACAGTCCAAATGTTCAAGTTCAGTGCCAAGCTAAATTTCTCCTTAGTGTCCAAGAATGTGTAAGTTAGATGGATTAGCTATGGTAAATGTGCAGGGTTGTGGGGATAAGTAGAGGGAGGGTCTGGATGGGATGCTCTTTCGGAAAGTCAATGCAGACTCAATAGACCAGATGGCTTCCTCCTGCACTGTTGGGATTCTTTATTAGGATAGGCATTCAAAAGGCATTACAGTTTGAGGATGAGGGACTGAGGGCTGAGGTGACGAGAAATTTCTTCATTTGGAGGGTGGCGAATGTGTGGCATTCACTACAACTAAAAACAGTTTAAGCCAAAACATTGTGTAATTTCACAAAGTTAGATATAGCTCTTGGGGCTAAAGGGATCAAGGGATATGGGGGGAAGGGGGAGGGATCAAGATATTGAATTTGATGGTCAGCAATGAACAAAATGAATGGTGGGGCAGGCTTGAAGAACTGAATGGTCTATTCCTGCTTCTGTTTTCCATGTTTCTCTGTCATTCAGGGTAACCTGAATTCACAGTGCTCTGCCAAATTTCCTGGCCTAGTCAGATATTTGGTGACAGATTCCCCAGAGGTCCTGCTGTGTTAAAGCAGTAGTGCTGGAGTATTATGGAGCTTTAGAGGCATGTCTACGAATTCATTAAAGGTTTTAGAGTCAGGTGCATCCGAGTAGGTCAGGCTTTTTATTACACTGAAAGTTGGGACCTCTACATGACATCAACAGGACCACTTTCTGCTTCTCATTCTGCATCCCCCCCACCACCCCCCACCCCGAGTCTTTAATTGAAAATTAATACTGCCCAGTTTCTTGAGTGAACTGGCCTGGTCCGTTCATGATGTACATTCTTCCTTATTGTTCTCTGTCTTCTCTGAAGATGTACCTTCAGGATACAAGTGTGATGGTGGGTCTCAAGTTCTTGCTGGAGACAAAGGCTCAAACATATCTCTTCATCAGAAACTTCTCACATTCTCCCAGAAAGTTTTCTGGCATTCAGCCAATGATGTAACTGGAAGAAAATCACATTGTTTGATCCTGGCCAACGGAGTTACTCGTAAACAATTCACCAATGTTTCCACCAAGTTTTATGTAAATTACATAGCTTTGCTATATATGGTAACAATGTGACTAGCATAGACCAAGCAACTATCCTTATTCGGTCAACAGAGGAAGTGTGAGTTCAAGGCCAGTCATGAAAAACTGCAGCTTTCTGAACTATATCTGTTTTTGATTATAACTTGACCAAAAATCCCAGGATTCTTAACACTTATTGATACAATTTCTCTTACAGGTAATATTGTTGTTATTGTTGCTGTAATCATTGTGATAGTCGGCACTCTGACCACATAATCCGCTGCAGCAGGATCAGAAAACCCCACTCATGGATGAGGTTGAAGAATTCTGGCCAAGATCAGGCGAAAGTGAATAGGGAGCAGCTATTTGTCTGAAGATCCACATCAAAACAGTGGGAGTCATTCAAAAATGGAATACCAACATGCAAAGGTAAAGGGTAGCACTAGCAGCTCCAGAGAATCTTGGCAGTCAAGGAATATACGGCATTCGATAAGAAAAAAAGAGTGAAGATTGCGGCAGATTCAGGGAGCTGTAGAAAAAGACCAGTTTAGTGCGATGTAGGTCCATTCAAAAGTCAGCAGGGAAGAAGCTATTCTTGAATCAGTTAGTACATGACCTCAGACTTTTGTGTCTTTTTCCCAATGGAAGAAGGTGGAAGAAGGTGGAAGAGAGAATATCCAGGATGCGCAGGGTCCTTTATTATGCTGGCTGCTTTGTCAAGGCAGTTGGAAGTGTAGACAGAATCAATGGATGGGAGACAGGTTTGCCTGATGGACTGGGCTACATTCACAACTCTTTGTCACTTCGTGCCGTCTCCAAGCTATGATACAACCAGAAAGAATGCTTTCTATGGTGCATCTGTAAAAGTTGGTGAAAGTTGTTGCTGAGATGCCAAATTTCCTTAGTCTTCTGATGATAAGCAGTCCTATTTCCACAGCTGTACCAAGGATAAGATCAGTCATGATCTAACTGAATGGTGGAGTAAGCTCGAAGAGCTAAAGTCGCCTACTTATGTTCCTAAAATCCTATGTTTCTATGACCTGGAGGTCGGATTCCCTCAAAGTTACCGTCAAATTTCGTTTTCCAAATCCCTGATGTTCCGCTCATATTCCGGTGAGGTTGACGAGTCGTCAGTTATCATTTTCCACAACTTAGTTTATTCCCAGCGTCGACAGACTCCCTTACTTCCCAAGAATAGTTGCAGAGATGCCGAGTTGATGGCGTCCGGATTATCCACAAGGCATGGCAACAGTGAAACTGCACTATCCCAACTTGCAGGGGTCCGGGAGCGCATGTGCAGCGTTGGCAGAGACAAGGCGGAGGGGAGGATGGCGCGCATGCGGCATATTGCCGGCGGCCGGCGCTGTTGTGGGACGAGTGCACAGGCGCGAGATGCCGGCGGTAGAAATGACCTGGTGCGCATGTGCGAGATGGCGGCGGCCGGCCCTGTTTGTGTCTGGTGCGCAGGTGCAGGGTGCCGGCGGCCGTCAGTGCCGGCGGATGTGGATCTTGGGTGGCGAGAGGCCGCGGGAAAGGCCGAGGCCGCGGAGCCTGTTCCCGGAGCAACATCGCCGGAGAGGGAAGGAAAGCCGGAGGATGGTGAGGTAAGGGGAGGGTAAGGGAGAGAGCGACCTCGGCCCAGAGACATTGTTTCCTCTTCGTCCAAATCGCACAAATTCCACTCCTTCCCGTGGCAGTGCTCCCCTTCCCTGATCCCAGCGATTCCCTGATCCCAGCGATTCCCTGATCCCAGCGATTCCCTGATCCCAGAGATTCCCTGATCCCAGAGATTCCCTGATCCCACAGATTGTCCTTCCCAGATCCCACAGATTCCCTGTTCCCGGGTCCCAGGGGACACCACCCCCCCACCTTCCCCAGTCCCAGGGGACACCCCCCCCCCCCTTCCCCGGTCCCAGGGATTGCCTGCCCCCCTCCCTCCCTCCCTGCCCTAGGGCTTGAAGGATCAACACTCCGAAAGTTTGTGATTTCAGATAAACCTGTTGGACTATAACCTGGTGTCACAAGACCTCTCATCTTGTCCACCTTGGTCCAATACCAACATCTCTATATCATACTCCTGATGTGGTCTCACCAATACCTTGCCCTACTTTTATATTTCAACCCCCTTGAAATAAGGGCCAACATTCCATTCACCTTCCTGATTCCCTCTGTACCTGTGTACTGTGTTTCATAGACAAGTATCTCCAAGTCCTTTTGTGCAGAAGTTTTTCTCCATTTAAATAATATATTTTTTTGCTGTCCCTTTTAAATGATCAACTTCACATTTTCCCGCGTTATGGCCCATTTGTCCACTTTTTGTCCACTCTTAACCTCCCAGTATCTCTCTGTAAACTGTATCCCTCTTGCAACTTACCCTTCCACCTATTTTTGAAGTCTACAAATTTGTTACAGTACATTTACTTCCTTCCTCCAAGTCATCAATATATATTGTAAACAATTACAGTCCTAACGTTGATCCCCATGAAACCCCAATGATTGCCAACCAATGTCTTCTTTTCCTTGCTTTCTTTTTTCACCTGCACCCAAATTAAGTTGATATCATCCAAGTCTGGATCATCTCTCATAATTGACCTCATTTCATCTTTTATTAACAGTGCTACCCCACCAAATTTTTTTTTCCTCTGTTTCTGAAAGGTCAAATATCCCTGGATATTAAATTCCCCATTTTGATCTTTTAATCGTGTCTCCATGATGGCTTTGCGATCATATCCATTTATTCAATTTGTAACATTAGTTCATGTTATTTATTCATTAGTTATTTTGAATGCTTCGTGCATTAAAATACAAAGCCTTTAGGTTTGCTGTTTTGCCATTTTTAATCATCCTAACTTTTCTTTGTACTGTGGCCCTATTTGCCTCTCTCCCTTGATTACCCTGTCTACTGTTTTCTTTCATTTTAGTTTTCTTACTTTTGTTACTGTCTTTGCTTTTCTTCCCCTTATCACACTGCTTGGGTTCCTATCCCCCGCCATTTTAGTTTAAACCCTTCCCAACCACATGAACAAATATTCGCCTGAGGACATCAATCCCAATCCTGTCCAGGTGTAACCCATCCAGTTTGTACTGGTACCATCTCCCCCAGAACTAGCCCAATGTCCTAGGAGTCTGAAACCCTTCCTCTTGCACCTCCTTTCCAGCCACGTTTTCATCTGATATACTGCTATTTCTACTCTGACTAGCACCTGGCACCGGTAGTATTCTTTTGGGGTCCTACATTTCAGCTTCCTATCTTCAGCTTTTAGGTACTCATCCCTTTTTTTCACCTCTGTCATTGGTACCATGTTTACCATGCCACTGAGTGTTTGGCCTGCCCCTCCAGAATGTCCTATAGCCGCTCTGGGATAGCCTTGACCCGAGCACCAAGCAGGCAACGTACCATCCTGGAGTATCATTTGCAACCACAGAAACGGCTTTGTATTCCTCTTGCTAATGAATCTCCTAGAACTATTGCATTCCCATACTTTCTTCTCCTCCCCTGTGCTGCAGAGCCAACCATGTTGTAACAAATTGGGCTGTTGCTGCTTTTTCCTGAGATGATGCCATTCACCCCAATAGTAACCAAAACGGTATATCTATTTGCAGAGGAATAGCCACAGGGGATTCTTGCCTACCTAGCCCTCATACTCTCTGCCTGTGGAATCTTAGCCTGCAGTGTGTCTCTATTCACAGGATTCATGATGCATCCATTTTGCAGATGATCCACAGTGTCCCACAGCCGCTGTTCCAGCTCCAAAGCCCAGGTTTGTTTTCAGTAGATGTAGTTGGAGACACTTCCTGCACACATGCTGGTTCTAGGCACTGGAAATGTACCCAGCTTCCCACATGGAGCATGAGGAACACACCATGGTTTTGATCTCTCCTGCCGTTACTTACCCCTTAAAAATTAAACCTTTTAAATCAATTACTCGAGGGCCCTTTTTTCCTGACCCTTGTTACTACGGAATATGCAAACTAACAACTGCAAAAATACATTACCAACTGTAAGCAATAAAAGTAGTAAATATTTACCTGACTTTACCCACTATTAACCAAACAGCTCTTGTAGCCTCTACTGCTGCAGCAGGGCAAAACCACTCTGAAAATTTATGTTGGAAAGTAGGAAAAAAATGCAAAGAGCTTCTCTTCCCCTCTGCATCCAGTTGCCTCTATGCTCTAAATTTCCAATAACCACACTCACTCTGGCTGTGTCTCACTCAGAATGAGGTCTCCCCGCTGCACATGTACAAGCTCACGTTCCATTCTTAGATGTTCTTTCCTCCAACATCTCAGGGATTGCGTTTTCTCTCGCAATCCCAGTGATTCCCTCGCGATCGCGGCCGTTCCCCCTTCCCTCGCGATCGCGGCCGTTCCCCCTTCCCTCGCGATCGCGGCGATTCCCAGGATAGAGTTGTTGAAAATTGTGAAGAGGTTTGACAGGGTAAATAGGAGAGAGATTCCCCACATTACAGGAAGGATGTGGAGGCTTTGGAGAGGGTGCAGAGGAGGTTTACCAGGATGTTGCCTGGTATGCAGGGGAGGTCCTGTGAGGAGAGACTGAGGGATTTGGGGTTGTTTTCACTGGAAAGAAGGCGGCTAAGAGGGGATCTTATAGAAACATATAAGATGATTAGAGGTTTAGATAGGGTGGATGGTGATAGCCTGTTTCCTCGGATGGAGAAAGCTAGCACGAGGGGGCATGGCTTTAAATTAAGGGGGGGTAGTTATAGGACGGATGTCAGGGGCAGGTTCTTTACCCAGAGGGTGGTGAGGGACTGGAATGCCCTGCCTGCTGCAGTTGTAAATGCGCCTAGTTTGGGGGCGTTTAAGAGATTGGTAGATAGGTTTATGGACGAAAAGGGATTGGTTTAGATTAGTGGGTCAATTTTTTTTTTAAAAATAAGACTGGTCGGCGCAACATTGTGGGCCGAAGGGCCTGTTCCGCGCTGTAATGTTCTATGTTCTATGTTCTATGAGATGGATCAGCCATCACAGGAGACAGATTTAAGATTATCCTGTTTTAACCCTTCACCCTGCATATTTACCATGGCTACTCCACCAACCTACACGTCTTTTGGGCACTACGGGACAATTTACCATGCCCAATCCACCTAACCTGGGAAAGCAAATGCAGTGTTAGCATTCGTGCTGAGAGGACTAGAATATAAGAGCAGGGATGTACTTCTGAGGCTGTATAAGGCTCTGGTTAGAGCCCATTTGGAGTATTGTGAGCATTTTTGGACCCCATATCGAAGGAAGTATGTGCTGGCTTGGAAAGAGTCCAGAGGAGGTTACAAGAATGATCCCTGGAATGAAGAGCTTGCCTTATGAGGAATGGTTGAGGATTCTGGGTCTGTACTCGTTAGAGTTTAAAAGATTGAGGGAGGATCTTATTGAAACTTATAGGATACTGCGAAGTCTGGGTAGACTAGACGTGGAGAGGATGTTTCCACTAGTAGGAAAAATTAGGACCAGAGGGCACAACTTCAAGCTAAAGGGACGATCCTTTAAAACAGAGATGAGGAGGCCTAACCTTTGGACTGTGGAACACCCAGAAGGATACCACGCTGACAAGGGGAGAACGTGCAAACTCCACACAGTCACACAAAGCCAGAATCGAACCCGGATCCCTGGCACTGTGAGACAGCAGTGCTAGGTACTGTCAGACAGCAGTGCTAGGCACTGTGCCACCTTTACTTGTTTATTTATACCTTTTTATTTAGCAAATTAGGCCTCAAAATGCAGTAAGTAATGTGCAATATTCTGGGCAGCACAATTAAGTAGTAGGTCCTGCCTTAGAACAGTTTCAGAGGACATTTACAAGGATGAGAGACTTCAGTTAGGTGGACACATTGGAGATGGTGGCCCTGTTCGCCTTAGACTGGACAAGGGTACGGGGAAGAAATGAGGTAGTGGAGAGGAAACGACCTAAAGGCGAACCATATTGGACTCGAAACATTAACCCTGTTTCTCTGTCTGCAGATGCTATCCGAGCTGCTGAGGTTTTGTTCCAGCGCTTTCTGCCTTTTGACTTTCGGTTCGGAGGAAGTTTGATTTGAGGTGACCCAAGTTCGGAGGGGTTTCGGCAGAGCAAGTCAGGAGGAACTGTTTGTCCTGGCAAGTGAAATGGTAACACCGAATTCAAAAAATAATTGGTAAATGAACGGGAGAGAAAAGGAGAAATGTTTGTGCATGGGAGGTCATTGTGCAAGTGTGGCAGAAGCAGATTCTGTAGAAAGTCTCAAAAAATCACTGGACATCCATTTGAAGAGAAGTAATTATCTAGAATGAGGTGGGGGGGTGCAAAGCTGGGGCATGAGATCAAATTAAACAACTTCAACGAGCTGATATTGACCTGATGGGCCAAATGGCTTCCATCTATCTTCTAAGATACACTTGTACATTTTTGTTTAAATTCTTTGACAAGAATGCCAGCATTTACTGTCCAAAAATATGCGGGTTAGGTTGATTGGCCATGATAAATTGCCCCTTAATGTCAGGGGGATTAGAAGGATAAATATGTGGGTTTACAGGATAGGACAGGACCTGGGTGGAATTGTCAGTGCAGGCTTGTTGGACCAGATGGCCTCCTTCTGCACTATAGATTCTATGATCCTCAGTTCCCTTTGAACTGAGTGTTTCGCTTAGTCATTTCAGAGGGTATTTTAAGAGTCAACCAAATTGACGTGGACCTGGAGTCGCATGTAGGCCAGAACCCAGTAAGGATGGCAGATTTACCTCCCTAAGGATGGAGTTTTATTGACAATCGATGATAGCTTCCGGATCACTTGACAAGCTTTCAATTTTAGATTTTATTAAATGAACTTAAGTCCCACCACCTGCTGTGGCGAGATTTGAATTCGTATCTTCCTCCTCATCCTCTTCCCCCTGCCCCCCCGCCCACTCTTTCCAGGCTCACTGGGGTAAGATCCAGCAATTTCACTTGGACGTACTTTCCTCTTCAATAAAATATGTTGGTTGGACAAGGGTGGGATGGGAATCTCTGGATTATTGGTGATAATATCAGATTATTACCAATAATCCAGTAAGGAAATCGGGAGAAGCTTTTTTTATCGAGAGAATGGTGAGAGTGTGGAATTCACTAACACATTATATGCCTGAAGTATTGATAAATTTAATGGGAAGCTGGATCAAACCATGAAGGAACAAGGAATAGATTATATTGATAGGGTGAGATGACGTGGCACAGAAGGTGATTTGTATGTATGCATTTGAATGTATTCAAGAGGCGGCTGGATATAGCACTTGGGGCAAATGGAATCAAAGGTTATGGGAAAAAAGCAGGAATAGGCTATTGAACTGGATGATCAGCTATGATTGTAATGAATGGCAGAGCAGGCTCAAAGACCACCTCCTGCTCCTGTCTTCTGTGTTCCTATGTATAAGCCATAGATAGACAAGTTGACCCAAATGGCCTGTTTCTATAGGCCCTATATGCTTCAGTGTAAAGTTAGCCCAGCTGAACGAATGGTGAATGAATCTTTGATGCTTCTCGCTCTTTTTCACCAGGAATCTCAGTTGGAACATTCCTCAGTGCTGATGGCTGTTGAGAGATCTGGGTGAGGGCACTGAGCGCATGACCGGGTCAGACACTGTCTCGGTCATTAGTAATCCGCCGCTCTTTTGACAAGGTAACTTGATTTATGCCCCTCTTATCTCAGTGTAACTATTGGAAACATTCTGGTGGCCATCTTGGGCAGTTTGTGGGTGGCCATGTTGATCCTGGAATTGTGGGTGAATATTTTCCGGCTGATTATCCCAACTGCTCCCAACCCACGTGTGCAGTGGCGGTAGCAATATTGGGAATGACTGTGTGCACATTTGGACCCGGAGCAAGTCCTGGTCATGTTGCACAGGGTTGCCAAATCTTTTGCCAGAGCTCCATTGCATGCCCACTTTCTTCCGAGTGTCTTCCTGTCGGGTGACCACCATTGGTCGGCCCATGTGCCCATCTGAGCTGAGCGTCATTTTTACGACCAATTGGAGAGCAAACAGATTATTCAGGACCTGATTGGATGACTCTTGGCTGCCAGTCAGGCAACCAGCTTTCCTGTAAATAAATCATCAATTCTTATAAATAATGGGCAAAAGCGTTCAAGGAAAATAGCGCAGCACAATTTCTTTGTGATTCTGATTTTGCTCCTAGTTTGCGTGCTGCCTTGTCGTGGTGATGAATCTTCAATGCCAGGAGTCACCAGGGCAATCAGGAGCATTAGTAATCAGATGGCATTGGCAGCCTAGAGGGCATGGAGTCAGACTGGCAACCCAATCCAACACTGACCCTCCTGCCTGCTCCTCACTAATTCTAGCATTCTGTTTCTGAATGCCTGTCTGATCTGCCTCTCCTGTGGTTTCTTCAGATTTCCTGCTGTCCTGTTTGACTGGCCCTCCCGAGAGTGGGGGGGGACAGGGAGGTGCAAGGCGTGGGGCCACCATGTCCCAGACGGTGGGGTTTCGAGTGGGCGCCGAGTTTGCATCATACAGTGAGCTGCATCGCGAGTTCCGGCGCTACCAGCGGGACTGCGCCGTGCAGCTGTGGACCCGGCACTCGCGGACCATCGAGGCCCAGAGGCGGAGGGCGCCCAAGCGGCCCATGAACGACGCACTCAAGTTCGCCGAGATTGACTACGCCTGCATTCACGGAGGCAAATTATTCAGAGCCAAAGGGACCGGGAAACGGACAAACCAGAGGTGAGGAGGTTGCCTGCTTTTCCAAAATTGCCCAGCTCACTGTGTCGCTGAATAGCTCCACTTGACACAGCGCAATCCTCACTCTGATTGTCTATTTCACACAGTAATATATTCCGATCCGGGCAAGGTGGAAGCAAGTACTATTGTAGCTTCCAAAAGAGGTGTGGATAACCACTTAAAGACCTTAAGACATGGAAGCAGGAGGTCATTTGGCCCATCGAGTCTGCTCCGCCATTAAAAGGGGAGAGACAAATTCTAGGGTTATTGGAAACGTGCTATAGAATGGGGATATTCGGATTGCTCTTTCAGAGAGCTAGTACAGCCATGATGGGCCAATTGGCCTCCTTCCCTGAGAGAGGTTGGGGGGGAGGAGGGGGCAGACGGTGGGGCAACAACCTCCTTTGCGTCACCCCCGCCACCTGCCAACTCCCAGCCACAGAGGAGGAGACTGAACCAAAGAGCCCCTCACTCCAAACTAGCCTGTGGCGCAATACATAGCATGCCTGTTTCTGACTGAGAAATTTGTGAGTTTGAGTCCAGCTCCCATGACTGGAGCAAAAGCCTCGGCTGACAACTTCAACTCCGTGCCATACAGAGGGAATGCTGCACTGTTGAAGGTGCACTGTTGAAGGTGCACTGTCTTTCAGATAAAGTGACCCCGATGCCCAGTTGGGTGGATGTGGAAAGATCCCATTGTACTAATTAAAATAGTGGGAGAAATATGTCCAATCTCCTGGCTCATGTTAATCACTGAACCAACCTAACTGAAACAAATAATCTGGCCATTATTGCATTCCTGTTTGAGGGAGCTTGTTGCCGTAAAAATGTTGCTACAATTCCAACATTACAACCATGACCACATTTCAAAGGAGAAATTAGCTGCATAGTGCTTTATGCAAGGAAAGATAAATTACTTCTTTCACTCCTGCTAGCCAGTCCATGTGTAAAATAGCTGCAAGGATGCTACATTTGTTTTGACTTTAGTCTGTTGACAAATTTTAGAGCCATAAAAAAGTTCCTGTACAGAAAGAGGCCAATTCCCCCATCCCGTCTGCACTGGCCACAAAAAGAGAAGAAAGAAAGCAGAAACTCATTTTAATCCCATTTGCCTGTGCCAGGTCCAAGGCTTTGCAGGTTCCAACTCTTCAGATGCAGATCCAGGCTCCTTTTAAATAAGTTGAGTGTTTCAGCCTCAACTACCAGTTTAGGCAGTGAATTCCAGAAGCCCACCACCATCTGGGTAAAAAAAGTTGTTCATCATGTCCCTTCTAATCCTTCGAACAATCATCTTAAATCATTGAGCCCTCAGCTTAGGGGGAATGTAGCCTTTCCTCTCCACCCTTCTGGGCCCTTCATCATTTTGTACACCTCCATTAGATAACTTCTTAGCCTCCTCTGTTCTAAGGAAGACAGCCCAATCTCTCTTCATAGCTGCAATTTCAAAGCCCTGGCACCATTCTTGTAAACCTCTTCTGTACTCAATTATGTGTTTCCTGTGATGTGGTGACCAGATCAGTGTATACAATTCCAGTTGAGAATAGAATAGTCAGAGCATAGGAGGAGGCCATTTGGCCCATTGTGCCCACGCTGGCCTCTGCAAAATCAACTGTCTGAAGTCCCCTGCCCCATGTTGTAGAGCTGCAAATACTTCCTACTCGAACGATGGTCCAATTCCCTTTCCGAGGCCAGAATTAAATCTACCTCCACCTCACATACCAGCAGTGCATTTCCTGAATACGCGCTGTATGGAATAAGTTTCCGCATGTCAATCTTTGATTCCTTTGCCAGCCACCTTAACTCGGTGCCTCCTATTTCTTAATCCTTGTGTCTGTCCCTATCCGCTCATCCCTTATGGTATTGCACAGGGCTCTCAGCCTCTTTTTAAAGAGACATCCTCGGCTTCTCCAATATATCCACATCGCTGAGGTCCGCTATCCTGGAATTTTGGAGGTCACTGTGCACTTGTGAAGCCTGTTCCCCACCCATAGTCTGCAAATTCAAGACTGGTTATGGTAATGGGAGGAGGTGGGGGGGAGGTGGTGGGACTTGATTTGCAAACAGTCAGACCAGATCACATGTATTCTAACTGGGTTTCACATTTTTGCTGCCAGTAAACAGGAATTTAGTGACATTCCTATGGAATGTAAGAATTGGGAGCCAAGGTAGGCCACTCTGTTCCCTTGAGCCAGCTCCTCCACTCAATGAGATCATGGCCGAACTGACTGTAACCTCTTGCCTAACCCTAAGGACAAGGCATCGCAAGGGACAAAGGATTGGGCATGAGTCGGATGAGAAGTGGCAGAGCAGGTTGAAATGGGGACATGTCTAATCCCAAAAACCCAATAACCTTTCACCCACTGCCCCCCTCCCCAACTTGTGAACTCAGAATCCACCTTGCTCCACCTTAAAAATGTTCAAAAATTCTGCTTCCACTGCCTTTTTAAGAGTTCCAGAAACTCTCAACCCTCTGAGGGAAATTTAATTTCCTCGCGTCTGACTTAAATGAGTAACCTCTATTTTTAAAAAGTTACCTCCTCCTCCTCCACCATCACCTCCCCTCCCCCCATTCTAGATTCTCCCTCCAGAGGAAACATCCTATCAAAACCCCTCAGCATCTTGTATGTTTCAATCAAGTCACTTCTGACTTTTGTAAACCCTAGTGGACACGAGTCTAGCCTGTCCAATTTTTTCTCACAAGACGGCCATGTAACTGAATGCTGTGGGATTGTGTTCCAATTCAAAAGAAAACTAAATGCTCTTCCTTACACAATGCTACTCATTGTTTGTTGCAGGACTAACAAGACCAAGTGTCCCTGCGTTATTAAAGTCCGCCTCTCTCCTGATGGGGACAAATTTGTGGTGAAGGAGATGATTGAATCACATAACCACACAGTACAGGAGGTAGGTAAAACCCAGTGTGAAAATCCTGACACCGTCACTGCTGTACAATGCATTGCTACCTGCTGCACATCTCCCCCTCTCCCAAGTTCAGGCTGTTGTGAAAAGGTGTACAGGACCTGCAGAGGTGAAAGGTTCTGCTAAACCTCATATTATCACTGGCATTGTGTCTGATTCTGGGCACCACTCTTGAAGAAAGAATTTGTGAACTATTTTCCATTCATTCAAGGGGATGTGGGTGTCGCTAGCTGGACTAGCATTTATTGCCTATCCGTAATTAACCTTGAACTGAATGTCTCGCTAGGCCATTTCAGAGGCATTGAAGAGTCAACTATATTGCTGTGGGTTACATGTAGGCCTGACAGGGTAAGGATGACAAATTTCCTTCCCTAACGGGACATTAGTGAACCAGATGGGTTTTGACGACAATCGACAGTGGTTTCATGGTCAATATTACTAAGACTGGTTTTCAATTCTAGGTTGTATTAATTTAGATTCCATCAGCTGCCATGGTGGGATATGAACCGCTATCCCTTCGACATTAATCTGGGTCTCTCGCTGGTTGTCCAGTGATGTTACCACAATGTCACCCTCTGGGAACGGCTGTACAATTGTAACAAGGATGAGGGACTTCAGTGACGTGGGTAGATAAAAAACATTTGTAGATGGAGACCATTTGGCCCATTCTTTGCATGCCTGCTCTCTGCAAGAACAATGCACTTTCCCCCATCTTTTCTCTGTAGCTCTTGGGGGTTTTTTTGATCTCATTCATTCATGAATGCTACAATTAGACTAGCCTCCACACTCTCAGGCAGACCCTGAGGGATCCTACTCCTGCTCCTATTTCTTATGTTCTTATGTTCTTATAAAGTCTGGTGCAGTGAACCAGATGGGTTCCTGACATTCCTGACAACCTTCAGATGTCACATTTCCATGTTCTTGGAACTAACTAGATCACACCAGTGGAGATTGTGCTTTGCACACGGACACATCTCTGATGTGCCGAATCACAGACAAGCAGTCACCAATGCACAGAGCTGAAAACACGCAGATTCTGATGCATGTAGTCCAACCCATGCAATTATTGGCACATGAAGTGTGCTCAGTCATGGAGGCTGAGTCACCAGCATGCATGCCACCGACATGCCATGTGCATAAAATAGTCACAGACATGCAGATATGGACAGGCAAAGTCAGTGCTTGCTGACTCGCAATCATGCACACACAAAGCTTCACACATACATGTGTATCATACTCTCATGAAAGAACCATGTGTAATGCAGCTCGCTGCCTTGTTAAATATGGTGCATTTAAAAGAGAGCCATAAATGTACAATCATCATTGAACATTTCAATGGGGGGTTGAAAAGCAGTGCCTTTACTCAGTTATATAAAAGCAAAATACCGCTGGAAATGTGACATAAAAACAGGAAATGTTGGATAAACTCAGCAGGTCTGGCAGCATCTGCAGAGAGAGAAACAGAGTTAACATTTCGGGCCCCAGTGACTCATCAGAGCCTTTCATCAGTATGTGATTAGAATATGGGATTCGCTACAACGGAGAGCAGCTGAGTAAAATAGAGGCGCTCAAAGCAAAGCAAGATGAGCACAAGAGGGAGAAAGGACTGGAAAAATATGTTGATGAGATTGGATGACATCCAGTGCAATGTGATACCCTGGTATACAGATCCTCATCTAGATTGCAGTTAATGGAGCCTACTTTCCATAACATCACCCAATCGGCTCAATTGCTACTAAAACCCTCTTCCATATTTTTGCTCCGTCTAGATTCAGCCTGGTGTTCTCCCACGTTCTACCCTCCATAATCTGGCAGTCAGCCAAAATTCTGCTGCCCACACCTTAACTCGCAGTAAATCCCGTTCCCCTATCAGTGCTGTCAACCAGACTACTGGATACGCAGCATCTCGTTTAAAATTCTCATCATTGTTTCCCGATCGGTGGCCTTGCCCCTACCTATCTCTGTAATCTCCTCTTGCCCCATCGTCCCCTGGAAATTTAGTCTGTTGAGAATCTCCGATCTTAATCCATTCATTGCTCACGGCCACACCTTCAGTTGTCTCAGCCTCGAGCTCTGGAATTACCTCCCTGCGCGCCTCTGTTTCTCTCTCTCTCTAAATTACACTCCTCCTTTCAGACTTCTCACTTTGGCTAGGATTTCGTCATCTCATTTTAATACTGCTGTGAGTGGCTGGGTGTCAGATTCTGTTGTACAATACTCCTGTTAAACATTGCAGAGATAAATTACAAGTTCCCATTGTTTAAAGGTTTTCACTCTTCCTAAATTACAGGCAGAACGGGAACGTTTTCCACACCAAAGACGCTTCGACAAAGCGGCACAGAATAACAGAGCAGATCTCACCCCAGAGAACCTGGGGGACGGAGCTGAGCAGGGAATTCAGCAGGAAGATAACCCCAGAGACAAATGGACCACTTGGAAAATGAACCAGACGAACCTTGAGAAAATGGTGCCTGCGTTGGCTTCTGTCAAAGGTAGGTCTTTCGGTGCCGAACTGCCCCAAGCCAGGGATAGCATGCTCCTCCCTCACTCCCCCTACACCAAGGTTAGCAGGCTGCTCCCACACTGTCCCCTAACCCACAGATAGCACATTGCTCCCTGACTGACCCCCCAAGCATAGCATGCTCCTCCCTCGCTGTCCCCTAGCCCAGGGATAGCACACTGCTCCCTCACTGTCCCCTAGCCCAGGGATAGCACACTGCTCCCTCACTGTCCCCTAGCCCAGGGATAGCACGCTGCTCCCTCACTGTCCCCTAGCCCAGGGATAGCACACTGCTCCCTCACTGTCCCCTAGCCCAGGGATAGCACACTGCTCCCTCACTGTCCCCTAGCCCAGGGATAGCACGCTGCTCCCTCGCTGTCCCCTAGCCCAATGATAGCACACTGCTCCCTCACTGTCCCCCAGGGATAGCACGCTGCTCCCTCAATGTCCACTACCTCAGAGATAGCACGCTGCTCCCTCCTCTTCCCCAGGGATAGTACACTTCTCCCTCACTGTCCTCTACCCCAGGGATAGCACACTGCGCTTTACTGACTCCAGGGATAGCACACTGCTCCCTCACTGTCCCGCACCCCAGGGATTGCACGCTGCTCCCTCACTCTCCCCCAGGGACAGCACGCTGCTCCCTAACTATCCCCAACCCCAGGGTAGCTCGCTGCTCCCTCACTGTCCCCCAGCCCGGGAAGGCACGCTGCTGTCTCACTGTCCCCAAGCCTAGGGATAGAAAGTTGCTCCCTGACTGTTGCCTAACCCACCGATAGCACGCTGCTGCCTCACTGTCCTCCAGGAAGAACACGCTGCTCCCTCAAAGCTCATGATCCCAGGGATAGCACGTTGCTCCCTCACTGTCCCTTAGGAATAGCAAGCTGCTCCCTCACAGTCCCCACACCCCATAAATAATACGTTTCTCCCTCACTGTACCCGAGGAATTCCTTGTTGCTCCCTTAATGTCCCTACACCAGGGGGTAGCACGCTGCTCCCTCACTGTCCCCCAGAGATCGCACGCTGCTACTTTCCTGTCCCCCCACCCTGTGAAAACACGTCGCTCCCTCACTGTACCCCAGGAATTCCTCGCTGCTCCCTTAATGTTCCCTAGCCACAGGGATAGCACATTGCTCCCTCACTATCCCATACCAGGGATAGCACGCTGCTCCCTCACTGTCCTGATGTGGAGATGCTGGCGTTGGACTGTGGTAAGCGCAGTAAGAGGTTTGACAACACCAGGTTTAAGTCCAACTGATTTATTAGATAGTAAACTCACAAGCTTTCGAGGTTTGCCGCTTCATCAGGTGAATGGAGAGTTCTGGCCTCAGACAGAGCAGACTGTGTCCTCCAGAAATAGCACGTTGTTCCTTCACTGTGCCCCACCCCAGGGATAGCACGCTGCTCCCTCGCTGCCCCCCACCCCAGGGATAGCGCGCCGCTCCTTCGCTGCCCCCCACCCCAGGGATAGCGCGCCGCTCCCTCGCTGCCCCCCACCCCAGGGATAGCGCGCCGCTCCCTCGCTGCCCCCCCACCCCAGGGATAGCACGCCGCTCCCTCACTCTTCCGTAGCCCAGGGAATGTATGGATTGGGCTACAGTTGTCGGGGAAAGCATGGGCCTGGTTAAGATGCTCTTTTGGAGAGTTGGTGGAGAGTTGGTGCAGAGTCAATGGGCCGAATGGCTGCCTTGTACACTGTAGATGTTCTCTAGACTGAACCGCCTGCATCACTATCCATAGACTGAATGACCTGTATAACGGTATTAATGGGCTGAGTGGCCTGTATAACAGTGAGGATGGGCTGAGTGGCCTGTAAAACAGTGTGGGTGGGTTGAAGTGCTGTTTCCTCCTGGTTCCCTGCTAATAGTGTGGTCTCTTCCTGACAGATGGCAATGTGGTGGTGGTTGTCAGCAAGGCCAATGTGCTGCAGGCCATCTACTTCCAGGACCACAGCATGAAGCAGACGTTTGAGAAGTTCCCCGAGGTGCTGCTGCTGGACTTTGTGCACCGGTGGGAGGGCTTGTGGCTGCCCACTTTCCTGCTGCTGGTGATCGACGGCAATGGGGAGAGCGAGCTGGTGTGCTTGTGGTTCGCGCAGAACGAAGAGCGCGAGACCATCAAGCAGCTCCTGCGCATCTTCAAGCAGAAGAACCCAGCGGCCGAGAGGATCCAGACGGTGATGTGCAGCGGCCGGCCCTACCGCGGGGAGGTGATCGCCGAGGTCCTGCCCCACTCCAAGCTCATCACCTGCCTCTTCCACACCCTGCGCACCTTCCGAACAGACGTCACCACCGACAAGCTACATGTGACTGTCGGACAGCGGTGAGTATTGACATTCCACTCCTGTCTCTGAACCAAGGGCAGGGGAGCTCTCAAACTGCGCCCTTCAGTGAGGGCCTTTATCATTTGGATTAGGGGCCCGGGCTGTAACCAACTTCCGCCATTCTTGTCTGCCTTTCTTTTCCCCCCTGTGCGGACCTCCCGTCCCCTCCATCTTCATCTATATTGGTTAGCACTGCTGCCTCACAGTATCAGCCACCCAGATTGGATTCCTGGCTTGGGTCACTACAGAATTTGCACATTTTCCCCACGTCTGGATGGGTTTCCTCCGGATGCCCTGGTTTCCTTCCACAGTCCAAAAGATGTACAGGTTAGGTGCATTGGCCATGCTAAATGCACTCTGTGTACCCGAACAGGTGCCGGAGTGTGGCAACTCAGGGATTTTCACAGTAACTTCATTGCAGTGTTAATGTAAGCATATTTGTCACTAATAAATAAACTTAAGTTTTTACTGTACGTGGCGAGATGTTGGGGTTGGCTGGGAGCCTGTGTGAGACGGTGCATTTGAGGAGACTGGGTGTCTTTCTTTCTGTCTCCCTGCATCTCTGCCTGCATCACGATATCTGTACCCCTCAGCTATTTATCTGCTTATAAACCTACTGATTTTTAAAAATTCATCACAAGATGCAAGAGTCTCGCTTGGGGCTAACGGGATATGGGGGAAAGGCAGGATCAGGATATATTTAATTAATGATCACCCATGATCAAAATCAATGGCAGAGCAGGCCCGAAGAGCCGAATGGCCTCCTCTTTCTGTTTTCTATGTTCCTGTGGTTAGGCCTGTGTTTATTAACCATCATTAATTGCCATTGAGAAGGTGGTGAGAAGGTAAAGTCACTGCAGCCTATTGTTTCTCTCAATCTTTCTCCTCCTTTCTGTTTACATATCAGCTATCTATTTGTCTTAATGCTTCCACTCTCTCCCAATGTCTCCATTGCTATCTATAATATTTCTAGTCATATCTTTACATCTGCAGAAATATAGACTTGTATATTCTTGCCTTGGTCTGAATCTATATACTGATTTCTGTACCATCTCTATTTCTATTTACCTGTGTATCTAAAATAAAAACCCAAAATGCTGGAAGCGTTCAGCAGATCTCTGGAGAGACAAACATTGCGTAACATCCTTCTTTATAGTTGTTTTGTCTATATTCAGTCTTATTCAAGCTTATTGTTTCACTGTTGTCTATAGCTGAGTCTCCAGCTCTCTCTCCATCAACTTCCTTCGTCTACCTCACTTGCTCCTCTATATTTTTTAAACCATTCATTTTCAGGATGCGTGTGTCGCTGGCTAGCCCAGCGTTCCAGCATTTATTACCCACACGCCCCCTGCCCCCACCACCTTCTTGAATCGTTGCAGTGCATTGGATGTAAGTACATCCACAATACTGCTGCAGTGTGAGTTGCAGTTTTTTGACAACGACAAGAGAAACAATGATGATATAGTTCCATGTCAACATGACGTATGGCTTGGAGTGGGGATGGGGATGGTGTGCAGGGGTGGGTGGGGGGTGGATAGGGGGGTAGACGGGGTGGGGGACAGTTTGGCACACCATGGTGGTGCTCTATATACTGTATATACTATATAATGCATCAGCCGCCCTTGTCCTTCCTAGGTGGTGAAGGTTGTGGGTTTGGAAAGTGCTGTCACAGGAACCTTGGAGAGTTGCTACACTGGGTGATAACGGGACAAGTTAAAGATTTGGGATGAGAGGAGGTGGACCATTGTTGCAGCATTTTAGTGGAGCAGGAGGGAAGCGTGGAAAATGTGGCAATTGAAAAAGGTCAGCATAGCCCCAGAATGCAGTGTTCCAAAGGTAGGAAGACCCCAGAGATGTGGCCCACCCCGCCAGCCATGTCGCTCATGGCTATCCTTCATTTCAATGAAGGATACCTGCTCAGAGTCGCACGTTTCTGTTATGGATCTTCATGTGAGTGAACAGGCTGATTTGCGACTTGCACATGCGGCAGGATGGCCCACAGGTCAAGGGAACCCATGTGGGACAGGAGTGTGGTGTTAGTAACCACCCTGTACACGAGGACTTTTGCTGAGGTGTTGTTGTTGTCAGACACTCGCTATGGTAGTTTGTCAAAGACCGATCCACTGTTGGATCTTCTCGTCATTGGTTGTCCTTTTGAGGGAGGTGGCTGCCAAGATACAGGAAATGTTCATATGTTTCACAGTGTCTCTTTCAACCTACATGAGAGGTGGAATGTTTGGCCGACCAGGTGTGGGTTGATGGATGAGTTTCGTTTTGGCAGCACTCGAGGACAGGCTGAGTCACTTGTGTGCTGAATTGAAGAGATGTGAGAGTGCTTTGCAGATCTGATATGGAGTGGACAATGGCACTGTGGTCCACCCACAAACTGGAGATCATGTCGCTCTCTGGTGGTCAGTTTATTTTTGGTGTGGGCGTATGTAATACTCACACCAGAGGGCAGGTGGTCTTTGATGTGAATAGCCAGCATCTGGTGAATTGTAACCATAATGGGGGCTATCACACTACTTTGCTTGACCCCAGTCAGGCTTTCAAAGGCTTTGGTTTCAGATCTCCCACTCAAAACAGGCATAGTGATTCCATCACAGAGCAAGATTGTGATGAAGGACATGCAAATCTTTGGAGCACATTCCTTGCCATTTACTGAGTCAAATACTTCGGTGAACGGAATGAAGACTTCCTGGTGGTGTTCTCAAAATATTTCTTGTGTTTTTTTTAAGGCAGCAAAGACCATGTCAGGGCTTCCTCTGGAAGCTCTAATGCCATACCCTATCTCTGGGAGGAACTCCTTAGCCACAGGGAGTGGCCAATTCAGGTGAATGTGTGCCAGGATTTTCTCAGCCATGGTACAAGAAGGAAATACCTCGAGGGTCCCAAATTGAGATTTAGCCCCCTTGAAGTTAGTTACAATTGTAGTCAGGAGAAGTCAGGAGAAGTGATGCCAATTGGCAGCAGAGCGTGTTAGCAGTGCTGCCTCACAGTGCCAGGGACCAGGGTTTGATTCCCAGCTTGGGTCACTGTCTGTGCGGAGTCTGCACATTCTCCCCATTGTCTGTGTGGGCTTCCTTTGGATGCTCTCGTTTCCTCTCAGTCCAAAAAATGTACTGGCTGGGCATATTTGCCATCCTAAATTCTCCCTCAGTGTACCCGAACAGGCGACGTGGGGATTTTCACAGTAACTTCATTGCAGTGTTGATGTAAGGCTACTATGACACTAATAAATAAACTTTACCTTAAATTCTTTTTCCTCGCAAATCCATAGGACACATTTATAGAATCTTGATATAAACAGAAGTCCACCAGCTTTCGAGCTGGAATACTATTGGAACCATAGGCTTTGTTTCCCACCTGTTTGATTGCTTGTTACAGATCTGCCATTGATGGTGGTTCACCCAAGGATTGCACCACAGGCTACTTTTTTGTAAGATTTGTTTGTGGGATATGGGCTTTGCTGGCTAGGCCAGCACTTATTGGCCATTTCTAATTGCCCTCCTGAGAAGATGGTGGGGAGCTGCTTTCTTGAATTGCTGCACTCCACGTAGTGTAGGTGCTGTTAGGGAGAGAATTTCAAGATCCTGACCCAGCAACTCTGGACGAACAGTGATATATTTCCAAGTCAGGATGGATTGGAGGATAGCCTGAAGGATATGAGCTGCCATTGTGGAGTCACAGTTAGGGGGTTGTTTGCAATGCGCTTTCCAGTATTGGCGGATGGCAGTGTCATCCTTGGAAAGATAAACTCTGTACCCGTGACAAATGCCAATGGGAATTTGCCCAATTGACCTTGGACTGTGGATGCTCCTGGTGACTTTTTTTTAAAAAAACGCTTTGCGTGTCATGAAGGTTGGCAGGTTGTTGGATCGCTCAGATGTTCTCTTCCCACAACCTGTCCTCTATCCTCTGGATTTATTTTTGGCTAACGCCGCCAAGTTGTTGAAATGTTGCCTTCTTGAGTTTGACCTTGGGTTGTTCTGTCAGGCTATGAAGACTGAACGTTTTTGTCCCAGGAGGTCACATAATTCAGCTTCCTCCCTGAGCCAGTCCTAGTGGTAATAATGATGCTGAAACCCAATGGCCTGGGTGCACGAGCCCTCTACGGCTGATGTTATTTGACCCATGTTCTAGAATGAAGTTGGATATTTGGAAATGTTTCCGATCCCAGTGAATTGCACTTGGAATTCCTCTATTAATTTGGGGGCAATTTTAGGGGCGAGACATTGATCTCCTTCCTCTTGGAGTTCAGGGTCTTGCAGTGTCTTGGTGCTTGGGCAGATGTTTGTCACTAACCAAGCAATTCAATGAACTGTTCATCAGGCATCAATCTCCCACATGGATCGACAATATCAGACAATGACATAATCCAGGAGGTGCCAGTGCTTTGTTTCAGATTATTTCCATCTAGTTAGTGTTTTGTTTTTCTGGCAGAGGTTGATGTTTGCTGTAATGAGGCCACTTTGTAAAGCAGGAGGCTGTTATTTGCATCGGCTTTTCCCTGCCTGCTTTTCTCAGTGATTCCTCTCCAGACATCGGAGTCACAGTCAACCCTGGCATCAGTTCTCTTGGAAGAATGAGCTCTTTTCCTTTCCAGACAATGATGATGAAAATTTAATCAAGGTCAGATTTCATAGAATGGTATAATCCCGACAGTGCAGAAGGAGGCAATTCGGCCCATCGAGTCTGTACCGACAACAATCCCATCCAAATCCAAAGCTGTAACCCCACGTATTTACCCTGCCAACCCCCTTGACACTGAGGAGCAATTTAGCATGGCCAGTCAACCTAACTTATACATATTTAGACTGTGGGAGGAAACAGCAGCACCCAGAGGAAATCCACACAGACACAGGGAGAACGCGCAAACTCCACGCAGTCGCCCAAGGTGGAATTGAACCTAGACCTCTGTGAGGCAGCAGTGCTAACCACTATGCGGCTTAACTTGCCCAGAGTCAAAGTGCTGATGACAGAGTTATAGAATCCCAACAGTGCAGAAGGAGGCCATTTAGCCACCGAGTCTGCACTGACAACAATCCCCCCAGGCCCTATTCCAGTAACTCCCACATATTTACCCTGCTAATCCTTCTAATCTATACATGCCAGGACACTTAAGGGGCAATTTGGCATTGCTAATGCACCTAACCCACACATATTTGGAAATATAGCATATTTGTTGTGGTTGAGGTGCAGTGTCATGAGCTTTTCATTTATATCGTTGAAAAGTTCTGTCAGTATTTCCAAGATTCTACTCGGGATGCAAAAACCAACTCTATGGACATGAGGTAGAAACACAAAAGTGTGGGGGAAATCCTCAGCAGGTCTGGCAGCACCTATATTAGAGAGAGAGAGAGAGAGAGAGAGACAGATTTAACATGAGTTCAGTATGACGTCCTTGAAACTGAGGGGTAGAAATCTGGTGACTTTATTCTGCTGATAAGGAGCAGGGTGGAGGGGGGAGAGCAAAAGAAAAAATCAGGAATAGGTTAAAGAGCATTGATGATTTATTGACAAAGATGTGATGGAACACAAGGCAAAGTGAGTGGTAAATGATGGTATTAAAGGTGCAATGCATTGGTCCAGAGGTAGTGTCACTAGTAGAATAATGGTTAGTACTGCCTGAAAGCAAAATAGCAGAATGTTTTGATTAGCAGAATAAAGTTCAGCTCTGTCTGAAAGCAAGAACAAGAGACAACGTGGGATCAGTGACTTTCTTGCATCTGTTCTCCCTATGCAGATTCTTGACTCAGGACTCCCAGGTTCATAGACCTGTCCCCATTACCAATTCTCCATTGACATAGCAAATTAACAAATACACCTGGGTACAAGCCTGAGTTCATTTTTTTTTTAATGTGGGCACCTTGGGACACCATCACTGAAACAAGGAGTTTGCAACAGCATCGACCAAGAGATTGGCAGAGCAGGCAAACAGCTCTGCCTCTTGTAAGTGGTTCTCCATGAAGGGGACCATGTCACTGGCCATACACTTACTTCTGGTGGCTTTGTTACAGCCATTTTCCATTACTGACTGTGAGAACTCGAGAGCAGAGGTTCAGATCTCAAGTTCTTAAGCTTGTTGAACTTCAAGGTTGTAAAGTGCTGAATCAAAAGTGAAGAACTGTTCCTCAAGCTTCTGTTAAGACCATAAGAAACAGGAACAGGAGGAGGCCAATCAACCGTTGAGTCTGCTGCACCATTTAATAAGATCATAGCAGATCCAACACTAAGTCCACTTTTCTGCCTTCTCTCTATATTCCTTAATTCCCAAACTGATTAAAAACCTGTCCATCTCAGTCTTGAATATGTTGAAGGACTCGACCCTCACAACTTCCTGGGGTAAAGAATTCCAAAGATTCACCACTCTTTCAGAGAAGAAATTCTTCTTCAAATCTGTCTTAAATGAACACCCCCTTATTCTGCAACTCTGCCCACTGGTCCAGCTCTTCCCCATGAGTGGAAACATCCTACCAATGTTTATCTGATTATATTTGCTGCCGTTTTGCCCTCCCAATGTAGAGGAAGAGTGCATTGTGAGCTGAGAATGTTGAGTGTTTTCCAGAATCTTCTTTGTCTATTCCCAATGTCCACCATCAGTGATACTTTGCCTTTCCTTTAGCACAGCTTCTATGCCCATTTTCCTTTTGCCTGTTTACATCCAGGTTTCTGCTGCTGTTCAGACATCATAATTCATTCACTGGGCAACAAAAGTAGTTATAGATTGAGACAGTGTGGGAGAGGGTCTCGAGAGACCAATAGAGTGAGACCGTGTGTGGGAGAGAAAGGCAGTAATTTGTTACCAGTTTCTGGAGAAGATCTCAGGAATTTATTTGTGAGCAACTAGCTGCCAATACTTTGGTAAATAATTACGGTATAAGTGTGCCAACTAAGCAGGGGACCTCAAGTTACTCTCGCCATTTTAGCTTAAACTTTGGAATTCTCTCTGTCCAAACCTCTTTGTTCCTCCCCATCTTTCCCTCTCTCTCTCCCCCTCTCTCTCTCCTTTAAGATTTAAATCACCTTCTTTATGGTCACCTGCCCGAATACCACACAAATTTAAGAAGCATTTTGATTGCTTAAAACGCCAGAGCATAGAAAACTATGGACCAAGACAGATGTTTAATGACTGGCACAGACATGATGGGTCGAAGGGCAACTTCCTGTTTTGTAAAATTCGCTGACTCTATTAGGTTTCCAGTGATATTTGTGTCTGATTACACTTCTGCAAAGCATTGTGGGGTGTTTTCTACTTCTGAGACACTGTCTCAATGTGAGTTGCCATTTATTAAAGGCAAGAAGCCTGAAAGGGGCAGGCCCAGGGATCCGTGTTCAATTTCGACCTCGGGTGACTCTCTGTGTGGAATTTGCATGTTTTCACCATGTCTACATGGGTTTCTTGTGAGTGTTCCAGTTTCCTGCCACAGCCCAAAGATGTGTGGGTTAGATTGATTGGCCGTGCTAAATTGCCCCTGAGCATCAGGGGATTATTGAGGCAAACAGCGAGATTAAGGGGACCCGAGCACAGGCAGACAACACACCCTTCTGTGTTCTTTATCGTTGTGACAAAAGATAGGGGTATAGACACTGTCTTTTGTCACAGTGATAAAGAACACAGAAGGGTGTGTTGTCTGCCTGGTGCTCGGGTCCAGGATGTCTCATCTGGGCTGCAGAGGAACCTGGAGTGGGAGGGTGAGAATCCGGTCGTTGTGGTACATGTGGGTGCCAACGACATAGGCAAATTGGGGACTAAGGATCTGCAGAGGGAGTATGAAAAGATGGGAATGGAATTAAAAAGCAAAACTGACAAGGTGGTTATCTCTGGATTACTACCTGAACCGTGTACAGATGGGCATAGGGTAGTTAGGATTAAAGAGATGAATGTGTGGCTCAGGGATTGGTGTGGGAAGAATGGTTTTGAATGTATGGGGCATTGGCACCAGTATTGGGGCAGGTGGGACCTGTTCAGATGGGATGGTCTTAGTCTGAACCGAGCTGGGACCAGAGTCCTGGCGAATCGTATAACTAGGACTGTAGATAGGGCTTTAAACTAATTAGGCGGGGGGGGGAAGAGTGCAAGGGTAGGTGAAATTACAGTGTCTAAAGTAAAAGAGAGGGTACAGGTACGGGAAGAGGTCAAGGATGTCCCAATAATAAAGGGAGTAGGGGGCATGAGAAAGGTTGGTAGTGTTCCTTCAAATAGGGTCCAGATAAAGGCTGGGATAAAGGCACTTTATCTGAATGCACGAAGCATTCGGAACAAAGTGAATGAGCTGGTGGCGCAGATCAACACAAATGGATATGATCTGGTGGCCATTACGGAAATGTGGTTGCAGGGTGACAGGGACTGGGAGCTGAATGTCCAGGGGTATCAAGTGTTTAGGAAGAATAAACGGGAGGAAAAAGGAAGAGGGGTAGCTCTGCTGACTGAGGATAGTATCAGGGTGGTAGTAAGGGAAGATATAGGTGCCAAAGAGCAGAACATGGAATCGTTGTGGGTGGAGATAAGGAACAGCAAGGGGAGGAAGACGCTGGTGGGTGTGGTCTATAGGCCCCCAAATAATGACCTGGAGGTGGGGTGGGCTATAAACACGCAAATAAATGATGCGTGCAGAAATGGAACGGCGATAATTATGGGGGATTTCAATCTACATATTGATTGGTTGACCCATGTTGGACGTGGTGGGCTTGAGGAAGAGTTCTTGGAATGCTGCCGGGATAGTTTCCTTGAACAGTGTGTGCTGGAGCCGACGAGGGAGCGAGCTATCTTAGATCTGGCGTTGTATAATGAGGCAGGTAGAATTAGGGACCTTGTTGTGAGGGATCCTCTTGGGAAGAGCGATCATTGTGTGGTTGAGTTTTTGATGTAGATGGAGGATGAGAAAGTAGGGTCCCGGACCTGTGTCCTCTGTTTGAACAGAGGCGAGTACGATAGGATGAGAGAGGAATTGGCAAATGTAGATTGGGGGCGCAGATTGGTCGGTAGGACTGCTGAGGAGCAGTGGAGGATCTTTAAGGAGATCTTTCTTGGTGCTCAGCAGAAATTTATTCCGATGGTAAAGAAGGATCGTAGGAGAAGGGATAATCAGCCGTGGTTAACGAAGGAAATAAAGGAGAATATTAAATTAAAAGCTGATGCGTTCAGAGTGGCTAAAAGCAGTGGGCGAGTAGAGGATTGGGAGAGGTTTAAAAATCAAAAAAGAATGACGAAGAAGTTGATAAAGAAAGGAAGGTTAGACTATGAAGCCAAAGTAGCACTAAATATAAAAAAAAATATAAAAAAGGATAGTAAGAGTTTTTATCAATATATAAAGAGGAGGAGGCTGGCCAGGGTGAATGTTGGACCCTGAGAGGATGAGAAGGGGGGATTTAGTGGTGGGGGATGAGGAAATGGCTGAGGCCTTAAATAAATTTTTTGCCTCGGTCTTCACGGAGGAGGACGCGAATAGTTTGCCGGGTATTAAAGATAGAAGGATGGTAGGAGTTGAGGGCCTGAATGCGATCACTGTCACCAGAGAGGTAGTGCTCGATAGACTAGCGGGACTGATGATGGACAAGTCCCCAGGACTGGATGGAATGCATCCCAGGGTTCTGAAGGAAATGGCGGAGGTGATAGTGGATGCCTTGGTGATTATTTTCCAAACCTCGCTGGATTCCGGGGAAGTGCCGGAAGATTGGAAAACGACTAATATTACGCCGCTGTTTAAAAAGGGTAGCAGGCAAAAGGCAGGGAATTATAGGCCGGTTAGTTTAACGTCTGTTGTAGGAAAAATGCTTGAATCCGTCATCAAAGAAGAAATAGCGAGGCACCTTGAGAAGAATTGTTTGATAGAGCAGACGCAGCACGGATTCGTTAAGGGGAAGTCGTGTCTGACAAATTTATTCAAATTCTATGAGGATGTGACTAGTGCATTGGACGGAGGGGAGCCGGTGGATGTGGTGTTTCTCGATTTTCAGAAGGCGTTTGATAAGATGCCGCACAAAAGGTTGTTACAGAAGGTTAGTGGGCATGGAGTTGGGGGTAAGGTGTTAGCGTGGATAGAGGATTGGCTGTCTAGTAGGAGGCAGAGAGTAGGTGTCAATGGGTGCTATTCGGATTGGCGGTTGGTGACTAGTGGAGTGCTGCAGGGATTGATGCTGGGGCCTCAGCTATTTACCATTTATATAGATGATCTGGAGGAGGGAGCTGAGTGTAGGGTGTCGAAATTTGCTGATGACACAAAGATAAGTGGAAAGGCAAATTGTGTGGAGGGTGCAGAAAGTCTGCAGAGGGATGTAGATAGGCTAAGCGAGTGGGCGAGGACCTGGCAGATAGAATACAATGTTGGCAAGTGTGAGGTTATCCACTTTGGCAGGAATAATATTAGGAGGGACTACTATTTAAAGGGCGAAAAGCTGCAGCATGCTACGGTGCAGAGGGACCTGGGGGCCCTTGTGTATGAGTCACAAAAACCCAGCCTACAGGTGCAGCAGGTGATCAAGAAGGCAAATGGGATGCTGGCCTTCATAGTGAGGGGGATTGAATATAAAAGTAGGGAGATCTTGCTGCAACTGTACAGGGCACTGGGGAGGCTGCAGCTGGAGTACTGTGTGCAGTTTTGGTCGCTGCACTTGCGCAAGGATATCTTGGCCTTGGAGGGAGTGCAGAGGAGGTTCACTAGGCTGATACCGGATTTGAGGGGGTTGAACTATGAAGAGAAGCTGAGTAGACTGGGCTTGTACTTGTTGGAATTTAGAAGGATGAGGGGGGATCTTATTGAGACATATAAGATGATGAAGGGGATGGATAGGGTAGAGGTTGAGAGGTTCTTCCCGCTCAGAAAGGACAGTAGGACTAGAGGGCACAGCCTCAAGATAAGGTGGTGGTGGGGGGTGGGGGGGGGCTGCAGTTCAGATCAGAGTTGAGGAGGTGGTGAATCTCTGGAATTCTCTGCCCGTTGAAGTGGTGGAGGCTACCTCACTAAATATATTTAAGACACAGGTAGATAGATTTTTGGTAGGCAAGGGGATTAAGGGTTATGGGGAAAAAGCGGGAAAGTGGAACTGAGCCACTTCAGATCAGCCATGATCTTATTGAATGGCAGGGCAGGCTCGAGGGGCTAGATGGCCTACTCCTGATCCTATTTCCTACTTCTTATGTTCTTTGGTCATGGTTGGGATTGTGGTTGGTGCAGATTTGATGGGCCAAATGGCCTCTCTCTGCACTGTGGGGATTCTGTGAATCTCTGGGCAATGCCAGTGCAGTAACTAACACTGTCTCTTGGGTGGCACTGATTGCTATGGAAGGCGCGTGAGGAGCAGGGCAGGTGTAGCAATGTTTCCTAACCTAGTTTCATCCTCTCCTCTCTCTCTCTCTCTCTCTCTCCTACCTATCTTTCAGAAACCTGCTGCTGGAGATCCTCCACAACATGTGCTACGCAGCCTCGGCCGAGGAATATGACCTGCTGTACCATCAGCTCCTCGACACCAACACCCAGCGGGCCATCGACTATTTCCACAAGAACTGGCACGAGAGCCGCAGCCAGTGGGTGGAGGGCTTCAAGCATGAGAGTGAGACCTACCTGACCAGCACTATCAACCGGGTCGAGCAGCTGAGCCAGAAGCTTCAGGCTGCGGTGGGCAAGTTCACCGACTCGGTCACCTTTGTGCAGGATCTGCTGAAGGCCGTGGACCTGCAGCGGACGGAGTGTGACTACCGGGCGGTGCGCATGTTCCAGAAGCCGCCCCTCGTGGCGCTTGAGGCCAGCTCCGCCGCCTCGGCCTACTTTGGCCTCCTCACCGGCTTTGCCTTCTCGCGGGTGCAGCGGGAGCTGGAGGAGGCCCAGTGGGTGACCTTCCTCAGCCTGGAGGGTGAGCAGGCGCAGCCCGTCTCCCGCCGGCGGGCTGTAATGACGGGCCAGAGCAGCTGCCAGTGCGCCTTCCACACCGCCATGCGACTGCCCTGCCGTCACATCCTGGCCTTCCGGCAGCTGCGGGGCGCTGACCTCTTTGAGCCGGCACTCTGCTCCCCCCGCTGGACCCGTGAGCATTACCTGAGGAACCACCCGGTCTTCCGCACCAGCACCGAGGCATCAGCCACTGGCACGGCCCCGTCCCCGCCCCCGCCCCAGCCGCCCGAGTCACTGAGAGAGAAGACGACGACACCTCCCCCGGTGCAGCAGGACCGATACCACCAGGCCTTCAAGGTAGCTCAGAAACTCTCCGTGCTCGCTGCTGAGTGTCCCGCCGAGGAGTTTGGCAGTTGCTTGGCGGTCATGACTGCTGTCACCAACATCTGGGCCAGAGGTGGCCAGGTGCAAGTCACCGAGATTAATGGTTGGTAGAGCCGCAACTTCAGAGAATCAGTCGTAAACTAATGGGCTCGGGCGGAGAGGGCGGGCAGGCAGAGGGATGGTGAGAATTTGGGAATTAGTTGTGGATGTTAGGGACCTAAATCAGCTGAATTAGAAATGACACAATTCCCCCCACCCCACTCCCGCACAAACAAACATATACCCGCAATCGCACAAATACTCCAACTTGTGCACTAACAAGTGGGCAAAGGTATATGAGCCAACACATACATGGGAAGACGTGTGCGAGCGGTCATGCATGTGAACAGATAGACAAATGACCAGATATATAGATGTACATGAACAAATACATGCACAACTGCGATGCACATTTGTGAGTAGATAGCCATGCTATTAGATACATCCTCATGAATGGATTCATACCTGTAGAAGACTGTCATACGTGAATGGTTGCACATACAGAAGCTGATGCACGCAGAAGTATGTACACACACATGGACAGCTCTTCCCCCACCCACACACACACACACACATGGCCAGCTCTCTCCCCCCCCCCCCCCCCCCCCCCCCCACACACACACACATGCACACATATGCAAGCTGGTACACACATGCAGGCTAATGGGGGGCAGTGGCACAATGGTATTGTCACTGGACTAGTAATCTAGAAACAAAGGGTTATGCCCTGGTGCCCCAAATTCGAATCCCCCCATGGCAGATGATGAAATTCAATTTCAATAAAAATCGGCAATTAGAAGTCTGATGATGACCATAGAACCATTGTCACTTGTTGTAAAAGAAAAACCCATTTTGGTCACTAATGTCCTTCAGGAAAGGAAATCTATCATCTTTACCTGGTCTGGCCTACATGTTATCCCAGGTCGACGCAATGTGGTTGGCTCTTAATTCTGGCCCAGCCATTGACACCGACATCCCATGAACAATTAAAAAGAACATGCCGGCAAGCTAATACACGCTAGCAAGCTAATACACAAACACACAAGCTACTATACTCAGGCAGGCCGAGGCACAAACAGGCAGGCTGGTACGCATTAGCCCAAACTAATACTCAAACGTGTGCAATTTGATACACAAACATGCAAGCTGATATCCGTGCACATATTGATACACAAGCTATTACACACATGCACCCAAGGCACTACGTACATGGCAATATTCATGCATCAGCTAATACATACAGCTTCCCTCCCCTCCAGTACATCTGTGCCCACACATGGAATATGCACATGGCATCTACTGCTCACGCAAGCTAACACAAACGTTAATGCAAGTGCACAAGCTACACATGTTGTTTCCATGTTTACACATGTAAACTTGTGCACACACATTAGCTAATACACACACACAAATGTATACATAAGTGGACACAGCTGCATGTGTGTAAGCATGCACAGATTCATTCTAATGCAGGCTGGCAGAAACAGCATCACACAAACTTGTGGACATGCACAGACGCAATAATACAGGCAAACTCACTTCAACAACAGTTCCCACCACTCACCGAATCTGCGACTCTGGCACACATGATTCTGAAGTACCTGCCCTGTTTTCTCTTTTGTACTATCCCCAACAGTCACTGCGCATGCTCAGCTGTGAGGTGAGAGAGAGAGAGAAGACAGTCGCAATACTGACCAAGACAGCGTGCAGTGAGAGACAGTATAAAGAGAAACAGACACCAAGTTGTTACTAGGGGATGGATAGCACTCACAACCCAGAGGGGTGGGCAATCTGACTGTTACCACAGCGAGAGTTATTGGAAAGGAATTTGAAAAAGGAGGCGAAACTTAGAGTAGTCGTGTCAGGAGTCGTGAAGTAATGAGGAAAACAGCAGGAGGTTCTGTTGAGGGCTTGTCACTTACCAGGAGCTAAATTACAGAACAGGATTTGGAGAATAAATGCATGAACAACAATTAGTGAACATAGGGACAGGTAGGTGGACAAATGACGGAAGGAGGGTTTGCATATCGTGGGACATTGTGACAGCAGGATTCGCAATGAGGGGCTGTCACACTGGAATGAGTTGGGACCAGGATACTAGAGGATAAGGTGAATCTGGCAGTAGAAAATATTTTAAACCAGTGAGAGGGGGTGACGGGAAGGAGTAAACTGAAATGGTTAAAAGCAAAGTCCAACTCCTCTAAGTGATACTCAAATATAACAAATATCTCAGGTTGAGAAACAAATATCACAATTAACGACAGAATAACTGATCAGAATGCCTCAGAAATGGTGAAATTCATGGAGTGACAGCAGAGACACTCTTACTTAGATATAAAAATTCATTGTCTCGGGTTATTGCTGCACTCCCATCACTGATCACTTTTGTGTCCTCTATCGCTATTGCTTGCTGCACGCACCCTATTGTGTGTGTGCTCCGTCACTGGTAACTTCCGTGCCCTTCGTTTCCATTTGTTACCCCAACTTCTTACCATTTGTTACCTTCCCAGCCCTCTGACACCAGTTATTATCATGCTCTGTAGCACCATTTATTACTGTGTCCTCTGTCACCAATGGCCTGCATCACCCTGTGTTGTGCTCTCTGGTATTCTATGGTGCTCGATCATTATAATTAGATGTCTGCACAGTGTCCAGTACCTTTCATGACTCTTCAGTTACTGAAGCAGTCCAAACGCAGCGAGAGCCTGGACAATATCCAGGCTTGGGCTGGTAAGTGGCAAGTAAATTCTTGCCACACAAATGCCAGGCAATGGTCATCTCCAACAAGAGAGAGAATCTAACCATCGCTCCCTGATAGTCCAAAGCATTACCATTGCTCAATCCCCCGCTATCAATATCCTGGGGCTATCATCAACCAGGAACTGAACTGACCATGTTGATACTGTGGCTTTAAGGACAAGTCAAAGGCTGGGAATCCGGCGATGAGTAACTCACTTCCCGACTCCGAAACCCTGTCTGACATCTACAAGTTACAGGCCAGGACTGTGATGGAACACTCTCCACTTGCCTGGATGGGTGCAGCTCCAACAACACTTGAGAAGCTTGACACCATTGAAACTCAATTATAACCCATTTCCACCCTCCATCCACCAATCACAGTGGCCTCAGTGTGTACCATCTACAAGATGTACTGCAGGGACTCACCAAGGTTCCTTAGACAGAACCTACCAAACTCAAAACCACTACCACCTAAAAAGCAGATACATGGGAACACCACCACCTAGAAGTTCCCTTCCAAGCCACTCACCAACCCAACTTGGAAATATATCGCCGTTCCTTCACTGTCACTGGGTCAGAATCCTGGAATCCCCTTCCTAACAGTACTGTGGGTGGATCGACACCTCAGGGACTACAGAGGCTCAAGAAGGCAGGTCACCACCATCTTCTGAAGGGCAACTAGGGATGGACAATAAATGATGGCCTAACCAGACGTCCGCTTCCCATAAATGAATTTTTAAAAAACATTAATGATTCTGCATATTCTCTAATAGTTTTTGTGACTGAACTTGTCCTCTAACATTTCTCACTGGCACTTGGTGCTGTATTTTCAGTGACTCCCACAAAAGAGGAGAAGCCGTCGGCTCCAGACGACCTGCCAAGTGACGTTGACAGCGTACACCAGAACTGATTTTAGACCTGACGTACACACAGCGGGAGCGGTTCCAAGTTCAACGTGCTGGATTATCCACATTTCGGGTGGTCCCAGGAGTTGGTCGGACTGAGGTTGTTTTTCTTTTCCTCTATCTGGATCTGGCTTCTCTGTGTGCGGATGTGATAGACACAGATGTGCACACACACACACGTTAACACACATACAGAACACATGCACACCTATGCACAACACCCCACCCACCCCCCCATCCCACCCCAGACTCCCCAATCACCACTGCACAGTGACAGGTCTTGGATTCAGCGTTGAAGCAAATCAATTTGTAGGTGTGAGGGGAAAATGACATTTGGCTCGTCCTGACGGAGAGAGAGACTTTGTGGCGATCTTGGTGAAGCTTTGATATTTGTGAAGGGAATTGACAAGATGAGAGTGTAAAACTGGCATTTGTTGAAGCTTTTCTCAGTGTCACAAGTAGGCTTACATTATTCTGTAACGAAGCTACTGTGAAAATCCCTTACTCCGGTGTCTGTTCAGTTACACTGAGGGAGAATTTTGCATGGCCAATGCACCTAACCTGCACATCTTTCAGACTGTGAAAGGAAACCAGAGCACCCGGAGGAAACCCACAGAGATACGGGAAGAATGTACAGCTCCACATAGACAGTGACCCAAGCCGGGAATCGAACCCGGGTCCCTGGTACTGTGAGGCAGCAGTACTAACCACTGTGTTGCCCTGGGAGGAGGACAGGAGACTTTTAACCCCTCGGTAGCAGTTGCAAAGTGAATGGGCAGAGAAACAGATCAAAGTGGACAGTATTCCCAGCCCCGTTGTGGAGTTGGTCTGTTACTGATGAGCATTGAGGGGTGTTCATACTATTTGCATGGGTATCGCACTCCTCTGGCTTCCAGTCAGTGACGTGGGCAGTCTGAGGGGAAGTACAGGGTGTTAAGAGTCCAGCCTGATGATTCTGTGACCAACATCAGAACAGCAAGAGACAATTCAGCCCTTCAGGAACTGCTGGACAGTGAGTAGACTGACTTTCCTTGCTAACCTGCAGATGCTCGGGAATTGTTAGACCGCCTAACTCCAGCTGGTTGACTGGCTGAAGGCTTATTACAGGCCCAGGCTGGAGCCAGGGATTTTCCTGGTGGGCAGAGCATGTATCTTTTGTAATGTCCTTTCTTCATTAGGCCATTGGTGAGAAAGACAGAGTCCCACTACAAACGGAAAGTGTTGGAAATTCTTGAGCAGGTTCTTTCTCGACTGGGATCAATAAGAAATGTTTTCTAAAATGGCCTAGAATCGTGCCCTTGAATCTTGGTGTCAGTTTGGTTAATTGTTTGGTCAGGAGCTTGTGGGTTCAGATTTCATTCCATATTTCTTACTGCCATTCAGGGCCTGCACTGAGGGAACACTTGCATGATAGGCGGAGAGATTAAACCAGGGAGCTGATTAGGTAGATGACTCCCCTCTTAATTCCCTCTCTAATGGCTGTTCACCTCTCTCGAGACCTGACTTAAAACCCACCTCTTCTGCTGATCCCTTTTAATATCTCCCCCTTTGGAAGAGACTGATGTGTAGTGGTAATGTCATTGAGCTAATAACTCAGAGGCACAAGCTAAGGTCCTGGGGACTGGGTTCAAATCCCCAACACATCAGCTGGTGAAATTTAAATTCAATGAATTACTTAAAATAATAATCTGGAATTGTAAAGCTCCTGTCTGCAATAGTCACTTTGAAACCAGTGCCAATCTGCCTTAACAAACCCATTTAGTTTATTAATTTCCTTTAGGGAAGGAAATCTGCCGTCCTTACCCAGTCTGGCCTACATGTGACTCCAGATCCATAGCAATGAGGTTGACTCTTAACTGCCCTGAAATGGGGCAATTGGGGATGGGCATCAAGTGGTGTCCAAAGTTAGAATAAGAGACCTGGGTGAGAGGAGTGCAGAGACCTTCAAGGATGGTAGTGCTGGAGATGATTTTGGAGGGATCCAAAAAAGTTGAGAATTTTTGATGTGTTACCGGTTCAGGATCCAGGTCAGCGAGTTTATCAGCCCATCTGCTTTCAGTTAGGAGGAATGCCTCAAATCCAAAGATTCCTGGATTGTATGCAAGTACCTCGAGCTTACATACATATGTACAAATTAGGAGTTGGCTACTCAGCACCTTGAGCCTGTGCCACCCGCCTACCACCAAATAGCCTTTTATCCCCATGTTAATCAAGAATCAACCTTAAAAAATATTCAGAGATTCTGCTTCCACTGCCTTTTAAGGGAGAGACTTCCAGAGATCCTCAACCCTCTGAGAGAAAAACATTTCTCCTCATCTCTGTCTTAAATGAGCAACCCCTTATTCTTAAATATTGACCCTAGTTCTAGATCCTCCCACAAAAGGGAACATCTTCTCCACATCCACGCTGTCAGTACCACTCAGAATCTTAAAGGTTTCGATTAAGTTGTCTCTTTTCTAAACTCTACTGGATACAAACCTAACCCCACCAATCTTTCAACCCACCCATTCCTGATATTAGCCTAGTAAAGCTATTCTAAACTACTTCTGACACATGTACACTTTCCTTAAATAAGGAGACCAATAATGTCCAATACAACTGAAGCATATCCTCCCCACTTAAGTGACCAGTTCCCCTCACAATAAATGATGACATTCTATTAGCTTTTTCTCTCTCTGTAGCCTGTAAGGGTTGTAATATGAAACAAATCTTACTAACCTGAGCCCACTTCCTCGTGTATGCAAGCCTTATTACTGAACTGTTTGTTATTTAACACACCGAGAGGGTAGTGTGGTCACTGATGATAATCTCACTCGCAGTCCCTCAGCCTGTGCTCTACCAGACTGACCTGATCCTGTCCCTGAGTAAGGAAAAGTGAGCTGAGTGTTCCTTTGCCCAGTGCTTGGTGCCCTTTAGCTGAGCACATTCATGAAACATCTCCGGTTTGGTGACAGAGTTATTAGTCACATGGACAGTTGGCTTGTCTTGGTTGGGTATATTGAGGGGCAAATGCTATTTGGAAAACCAGGAGAGGTGTTTAGTGCCATGGAGTTTGTATCATCATCTTAAATGGCCTCAAATTAGCTCAGATCTAGTTCACTGTATCTCTGCCCTCACTTGCTTTCTCTCCCCACTTCCCCCTATCCCTCTCACCCTTTCCCATTCTCCCTCAATCTTCAACTTCCTCCCACTCGTGCTGACCCATTCTCCCTCACTTTGCCATGACCTCCCTCTCACTCTCCATTTCCTCCCTCTCACTCTCTCACTTCCCCTCTGTCCCTCTATTTTGGCCACTCTCGCTCTCTCCATCCTTCCTCACCTCTCTCTCTCTTCTCACTCTCTCCTTCATCTCTCGCACCCTCCCTCCCCGTCACACTCTCCTTCCTTTTCACTCCCTCTCATTCTCTCCTTCGTTTCTTCCCCCTCGGCCTCGCCCTCGCCCTCCCTCCCCCTCGGCCTCGCCCTCACCCTCCCTCCCCCTCGGCCTCGCCCTCCCTCCCCTTCAGTCTCGCCCTCGCCCTCCCTCCCCCTCGGTCTCGCCCTCGCCCTCCCTCCCCCTCGGTCTCGCCCTCCCTCCCCCTCGGTCTCGCCCTCCCTCCCCCTCGGTCTCGCCCTCCCTCCCCCTCGGTCTCGCCCTCCCTCCCCCTCAGTCTCGCCCTCGCCCTCCTTCCCCCTTGGTCTCGCCCTCCCTCCCCCTCGGTCTCGCCCTCTTGACCTATCTTGTTCCCTCTCACTAGCTCCCTCGCTTGCTCTACCTCCCCCCGCTCCACTTTTTCCCATGTAACCTGTCTTGTGTACATTCTCCCCCTGTGTGCTCTCTCCTCCTTTTGTCCATATTCTGTGTCTGTAACAGGCTTCTGTCTGGGATTTTTGCCACTCTCTACCCCCAGATGACTTAGCTTCCTTACCCTTCCTGCGTTGTTGAGATTCTGTTCAGAGCTCGTGTGCAGTGACTGATTCTTGTTGATCAGTGTATCCGATTCATCCTCTCCTGAATGAAATCCTCTATTTTTATTAATGCATCAAGTCTTTTTGGATATGTGAAAATTTTTTTGCGACAATGTTGGGGCTAGCTCAATGTTTTGAATTAACTTTCCCTGTTGTGTGAAAGGTCCAATGTGATTGTGAATTGTTCACACTTTTTTTAACATTGTAGTGAAGCTTGTGAATCTGCAGAGTGATTTCTGTACAATAAAGGATTTTTTTCCCAGTGAAACCATTGTTTTGTGTTGAATCCCTTTTCCCCAACATGGTGATGGATGGCTGCCTGCAGACAGTGACTGGCCATCGTAGCCACTAGATAGTGCACAGAGGGAATGTTCACGAACTGGAAGCATAGCGCCTCCATTTCTCTGTTTAATTACCCAGGGAAAAATGTTACGGATTGAGTGAAAATAAGCCTGGACACAGTTGCTGAAAAATAATCTGTTTGGCATTATTTCCAATGAGTGTTTCCCAGGCGGTGACATAGTGGGTAACGTCACTGGACTAGTTATCCAGAGGCCCAGGGGTAGCAGTTCAAATCTCACCAGTCAGCTAGTGGAATTCATAAAACCTAGACTTGAGTGATGGAGAGAGCGAAAGGAATAGGGGAAGGGAGTAGGACAGAGAAAGCAAGAGAGGGCAGAGATACAGGTGTGAGCTCATTTGAGCGCATTTAGGAGGACTAAATAGCTACTGTCGGTAATAGTGACCACAAAACCATTATGGTTGAAAATCCATCTGATTCACTAATGTCCGTTCGGGAAAGAAATCTGCTGTCCTTACCTAATCTGACCTACCTGTGACTCCAGAGCCATAGTAACATGATTTATTCTTAACTGTCCTTTTGAAATGGTTTTGTTTGCAATTGCAGCAGGTAATTAAGAAGGCAAATGGAATTTTGCCCTTCATTGCTAGAGGGATGGAGCTTAAAAACAGTGAGATTATGTTGCTGCTGTGTAAGGTGTTGGTGAGGCCACACTTGGATTACTGTGTGCGGTTTTGGTCTCCTTACTTGAGAAAGGATACACTGGCACTGGAGGGGGGTATAGAGGAGATTCACTGGGTTGATTCTGGAGTTGAGAGGGTTGGCTTATGAGGCGAGATTGAGTAGACTGGGGCTATACTCATTGGAATTCAGAAGAATGAAGGGTGATCTTGTAGAAACATATAAGATTATGAAGGGAGTAGGTAACATAGAAGCAGGGAAGTTGTTTCCACTGGCGGGTGAAACTAGAACTCAGGGGCATGGCCTCAAAATAAGGGGAAGCAGATTTAAGACTGAGGAGGAACTTCTTCACACAAAGGGTTGTGAATCTGTGGAATTCCCTGTCCAGTGAAGCAGTTGAGCCTACCTCATTGAATGTTTTTAAAGTAAGGATAGATAAATTTTTGAACAGTAAAAGACTTAAGAGTTATGATGAGCGAGCGGGAAAGTGGAGCTGAGTCCACAAAAAGATCAATCATGATCTTATTGAATGGCGGAGCAGGCTCGAGGGGCCAGATGGCCTTCTCCTGCTCCTAGATCTTATGTTCTTATCTAACTTAGTTCAAGGGCAACTAGGAATGGGCAATGAATGCTGGCCTTGCCAATGACACCAAATCCCACGGATGATTTCCCCAGCTTGATGCCCATCTGAAATTCACACCACCCCAGACACCAACAACATTCTGTGTAATATCTACATAAATAAGATACAATTATTAAAGTTGGCATATTTTGGATTAATGTATAACACAAAACATAGAGCTGAAAATCTGAGGTGAAACTTCTGGATACTCGGTGACCAGTCACTAAATCTATGTCCACTGCTCTAGGCAACCTCTCTGCCATATGTACCATGGGAATAGTTAGGGTTTAGTGCCATACGTGTTCACACCAGGAGTAACCTCACTACTGTAGACCAATGGAATCCAGGAGAAATGTTAATGTATCTTGGTGCTGAGCACAGAGCTTTGAGCCGTTAGTGAGTCACTCCTATCTGAACATTAGACATTGATATCATAGATTCCTGCAGTGCAGAAAGAGGCAATTTGGCCTATTGAATCTGCACCAACCACAATTCCACCAGACCCTATCCCCTTAACTCCATGCATTTACCCTAGCTAGTCCCACTGACACCAAGGAGCAATTTAGCTTAACCAGTCCACCTAACCTGCATATCTTTGGACTGTAGGAGGAAACCGGAGCTCCCGGAGAAACCCACGCAGAATGGGGAGAACGTGCAGGCTCCATACAGTGACCCAAGCCGGGAATCAAACCCGGGTCCCTGCCACTGTGAAGGAGTAGTGCTAACCACTGGGTCATCATGCCGTCCCTTTAAAGTAATGCATTTTACAGAGAAGGAAAATAGGTAGCCAACAATAATGGAGACATGGCTGAGGGCCAGAGAGATAAAGGACAGCGACCAAAGGCAATCCTGTGTTGTCTTCCCAGTGTTGAATTGGTGGACGTTTCTGCTCATCCAGTACTGAATATCAGAGAAGCAGTCTGCTATTCGTGAATTAGAGGATGGGGAGGTGTGAGAAGTGGTGGAATAACAACTGGGTGTTGCATGTGTACATGTGAGAGGTGAGGAATTTTCCAATGTAACCAAGTGGCAGAATGTGGATAATTAGGAAATTGGCCAAGGATTGATATTTGGGGGATACCCCAGGTAACAGTGTGGGAGGGGAAAGGAAAGCCAATTGTTACTCTACATCTGATGAGATCCGTAAGAGCGGGTACAAACCCCTCAGAGGACAAGCGGAGAGACCCTGTAGGAAGATGGTGCTGTCAACCAAGTCAAAGGCTGCAGGAAGAGGAGGGAAGATCTACCATTTTCACAGTCACACAGGATGTAATTTTTGCTGTCAATAAGGTGGGCTCCGTGGATCATGAGGCACAGAGGGAAGCTATAAGCCAGACAAAGAGGAAGTTTCAGCCATTTGACTTGCTGCCACATGACCTCTGTGGGTCCAGATTGAGGGGGTGGCAGCAGAAGAGTCGGAAGGCCAAGGAGCACTAAAGGTAGGAATTTGGGAAAACTGAGTTTTTGTATTTGATTGTGGGATGTAGGCATTTCTGGCTACCCAACATTTATTGCCCATCCCTGAGGGCAGTTAAGAGTCACTCACATTGTTTTGGGTAAAGAGTCACATGTAGGCCAGACCAGGTAAGGACGGCAGATTTCCTCCCCCTAAAGGACATTAGTAAACTAATCGACAATTGTCATCATCAATAGACTTTTAATTCCAGGGTTTTATTGAATTCAAACCTGGGTCCCCAGTGCATTACTCTGGGTCTCTTGATCACTAGTCCAGCGACAATACCACTGCACCGTTGCCTTCCCGATGAAAAGGGGCACAATGTCTCGGAGGGGCAGGGAGAAAAGTGATATAAAGAGGGAAGGAAAAGTGGAATTGAAGTGATGGCTCAGGTCAGGTATAGAACTCCCACTCACCTGATGAAGGGGCAGCCCTCTAAAAGCTAGTGGTTTCTGCTACCAAATAAACCTGTTGGACTTTAACCTGGTATGGTGAGACTTCTTACTGTGTTTACTCCAGTCCAACACCGGCATCTCCACATCATGTTTCGTAGTCGCCAGTCCTCATGCTGAATTTTAAATCCAGATGTGATATAATTAATTGAACTTAAATTCACCAGATGTTGTGGTGGGAATTGAAACTTTATCCAGGTTAGTAATCCAAGTCTCTGAATTCCTGGTCAGACTTTATCGCAAAACACTTGGAAAACAGTAGCGGGATCAGACAGACTTGGCCTGGACTTATGAAAGGGAAATCATGCTTGACAAATCTATTGGAATTCTTATAGGATGTAACAAATAGAGTTGATGAAGGAAGCCAGTGGATGTGGTTTATTTGATTTTCAGAAGGGTTTCTACAAGGTTCCAAGTAAGAGATTAGCACGTAAAATTAAAGCACATGAGATTGGAGTAGTGTATTCAGGTGGATAGAAAACTAGTTTTCAGGCACAAAACCAAGAGTAGAAATAAAAGGACCTTTTTTCAAATGGCAGGCAATGACTGGTGGAGTATCACAGGGATCAGTGCTGCGACCCTAGTTATTCACTATATAGAAGAGGGAATTAAATATGTCTCTAAATTTGCAGATGACAGAAAACAGGATGGGAGGGTGAGCTGTGAGGAGGATGCAGAGAATCTTCAGTGTGATTTGGACTGGGTGAGTGAGTGGACAAATTACTGGCAGGTGTAGTATAATTCGGGAAGGCAGATTACTATCTGAATGCCCAAAAGTTAGGAGAGATGAATGTACAGTGAGATCTGGATGTCCTCGTACACCAGTCAGTGAAGGTAAGCATGCAGGTGCAGCGGGCAGTGAAAAAGGCAAATGGCATGTTGGCTTTCATAGCGAGAGGATTTGAATACAGGAGCAGGGATGTTTTGATTCAATTATACAGGGACTTGGTGAGGCCACTCCTAGAATACTGTGTGCAGTTTTGGTCTCCTTACCTGAGGAAGGATGTTCTTGTTCTAGAGGGAGTGAAGGTTTACCAGACTGACTCCTGGGACGGCGGGACTGACGTATGAGGAGAGATTGAGTCAGTTAGGATTGTAGTCCCTGAGTTCAGCAAAATAAGCAGACATCTCATAGAAACCTAGAAAATCTAACAGGACTACAAATTAGATGCAAAAAGGATGTTCCAGATGGGGTCCAGAACCAGGGGGTCATTGTCTAAGGATACAGGGATAAGAGCATAAGAACATAAGAAATAGGAGCAGGAGTAGGCCATCTCGCCCTTCGAGCCTGCCCCGCCATTCAATAAGATCATGGCTGATCTGTCGCTGCTCAGTTCCACTTTCCCGCCCTCTCCCCATAACCCTTAATCCCCTCTCTTATCAAAAACCCATCAATCCGCGTCTTAAAAATATTTAGCGAGGCAGCCTCCACCACTTCAACGGGCAGAGAATTCCAGAGATTCACCACCCTTTGAGTGAAGAAGTTCCTCCTCAACTCCGTTCTAAACCGCCCCCCTTTTATCTTGAGGCTGTGCCCCCTAGTCCTACTGTCTTTTTTGAGCGGGAAGAGTCTCTCCACCTCTATCCTATCCATCCCATTCATCATCTTATACGTCTCAATGAGATCTCCCCTCATTCTTCTAAACTCTAACGAGTACAAGCCTAGTTTATTCAGCCTCTCCTCATAGCTCAACCCCCTCAACTCCGGTATCAGCCTAGTAAACCTAGGATGCCAGTTGAGGACAGAGATGAGGAGAAATTTCTTCATCCAGAGTGTGATCAACTTGTGGAAGTCAATGCCACAGAAAGTAGTTGATGCCATAACATGAAATGTTTTAAAGAAGCAGTTAGATACAGCACTTGAGGTGAAGTGGATCAAAGGATATGGGAGGAAAGCAGGATCAGGCTATTGAGTTGGATGATCAGCTATGACCATAATAAATGGTGGAACAGTCCAAGAGGCCGAAAGACCTCCTCCTGCTCCTATTTTTTTTGGTTGTACATAACATACTCCTGTCTTTACACATTGTGTCAGGGGAAGATAATGTTATCCTTCAATGTGCAGTATCATCTTTTTCTCCTCACTCATCTGCAGTTTTAGATTAATTTTGTGGCTCTTTTAACAAATGAGAAACACCAAATAGAAATTTGAGGTTATTAAGAAGAAACTTCATTATTACGAGGAGGAAAAATATCATTTTAAATTAAACAATATCTCCAATTGAGGCACAATGTGGAATTGATTTAAAGACACTAAAATAGCCTCTGACTCCACAAATCTGTTCCAATATTTGGGAATACTGGCCTATCCCAGAATAAACCTGTAACAGATATTTTGCATCTGTTGATGGTTTGCTCAGACTTGCTGAAGCCTCTTAAATATCTTGGTGTTCCAGATTGTGTAGTTGGAGATCTCCAGCCAGCACTGTGTGATGTATTATATCATTACTATCCCCTGTCTGTGCGTGACCAGTGTGATGTGGTTCTGGGATCCTGCTACTCCTGTTTCCCAACAGCAAGTGTGATTCCTGGGATTTGTAACATAGATTCTGTATCCGGGAGACCAGCAGAGCCTTTCCCAATGGAATGAGCTGGAATGAAGAGTGAGGGTCCGAGAGTTCACGCTGGGACCTCTTCATCCTGCACAGTAACACACATTGCAGTGTGGGGTCACAGCCCAAGAACTCTGAGTAAGAAACACTCCCCAATCACTGACCCAATGCAAGAATCTCCAACATTTATTGCCCACTTTCTCCGTGTTGTTCCCTGCTGTGCCTCACTGTTACTGTGTGAGATGTGGAATATTCTAAATCACCAGTTTAGGAATCTACAGTTCAATGACACAGTTTCAGAGGAGCAGCATTTTTACCCTCATTCAATGGTCCAGGATAGAAAAACGGGAAGAGTTTCTCAGTGAATGTGTCCGTGAAAGTGTAGAGAATGGACATATCATCAGCATTGTAAAACCCTACCTGTCCCCCCTCATAGTCCAGGAAAACTCCGATGTTCCTGGGGTTTTCACTCACAGTCAGGGGGACCAATAGGCCATTGAGAGCTTCATATTCATTCCCATTTCCCAGCCACACAGTCCAGTAACCATGTTTAGGACCCAGTATTATCTGTCCCTTCCTATTGGCTGATTCTCTGGCCACACCCAGTGCCCACTCAGTCTTGTCGCCGACTCCAACCTCCCAGTAATGTTTCCCCGCTGTGAATCCCTCTGACCCCAGGACACAGCAACACACATCAAATCTCTCCGGATTATCAGGAACCTTTGCCGCTTGTTTATTTTCTGTCACGCTGGTCAGGTGCTCAGACAGGATGAGTTTACCATGCGCTGTGTTTGGGTCCAGGGTCAGTGAGGCTGGAACTGGGGAAATTCAAAAAGAGATCATGTTAAACATTTTAGACAGAGAAAGGTGCATGGACACAGATTAAAATCTCATGTCAGTAACATTGCACTTGGCACACATTCCACGATCTGTGTATCAGGAAATACTTCAGTGTGCAATTAGATATATTCCCAGACTCCAGTTTGTGCAGTGAACAGATATTACAGAGTGGGTACGGTGTACGGTTAGATATATTCCCAGACTCCAGTTTGTGCAGTGAACAGATATTACAGAGTGGGTATGGTGTATGGTTAGATATATTCCCAGACTCCAGTGTGTACAGTGAACAGATATTACAGACTGGGTACGGTATACAGTTAGATATATTCCCAGACTCCAGTGTGTACAGTGAACAGATATTACAGACTGGGTATAGTATTCTGATACCCCCTTAGAAAAGGAAATTTGTCGTACCTACCTGGTGTGGCCTACATGTGATTACAGATGTAGTGGCATCTTAACTGTTTTCTGAAATAGCCTAACAAGCCCTCAGTTCAATGTAATGAAGGATGAGTATTAAGCACCGGCCTTACCAGTGACACCCACATCCCATGAAAGAATAAAGAGAACAGTTTTCCTGTCAGGAAGGAGCAGTTGATCAGCAGCACTGAAAATAAGGAACTTGCTGATATACAGAATAATGTTGTACAGTATTTACAATAGGCAAAGAGATCTGCAAGTCAGGAGAAATATTATTGAATCAGGGACAGGCACTCACCTAAAAAAATCCAGCATAAGGAAAATAACAGTAATAAGAATGGCACTAAAATGTGACAAATCCCCAGAACCAGGTTATATTCCAGCCCAAATGTTTAGGAATTAGGAAACATTTCTGCACATGAGATGTGTCAGAATCTCAGAACTCACTTCTGTATTTTGGAATTCAGAAGAATGAGAGGTGATCTCATTAAGGGGTTTGACAGGTAAATGCTGAGAGGTTGCTTCCCCTCATAGGAGAGTGTCGGACCAGAAAGGCATAGTCCCAGAGTAAAAGGGCACCAATTTAAGATGGAGATGAGGAATTTCTTCTCTCAGGGGGATGTGAGTCTTTGGAACCCCTTGCCACAGAGACCCTTGTGTACGTTGGCACAATGGAGAGCACTGCCACTTCACAGCACCAGGGACCCGGATCCAATTCCAGCCTTGCATGGAGTATGCATGTTCTCCCTGTGTCCACGTGGATTTCCTTTGGGTGCCCCTGTTTCCTCCCACAGGTAAGATGTGCAGGTTACATGAAGTGGCTATGCTAAATTCTCCCTTAGTTTCCCAAGATGTTTAGGTTAGGGTCATTAGCAGAGTAAGTACGTGGGGTTACAAGGATAGGCTGGGATGGTGTTCGAGGGTCAGTGCAGATTGAATGGGCCGAATGGTCTCCTTATGCACTGTAGGAGAAGGGATTCTATATTTAAGGCTGATCCGGATTGATTTTTGATCAGTAAGGGAACAAAGGTGTACAGGGAAAGGACAGAAAAGTGGACATGAAGAATGTTGGATCAGCCACGATCCTATTGAACAGTGGAGCAGGCTCGAGGGGCTGAATGGCCTCCTCCATGGTCTTATATGACAATCGATAAAAACTCATTTCTGTATTGGAAACCGAGAGTGGTGTAATTTTTAAACATAGGTGTACACAGATATGGGACAGAAGTAGGTACAATTCGTACAGTTAGATCACAAATCAGCCACTGAAAGGCAAAACAGGCCTGAGGGTACTAAAAGGCCTTGTCCTGATCCTGTATTATACCATCACTGCTCTAGATCTCTGGCTCAGAGAGGAACACCATTATCCAGGGCTCTTAGTCTGATCCCTGCCCAGTGAGTCCTGGGACAGAGAGGAACACCATTATCCAGGGCTCTCAGTCTGATCCCTACCCAGTGAGTCCTGGGACTGAGAGGAACACCATTATCCAGGGCTCTCAGTCTGATCCCTGCCCAGTGAGTCCTGGGACTGAGAGGAACACCATTATCCAGGGCTCTCAGTCTGATCCCTGCCCAGTGAGTCCTGGGACAGAGAGGAACATCATTATCCAGGGCTCTCAGTCTGATCCCTGTCCAGTGAGTCCTGGGACAGAGTGGAACACCATTATCCAGGGCTCTCAGTCTGATCCCTGTCCAGTGAGCCCTGGGATAGAGAGGAACACCATTATCCAGGGCTCTCAGTCTGATCCCTGTCTAGTGAGTCCTGGGACAGAGAGGAACACCATTATCTAGTGCTCTCAGTCTGATCCCTGCCCGGTGAGTCCTGGGACAGAGAAGAACACCATTATCCAGGGCTCTCAGTCTGATCCCTGCCTAGTGAGTCCTGGGACTGAGAGGAACACCATTATCCAGTGCTCTCAGTCTGATCCCTGCCCGGTGAGTCCTGGGACTGAGAGGAACACCATTATCCAGGGCTCTCAGTCTGATCCCTGCCCAGTGAGTCCTGGGACACAGAGGAACATCATTATCCAGGGCTCTCAGTCTGATCCCTGTCCAGTGAGTCCTGGGACAGAGAGGAACATCATTATCCAGGGCTCTCAGTCTGATCCCTGCCCAGTGAGTCCTGGGACAGAGTGGAACACCATTATCCAGGGCTCTCAGTCTGATCCCTGTCCAGTGAGCCCTGGGATAGAGAGGAACACCATTATCCAGGGCTCTCAGTCTGATCCCTGTCTAGTGAGTCCTGGGACAGAGAGGAACACCATTATCTAGTGCTCTCAGTCTGATCCCTGCCCGGTGAATCCTGGGACAGAGAAGAACACCATTATCCAGGGCTCTCAGTCTGATCCCTGCCTAGTGAGTCCTGGGACTGAGAGGAACACCATTATCCAGTGCTCTCAGTCTGATCCCTGCCCGGTGAGTCCTGGGACAGAGAGGAACACAATTATCCAGTGCTCTCAGTCTGATCCCTGCCCAGTGAGTCCATGGAGAGTCTGAGTGATTGGATGTCAAATCTGATTCCCTCATACCCAAATTGTTCAACCTCAGGTTCCACATCAACACCAGTCCCTCGAGTGTAGTCCCCAATAGTCTGTACTCAAAAACAGGCAGCATCTTCAGGAGGGGGGTGGAGGCAGTGATGAGAGCAGAAAACAGAGAGTGAACACAAAGCTGTGGAGTTTCTTACCTGGAGAGATGATCTTTTTCATTTTTTTCCACACTGTATAGAGTAACGGGCCTCGAAACCCCAAGTATCTCCTTCTTGGAAACTTCCATATCTCTCCACCTTCATCTCTCTCTGCATCTTCCCCATCCTCCCCTTTATCCAGGTAGCTGTGTGAATGGGATTGATTTAATCACTCTCTGCTGGATACAGACTGTGATCACAGTGTAAAACCTGCGTGAGTTTGGATTAGATACTTACCTTTCTCTCAATCTTTTCAGTTCCTGTGAGACAGAGAATCAGAAATATTTTAATAAATATACACGCTGCTGTTTAGATTGTAATTATCAATAATGTAGAATCAGTGATTTTAGTTAAATGTGAAGGGATCTGGGTGGAGTTTTCACTCATGACTTCCACTCATGTGATACCACACCAGTTACCAACCTGTAGCACAACCTTGCCACTTTGTGTTGACACGGTTTCCTCAGCTGTAGAAGAGTTTGAAAGCACACTAATAGTTGCATTTATTTCTGGTCTCTGCTTTCCAAGTAACTAAAGAGCTTCTATCCATGTGAATGGAATGTTGGCCTTCATAGCGAGGGGGATAGAATATAAAAGCAGGGAGGTCTTGCTGCAACTGTACAGGCTACTGGTGAGGCCGCAGCTGGAGTACTGTGTGCAGTTTTGGTCGCCGCACTTGCGCAAGGATATATTGGCCTTGGAGGGGGTGCAGAGGAGGTTCACTAGGCTGATACTGGAGATGAGGGGGTTAGACTATGAAGAGAGTCTGAATAGACTGGGTCTGTACTCGTTGGAGTTTAGAAGGCTGAGGGGGGACCTTGTAGAGATGTATAAGATAATGAAGGGGATAGATAGGGTAGAGGTAGAGAGATTCTTCCCGCTTAGAAAGGACAGCAGGACTACAGGGCACAGCCTCAAGATAAGGAGGGGGCAGTTTAGATCAGAGTTGAGGACAAACTTCTTCACTCAAAGCTTGGTGAATCTCTGGAATTCTCTGCCTGTTGAAGTGGAGAAGGCTACCTTGCTGAATATATTTCAGTCATGGGTAGATATGTTTTTGATAGACAAAGGAATTAAGGGCTATGGGGAGAAAGCGGGAAAGTGGAACTGATCCACTTCAGATCAGCCATGATCTTATTGAATGGCGGGGCAGGCTCGAAGGGCTAGATGGCCAACTCCTGCTTCTATTTCTTATGTTCTTAATATCTGCTGCTATCAGCTGTGGACACTTAAACGCAGCATTCCTTTGACAGGGAGACAACAGTTAAAGTACCAGCTCCTGGACACTTGCAGCAGCTCCGATGTGAACAGAATGAGGCTCGTTGTGATGGTCATGCAGTCAAATAGCCTCTAATTACTGAGTATTTGAATTGGTGTCACCCATGGGACTGAACCCCGACATGTCACTGCAATCAGCACCAGCACCCATGGGACTGAACCCCAACATGTCACTGCGCTCAGATCCAGCACCCATGGGACTGAACCCCAACATGTCACTGCTCTCAGTGCCAGCACCCATGGGACGGAATAGCAATGTCACTGCTCTCAGTCCAATTAGTTTATCTCATGTTTCTGCTCCAGTCCACTCAAATCTCCTGCTACACCTCTCTCACCCCATCAGCATAACCTTCTAATTCTTTCCTCAATACATATTTCTCTGCCTTCTGGTTAGTGAACTGTTTCCCTCAATTACTGCATGTGGGGGAAACTCCACATTCTAACCAGCCCCTGGGTAAACACTTCCATACTGGAGTTATTAGTGACTGGCCTGAGTTGTTCCTTTCCAAGGGCTTGATTCAAATCCCACTCCTGACACCATGTTCCAAGTGCTGGTTAAAATGACTTCTGCCCTCAAGTCTTTATAAACCAAGGAGGACATCAGAGGACACATGATGATGTAAGGTCAATGGCACACAGGCATATCCCCCAATATTAATTTTGTTTTTTCTCAAAAAGAGAAACATTTTCTTCCATCAACTACATTGAATCCATCACAATTTAAAAGACACACAGCAGTCTATCTGGTGTAGGTACACCCATGGTACTGTTAGAAAAGGAGTTTCAGGATTCTGACCTAGGGACAGTGCAGGATAAGGTCCCAAGTCGGGGTGGTGTATGGTTCGGAGGGCAGTTCACACATGGAGCTATTCCCATGCATCTGGTGCCCTGGTCCAATCTGGTAGATTGCAGGTCAGGAAGGTGATATTGAGCCATATGTTGCCCTGGAGCTAAATGGAAGAGTCCAGGAGCTGCTCCACTGGCTGCTGTCTCTCTATGGAATATATGCTGTACTGAGGGGTAACATCACTGTCCCCAACTCAGAGCAGCACACATTTGATTTCACCTGCTTTTCAGGACAGGGCATATCTGGGCAATTTTGCACATTGTCAGCTATACACCAGTATTGCAGTTATGCTGGGACAGCCTGGTTAGAATTGTGGCTATTCTGAAGGATCTATTGCTGGAATACCGTCAGGGCCCAGAGACTTTTCAGTATTCATCACATTTAGCCGTTCTTGATATCATGTGGGGTAAATCGAGTTGGCTGAAGACAGGCATCTGTGATGCTGGAGACATTTAGAGGAGGACAAGATGGATCCTCCACTTGGCACATCTGGCTGAAAATGGGTGTGAATGCTTAAACCTTATCTTCTACACTGATATGCTGGGATCCTCCATCGTAGAGGGCAGGATATTTGTGTAGCATCATGAGTGTTCAGAAGAGAGCACTCTTCAGTATTTCCTGAGATTGTTACCTCACATCAACTGACTCTATATTGTTCTTAAAATAGGGAGACCAGAACATAGTGTGATTGAACCAAGATTCAATAAAGGTTAACAGCATTTTCTCAGCTTGTTAGTCAAGGTGGAAGTGAATGTACAAATGGTCACAACTTTCTCTGTCCTGTGTGTGGGTCTGAGAGTTTCTTTTTATTTATTCAGGGAATGTGGGTGTCGCTGGCTGGGCCAGCATTTATTGCCCATCACTAATTGTCCATGAACTGAATGGCTCGCTCAGTCATTTCAGAGAGTATTTAAGAGTCAACATTCAGTGAACCAGATGGGTTCTATGACAGTTGTTTCATGGTTAACATCAGACTTTTCATTCTAGACTTTTATTGAATTCATCTGTCATGGTAGGATACGAACGCAAGTCACCAGAACATTACTCTAGTGGCAATACCAATCCGCTATCAGCTCACCAGGTCCACTGATATGAAAGGAAAATCAGGCAGAATATAAAACTGAATCACAATTGCCTCCAAACTGGGATTTCCACCCACCTATGCCTAGAACTCTCTGGTGATGACCTTCTATGGTCTGCTTTGTCCCCATTGGGACAGGTCCCTCCCAGTCCTCCCCTCCCTCAACTTCCCCAGTATGAATGATTTCTGATTGCTACCACAGTGTTCCTCACAGGTCTCTAAGTCCACCCCTCGGTTTCGGGTCAACCATCTCTTCTCTCCCACTCCTTTTCTGGATCCTTTCATTCTGGTTCCGGTTACTCTGCAGCCAGCTATTATAAAATGCTGTTTACAATCACAGTGAGAAGTCTCAAAACACCAGGTTAAAGTCCAACGGGTTTATTTGGAATCACGAGCTTTCAGAGCACTGCTCCTTGCTCAGGTGAGTAGGAGCAGCGCTCCGAAAGCATGTGATTCCAAAAAAACCTGTTGGACTTTAACCTGGTGTTGTGAGACTTCTTACTGTGCCCACCCGAGTCCAGTGCCAGCATCTCCACTTCATGGTTCACAATCACACCAACAGTTTGGGGATTGGGTCATAAAGGGTCACCTTGAGAAAGGAGACACTGTCTTGCTGCTCGATGTCTACAGAAAGCTTCAATATCTTCCCCTCAAGTGAAGCCAGTTCCTCTTCAATTCCTTTCAGATTCTCCTCCATTGGTCGCAGATCTTCCTCCTTTTGTTTCCTCAGCTCTTCGGTTAAATGTTTCTCTTTGTCTTCAAGATATTGATGGATTTGAGCAAATTGTGCGGAGATGTCTTGCTCCAGGGATCCAGTGAGTTGCTATGACAGTGAGAGAGATTGTTTAAACAGTGCGTTGTTAAAGGATTGCAGTGTTGAAAGGGAACTGGAGTTATACTCACCTCCAGTTCTGAAATCTCCCTCTCCTGCTGCTGTTTGAATTCACTTTGATTTTTCTTTTCCTTCTCCATGGAATCCAAGGATAATTTCAGCTGGTCCTAAAAATGGAATCAGATCTCAGCGTGATCCAAAGAACAAAGAACAACCCAGCACGGGAAAGAGGCCCTTCGGCCCAACGAGCCCGTGCCACTGCATCTTCCTACACCTACCCTGCCCTGTGTGTATGTGAGTGGAACCCCTAATTTAGCCAGATTCAGGGGAGAATAGTGTCAATTTGTTACACCAATCAGCCTAAGAGCACATCTTTGGGGTGTGGGAGGAAACCGGAGCGTCCGGAGGAAACCCACGCAACCACAGGGAGAATGCGCAAACTCCCACAGACACAGGCCCAAATCCAAGTATCTGCACAGCTAGCAGTGATAGTCACTGAGCTGTTGCAGTGCCCGTCTGCTGGTCCAGGATTAAGCACACACAACGACACGAAGTACTAGGCCACACCCGGAACCTCCAAGAGCAGCCCACGCACGACCCACCATGTGCATGCCCCTCGTTTGACAACAAGCTGGACCGACACCTGTGGAATAAAAAGACGAAAACGTCAACATGTAATTCTACACTCCCGGTGTCATCCCGAGGCTCTGACCCTATTTAATACCTTCTGCTATAACCCTCCATCCATGTTTCGCTCATGTGTCTATCTAAGTAAATCTTAAACAAGTCCAACGTGCCTGCCTCCACCACCCTACTTGGTAGTGTGTTCCATACCCCCACTACCCTCTGCGTGAAAAACCTTCCTCTCATATCCAAATTATACTTCTCCCCCCTCACCCTTAGATCGTGACCTCTCGTAATTGTCCCCAATCTAGGGAAAAGCCTACCACTATTGACTCTATCTTTTCCCTTCAGTATTTTATATACCACTATCATGTCCCCCCTTAATCTCTGTCTTTCTAAGGAGAAGAGCCCCAGTTTCTCCAACCTTTCCTCGTAACTCAAACCTTCCATGCCAGGCAACATCCTGGTAAACCTCCTCTGCACAGTCTCCAGAGTCTCCACGTCCTTCCGGTAGTAAGGTGACCAGAACTGGACGCAGTACTCCAAATGCGGTCTAACCAACGTTCTATACAACTGAAGCATTAGACGGCAGCTCTTGTACTCTATACCCTTCCCTACAAAGGCTAGCATTCCATAAGCTTTCTTCACAACCTTCTCTACTTGTGCCGACACCTTCAAAGACTTGTCCATTGTAATGTCTGCTGATATATCACAAACTGTGAGGAGAGGTTTCAGGGAGAGGTGTTAACATGTGGCACGAGCATTTTATAACTGACAGAGTGAAAGGTACTGTATCATATCAGGTATATCTTCAAACCAACAACAGCTTCATGGTGTATAGAACATATGAATGGATTTGATAGTTTAGTAAGAAGCCTCACAACACCAGGTTAAAGTCCAACAGGTTTATTTGGTAGCATAACCTTTCTGAGCGCTGCTCCTTCATCAGGTGAGTGAGGAGCCTTCAGGAGAACACCACACAACCCTGCCACAGCTACCTCTATACGATATGCCAGATCATCGACACAGATACCATCATCTCATATGAGAATACCATCCACCAGGTACACGGTACATACTCTTGTGACTTGGCCAATGTTGTCTACCTGATATGCTGCAAGAAAGGATGTCTCGAGGCATGGTACATTGGGGAGACCATGTAGACGCTACAACAATGAATGACTGAACACCGCTCGACAATCACCAGGCAGAACTGTTCTCTTCTTGTCGGAAAGCACTTCAGCAGTCACCAGCATTCAGCCTCTGATCTTTGGATGTGTTCCTTCTTCAAGGCCTTTCAGACATGATTACCTGTAAAGACTTGCACTCCAACCATTATCTTGTAAATTGAGTTTATATCTATATATGTCCTGTTTGCAAATACAACTCATCACTCACTTGATGAAGGAGCAGTGCTCTGAAAACTTGTGCAAACAAATAAACCCATTGGCCTTTAACCTGGTGTTGTGAGACTTCTTACTGTGCTTATCCCAGTCCAATGCCAACATCTCCACATCTTTGATAGTTTAGACAATGTTAAGTGTAAAGTAATTCTTAAGGTTTATTTATCAGTGTCACAAGCAGGCTTACATTAACACTGCAATGAAGTTACTGTGAAAATATCCCAGTCACCTCACTCCCAGCATCTATTCAGACACACTGAGGGAGAGTTTAGCCAGAGCATCTAACCAGCACACCTTTTTTGATATTATGCTGGTCTTGGGGATTAACTGGGGATTCAATGGACCTCATACAAATAGGTACAGACTAATACTGTGACAGTTGGGTTGGATTTGCAGACTTCAGGTGTTGAATTTCACTGGGCAGTGGACTGGTGTTGAAGCGTATTATTTAAACATTGTTCATTGTATAGTAATTGTGTTTGATTGTGTGCTGGTCTTGTGTATTCACTGGGGATTCACTGGAGCCTCTACACATGGGCACAGACTAAATCTGTGACAGTTGACTGGTAGGTTTAGACTTATGGGGTTGAATTTCTCAGGGGGAGTGTGGGGTGGAGATGGAGTGTGTTGTTTACCTGGATGATAAAATTAGTGGGATTGCAACAGATTTGAAGAAAATGCTGTAATGAAGAAAATTTACATAAAGCTACGTTACCCTACAGAAATCATGAGCACAGACTGTAATGAAGGAACGTTAACAAATCTTAAACTCTTCACCTGGATTAACCGACCCTCCCATGATAGCCTGTTGTTTCCCTGAATTGAAGATTAATCTCCAGGATTCTGCTGCCGTCCATCCAGAAGAAATATCACCGGGACATGAGAAACTGAGTTTATCATTTTCTAGGTGTTGGGGAATGACTGTAAAATAAAATTAGCCAATCACTTCTTGAAGGCTTTGTTCATTTCCCAATTGGTTGGGAAGATAATGCTGATGAGGATTGGCGTGTGCGTTGACCAATGGCTGGAGTCTGGGGGCGGGGTTTAGATGTGGAGATGCTGGCGTTGTTTGGGGTAAACACAGTAAGAAGTCTCACAACACCAGATTAAAGCCCAACAGGTTTATTTGGTAGCACAAGCCACAAGCTTTCAGAGCGCTGCTTGTTCATCAGGTGAGTGGGAGTTCTGTTCACAAACAGGGCATATAAAGACACAAACTCAATTTACAAAATAATGGTTGGAATGCCAGTCTTTACAGGTAATCAAGTCTTAAAGGTACAGACAATGTGACTGGATACAGGGTTAAACATAGGTTAAAGAGATGTGCATTGTCTCCAGCCAGGACAGTTAGTGAGATTTTGCAAGTCCAGGCATGTCATTGGAATTACAGATAGTATGACATGAACCCAAGATCCCGGTTATAAACAGGAAATCAGGTGCTGAATTCTCCAGGGACAGAATCAATTTCAGTGCGTCCCCCAACTCCAGAAATTATATCAAGACAACACAGCCCTCATGAAGAAAGCTGAAACCTGGGACTGCATCCATATCATGTCAGTGTAAATAGAGGCTGTAAGACCTTTCACACACTATTAATATTAACACTCACATTTCCCACTGTCCGGCGTCAGTATTGAGTTAAAAGCGAGCAATAGGACAGAGCAACATTTGTCCACTAACTTATTACAGCCCAATAAACACCATGAGCACGGAGACGGTAACTCATTGTGTCCCCTTACCTTGTACTTGTCAAAAGCTATTGGTAGAGTTAGGAGTCTGTGGACTGAATGTGGGGGAGAGTCTACACATTTGGCACAGATCAGAATCTCTTCATCCTCACAGAACAGGATCAGTTTCTCCCCGTGTTCCTCACAGAGAGATTGCTCGTTGCCTGTGTCCCCATTCAGCTTCTCCCTGTGTTCCTCCTCCAGTTTCAGCTCCAGTTGCCTGGTTTTCTCACAGAGATTAGCCAGCACTCTGTTACTGGTGAAACTTCTCCGGGGGATAAACTGCTGACATTCCGGGCAGGACACAGCCTGACGCTGCTTTCCCCAACACTTCTGGATACAGGGTTTACAGAAGTTGTGCTCACAGACCAGCCTCACCGGCTCCACAAACAGAGACTGACAGATGGAGCAGGTTAAATTCTTACTCAGGATTAAGATGTGTTTACTGACGGCCATCTCCATTGCTGCTCCTGCTTCTGTTATTCGCTGAACTTTCAGTTTCATTTCACCCCGCTCTCTGTGTCCTTAAAGAGGACACCAAGAGGTCACCAAGACAAGTTTTCTGGCAAAATAAAACCTTTTATCCAACTGACTTTTTCCAGTCTGTTCAGGATAAAGATGAAAACCTGAAGAGAGGCAGCAATTTGAACAGGGATTCATCCATTAACTCCTTCACTGCTAACAGGAATCTGTGGAAATTTGCCCTCAACCCCAAGTGATTTCATCAGATTCCGCAGGGATCTCAACAAGAAAACACTTTTAAACTAATCCCAGTGCCGGGCTAGATGGCCTACTCCTGCTCCTATTTCTTATGTTCTTATGTTCTCTCAATCCCCAAAATCCGGTACACATCCTCTCCGCCTTGCACCTTCCCAGAGCCATGTTACGAGTCCCAACTGAACCCACTGATCCACAATATCCCAAGATCCCTGTCGTAAGGCAGAATACCTCATTCTCTTCCACAATCCTGTATCAATCCCAAACTAATCCGACTGCTTTATCTTTCCCCACGGTTATGTGAATCCCAAAAAAATCACTGACCTGCACTCCATCCATAATCCCATTGTCCTACGCCCTCTCCATTACCTTGTATCGATCCCAATCTAATCCCACTTCACCAATCTCCCCCTACAGCTCTGTATCAATCCCAAATTAATCCATTGCCCCACTCTCTCCCCATAGCCCTGTAGTGGGAAAAATCGCAAAGATGGCTACTTGGCACATAAAAGAAGTTACCTGGGAGAGAGACATTAAGCCGGCACTGACTTTTAGTGCAGACAGCTATTTGAAACTAAAAATGTGCAGGACAGACAGTTATTTAAAATTAAAAATGTAGGAATCAGATACTGTAGGGAGCCAGTAGAGAGCTTGAGACACTTTTAAGATAAGGACAGATCTAGGACAATAAGGAGATTAGCCATAAATGGGAACAGGAATACATAAATGCAGGAAAACCAATTACTGTATTTATAGACCAAAACTAAGTCATTGATAGTCACTGATGGAGGAAATGTTTCCATTCTATGGAACAATGCAATGTTAAATGCCAATGTCTGTATCTGTCTGGCTGCAATGATGTGTTAAATTACTGATAATACTCAACTATAACAACGTGTTAAATGGCTAATGTCCGGACTATCCATTGTCTGAAAAGTATAAAAACAAACCGCTCCTATTGTATTATTGAGAGAAAGTAGCTGCCCAGCACTGCAGAATGCCAGTGCCTTTTCTCCACAAAGCTTCATTGAATAAAACTGTATTGTTGCACTCCCAGTCTGACTCTGAAGTAGTAATTTCCCACAATAATTGGCGTAGTCAGCAATGATCCTATTACTGGTACATTCCGATCGATTGGCATTGATCAGAAAGCCGGGCTATAGATTACTGAATCTGTAAGAGTCGGACAGGGTCAAGAATACAGTTTGAAAGGGGTTAAACTTAATGAGTACTTGTAGTATTAAGTATTGTTGTATATGGCATCGTGATAAGTACTAACTGCTGATAGTGATAACTGTTACTTGTGCTGACCAACAAGGGGACAAGGTAGTGCCTGTCTCTGAACCTCACCTTAGACCAGTTGTTAAGAGGGGCAATCCCCCACACAATGATCAGGAATTGAAGTGGGCATAGAGGCACCAATGGCACTTAGGATTGTCAAGCACAATGGCAGAGCTTGGTTAACATCAATCTCTGTAGTGGCGAACAAACGCAGAGTTGCCATCTGATTGCATGAAAGTTTGTAAAGTTGGGTACTGGACTGTCAATGTTGCAAAAGTGGGGCGGAAAAGTAGCTGATCAACCCTGACCTACAACCGGACTCCGGTGGAGAAGCACATTGCCGAGCTGGTAATAGTGGGAGCTGTAAGTATAAATTGAAAGCCAGTGCTAGAGTAGTGGCCGAGGGTAGTAAAGTCCCCATGGTAGAGAGCACACTTTACTAGGGAGTAATCGTGGCCATATGGTGCCTAAAACACGTTGTCAAGGTGGCAATAGTGACCGGGGCTAGTGAAGTCTGCGAAATGGCCGATAATGACGTTAAGAGAGGACCTGCAGGATCTCTTATTGAAGGCAAGCGTTAATAAAGAGGATGCAAAAGGATGGCTGGGATACTTCTCAGACCTTAGAGCAGCAGAGAAAGTGGATAGATGGAGAAAAGAGAAACAAGACAAAGAAGGTAGGAGTATTGTTAATACATCAGTTAGCTGGTCTAATTGAGCAAGTAGTCGCCTCTACTAAGGAGTGGAGTGAAGATAAAGAAAAGAGGAGAGAATTAGAGTCCCAAGTGAGGGAACTGGAGTAACAAGACCAGGTGTTAGAAGAGAAGCAATGGAGAGGGCAAACTGTTCCTCTACCTCCTTATGAGTCCACGCAACAGGGACCAACCGCTCCTCCAGAGGAGTGGGAAGTACTAGAACACAACTTAGCGCCAGTAACCAGAGGGGGAACAGATGCACAGCCAAAAGCAAATTATAAACCATTCACCCCAGGTGAGAGACAGCAGATAATGGCTTCCCTGGGTAAATTACAACCTAGAAGCGCAAATACTAAATTCTGAGAACAATTAAACACAATTTGAGTAGGGCTCCTGAGAGACATACACCAGCTGGTCAGGGCAGCACAGGATTATTGTGGGGGACGGTAGGCACAAGTAGTCCCCCTCACATCGGAGATAGATGCCCAACAGGCACCCTTCACCCAGTTTAAAGCAGAAATTCAGAGACTGTTAGGGAATGCTCCCACTAAGTGGAGCAGAATTGCCACCACAAAACAGTTAAAAGAGGAATGAGCTTCTGAACATGGGGAACTATTGTTCCAGGTGTATCAAAAGTGCTCAGGACAAGGGAACCAGGTCGAGGAGATCGAGCATTCATCCAGGCTTTTAAAGATGGACTCTCTGGCGCTCACCAAGTTATCCGAAAAATGGGGTGATTATGTCTCAAGATTATGATGAGTTGGTGGAGCGGGCTAGCGACGTATCGGGAGAAGAGAGATCCCAGGCAAGAACAAGGCTAGAAAGAGTAGCAGTTTCTAGTAACGGGAATGGAACAAAGTCTAAATTGGCTTGCCACAATTGTGGATGGCAAGGGCACTTAGCGAGGGATTTCGGGGCCTCACGGAAAGGGAGCAGATTTGGGAACAGTGGAAAACCTTGTAGCCACTGTAATAAATGTGGACACAGAAGCAGCGTGTTGGAATAAACATGGGAGACCCCCGACCTGATCCATGACCGAAGGAACCACAGAACCTCTGGGGTCAGCAAGATTGACAGTCTGCAGCCCGCATTCACAAGGGTAAGAAGGAGGGAAGGATTTACGTGTCAGCACTAGTAGGGGACAGGCAATGTGAGATGCTAGCGGAAATGGGAGCATCCATATCTGTCACCGACCTACCCTTACCCACTACAAATAAAATGATTTACCTAACCAGGATAGGAGGGAACAAAACACCCGTCTACCTGAGCGAGACCACGTTAGTAGAGATAAATAATCTATATATACCAATGAGGCTTTATGTGTGTAAAAATAGCACAATAATGGGAAATGATTTGATGAGAGAATATGAGATTCTGATAGCCTGTGGAAAGGGAGAATTAATCTGGCCAAGACAGGACTGTCGGAAAACTAAAATGGGGAAACTCACAAGTCACCTCGAAACCATTAAGGTGGCGACAGTCACCACCAGAAATTGGGAATTAGAGACAGCAGGGTTCAGAGCCATCTGTGCTTCCGTCCCCAGGATATGTGCTAAAACAAAGTTTGATACCGGTTTGGCTAAAACGGACCTAATAAACTGGGTATGTACCGGGACCGGAGCACAAGCCACACCGGCGATACCCAATAAAAGCAAAGGCAGAGAAAGCTGTAATGGAGATAGTTAAAGGGTTAGTGGAAAGGGGGATTCTGAGAGAGACCACAAGCACCACTAACTCCTCAATATGGCCAGTGAACAAGCCTGAAGAAAGCTATAGACTCACGCTAGATTACACCGGACTCAATAAAGTCACACCCAAGTTGCACCCATTGTAGCAAGCCGTTCACAATACTGAATGGGCTGTCACAGGAGCACAAAATATTCACAGCATTGGACATAGCCAACAGATTCTGGTCCTTACCATTGGATCCCAAATCCCAAGACAAATTCGCCTTCACAGTGGCAGACAAACAGTACACTTGGACTCGTTTACTATAGGAATTCCACAACAGCCCCGTTATATTCCATCGAGTAATGAGTGACATCCTAATCGGGGTAGGACTGCCAGAGGGTAGTATGGTCCTACAATATGTAGACGGTATCCTAATAGCTTCGGAGTCCGAGTCAGGGCATCAAGAAGCCTTATATTTAGGACTGAATGAATTAAAAGCCGCAGGATTAAAGGTGAGCCCCAAAAAGGCACAAATCGGGAAAACACATACACATACAACCCTATACCTAGGACACCTTATATCTCAAGGACTTAAAGAAATGCTAACAGACCGAAAGAAGGCGATACAACAAATGCCGTCACCATAAGAGGGGCCAGGAAGGTGCTAGGATTATTCAACTATAGCCGGAGTTTCATCCCAGGATTCGCAAAACTAGCAGAACCTATATAAAGACTAGTCAAAGGGGGAAAACCAGCTTTAGATCTCAGGGAATGGGGACCCGAGCAGGAAGAGGCTGAGAACAAACTAAAAACAGAACTGATATCAGTCCCTGGACTAGGATTACCAGATCCTAATAAGGACTTCCTTATCCATTGTAGCAATGAGGGAGGATTCTATTCCGCAGTGGTAACACAGGACCATGGCAACAGAAAGAGGCCCATAGGGTATTATTCCACAGCAGAAGGGCTGGTAGTCACCGGTCTGCCAAGGTGCATAGCCGCCTTGGACTGCGCTGCCTGGGCTGTAAAGGTTAGCGAGCCAGTAATCATGACAGGGAATATAATCCTTCACACAAAACACACCTTGGTGGAGATGCTGAACACGGGAAAACTAAGGTCAGTCTCAAACATGAGAAGGGCTAAATGAACATAGAACATAGAACATAGAACATTACAGCGCAGAACAGGCCCTTCGGCCCACGATGTTGCGCCGACCAGTTACAAAAACAATGACCCACTAGCCTATACCAATCCCATTTCGTCCATAAACCTATCCAGAGATCTCTTAAACGCCCCCAAACTAGACGCATTTACAACTGCAGCAGGCAGGGCATTCCAATCCCTCACCACCCGCTGGGTAAAGAACCTACCCCTGACATCTGTCCTGTAGCTACCCCCCCTTAATTTAAATCCATGCCCCCTCGTGCTAGCTTTCTCCATCCGAGGAAAAAGGCTATCACTATCCACCCTATCTAAACCTCTAATCATCTTATATGTTTCAATAAGATCCCCTCTTAGCCGCCTTCTTTCCAACGAAAACAACCCTAGATCCCTCAGTCTCTCCTCATAGGACCTCCCCTCCATACCAGGCAACATCCTAGTAAACCTCCTCTGCACCCTCTCCAACGCCTCCACATCCTTCTTGTAATGCGGGGACCAGAACTGCACACAGTACTCCAAGTGCGGCCGCACTAGAGTAGTGTACAGTTGCAACATTACACTGCGACTCCTAAATTCAATCCCCCTACCAATAAACGCCAAGACACCGTACGCCTTCTTGACAACCTTATCTACTTGATTCCCAACTTTCAGGGATCTATGTACACACACACCTAGATCCCTCTGTTCATCCACACTATTCAAAGTCCTCCCGTTAGCCCTATACTCGACACATCTGTTGCTCCTACCAAAGTGAATTACCTCACACTTCTCCGCATTAAATTCCATCCGCCACCTCTCGGCCCAGCTCTGCAACCTATCTAAGTCTCCCTGCAGACTATGACACCCTTCCTCACAATCTACCACACCTCCAATTTTGGTGTCATCAGCAAATTTACTAATCCACCCAACTATACCCTCATCCAGATCATTAATAAAAATTACAAACAACAGTGGCCCCAAAACAGATCCCTGAGGCACACCACTTGAGAATGAGAAGCTGTTCTCCTACCTGCAAGCAAGTCCGTGGTAATAATAAGGGGATAACCCAGCAGAAGGGATTTTAGATGTGGGAGAGCCACACAATTGTGAGGATGTAGATATGGACGAAGGAGAGGGTAGGATAAAGGAAATACCCTTAGTAACAGCTGAGGAGACCCTTTTTGTAGATGGGCCACGCAAATATGTGGAAGGATCACCCCAAACAGGGTGGACGGTAGTGAATGACAAATTAGAAACAGTAAGGTCAGGAAGGATTGACAGAGGTCTATCTGCACAGGTAGCAGAACTAGTGGCACTCACACAGGCACTAGAGTTATCTGAAGGTAAAACAGTAAACATCTATACAGATAGTCACTATGCTTTCAGAGTCATACATGACTACACGACAGCATAGGGAAGAAGAGGATTCATAACCACAGGAAGAACCCCTATTAAGCATCAGCAAAGAACTGAGGCACTCATGAGAGCTAGTGAGAAACCTAGAGAAGCCACAGTAATAAAAATGAAAGTGCACCAGAAAGATCCAGGAAGAGATAACCCAGGCCGGTTAAATTTCAAAGGGAACCAAGACACAGATAGGGTGGCACAGTTAGTCTTAGAACAGGAGATAATTGACAAGCTGCCAATAGCAGCGATAGAACAGACAGGAGACGAGATAGATATTCGGGACTTACATGCGCATATCTTGAAAGAGGAAAAGGAGAGATGGGAAACACAGGGAGCAGTCAAAGGGACTGATAACATTTGGAGACGGGAAGACAAAGTAATAGAACCAGAGTGCGTACGAAACACTCTATTGGAACCACACCATGGACTCTCACATGTGGGTAGAGAGGCCATGATAACTAGTATAGGAATGGAATGGTGGTGGAAAGGGATGGGAAGAGATATAGCCCAACACTGTCACTGATGTGTGACATGCGGGCAACACAACCCTGGTAGACCCATAAAAATTAAAATGGGACACCAGCCTAGACCAAAGGGACCCTGGGAACATCTGCAAATGGACTTCACAGGGCCACTACCACAATCCCACGGCAAAACCTATTGTCTGGTTATTATAGACCAGTTCACCAGGTGGGTAGAAGCATTCCCTACTACAAATTGTACTGCTACCACAGCAGCTGGAATATTGGTAGAAGAGGTAACCCCTAGATGGGGAGTACCCCTACAAATCGATTCAGAGCAAGGGACGCACTTCACTGGAAAGGTGGTAAAAACAGTATACCAATTAATGGGGATAGAAAAAAATTTCACATCCCTTACCACTCACAGAGTTCTGGAATGGTGGAATGTATGAATAGAACATTTAAGAATGCACTAGCTAAAGCCATACAAACATCCGGAAAAATGTGGACAGAGGTATTGCCCACTATACTAATGAGATTAAGAGCTACCACAAACCGGACAACTGGATTAACCCCTTATGAACTAATGACAGGACGGGCGATGCAATTACCAGAGAGCATCATAACAGGTGGGACCGATGTAGGTCCACTAAAAGATAAAATCAGGAGATATGTTTTGGAACTAAGCACCCAACTCAAAGGGATGTGCAAATTGGTAAAAGGCAATCAGGAACAAAGAGATGCAGAGGAAGAGCTTGAAATGCTCCCTGACATCCCAACAGCAGGAAGTTGCATCCTAGTAAAAACAATTCCTGACAAACCAGGGTTTGCACCAAAATGGAATGGGTTACTTGAAGTTACAATTAGTGGAGATACCTGTGCCTATCTAGACACAAGAGGGAAAGGCATATGGAAACATTGGACACAGCTGGAATTACACAAAGGAATGCATGAATAAATGAATGAGTGAACAAGTGAACTAACAGAACTGCTTTCCCCAACACAGGCAAAGACTGTGAGCAAGAACAACTGGCGCGTGCGGGTCAATAGATAGCATAACTTTTGGAGATTATATAGATTATAGTGTTTGGTTTGATATTTGATCATTGCGAATATATATGTAATCGTATATGTAACTGTACTACTTTGCGTTGTCATGACTGTAAATTTGACCGGATTGGAGAATAATCTATTTTACAAAGCTCACATACATTTACACAGGAATCGAACTGTATGTTACCCATTAGCACAATCAGTAGAAGCCCTATTTGTAGTCACCCCTGGGTGGACCCTTCATGGTTTATATACTATAGATACATCAGTTACACCCTGTAAGGGACAAATTGGCAAATATAAAAGAGATATACAAGGGAGATGTGTGGGACTTGTAAACTCTGCTGCGGAGGGAGGAAAAGTTTGTTCAGGTGGGAGGAAAAGCTTTGTTTTACGGCGCAGGAATGGGGATGTGCCTATGCCTTGGTCCCTAAGAATGATTCCTGCGTGCAGACGCAGTGTGTCCATCAACATTGTCAGGTTAATAAGGGACAGATTACTTGCACTTGTGATGAACAGAAATGTCTGAATATAACTGTGGGAAGACAGCTCATTTGTGGACAGTGCAATGGAACTCACATAAGCTCAGCCAAATGGACGTATCCATGTGATACTTAGTAAGTGGTGGGATCAAATGGGGAGTCAAGTGGAGAGACATTAAGTGGACACTGACTTTTAGTGCAGACAGATACATGAAACTAAAAATGTGCAGGACAGACAGTTATTTAAAATTAAACATGCAGGAATCAGATACTGCAGGAAACCAGTTGAGAGCTTGAGGCACTGTTAAGATAAGGACAGATCTAGGACAATAAGGAGATCAGTCATAAATGGGAACAGGAATACATGAATGCAGGAAAACCAATTACTGTATTTATAGACCAAAACTAAGTCATTGATAGTCACTGATAGACGAAATGTTTCCATTCTATGAAACAATGTGATGTTAAATGCCAATGTCTGTATCTGTCTTGCTGTAACGATGTGTTAAATTATTGATCCTACTCAACTACAACAATGTGTTAAATGGCTAATGTCCAGACTATCCATTGTCTGAAACGTATAAAAACAAACCACTCCTATTGTATTATTGAGAGAAGGTAGCTGCCAAGTACTGTGGAGTGCCAGTGCCTTTTCTCCACGAAGCTTTGTTAAATAAAACTATTTTGTTGCACCCCTAGTCTGACTCTCAATTGATAATTTCCCACAACAGCCGTGTATCAATCCCAAATTAACTCATTACCCCACTCTCTCCCCATAGCCCTGATTCTCACCTATACCTCGGTACCTTACAATCTTACAGTGCAAAAGGAGGCCATTCAGCCCAATGAGACTGCACAGGCCACAATCACAGGATGTAACATCACTGGTTAGGCCAGCATTTATTCCTTAATTACCCTTCAGAAGATTGTTGGGAGTTGCCTTCTTGAACTGCAACAATCCTTGAGTTGTAGGTACATCTATAGTGCTGTTAGGGAGGAAGTTCTAGGATTTTGACCCAGTGGTGGTGAAGGAATAGGTGACATATTTTCAAGTCAGGATGGTGAGTGACTCAGAGTGGAACTCAGGGCGGCACGGAAGCACAATGGTTAGCACTGCTGCTTCACCGCTCCAGGGTCCTGGGCTCGATTCCCGGCTCAGGTCACTGTCTGTGTGGAGTTTGCACATTCTCCTCGTGTCTGCGTGGGTTTCCTCCGGGTACTCTGGTTTCCTCCCATAGTCCAAAGATGTGCGGGTTAGGTTGATTGGCCATGCTAAGAAATTGCCCCTTAGTGTCTAGGGATTTGTAGGTTAGAGGGGATTAGTGGGTATGATATGGGTCTAGGGCCTGGGTGGGGTTGTGTTAGGTGCAGACTCGATGGGCCGAAGGGCCTCTTTCAGCACTGTAGGATTCTATGATTTAGTCCCCAAAGGTCAGTAACTTCTGCTTTTTAGGCACTTTACTTTGAACCTTGTGGTATTTTTCATCACTAGTCTTTAGCAAAGCTGGAATTTCATTACTCAACAGTTTATGTTTTAAATTCAAGCTTACTAAGTCACGGGTTTCAGAAACATTTACTTATTTCTGACTGGGGCATGGTGCATGGGGGGAACACTGCTTTTCCTGGGGCAGGTTGTAATGGACACAATTCCAAAATGTGCAACTGATGCAAGATTTGGAAGTATTTGCACAGTGAGGAGACAAGTGATGGACTTCAAGAGGATGTAGAGAAACTGATGGGATGGGCAGACCCGTGGCAGATGAAGGTTAATGTAGATCAGCGGGAAGTGATACATTTCGGTCAGAAGAATGAGAAAATACGACACAAAATAAAGATTACAATTCTAAATGCAGGAGCAGGGGGAGCTGGGTGCATTGTGCATCAATCATTGGAAGTGGCAGGACAAGTTCCAGTTACTAAATTACATTGAACCCTGAGTTTTGTGCAGAGTACAAAAGCAAGTCAGTTATAAACATTTATGAAACACTGGCTCAGCCTGATTGGGAAGAATGTGAATGTTTTTGAAAAGATGCAGGAAATGTTTACGAGAATGTTTCTGAGGATGAGAGAGTTCAGTTTTGTGGTTAGATTGGTGAAGCTGGCATTGTTGTCCTTGGAGAAGAGAAAGTTGAGAGGAGATTTGTTAGATGTATCCAAAATTGTGGAGGGGGTGGGGGGTTCTGGATAGAGTAAATGGGAGAAACTGTTCCCATCAGCAGAATTGACATGAGGGAAAACCTTCTTATCCAACATGTGGTTTGGGTCTGGAATGCACTGACTATTTGCTGCAGACAGATCCAATTGCTGTCTTCAAAAAGGAACTGGATAATGATCTGAAGGGAAAAGGCTTTACAGGAATAAATGGGAAAGGGGGACAAGTGGGACTAGTTGAGTTGCTGTAGCAGGGAATTGACACAGAGACAAGACGATGCGCTGAAAGAACTCCTGGCTATAAACATTCTTTGATTCTACGAGTCACTTGCTCTGACATCTAACCATTCAGACTATTCAATATTCAAAATGTATTGCACCACAAATAATAACCATGACAGTGGAAGCACTGGGAGCGATCAGCCTCCACTGAGTAGAAGGTGCACCCACAATATTTTCTTCTGATTATTTTCGTTTGGCCAATAAGAATACATTGCTTTGTAATTCCACACAGTTCAAGAGGTGAATAGAAGTTTTCAAACCCTACTATATCCACCTCCTGGACCACTCCTCCACTCATATACACACACGCACCCTGAAGCTTAATTGCAATAAATAAATAATTCCATACATTGAGTTGTGGAGCATCAGAATTGTGGTGATTGGTTAGCTCAGTTGGTTGGATTGTAATACAGAGTAAGGCTAGCAGCATGGGTTCAATTCCTGTACCAGCTGAGGTTATCCATGAAGCCTTCTCAAGCTTGCTCCTTGTCTGAAGTGTGGTGAATCTCAGGTTAAATCACCACCAGTCAACGCTCTCTCTCTCTCTCCCCAAGGGGAAAGCAGCCAATGTTCCTCTGGGACTGTAAAGACTTTCAATCAGACTAGTAACCCACAAACCCAAAATAAATAAAACTAAAACTTAAATTTATTTGAACAAGATTTTTAGGCTCCACTTGTTTGCAATAACTGTCCAATTGTAAATCTACAGTCGTAACCACATGGCAAGACCGGGTCCTGTAAATGGTGAATTCAGAATGTTTATTAACAATCAAAAGGTAACAAGTCAGAAAGATAAAAAGCAAAGTGTCAATTAATAGTAATTCACAGTCAGAAGAAAGCTTAACTCTGAAAATTGGACAGATTTCTCACCACTCTGCTCAGATCCGGATGTGAAGTGACAGCTGTGAAAACATGTAAAAGTACTTCCCCACCAAATATTTCTCAAGACCCTTTCTTATACCTTAATGAGATTGAATATCTTTGACAATTGTGAAAAATACCCAGTTGGCCGATGACTTGTCAATAATGAAATAAGAGTTTGCCTCACTGGGTTTGTTTTTGCTAATTGTGCGCAATGTCTCAACTTTAAGGCTCTATTAAACTTTATCTCTTATCTTGAATTAGTCCAAGTGTCAAACAATAATTGGTGAATATAACTGTCTGTCACTTATAATAGACATGATGTACAGTTGTCGGCACTGGACTGGGATAAGCACAGCAAGAAACCTTACATGTTAAACATGTTAAAATCCAGGACTTTAACCTGCTGTTGTGAGACTTCTTTCTTATAATAAAACAGGAGCCTATTCATTCTCTCTGAAAAGGTTAACAAGTTCATGTTATCTTTTTTAATCTGTCTGGAAAAAGCAACATCTTATAATTCTCATTACATTTGAAGAATTTGTATTAAAGTCAAGGGTTAATGACATAATGTGTTTAGAATTATAACATTTATAACCTTTTTGTGTTACAGGTGACATTATCAGTCTTACAACTACATTAATGAATTACTTATTCTTTAATTATATCACATTTAAATCTAATTTTCATGAATCTGGCTGGTTTCCAATACAGTAAGAAGTAGCACAACACCAGGCTCTTACTGTGTTTACCCCAGTCCAACGACAGTGTCGCCACATCATGGTTTCCATTAAAGCAGGTTTTTGGGATTTTTTAATGGTTTTTGTCAATTCATTACAAAATTCTCAATTGCACATTAATTCAGATTACACAATGCTAGTTATACTGAAAGTATTGAGTTTGAAACTACCAACAAGCTATCAGTTCTGCCCAAAGGTCTTTGAGCTGAAAACATTAACTCTGGTCTCTCTCTTCACAGAGAGGCTGCCTCGATACCACCACTCACAGTGCTTTTGACTGACAGGAAATGGAATGCAGAAAAGGTATCTCATTAAAGAATTAGTGACAGCTTGCTTCTTGACAAAGAGTCTTTTAGCCTAGTTACGTGATAAACTTGAGTTAACAGAGCATGCTCCTTAAAGTAATCACAATTAAACACCGGAAATGGCTGCTTCTCCACAAACCGGACACTTTTTGTGTGAATTGAATGAGAAAGATAATGATTTTTGGGGCTCCCAACTGCCATCTTGGATAACAGTCTCACAATATGGGGTGGGCCATTTAGGAGAATGTTCTTCCCTCAGAGGGTGGTGAACCTGTGGAATTCTCTCACACTGGAGTCTGTGGAAGGCACATCACTGAATGTAATTAAGAAGGAAATAAATAGGTTTCTAAACTTTAAAAACACAAGGAAAATGGGGAGTGTGAAATTGAGTTAGAGGATCAGCCATGATAATAAAGAGTGGTTTGAAGGGCCAAGTGGGCTCCTCCAGCTCCAATTTTCTTTGTTTCTATATAACATTGATTGCCATTGGCAGATTGATGCAGTTGTCTCTTGCAATTGTATGTTTCAGTTTGCACTCATTGTAACGGCTATATTCAGCTCCCCACCAAAAAGTGACGATTGTCATTTGTGAAGTGAATTGTTATATTCGTTGTTGAGTGGTGTGACGTGCAGTCAGTGTCTTGCTAATTGGAAGCAGTAATATTGTTCAGAAGTTTCCATGCCAATCTATTTTATAACTCCACTTTGATTTCAACTGCAGGATGGAAACTTCAATATCAACTGTGCACATTCATAGCTAAAATGGTTCTGGCCTGATTAAATATAGATGCAAAGAAAATAGAATCAGGAATAGGCTATTTGTCCCTTTAAGCCTGTTCCACCATTCATTATGATCATGGCTGATCATCCAATTCAGTATCCTATTCCCACTTGCCCCACATATCCTTTGACCCCCTCTTCGCCCCGAGAACTATACCTAATTCATCCGTGAAAACATTCGATGTTTTGTCCCCAACTGCTTTCTGTAGTAGCGAATTCCACAGGCTCACCTATCTGGGTGTGGAAATTTCTCCTAATCACACTCCTAAAAGGTTTACTCAGTAGCCCTAGACTTTGACCCCTGGTTCTGAACACCCCCACCATCGGGAACATCCTTTCTGCATCTATCCTGTCTAGTCCTGTTGGACATTTACAGGTTTCAATGTGATCTCTGCTCATTCTTCTGAACTTCAGCAAAAGTAATTGTAACAGACTCAATCTCTCCTTATCTGTCAGCACTCCCATCTCAGGAATCAGTCTGGCAAACCTTCTCTGCACTCCATCTGGAACAAGAACATCCCTCCTCAGATAAGGAGTAAAAATACACACAGTATTCCAGCTGTGGCCTCATCAAGGCCCTGTATAATTGCATTAAGACATCCCTGATCCTGTATATGAATCCTCTCACTATGAAGGTCAACATACCATTTGCCTTTTTCACTGCCTGCTGTATCTGCATGCTTACCGTCCATGACTGGTGTATGAGGACACCCAGGTCTAGTTGCACATTCCCCTCGCCTAATTTATGGCCATTCAGATAATAAACTGCATTCCTCTTTCTGCTACCATTGTGGATAACCTCACATTTCTCCACATTGCATCTGTCATGTATTTGCGCTCTCGCTCAGCTTGTCCAAATCATACTGATTGCATCCTCACAGCTTACCCCCAAAATTGAATATATTTGGTTATATTGGAAACATTATTAGATTTCTCTGATCGTTTAGCTTTTATTCAGTGATGTAACGTGCCAGCCATCCATTTTCCAAGCCCAGCATCTTTCACATAATCAGGGTATTCCCATTTAATCCAGAGTAATGATTGAAATAGAACTGCATTGGTTCTAGCAATGTTGAACATTACGTGACCATCCACTGAGCCGATTTCAGAAGAAAATAAAGCAGACAGGAAACAACACTTGGAGACAGTGGTTTAACTCGGCAGATTCAGAATGAACCTATCAGCAGCAAATACAGGGAGGAACCAGCCTGTGATTGGATGCACAGGTTTTCCATATTTTCCAAACATGGTGGGGGTATTCCCGGGAATCCGCTGCTCTTGTCCTTCTAGGTGGTAGAGGTTTTGGGTTCAGAAGGTGCTGACTAAGGAGCCTTGATGTGTTCCTGAAGCGTATCTTGTAGCTGGTACACACAGCTGCCACTGTGCATTGATGTTGGAGGCAGTGAACGTTTGTGGATGGGGTTAGTAATCCGGGTCCTGCCCCAGTAACACAGCCATCATACATTGTGTCAAGGCACCTTTGTGCGTTATGTCAACCGAAAGATGATCATAGAATACATCGAGCCTGCACTAGTAACAATCCACCCAGACCCTATCCCGACAACCTAACATATTTACCCTGCTAGTTCTCCTGATACTAAGCAGCAATTTAGCATAGCCAATGTACCGAACTGGATTGAGGGAGGAAACCAGAGCACCCAGAGGAAACCCATGCAGACTAGGGAGAACATGCAGACACCACACAGACAAAACTCATGCAGACAAGGGGAGAACGTCCAAACTCCACACAGGACATCAACCAAGGCTGGAATTGAATCCAGGTCCCTGGCGCTGTGAGGCTGCAGTGCTAACCACTGTGCCACCTTGCCATCCTGATGTTATCCTTCAATGTGCAGTATCATCTTTTGCTCCTCACTCATCTGCAGTTTTAGATTAACTTTGTAGTTCTTTTTACAAATGAGAAACTCCAGACAGAAGCTCGAGATTTATCAAGAAGAGACTTTTTTTTATTATAAAGAGGAAAAATGCTGCTTTAGAATTAAACAATATCTTAAATTGAGGTACAATTTGGAATTGTTTTAAAGACATTAAAATAACCTCTGACTCCACAAATCCATTCCAATATCTAGGAATACTGGCCTATCCCAGAATAAACCTGTAACCGGTGTTTTGTAGCTGTTCATATCTCAGTGTCCCAGATTGTGTTGTTGGAGATCTCCAGCTTGCACTATCTGATGTATTATATCATCATTACATCAGCCCCTGCCTGGTGTGACCTGTGTGATATGGCTCCAGGATCCTGCTACTCCTGTTCCCTGATAGTGAGTGTGATTCCTGGGATTTGTAACATGGATTCTGTATCCGGGAGAGCAGCAGAGCCTCTCCTAGTGGAATGAGCTAGAATGAAGAGTTCCAGGTTGGACAACCGGTGTGAGAGTCTGAGAGTTCACGCTGGGACCTCTTCATCCTGCACAGTAACACACATTGCAGTGTGGGGTCACAGCTCAAGAACTATGAGTAAGAAACACTCACTAATCACTGACTCAACGCAAAAATCTCCAACATTTATTGCCCACACTTTCTCCGTGTTGTTCCCTGCTGTGCCTCACTGTTACTGTGTGAGATGTGGAATATTCTAAATCACCAGTTTAAAAATCTACAGTTCAATGACACAGTTTCAGAGGAGCAGCATTTTTACCCTCATTCAATGGTCCAGTATAGAAAAACGGGAAGAGTTTCTCGGTGAATGTGTCCGTGAAAGTGTAGAGAACAGACATATCATCAGCATTGTAAAACCCCACCTGTCCCCCCTCATAGTCCAGGAAAACTCCAATGTTCCTGGGGTTTTCACTCACAGTCAGGGGGACGAATGGGCGATCGAGAGCAACAAATTCATTCCCATTTCCCAGCCTCACAGTCCAGTAACCATGTTTAGGACCCAGTGTTATCTTTCCCTTCCTATTGGCTGACTCACTGACCACACCCAGTGCCCACTCAGTCTTGTCCCCGACTCCAACCTCCCAGTAATGTTTCCCCGATGTGAATCCCTCTGACCCCAGGACACAGCAACACACATCAAATCTCTCCGGATTATCAGGAACCTTTGCCGGTTGTTTATTTACTCTCACGCTGGTCAGGTGCTCAGACAGGATGAGTTTACCATGCGCTGTGTTTGGGTCCAGGGTCAGTGAGGCTGGAACTGGGGAAATTCAAAAAGAGATCGCGTTAAACATTTTAGACAGAGAAAGGTGCATGGACACAGATTAAAATCTCGTGTCAGTAACACTGCACTTGGCACACATTCCACAATCTGTGTATCAGGAAATACTTCAGTGTGGAATTAGATATAATCCCAGACTCCAGTTTGTACAGTGAACAGATATTACAGACTGGGTACAGTGTACAGTTAGATATATTCCCAGATTCCTGTGTGTACAGTGAACAGATATTACAGACTGGGTATGGTGTACAGTTAGATATATTCCCAGACTCCAGTGTGTACAGTGAACAGATACAACAGACTGGGTATGGTGTACAGTTAGATATATTCCCAGACTCCAGTGTGTACAGTGAACAGATATTACAGACTGGGTACGGTATACAGTTAGATATATTCCCAGACTCCAGTGTGTACAGTGAACAGATATTACAGACTGGGTATGGTGTACAGTTAGATATATTCCCAGACTCCAGTGTGTACAGTGAACAGATATTACAAACTGGGCACAGTGTACAGTTAGATATATTCCCAGACTCCAGTGTGTACAGTGAACAGATATTACAGACTGGGTACAGTGTACAGTTAGATATATTCCCAGACTCCAGTGTGTACAGTGAACAGATATTACAGACTGGGTATGGTGTACAGTTAGATATATTCCCAGACTCCAGTATGTACAGTGAACAGATATTACAGACTGGATATGGTGTACGGTTAGATATATTCCCAGACTCCAGTATGTACAGTGAACAGATATTACAGACTGGGTACAGTGTACAGTTAGATATATTCCCAGACTCCAGTGTGTATAGTGAACAGATATTACAGACTGGGTATGGCGTACAGTTAGATATATTCCCAGACTCCAGTGTGTACAGTGAACAGATATTACAGACTGGGTACGGTGTACAGTTAGATATATTCCCAGACTCCAGTGTGTATAGTGAACAGATATTACAGACTGGGTATGGTGTACGGTTAGATATATTCCCAGACTCCGGTGTGTATAGTGAACAGATATTACAGACTGGGTATGGTGTACAGTTAGATATATTCCCAGACTCCAGTGTGTACAGTGAACAGATATTACAGACTGGGTACAGTGTACAGTTAGATGTATTCCCAGACTCCAGTGTGTACAGTGAACAGATTATTACAGACTGGGTACGGTGTACAGTTAGATATATTCCCAGACTCCAGTGTGTACAGTGAACAGATATTACAGACTGGGTACGGTGTACAGTTAGATATATTCCCAGACTCCAGTGTGTACAATGAACAGATATTACAGACTGGGTACGGTGTACAGTTAGATATATTCCCAGACTCCAGTGTGTACAGTGAACAGATATTACAGACTGGGTACGGTGTACAGTTAGATATATTCCCAGACTCCAGTGTGTCCAGTGAACAGATATTACAGACTGGGTACAGTGTACAGTTAGATATATTCCCAGACTCCAGTGTGTCCAGTGAACAGATATCACAGACTGGGTACGGTGTACAGTTAGATATATTCCCAGACTCCAGTGTGTATAGTGAACAGATATTACAGACTGGGTACGGTGTACAGTTAGATATATTCCCAGACTCCAGTGTGTACAGTGAACAGATATTACAGACTGGGTATGGTGTACGGTTAGATATATTCCCAGACTCCAGTGTGTATAGTGAACAGATATTACAGACTGGGTATGGTGTGCGGTTAGATATATTCCCAGACTCCAGTGTGTACAGTGAACAGATATTACAGACTGGGTATGGTGTACGGTTAGATATATTCCCAGACTCCAGTGTGTATAGTGAACAGATATTACAGACTGGGTATGGTGTACGGTTAGATATATTCCCAGACTCCAGTGTGTACAGTGAACAGATATTACAGACTGGTTACGGTGTACAGTTAGATATATTCCCAGACTCCAGTGTGTACAGCGAACAGATATTACAGACTGGTTACGGTGTACAGTTAGATATATTCCCAGACTCCAGTGTGTACAGTGAACAGATATTACAGACTGGGTATGGTGTACGGTTAGATATATTCCCAGACTCCAGTGTGTACAGCGAACAGATATTACAGACTGGTTACGGTGTACAGTTAGATATATTCCCAGACTCCAGTGTGTACAGTGAACAGATATTACAGACTGGGTATGGTGTACGGGTAGATATATTCCCAGATTCCAGTGTGTACAATGAACAGATATTACAGACTGGGTATGGTGTACGGTTAGATATATTCCCAGATTCCAGTGTGTACAATGAACAGATATTACAGACTGGGTATGGTGTACGGTTAGATATATTCCCAGACTCCAGTGTGTACAGTGAACAGATATTACAGACTGGGCACGGTGTACGGTTAGATATATTCCCAGACTCCAGTGTGTACAGCGAACAGATATTACAGACTGGTTACGGTGTACAGTTAGATATATTCCCAGACTCCAGTGTGTACAGTGAACAGATATTACAGACTGGGTATGGTGTACGGGTAGATATATTCCCAGATTCCAGTGTGTACAATGAACAGATATTACAGACTGGGTATGGTGTACGGTTAGATATATTCCCAGACTCCAGTGTGTACAGTGAACAGATATTACAGACTGGGCACGGTGTACGGTTAGATATATTCCCAGACTCCAGTGTGTACAGTGAACAGATATTACAGACTGGGTATGGTGTACGGTTAGATATATTCCCAGATTCCAGTGTGTACAGTGAACAGCTGGAGTACTGTGTGCAGTTTTGGGCGCCGCACCTGCGCAAGGATATTTTGGCCCTGGAGGGAGTGCAGAGGAGGTTTACTAGGCTGATACCGGAGTTGAGGGGGTTGAGCTATGAGGAGAGGCTGAATAAACTAGGCTTGTACTCGTTAGAGTTTAGAAGAATGAGGGGAGATCTCATTGAGACGTATAAGATGATGAATGGGATGGATAGGATAGAGGTGGAGAGACTCTTCCCGCTCAAAAAAGACAGTAGGACTAGGGGGCACAGCCTCAAGATAAAGGGGAGGCGGTTTAGAACGGAGTTGAGGAGGAACTTCTTCACTCAAAGGGTGGTGAATCTCTGGAATTCTCTGCCCGTTGAAGTGGTGGAGGCTGCCTTGCTAAATATTTTTAAGAAGCGGGTTGATGGGTTTTTGATAAGAGAAGGGATTAAGGGTTATGGGGAGAGGGCGGGAAAGTGGAACTGAGCCACGACAGATCAGCCATGATCTTATTGAATGGCGGGGCAGGCTCGAAGGGCTAGATGGCCTACTCCCGCTCCTATTTCTTATGTTCTTATATTAACAGATATTACAGACTGGGTATGGTGTATGGTTAGATATATTCCCAGATTCCAGTGTGTACAATGAACAGATATTACAGACTGGGTATGGTGTACGGTTAGATATATTCTCAGATTCCAGTGTGTACAATGAACAGATATTACAGACTGGGTATGGTGTACGGTTAGATATATTCCCAGACTCCAGTGTGTACAGTGAACAGATATTACAGACTGGGTATGGTGTACGGGTAGATATATTCCCAGACCCTAGTGTGTACAGTGAACAGATATAACTGACTGGATATAGTATTCTGATGTCCCCTTAGAAAAGGAAATCTGCCATATTTACCTGGTGTGGCCTACATGTGATTACAGATGTAATGGCATCTAACTGTTTTCGGAAATAGCCTAACAAGCCCTCAGTTCACGGTAACAAAGGTTGAGTATTAAGCACCGGCCTTACCAGTGACACCTACATCCCAAGAAAGAAGTAAAAGAACAATTTTCCTGTTGGAAAGGAGGAGTTGACCGGCAGCACCGAAAATAACAAACTCGCTGCCATAGAGAATAATGTTGTACAGTATTTACAACAGACAGGAGATCTGCAAGTCAGATATCGCATGGAAAAATATTATTGAATCAGAGATAAGGACTCACCAAAACAAATACAGCTTAAGAAAATAACAGGAAAAAGAAAATAATGGCACTAAAATGTGACACATCCGCAGAACCAGGTTATACTCCAGCCCAAACATTTCGGAATTAGGAAACATTTCTACACATGAGATGTGTCAGAATCTCAGAACTCACTTCTGTATTTTGGAATTCAGAAGAATGAGAGGTGATCTCATCAAGGGGTTTGACAGGTAAATGCTGAGAGGTTGCTTCCCCTCATAGGAGAGTGTAGGACCAGAAAGGCATAGTCCCAGAATAAAAGGGCACCAATTTAAGATGGAGATGAGGAATTTCTTCTCTCAGGGGGATGTGAGTCTTTGGAACTCCTTGCCACAGAGATCTATGGGAGCAGAGTCCTTGTGTATGTTGGCACAATGGAGAGCACTGCCACCTCACAGCACCAGGGACCCGGATCCAATTCCAGCCTTGCATGGAGTATGCATGTTCTCCCTGTGTCCACGTGGATTTCCTTTGGGTGCCCCAGTTTCCTCCCACAGGTAAGATGTGCAGGTTAGATGAATTGGCCACGCTAAATTCTCCCTTAATGTCCTAAATTGTTTAGGTTAGGGTAATTAGTGGGGTAACTACGTGCGGTTACAGGGATAAGCTGGGATGCTCTTAGAGAGTCAGTGCAGATTGAATGGGCCGAATGGTCTCCTTATGCACTGTAGGAGAAGGGATTCTATATTTAAGACTGATCCAGATTGATTCTTAATCAGTAAGGGAACAAAGGTGTACAGGGAAAGGACAGAAAAGTGGACATGAAGAGTGTTGGATCAGTCATGATCCAATTGAACAGTGGAGCAGGCTCGAGGGGCTGAATGGCCTCCTCCATGGTCTTATATGACAATCGATAAAAACTCATTTCTGTATTGGAAACCGAGAGTGGTGTAATTTTTAAACATAGGTGTACATAGATATGGGACAGAGGCAGATACAATTCGTACAGTTAGATCACAAATCAGCCACTGAAAGGCAAAACAGGCCTGAGGGTACTAAAAGGCCTTGTCCTGATCCTGTATTATACCATCACTGCTCAGATCTCTGGCTCAGAGAGGAACACCATTATCCAGGGCTCTCAGTCTGATCCCTGTCCACTGAGTCCTGGGACAGAGAGGAACACCATTATCCAGGGCTCTCAGTCTGATCCCTGCCCAGTGAGTCCTGGGACTGAGAGGAACACCATTATCCAGGGCTCTCAGTCTGATCCCTGTCCAGTGAGTCCTGGGACAGAGAGGAACACCATTATCCAGGGCTCTCAGTCTGATCCCTGTCCACTGAGTCCTGGGACAGAGAGGAGCACCATTATCCAGGGCTCTCAGTCTGATCCCTGTCCAGTAAATCCTGGGACAGAGAGGAGCACCATTATCCAGGGCTCTCAGTCTGATCCCTGTCCACTGAGTCCTGGGACAGAGAGGAACACCATTATCCAGGGCTCTCAGTCTGATCCCTGTCCACTGAGTCCTGGGACAGAGAGGAGCACCATTATCCAGGGCTCTCAGTCTGATCCCTGTCCAGTAAATCCTGGGACAGAGAGGAACACCATTATCCAGGGCTCTCAGTCTGATCCCTGCCCGGTGAGTCCTGGGACAGAGAGGAACACCATTATCCAGTGCTCTCAGTCTGATCCCTGTCCAGTGAGTCCTGGGACAGAGAGGAACACTATTATCCAGGGCTCTCAGTCTGACCCCTGTCTAGTGAGTCCTGGGACAGAGAGGAACACCATTATCCAGTGCTCTCAGTCTGATCCCTGTCCAGTGAGTCCATGGAGAGTCTGAGTGATTGGATGTCAAATCTGATTCTCTCATGTCCAAATCATTCAATCTCAGCTCCCACATCAGCAACAGTCTCTCGAGTAAGGTCCCCAGTAATCTGTCCTCAATAACAGCCACATCTTGAGGAGGGGGTGGAGGCAGTGATGAGAGCAGAAAACAGAGAGTGAACACAAAGCTGTGGAGTTTCTTACCTGGAGAGATGATCTTTTTCATTTTTTTCCACACTGCATAGAGTAACGGGCCTCGAAATCCCAAGTATCTCCTCCTTGGAAACTTCCATATCTCTCCACCTTCACCTCTCTCTGCATCTTCCCCATCCTCCCCTTTATCCAGGTAGCTGTGTGAATGGGATTGATTTAATCACTCTCTGCTGGATACAGACTGTGATCACAGTGTAAAACCTGCGTGAGTTTGGATTAGATACTTACCTTTCTCTCAATCTTTTCAGTTCCTGTGGGACAGAGAATCAGAAATATTTTAACAAATATACACACTGCTGTTTAGATTGTAATTATCAAGGATATAGAATCAGTAATTTTAGTTAAATGTGAAGGGATCTGGGTGGAGTTTTCACTCATGTGATACCACACCAGTTACCAACCCACAGCCCAACCTTGCCACATTGTGTCGACAGTTTCCTGAGCTGCCAAAGTGTTTGAAAGCACACTAATAGTTACATTTATTTCTGATATGTCTTTTCCAAGTAACTAAGAAACATAAGAAATAGGAGCAGGAGTAGGTCATCTAGCCCCTCGAGCCTGCCCCGCCATTCAATAAGATCATGGCTGATCTGAAGTGGCTCAGTTCCACTTTCCCGCTTTCTCCCCATAACCCTTAATTCCCTTGCCTATCAAAAACCTATCTACCCATGACTTAAATATATTTAGTGAGGTAGCCTCAACGACTTCAACGGGCAGAGAATCCCAGAGATTCACCACCCTTTGAGTGAAGAAGTTCCTCCTCAACTCCATTCTAAACCGCACCACCCCCCCTTATCTTGAGGCTGTGCCCTCTAGTCCTGCTGTCCTTTCTGAGCAGGAAGAGCCTCTCAACCTCTACCCTATCCATCCCCTTCATCATCTTATATGTCTCAATAAGATCCCCCCTTCATCCTTCTAAGCTCCAATGAGTACAAGCCCAGTCTACTCAGCCTCTCTTCATAGTTCAATCCCCTTAACTCCGGTATCAGCCTAGTGAACCTCCTCTACACTCCCTCCAAGGCCAAAATATCCTTGCACAGGTGCGGCGACCAAAACTGCACACAGTACTCCAGCTGCGGCCTCACCAGTGCCCTGTACAGTTGCAGCAAGACCTCCCTGCTTTTATATTCTATCCCCCTCACTATGAAGGCCAGCATCCCATTTGCCTTCCTGATCACCTGCTGCACCTGTAGGCTGGGTTTTTGCGACTCATGCACAAGGACCCCCAGGTCCCTCTGCACTGTAGCATGCTGCAGCTTTTTGCCCTTTAAATAGTAGTCCCTCCTACTATTATTCCTGCCAAAGTGGATAACCTCACACTTGCCAACATTGTACTCCATCTGCCAGGTCGTCACCCACTTGCTTAGCCTATCTAGATCCCTCTGCAGACTTTCTACACCCTCCGCACAATTTGCTTTTCCACTTATCTTTGTGTCATCAGCAAATTTCGACACTCTACACTCAGCTCCCTCCTCCAGATCATCTATATAAATGGTAAATAGCTGAGGCCCCAGCACCAATCCCTGGGGCACTCCACTAGTCACCAACCGCCAATCCGAATAGCACCCATTGACACCTACTCTCTGCCTCCTATTTGACAGCCAATCCTCTATCCATGCTAACGCCCTACCCCCAACTCCATGCCCCCTAACCTTCTGTAACAACCTTTTGTGCGGCACCTTATCAAACGCCTTCTGAAAATTGAGAAACACCACATCCACCGGTTCCCCTCTGTCCACCGCATTAGTCACATCCTCATAGAATTCCAATAAGTTTGTCAGCCACGACTTCCCCTTAACGAATCCGTGCTGCGTCTGCTCTATCAAACAATTCTTCTCAAGGTGCCTCGCTATTTCTTCTTTGATGACGAATTCAAGCATTTTTCCTACAACAGACATTAAACTAACCGGCCTATAATTCCCTGCCTTTTGCCTGCTACCCTTTTTAAACAGCGGCGTAATATTAGCCATTTTCCAATCTTCCGGCACTTCCCTGGAATCCAGCGAGGTTTGGAAAATAATCACTAAGGCATCCACTATCACCTCTGCCATTTCCTTCAGACCCCTGGGATGCATTCCATCCAGTCCTGGTAATTTGTCCACCATTAGGCCCGCTCATCTATCGAGCACTACCTCTCTGGTGACAGTGATCGCATTCAGGCCCTCAACTCCTACCATCCTTCTATCTTTAATACCTGGCAAACTATTCGCGTCCTCCTCCATGAAGACCGAGGCAAAAAACTTATTTAAGGCCTCAGCCATTTCCTCATCCCCCACCACTAAATCCCCCCTCTCATCCTCTAAGGGTCCAACATTCACCCTAGCCAGCCTCCTCCTCTTTATATATTTATAAAAACCAAAGAGCGTCTATCCATGTCAATATCTGCTGCTATCAGCTGTGGACACTTAAACGCAGCATTCCTTTGACAGGGAGACAACAGTTAACGTACCAGCTCCTGGACACTTGCAGCAGCTCCAATGTGAACAGAATGAGGCTTGTTGTGATGTTCACGCAGTCAAATAGCCTCGAATTGCTCAGTGTTTGAATTGGTGTCATCCATGGGACTGAACCTCAACATGTCACTGCGCTCGGAACCAGCACCCATGGGACTGAACCCCAACATGTCACTGCGCTCAGAACCAGCACCCATGGGACTGAACCCCAACATGTCACTGCGTTCAGAACCAGCACCCATGGGACTGAACCCCAACATATCACTGCTCTCAGTGCCAGCACCCATTGGACTGAGCAGCAATGTCACTGCTCTCAGTCCAATTAGTTTATCTCACGTTTCTGCTCCACTCCACTCAAATCTCCTGTTGCACCCCATCAGCGTAACCTTCCAATTCTTTCCTCATTACATATTTCTCCGCCTTCTGGTTAGTGAACTGTTTCTCTCAATTACTGCATGTGGGGGAAACTCCACATTCTAACCAGCCCATGGGTAAACAATTTCTTACTGGAGTTATTAGTAACTGGCTTATTTTTATATCCCTTACCTGTTCCTTTCCAAAGGTGAGGATTCAAATCCCACTCCTGACACCATGTTCCAAGTGCTGGATAAAATGACTTTTGCCCTCAAGTCTTTATAAACCAAGGAGGACATCAGAGGACACGTGATGATGTAAGGTCAATGGCACACAGGCATATCGCCAAATATTAATTTTGTTTTCTCCCTCAAAGAGAAACATTTTCTCTATCAACTACATTGAATCCATCACAATTTAAAAGACACACAGAGTCCATCTGGTGCAGGTACACCCATAGGAAAGCAATTCCAGGATTCTGACCTAGGGACAGTGCAGGATAAGGTCCCAAGTCAGGATGGTGTGTGGTTGGGAGGGCAGTTTGCACATTGTGTTGTTCCCATGCATTGGCTGCCCTTGTCCTAGCTGGTAGATTGCTGGTCAGGAAGGTGATGTTGAGCCACATGTTGCCCAAGTGCTGTATTTCGGGGTAACATCACTGTCCCCAAATCAGGGCAGCACAGATTGGATTTCACCTGCTTTTCAGGACAGGACATATCTGGGCAATTTTGCACATTGTCAGCTAGACACCAGTGTTGCAGTTATGCTGGTTAGATTTGTGGCTATTCTGAAGGATCTATTGCTGGAATACTGTCAGGGCAATATGTGTCTCAACATCACCTTCCTGACCTGCAATCCACCAGCTAGGACAAGGGCCCAGAGCCTTTTCAGTATTCATCACCTTTAACCATTCTTGATATCATGTGGGGTAAATCGAGTTGGCTGAAGACTGGAATCTGTGATGCTGGAGACATTCAGAGGAGGTCAAGATAGATCCTCCACTTGGCACATCTGGCTGAAAATAGCTGCGAATGTTTCAGCCTTATCTTTTACACTGATATGCTGGGATCCTCCATCATTGAGGGTGGGATACTTGTATAGCATCATGATTGTTCAGAAGTGAATACTCTTCAGTATTTCCTGATATTGCTTCATATTGTTACCTCACGTCACTGACTCTATATTGCTCTCAAAGTGGGGAGACCAGAACATTGTCTGATTGAACCAAGATTCAATCGAGGTTAACGTCACTTTCTCATCTTGTTAGTCAAGGTGGAAGTGAATGTACAAATGGTCACAACTTTCTCTGTCCTGTGTGTGGGTCTGAGAGTTTCTTTTTATTTATTCAGGGAATGTGGGTGTTGCTGGCTGGGCCAGCATTTATTGCCCATCACTAATTGTCCATGAACTGAATGGCTCGCTCAGTCATTTCAGAGAGTATTTAAGAGTCAACATTCAGTGAACCAGATGGGTTCTATGACAGTTGTTTCATGGTTAACATCAGACTTTTCATTCTAGACTTTTATTGAATTCATCTGTCGTGGTGGGATTCGAACCCTGCACTCCAGAGCATTACTCTGGATTACTTGTCCAGTGGCAATACCAGTCTGCTATCAGCTCACCAGGTCCGCTGATATGAAAGGAAAGTCAGGCAGAATATAAAACTGACACACAATTGCCTCCAAAGTGAGATTTCCACCCACCTATGCCTAGAACTCTCTGGTGATGACCTTCTATGGTCTGCTTTGTCCCCATTGGGACAGGTCCCTCCCAGTCCTCCCCTCCCTCAACTTCCCCAGTATGAATGATTTCTGATTGCTATCACAGTGTTCCTCACAGGTCTCTATGTTCACCCCTCGGTTTAGGGTCAACCATCTCTTCTCTCCCACTCCTTTTCTGGACCCTTTTATTCTGGTTCCAGTTACTCTGCAGCCAGCTATTATAAAATGCTGTTTACAATCACAGTGAGAAGTCTCGCAACACCAGTTAAAAGTTCAACAGGTTTATTTGGAATCACGAGCTTTCAGAGCACTGCTCCTTGCTCAGGTGAGTAGGAGCAGCGCTCCGAAAGCATGTGATTACAAAAAAACCTGTTGGGCTTTAACCTGGTGTTGTGAGACTTCTTACTGTGCCCACCCGAGTCCAGTGCCAGCATCTCCACTTCATGGTTCACAATCACACCAACAGTTTGGGGATTGGGTCATAAAGGGTCACCTTGAGAAAGGAGACATTGTCTTGCTGCTCGATGTCTACAGAAAGCTTCAATATCTTCCCCTCAAGTGAAGTCAGTTCCTCTTCAATTCCTTTCAGATTCTCCTCCATTGGTCGCAGATCTTCCTCCTTTTGTTTCCTCAGCTCTTCGATTAAATGTTTCTCTTTGTCTTCAAGATATCGATGGATTTTGGCAAATTGTGCAGAGATGTCTTGCTCCAGGGATCCAGTGAGTTGCTATGACAGTGAGAGAGATTGTTTAAACAGTGCGCTGTTAAAGGGTTGCAGTGTTGAAAGGGAACTGGAATCATACTCACCTCCAGTTCTGAAATCTCCCTCTCCTGCTGCTGTTTGAATTCACTTTGATTTTTCTTTTCCTTCTCCATGGAATCCAAGGACAATTTCAGCTGGTCCTAAAAATGGAATCAGATCTCAGCGTGATCCATTGTAATGTCTGCTGTTATATCGCAAACTGTGAGGACAGTGTTCAGGGAGAGGTGTTAACATGTGGCACGAGCACTTTATAACTGGCAGGGTGAAAGGTATCGTATCATACCAGGTATAGTTTCAAACCAACAACAGCTTCACAGTGTACAGAACATATGAATGGATTTAATAGTTTAGTAAGAAGTCTCACAACACCACGTTAAAGTCCAACAGGTTTATTTGGTAGCACAAGCTTTCAGAGCACTGCTCCTTCATCAGGTGAGTGAGGAGCCTTCAAGAGAATAGTGACCATGACACCACACAACCCTGCCACACCAACCTCTGAAAGACATGCTGGAATATCGACACGGATGCCATTATCTCATGTGAGAACGCTATCCACCACATACATGGTACATACTCTTGAGACTCGACCAATGTTGTGTACCTGTTACGATGCTGGAAAGGGCGCCCTGAGGCATGGTACATTGGTGAGAAAATGCAGACACTACGATAACGGATGAATGAACACCACTTGGCAATCACCAGGCACCTGTCGGGGAACATTCAGCAGTCTCTGGCATTCAGCCTCTAATCTTTGGGTAAGTATTCCTTCTCCAATGTGGTCTTCACAACAACACAGAGTCACTGAGCAGAGACTGATAGCCAACTTCCACACATATGAGGACAGCCTCAACTGGGATCTTGGATTCATGTCACACTACTTGTAACTCCCACGACTTGCCTGGGCTTGCAAAACCTCACTAACTGTCCTGGCTGGGGACAATACACATCTCTTTAACCTGTGCTTAACGCTCTCTCCACTCACATTGTCTGTACCTTTAAGACTTGATTACCTATAAAGACTCGCATTCCAACCATTATCTTGTAAATTGAGTTTGTGTCTGTATATGTCCTGTTTATGAATACAATTCCTCACTCACCTGATGAAGGAGCAGTATTCTGAAAGGTTGGCAAACAAGTAAACCTGTTGGACTTTAACCTGGTGCTGTAAGACTTCTTACCGTGCTTACCCCAGTCCAACGCCAGCATCTCCACATCTTTGATAGTTTAGACATTGTTAAGTGTAAAGTAATTCTGAAGGTTTATTTATCAGTGTCACAAGCAGGCTTACATTAACACTGCAATGAAGTTACTGCGAAAATATCCCAGTGGCCTCACTCCCAGCATCTATTCAGGCACATTAAGGGAGAATTTAGCCAGCGCACCTAACCAACACACCTTTTTTGATATTATGCTGGTCTTGGGGATTAACTGGGGATTCAGTGGACCTCATACAAATAGGTACAGGCTAATACTGTGACAGTTGGGTTGGATTTGCAGACTTCAGGTGTTGAATTTCACTGGGCAGTGGACTGGTGTTGAAGCGTATTGTTTAAACATTGTTCATTGTATAGTAATTGTGTTTGATTGTGTGCTGGTCTTGTGTATTCACTGGGGATTCACTGGAGCCTCTACACATGGGCACAGACTAAATCTGTGACAGTTGACTGGTAGGTTTAGACTTATGGGGTTGAATTTCTCAGGGGGAGTGTGGGGTGGAGATGGAGTGTGTTGTTTACCTGGATGATAAAATTAGTGGGATTGCAACAGATTTGAAGAAAATGCTGTAATGAAGAAAATTTACGTAAAGCTACGTTACCCTACAGAAATCATGAGCACAGACTGTAATGAAGGAACGTTAATAAATCTTAAACTCTTCACCTAGATTAACCGCCCCCCCCCCCCCCCCCCATGATGTCCTGTTATTTCCCTGAATTGAAGATTAATCTCCAGATACTAAACCCTCAAGCTTTCGGAAACGCTGTTCTTCCATACCTTCCACACATCTGACGAAGGAACAGCGCTTCCAAAAGCTTGAGGGTTTACTATCAAATAAACTGGTTGGACTTTAACCTGGTGTTGGTAGACTTCTTACAGTCTAAACCCCGCCCTCAGACAAAAACGCTGTTCTTCCACACCTTCCACACACCTGACGAAGGAACAGCGTTTCCAAAAGCTTGAGGGTTTACTATCAAATAAACCGGTTGGACTTTAACCTGGTGTTGTTAGACTTCTTACTGTGCTTACCCCAATCCAACGCCGGCATCTCCACATCATGACGACCATCGGCGGGGTTCAGAGACAGGCAATCAGGTGCTGAATTCTCCAGGTTCAGAATCAATTTCAGTGCCTTCCCCAACTCCAGAAATAATCTCAACACAACACAGCCCTAATGAAGAAAACTGAAACCTGGGACTGCATCCATATCATGTCAGTGTAAATAGAGGCTGTAAGACCTTTCACACACTATTAATATTAACACTCACATTTCCCACTGTCAGATGTCAGCATTGAGCTGAAAGCGAGCAATAGGACAGAGCAACATTTGTCTACTAGCTTATTACACCCAGTTACAGCCCAATAAACACCATGAGCACGGAGACGGTAACTCATTGTGTCCCCTTACCTTGTACTTGTCAAAAGCTATTGGTAAAGTTAGGAGTCTGTGGACTGAATGTGGGGGAGAGTCCACACATTTGGCACAGATCAGAATCTCTTCATCCTCACAGAACAGTATCAGCTTCTCCCCGTGTTCCTCACAGAGAGACTGCTCCCTCTCTGTGTCCCCATCCAGCTTCTCCCTGTGTTCCTCCCCCAGTTTCAGCTCCAGTTTCCTGGTTTTCTCACAGAGATTAGCCAGCACCCTGTTACTGGTGAAACTTCTCCGGGGGATAAGCTGCTGACATTCCGGGCAGGACACAGCCTGACGCTGCTTTCCCCAACACTTCTGGATACAGGATTTACAGAAGTTGTGCTCACAGTCCAGCCTCACCGGTTCCACAAACAGAGACTGACAGATGGAGCAGGTTAAATCCTCACTCAGAGATAAAATGTGTTCACTGACGGCCATCTCCGTTGCTGCTCCTGCTTCTGTTATTCGCTGAACTTTCAGTTTCATTTCTCCCCGGTTATCAATAAATTTCACATCGCTCTTAAAGAGGCAGTGTCACCAAGACAAGTTTTCTGGTAAAACAAACCCTTTCTTTATCCAACTGACTTTTCCTATCTGCACAGATTAAAAATGAAAACCTGGAGAGAGGCAGCAATTTGAACGGATTCATCCATTAACCCCTTCACTGCCGACAGTAAAATGCACATCAGAAATCTGTCTAAATTTGCCCTCAACCCCAAGAGAACCCATCAGATTCTCCAGGGATCCCAGCAAGAAAGCGTTTTTAAACTAGTACCACTGCCTCATTGTCAATTCCCAAAATCCAGTATACATCCCAAATCATTCCCCTCTTCCCTGCTCCCTCCCAGAGCCATGTACAAATCCCAACTGAACCCATTGATCAACAATATCCCAAGATCCCTATTGTAACACAGAGTGCCTCATTTTCTCCCATTGCCCTGTATCGATTCCAAATTAATCCGATTGCTTTATCTTTCCACATGGTTATGTGAATTTCAAAAAAAATCACTGCCCTGCACTCTCCCCATAATCCCACTGCTCTATGCTGTCACCATTACGTTGTATCAATCCCAAACTAATCCCACTTCACCAATCTCTCCCTAAACTCTGTATCAATCCCAAAGTAATCTCAATGTCCCACTCTCTCCCTGTAGCCCTGCATCAGCCTCAAACTAATCCACTGTCCCATTCTCTCCCCATACCCCTGTATCATAAAATCCTACAGTGCAAAAGGAGGCTAGTTGGCCCAAAGGGTCTGCAATGGCCACAATCCCAACCAGCCCCTACCCTTATAACCCCACATGTTTACCTTCCTAATCCCACTGTCACTAAGGGGCAATTTAGCGTGGCCAATCAACCAAACCTGCACATCTTTGGAGTGAGAGAGGAAACTGGAGTACCTGGAAGAAACCCACGCAGACATGGGGAGAATGTGCAAACACCACATAGACAGTGACCTGAAGCTGAAATTGAACCTTTGACACTACCACCATGCCGCCCAAACTGGGTTGATGGCTGCCATATCAATCACAAAGAAATCCCACTGCCTCACTCTTTCCTCAATTCTGTATCAATTTCAAACTTTTCCTGCTCTCTCTACATAATCCTGCTCTCTCCATATCCCTATATCTATCCCAAACTAATCCCACTGTCTCAAACTCTCTACTGATTTTCAGAAAATAAATATTAATTCTGCTACTGCACTGTTATCTCTGTGTGTATCCTTTAATAACCCTAACCTATTTTTATGTATTCATGTGTTTATTAAATGTTTCACAATTTTTTGTCTGCTGCTTGATATTTATTTTTTCAGACCCTCTTTACATTTCCAATGTTTCATTTAACTTCTTTCTGCTCCTTCTTGAGCTCTCTGACTGTAAGTCTGACCCCATTGTCACGATCTCCCTCACAGGAAGGCACAAGGAACCAGCAGTCCTGACCTCCCCAGGAAAACTAAGGATAAAAACTGTACGGTTGGCACCAACCTGATCCATACCTGCCATTCAACTAACCAACTGGTCTGCCAAGGACTCTGGGTTGCTGTGGGAACACCCAGTTCGCTGTCTCTGCTGATGCTAGCCAGGCCCTGCCCGTTCTCTGGCTCCACCTATTCCCAGCCCTGCTACCCCATCAATCATGGTGCCCATGTGAGACTCAGGTATCTTTTTCAAGGAGTCACTGGAGGTGGGGATGATGGAGGTCGTTGCTGCTGGAGATGTCTGAGAGACTCCATCAGTGCTGTAGCTGAGTATTTAGAACTGTGGTGCTCTAAGAAAACGTGATAGCTAAATCATCTCTTCATCTACTCTGACATTGTTTTCTTCTGATATGTTTTTATTAATTTACAGGATGTAGCATCACTGGCTAGGCCAGCATTTATTGTCCTTCCTTAATTACCCTTCAGAAGATTGTCGGGAGTTGCCTTCTTGAACCACTGCAATCCTTGAGTTGTAGGTATACCCACAGTGCTGTTAGGGAGGAAGTTCCAGGAAATTGATCCAGTGACAGTGAAGGAACAAGTGACATATTTCCAAGTCAGGATGGTGAATGACTCAGAGCAGAACAATTTTAGTCCCCAAAAGTCAGTAACATTCTGCTTTTTAGGCATTTTACTTTGAACCATGTGGTATTTTTCATCATTTGTCTTTAGCAAAGCTGGAATTTCATTACTCAACAGTTTATGTTTTAAATTCAAACTTACTAAGGCATGGGTTTCAGAAACATTTACATTTCTGACTGGGGGATAGTGCACATGGGGAACACTGCTTTTCCTGGGCCAGGTTGTAACAGACACAATTTCAAAATGTGCAACTGATGCAAGATTTGGAAGTATTTGCACAGTGAGGAGACAAGTGATGGACTTCATGAGGATGTAGAGAAACTGATGGGATGGGCAGACCCGTGGCAGATGAAGGTTGATGTAGATCAGCGGGAAGTGATACATTTTGGTCAGAAGAATGAGAAGGCGTGACATAAAATAAAGATTACAATTCTAAATGCAGGAGCATGGGGAGCTGGGTGCATTGTGCATCAATCATTGAAAGTGGCAGGACAAGTTCCAGTTACTAAATTACATTGAATCCTGAGTTTTATAAATAGGGCGCAGGGTACAAATGCAAGTCAGTTATAAACATTTATAAAACACTGGCTCAGCCTGATTGGGAAGAATGTGAATGTTTTTGAAAAGATACAGGAAACGTTTACGAGAGTGTTTCTGAGGATGAGAGAGTTCAGTTTTGTGGTTAGATTGGTGAAGCTGGCACTGTTCTCCTTGGAGAAGAGAAAGTTGAGAGGAGATTTGTTAGATGCATTCAAAATTGGGGTGGGGGGGGTCTGGGTAGATTAAATGGGAGAAACTATTCCCATCAACAGAATTGACATGAGGGAAAACCTCCTTATCCAACATGTGGTTGGGTCTGGAATGCACTGACTATTTGCTGCAGACAGATCCAATTGCTGTTTTCAAAAAGGAACTGGATAATGATCTGAAGGGAAAAGGCTTTGCAGGAATATATGGGAAAGGGGGAGAAGTGGGACTAGTTGAGTTGCTGTAGCAGGGAATTGATGCAGAGACAAGACGATGCGCTGAAAGGTTCCTTCTGTGCATTCGATGATTCTATGAGTCACCTTGCTCTAACGTCCTGATATCCAGACTACTCAATACCTGAACCAAATGTATTGCACCACAAATCATAATCAGAACTATGGAAGCACTGGGAGGAATCAGCTTCCAGTCAGTAGAAAGTGCATCCACAATATTTTCTTCTGATTATTTTTATCTGGCCAATCAGAATACACTGTTTTGCAATTCAACAGGAGTCTAAAGGTGATCAGAAGTTCCCACACCGTATCCACCCTCAGCACACACACACGTGTATGCACGCATGTACACACACACACACATGCACGTGCGCACACACACGATTGCAGTGAGTAAGTCATTCCGTACGTTGAATTGATGAGAATCAGACTTTTGGGGAATGATTAGCTCAGCTGGCTGGACATTTGATTCATAAAATAGAGAGGCCAACAGCATGGGTTCAATTCCTGTACCAGCGCAGGTTATCCATGAAGGTGCCACTGTCACAAGCCTGCCCCTTGGTTTTGGTGACCGTCAGGTTAAATCACCACCAGTCAGTTCTCTCTCCTTCAGGAGTGTAACAACTTTCAATCAGACTTGTGGCACATGATGCAAAATATCATTGAAACTTAGATTTATTTGAACAAGATTTTTGGGCTCCACTTGTTTGCAATAATTTCCCAATTGTAAATCTGCAAACACAACCACATGGCAAGACGGAACACTTGAAATGATGAATTCTAAAAGTTTATGAAGGTAACAAATCAGAAAAAATAAAAAGCAAGGTGTCAATTATCAGTAATTCACAGTCAGAGGAGAAAACTTAACTTTGAAAACTGGACAGACTTCTCACCACTCTGCTCAGACCAGGATGTGAAGTGACAGCTCTGAAAACATGGATAACATGTAAAATCAACCCCCCACCAAGCAATTCTCAAGATCCCTTTTTTATATCTTAACAACATTGAAATTCCACCTTAGTCAATTGTTGGAACATAACCACATTAAACACCAAAAATGAGAAAGATGATGACTTTGGGGCTCCCACCCGCTATCTTGGATCACAGTCTTCAGAATATGGGGTGGGCCATTTAAGACTGAGATGAAGAGAAAGTTCTTCACCCAGAGGGTGGTGAACCTTAGGAATTCTTTCACACTGGAGTCTGTGGAGGCCACATAACTGAATGTATTTAAGAAGGAAACAGATAGATTTCTTATATCTAAAAGGATTAAGAGGAATGGGGGGAGCAGGGGAGTGTGTCGTTGTGTTAGAGGATCAGCCATGATAATATGGAATGGCAGAACTAGTTTGAAGGGCCAAATGGCCTGCTCCTGCTCCTAGTTCCTTTGCTTCTATGTAACATTGATTGCCATTGCAGATTGGTGCAGCTGTCCCTTACACTCGTAACAGCTACATTCAGCTCCCCTCTCAAAAGTGACTATTGTCATTTGTGAAGTGAATTGTTGCTGTTATATTCGCTGTTGAGTAGTGTGATGTGCAGTCAGTGTCTCACTAATTGGAAGCAGTAATATTGTTCAGAAGTTTGACGTGACATTCTATTTTATAACTCCACTTTGATTTCAGCACAGGTGGAAACTTTAATATCAGCTGTGCAAATTCAAGTCTAAAATGGTTCCTGCCTGATTAAACACAGACACAAAGAAAATAGGGACAGGAGTAGGCCATTCAGCCCTTTGCGCCTGCTCCACCATTCATTATGATCATGGCTGATCATCCAACTCAGTACCTGATCTCACCTTCTCCCCACATCCTTTGATCCCCTTCACCCAAGAACTGTAGCCAATTCACCTTTGAAAACATTTGATGTTTTGGCCTCAACTGCTTTCTGTTTTAGCAAATCCCACAGGCAGATCTGTTTGAGTGAAAACATTTCTCCTCATCTCAGTCCTAAAAGGTTTCCTCGGTATCCTTAGACTGTGATCACACCAGCCATCTCACCAAACAACTGGTCTGCCAAGGAGCCTAGGTTGCTGTGGCAACACTCACTTCACTCTCTCTGCTGATCAATCATTGCGCCCATGTGAAACTGGGCCATCTTGGTGAAGGAGTCACTGGAGGGGGTGAGGATGGAGGTCGTTGCTGCTGGAGATTTGTGACAGACTCCATCAGTGCTGTAGCAGTGGTGCTCTAAGAAAATGTCTTTGTTATATCATCTCCTCATCTACTCTTACCATTGTTTTCCTCTGATATGTTTTTATGAATTTACAGGATGTAGCATCACTGGCTAGGCCAGCATTTATTGTCCTTCCTTAATTACTCTTCAGAAGATTGTGGGGATATGTCTTCTTGAATCGCTGCAATCCTTGAGTTCTAGGTATACACACAGTGCTGTTCTGTAGGAAGTTCCAGGATCCTGACCCAGTGATGGTGGAGGAACGAGCGACATATTTCCACGTCAGGCTGGTGAATGATTCAAAGCGGAACAATTTTGGTCCCCCAAAAGTCAGTAACATTCTGCTTTTTAGCCATTTTATTTGGAAGCATGTGATATTTTTCATCACTAGCCTTTAGGAAAGCTCGAATTTCATTACTCAACAGTTTATGTTTTAAATTCAAGCTTACTAAGTCACGGGTTTCAGAAAAATTTACTTACGAGATGGTACACGGAGTGGGGACATTGCTTTTCTTGGGCCAGGTTGTAATGGACACAATTTCAAAATGTGAAACTGATACAAGATTTGAAAGTATTGTGCACGGTGAGGAGAAGAGTGATGGACTTCAAGAGGATGTAGAGAGGCTGGTGGAATGGGTAGACACATGGCAGATGAAGTTTAATGTAGGTTAGTGTAAAGTGATACATTTTGGTCAGAAGAATGAGGAGGTGTGACACAAAATAAAGGTTACAATTCTAAAGGAAATGCAGGAGCAGAGGGAGCTGGGTGTACTTTGCATCAATCGTTGAAAGTGGCAGAACAGGTTCCAGTTAATAAATTATATTGGATCCTGAGTTTTATAAATAGGACACAGAGTACAAAAGCAAGTCAGTTGTAAACATTTATAAAAACTCAGCCTGATTGGGAAGAATGTGAATATTTTTGAAAGGATGAAGGAAATGTTTACAAGAATGTTTCTGAGGATGAGAGTTCAGTTATGTGGATAGATTGGTGAAGCTGGCACTGTTCTCCTTGGAGAAGAGAAAGTTGTGAGGAGATTTATTAGATGTATTCAAAATCAGGTGGGGGGGTGGTCTGGATAGAGTAAATGGGAGAAATTGTTCCCATCAGCAGAATCTTCATGAGGAAAAATTTCTTACACTTGGACAGAAATGTATCTTGGACAGATTCATAGAATCCCTACAGTGCAGAAAGAGACCATTTGGCCTTTCAAGCCTGCACTAATGCTCCAAACAGAGCATCTTACCCAGGCCCGATCCCTATAACCCCTCATATTTACCCCACTAATCCCCTCAACTACACATCTTAGGACTTTAAGGGACAATTTGCCATGGCCAATCCACTTAAACAGCATGTCTCTGGGAGGAAACCTTAGCACCTGGAGGACACCCACATGCACAGAGAGAACATGCAAACTCCACATAGACCCAAGCTAGGAATTGAACCCACAGGTTTCATCCAGGGACTCCAGTTTCCTCCCAGTCTGAAAGATGTGCTGGTTAGGTACATTGGCTATGCTAAATTCTCCCTTACTGTCCCCAAACAGGCACAGGATTGTGGCAACTAGGGGATTTTTACAGTAGCTTCATTATAGTGTTAATGTAAGCCTAAGATACTAACAAACTTTACACTTCAAAACAATTCTAAATCTACAGACATTACATGGCAAGAGAGAGCACTTTAAATGGCAAATTTAGAAAGTTTATTAACAATGAATAGGTAACAAGTCAGAAAGATAAAAAGCAAAGTATAAATTATCAGTAATCCAGTCAGAGCAGAAAGCTTAACTTTGAAAATTGGACAGACTTCTCACCACTCTGCTCAGACCAGGCTATGAAGTGCCAACTCTGAAAACATGGATAACAAGTAAAAACTACCCCCCACCAAGCACTTCTCAAAACACCTTTTTTATTCCTTAACAACATTGAAAGCTCACCTTAGCCACTTGTTGGAAAATAGCCAATTGGCCTATTGTCAATAATGAAATCAGAGGCTGCCTCATTGGGTTTGTTTTAATTAATTGTCCCTTTTTCTTTGTCCGAACGTAATTTAAGTTTGTTTACTTGGTTCGACCCGCAAGAACAAGAGTTGCTGCCAGCTGAGTGTGGGCTGAGTGTATAAAAGGTGTTTTAATTAATTGTACACATTATCTCAACTTTAAGACTCGCTTGAGCTTGATCTCTTGTCTTGCCTAAGCGTCGATCATTCCCCCTGACAAGGTTAACAAGTTGATGTTAGTTTTTTAATCTGTCTGGAAGGCAACATCTTATAATTCTCATCACATTGGAAGACTTTGTATTAAAATCAAGTATTAATGATATAATGTGTTTATAATTACAAAAGTTATAATCTTTTTGTGTTACAGATTACATTACCAGCCTTACAATCACATTGGAGGTGCATTATAGACCCCGACAATCACATTTAAATTTGATGTCTTTTAAGTTTCCTTTGTACATTTGTTTTTGTTCAGGCTGTTCCCCTTCCTTTTGGGGAGCTGCCCCTTTTACTTTGTCCTAATTTAGTTTGAGTTTATTTATTTGGTTTGACCTTAAAAGAGGACAACCACATTGATTAATGAATTACTTATTCTTTAATTGTCTCACAATTAAGTCTGTCTATTTAATGAATCTGGCTGGTTTCCATTAGTGCAGGTTATGGCTTTCTTTAAAATTCATCACAAAATGCTAAATAACATATTAATTCAAACTACAAAATGATTGTCGCACTGAAACTATTGATTTTGAAACTCCCGACAATATGTGTCAGTTCTGATCAAAGAATTTTGAACTGAAAACCACAGGAAGCTGTCAGTTTCTAAGAGATTTCAGGGTCCTTGGAAGCCCAGTTGGACATTGTCTTAATGAACTAAGTGAAATGTGTCAATGTGGGAGTGAGACCCAGCCAAACCCCTGACTGACCACCACTAGAATGGAAACTGTGCACACACGATGGGCTGGGGTCACAATTCATGACCTTTTTATTTTAACTGCCCCAGCCCCCTCCATTCTGCCCCTGTACTGCCCATCAATCCTCTCTCTCCCCACATGAGGGTTGAACATTGACAGCATTTCCTTCACTGTTTAGGAATCTACGCTTCTAAATGTCGTATATTTAATTGGAGCTGCTCTCAGCATCATCCTTTTATAATGTGCACCTGAAATAAGGGAAGAGTTTCTCAGTGAAGGTGTCAGTGAAAGTGTGGAGAACGGACATATCATCAGCATTGTAAAAGGTCACCTGTCCCCCCTCATAGTCCAGGAAAACTCCGATGTTCCTGGGATTCACTCTGGGGGTCAGGGGGACTAACGGGCTTTCCAGAGCTCCGTATCCATCCCCGTTTCTCAGACACAGTGCCCAGTAATCATGTTCGGGACCCAGGGTGAGCTCTGCCTTCCTATTGCCTGACTCTCTGGCCACACCCACCTCCCAGTCAGTCCTGTCCCCGACCTCCATCTCCCAGTAATGTCTCCCCGATATGTGTCCCTGCGCCCCCACGGAACAATAATTCTCACTGAATCTCTCCAGGTTATTGGAAACCAGTTTGGTCTGACTGACTTTCACACTATTCCGCTGGTCAGACAGGACGAACTGATGATGCTCTGTGGTTGAGATCAAGGTGGGTGAGGCAGAGACTGGGAAAATTAAAGAAAAAAACAGGTAAATATTTTACAGAGTGGATGGATACAGATGAAAGTCTGATGTTTGTGCAACTGGATCCGCCCTCCCCACCATCACACTCTACCGCACCCTGCCCGCCCCCCCACCCTCCCCTCCCCACCATCACACTCTACCGCACCCCGCACCCCCCGCCCTCCCCTCCCCACCATCACACTCTACCGCACCCCGCACCCCCCGCCCTCCCCTCCCCACCATCACACTCTACCGCACCCTGCCCCCCCCCCCCCCCACCCTCCCCTCCCCACCATCACACTCCAAACCCCCCATCCATAGTTGCTGTAGCATTAAATATTACTGACTGATTACAGTGAACTGTTAGCTATATTGCCGTACAAAGCACACAAGGAGCAGCAGCGGGTCAGTCAGTCCATCAAGCCTACTCCTCCAGTTAATAACAGCATGATTGATCAAACCTGCATCCTGCCTTCTTCCGCAGTTAAAGGTGTGCGGGTTAGCTGGGTTGTCCATGATAAATTTCCCCTTAGTGTCCCAAGGTGCGTAGGTTAGAAGGATTGGTCACGGAAAATGTGTGGGGTTACGGAATGGGACATATTCAGCCAGAGAGTCAGTGCAGACTCGATGGGCCGAATAGCCTTTCTGCACTTTAAAGGTTCTATGATAACCTTTCACCCTCTTGCTTACCAAGATTTTACATACCTGTGTTTTACAAATATTCAAAGTCTCGGCTTCCACTATCTTTATAGGGACAGATTCAGGACCTTCTGAGAGAAAACATTTCTCCTCATCTCTCTGCTTGCATATTTACCCTATGAATCACACAAACAAAGAGCAGCACACTAGGCCATTCAGCCCCTCCAGTCTGCTCCAGGGTGTACAGTAAATACAGCATCTCAATCGTATCACTGTCCACAGAGACCCATTTCCAAGGTCTGAGTGTCGAGGTGTCAAATTAACACATTCTGCTGCCCTCATTCTCGCATCCCTCTGTGGATTGTCACCCCATTGGCTTGGAGACACAGTGTGCTGTGACTCTGCCATCAGCAACGTCATCAGGAGTTCTTTGCCCCCGCTCCCCCATGGGCATCCCTGGCAGCAAGGTCAGTGGGGGTGAGGGGGAGAGGTGCCACACAAAGTGCAGCCCAAAGAGCCCACAGTGCCAGAACAAAGAAAGACTCTGCAGCTCTGGGACTGCCAGGAGTGGGCGGGGACTGAAGATGGTCCCAGTCATTGTGGTTTGACATATCACCAAATTCTGACCACCAATCCGTGAAGACCTTGTGACGGTGACATCAAAGGCAGAGTCGCCTTCCACCAGGGTCCATTTGTCAAGTCCTGTGGTTAAGGGGAATTGGCAAATTAATGGTCTCAGGGCAATGAACCCAGGAGTCCTCCCGAGTCAAGCACACAAGATACATGCACATGAAGGTCACTGGACACCTGTATTGGGACTGAGCTCCCTGTGGACAGCAGCAGCAGTTACTGAGCACTCTACAGGATAGCCTCTGCTTGCCTCAGATGGTGGGGAGGGGGGTCAGAAAGGGTGCCCTCAAAATGGGTTGTCCCACTTCCTCCTTGTTGGGGAAGTACACCCTGCTGGATCCTATCTTCACTCTTACAAAAAGGAAACATTAGCTGCTCCAACTCGGGAAGTTGGGACACTGGAAGCCAATCTCAAGCATGACTGACCAGAAAGAAGAGGTGCAATGAGCTGTCAAGTCTTGAAATTGACCTCGGTGCCTTCGGTGAGACCCACCACCCTGGGGAGAGACACCTGAAGGAACAAACTGGGAATACACCTTCTGCTGGAGAGGGCAGGCTGACAGTGACTCAAATATCCATGGAGCTGGTTCTGCCATTGGGAATTGGATGTGGGATACTCAACCAAAATTCCTCAACTGCATCCATGAAATTCCATCCAGAGTTCAGCCATAAGCAATCTGCCAGGGTCATTGGCACGAAGGCCCCAGTGCAGTTGTTCAGAAAAAGTTCTATTCTGACCTTGAAGTCCTTCTTGCCAGCCCAACGAAAGAAAATAACCATTCTCCCAGGTCAAGTTAATTGCCAGTGTTGGCCATGACTCCAATTTCTGGAGAGGATCCACTGGGAAAAATAGCGAGAAGCTCACCCTTTCCTCCTGGCACCTAGGTGCCATCCTGCCAACAAAGTTCACTCAGCATGGCAAACTTATAAACAGTAAGAAGTCTCACAACACCAGATTAAAGTCCAAAAGATTTATTTGGTATCACGAGTTTTCAGAGCACTGCCCTTTCATCAGGTGAGTCACTGAGGAAGGAGCAGTGCTCCGAAAGCTTGTGATACCAAATAAATTTATTGGACTTTAACCTGGTGTTGTGAGACTTCTTACCGTGCCCATCCCAGTCCAGCGCTGGCATCTCCAAATCATGGCTACCATCAACTCCTTGTTTGTTTATAAACACCCACTTCCGCCAATAAGACAAATACAAAACCACATGAAAATATCAAAGACCAAAGCACTGCCCCTTCCTGGATTACGTCATTGTTCCAGTCAAAGACAGTCAAAGTCTGTGTCACTCAATCCATGTAGGGGACTGATGCCTGCCAGACAGATCATCGACTGATGGTGAGTGTCCACCCAGCACCAAGACATCGCAAGACCCTGAACTCCAAGAAGAAGATCATTGTCTCACCCCTAAAAGCAGCCAGACCGAAGAGAGGAAATCCAAACATAGCTCATAACTGATCGGTTAGGATTCCCCAAGTCCAGTGGAATTTCTGAACAGTGGGATGAAATGAAGCCACCTGCGTGGGACGCCTGCGCTCCCAAACCATCGCCGAGCATCATGGTCACCAGCATTGGTTCAATGAAAATGATGCTGAAATATGTGACCTCCTGGAAGGAAAAGGCTCAGTGCTCATTGCCTGAGGAGAGGAATGAACTAGAGGAAAAGAGTAAACCTCCTATAAGACTTGGAGGAGAGCACTGGGATAAAGATACCACCCGGAGATAGAGAGGGAGACAGAAAGAGAGAGGGAGAGATAGAGAGACCACCAGGGGGGAGACAGAGAGACAGAGAGAGAGAGAGAGACCACCAGGAAAGTAATAAAGAGAGAGAGAACCTGGAGAGATAAGGAGAGAAACTGACAGGGAGGGAGAGAGAGAGAGAGAGAGAGAGACCACCAGAAGAGTCATAGAAAGAGACCACCAAGAGAGTAATAGAGGGACAGAGAGAGAGAATGAGACAACCTGGAGAGATAGGATGAGAGACTAACCAGCAGGAGACACAAAGAGAGAGAGAGACCACCAGGAGAGTAACAAAGAGATAGAGACCATCTGGACAGAAATAGAAAGAGACCATCTGGAAAGCGAGAGATTGAGAGACCACCGGGAGAGAGAGAGAGAGCGCCAACCTGGAAAGATAGGGAGACAGACTCACCACCAGGAACAGAGAGAGAGAGAGAGAGACCATCTGAAGAGAAAGGCATAGAGAGGCCACTGGGAGAGAGGGAGAGAGAGAGACCAACTGAAGAAAGAGAGAGACTATCAGGAGAATAATAGAGAGAGAGAGAGAGAGAGAAACAACCTGGAGAGATAGGGAGAGAGACTGACCAGCAGGAGACACAGAGAGAGAGAGAGAAAGAGACCACCAGGAGACAGGGAGAAAGAAAGAGAGAGTCAACCAGGAGGCAGAGAGAGGGAGAGAGAGAGATCACTAGGAGAGAGAGAAAATGAGAGAATTCACCAGGAGACACAGATAGAGAGAGACCATGAGAGACAGAGATAAAGACCATGAGAGACAGAGATGGAGAGAGAGAGAGCATTGGGAGAGAGAGACCTGAATGAGGACCAGAGGTTCCAGACAGTTAAAGTGCTTCTGTGTGCTGGATCTATGTAACTGGGGTTCACTGAGGCCCTGGGGATTTGGACAAACCCGGATACAAGTTCTCCTGAATCACCTACTTCCTGTCGCTAAGGAAATGCTCCTGGAGACATAGTGTGGTTCTCCTTCGAAAGGAACCTCTAGCATAGTCTGTGCTTCCTAGATAAGTCCAAGGAAAAGGTTGAGAACAAGACCAGGAACTCTGGAATGGCCTCAAAGTGACCAAATCATTTGACTCAGTAAATCATGAGGATCGATGGATTGTTCCCCAGGCATTTGGATGTTCATCACAATCCTGCCATTGATGATATTATTGTAACTGTCAGGAGTGGGAGATCTGAGACAAACACTTCCTAAATCTGAGACAAACACTTCCTAAGTGTCAAACAGTGTAATAACCTCCCAGACTACTCAAAATCTACCTGTCAGTAGTTATTCACCTCATCAAAGATCCTCTGCCTTCTGGTATTCATAGAATCATAGAACACTACAGTGCAGAAAAAGGCCCTTCAGCCCATCGATTTTGCACCGACCACAATCCCACCTAGGCCCTACCCCCATATCCCTACATATTTTACCCGCTAATCTCTCTAACCTAAACATTTTAGGACACTAAGGGGCAATTTTAGCATGGCCAATCAACCTAACCCGCACATCTTTGGACTGTGGGAGGAAACTGGAGCACCCGGAGGAAACACACGCACGCACGAGAAGAATGTGCAAACTATTAAATAGCATCCTAATGGAAGACTTTTTAATCTCAATTGTCTCTGTGTCAAAACTAAACTGACCACCACAGGTGTACATGATCTACGGTTTGCAGAAGATGCAGTGTCATTGCCCTCTCGGCACCAGACTTGCAAATTATCCTCATTGAGCTCTTCAATTCTCCATGCAAAAAACTGAAGAGTTACCAAAAACTTAAATAGCAACCCAGATGTGTCAATCAAATATTTCACCTGCCATATATATTGAAGGAGAGACTCTATGATATATTGGCAGCCATCTTTTTCAATATTGGTGAGGAGATCCAATACTGGCTCAGTTGCCCCAACTCAGCTTCCTACAAACTAGAGTAGGGAATGTGTAACAACAATGACCTCGGTAAGAAGTCTCATAACACCAGCTAAAGTCTAACAGGTTTATTTGTAATCACGAGTTTTTGGAGCGCTGCTCCTTCATCAGGTGAGTGGAATTTGTTCACAAACATGGCATCGAATTGTGCAAAGGCACAATTGCAAGATAATGACAGATTAGAATGTGAAGAATGGTTGGAATGCGAGTCTTTACAGGTAAGAACAGTGTGTGTGGAGAGAGGGATTATCATAAGGTTAAAGGGGGTTAGCACGGTAGCACAGTGGTTAGCACTGCTGCTTCACAGCTCCAGGGACCTGGGTTCGTATTCCTGGCTTGGGTCACTGTCTGTGTGGAGTTTGCACACTCTCCTCGTGTCTGCATGGGTTTCCTCCGGGTGCTCCAGTTTCCTCCCATAGCCCAAAGATGTGCGGGTTAGGTTGATTGGCCATGCTAAAATTGTCCTTAGTGTCCTGAGATGTGTAGGTTAGAGGGATTAGTGGGTATAATATGTAAGGATATGGGGGTAGGACCTGGATGGGATTGTGGTCGGTACAGACTCGATGGGCCAAATGGCCTCTCTCTGTACTGTGGGATTTCTATGATTCCTTTCTAGCTGTGAATTGTCTCAAACCAAGACAGTTGGACTTTAACTGTGAGACTTCTTACTGTGCCCACCCCAGTCCATCTCCACATCAAAACAAAGACCTCCACAAATCAACAGAAGTCCTAGTGCACAGAGTGGCTGTTGTCACAACTCTCCTGCACTGCAGTGAGACCTGGACTGTGCATCATGATACACAAAACAGCTCGGGAAATTCCTTCGACAATATTCCCCAGATTCAATGGCAGGAACATCCAGCAAACGCTTGAGTCTATCTTGAAGCCACCTCCACAAATATTCAGGAAAAACTCCAACAGATTCAACTATGGTGGACTGGACGGTATCTGAATATCTGAAATCAGTCTCCCTCTGCCAGTGGCTGTTTTCTTAACTCGCAAATGACCAGCATTCCAGGGAAGATTAGGAAAGCAATCACTACACAAAACACAACTCTGAAATTCCCCTTGAAACCCAGCAGCATTGACATTAATGACCTGGGAGGAGATTGCTGTCAATTGTTTAAATTGGGAACAACTTGTCCATCAAATTGCATCAACCTTTGTATCCAAGGTGGGGTCCCTGATGCTGCTGCCCCAGTGATCTGTACCCAATAACAGGCAGCACCTTCAGGAGAGGGAGGGTGAGAGTCGGAGACTGTACAAAGAGTGGGCACCAAGCTGGGGAGTTTCTTACCTGGAAAGGTGGTTCGTTTTATTGCCTTCCACACTGGGTAGAGAAATGGGTCTTGGAAGCCTGTGTATCTCCCCTCTGGAAACTTCAGTATCTCTCTGTCTTCACTCCCCTCATCATCTTCCCCATCCTCCCCTTTCTCCAGGTAGCTGCGTGAATGGGATTGATTTAATCACTCTCTGCTGGATACAGACTGTGATCACATTGTAAAACCCTATGTGAGTTTAGATACTCACCTTTCTCTCAATCTTTTCAGTTCCTGTGGGACAAAGAATCAGAAACATTTAATAAATATACATGCTGCTGTTCAGATTGTAATTTACAAGATGTAGAATCGGTGATTTCAGTCAAATGTGAAGGGATGTAATGGATTCCAGTGATGTGATCTTATGTCAGTCACCCTACCTCATGAATATACGCAAACCAACCTCCCATCTATTGACTCTGTCTACACTTTCCACTGCCTCGGCAAAGCAGCCAACATAATCAAGACCGCCATGCACCCCGGACATTCTCTCTTCCACCTTCTTCCATCAGGAAAAAGATACAAAAGTCTGAGGTCACGTACCAATCGACTTGAGAACAGCTTCTTCCCTGCCACTGTCAGACTTTTGAATGGACCGACCTCGTATTAAGTTGATCTTTCTCTACACCCTAGCTATTATTGTAACACTACATTCTCCTCTCCTTTCCTTCTCTACGAACGGTATGCTTTGTCTGTACAGTGCACAAGAATGATACTTTTCACTACATACTAATACATGTGACAATAATAGATCAAATCAAATTGACTGTTTTCGTCTGCTGCTGAAGACGATGAAGGTTCAAACGATCAATTCCTTATTGTTTCTGATCTCTATTTCCCTGGTAAAATTCACAGCTTCTCTCTGCTCGTATCACCCTGACTTGGCAACAGTGATATTATTCTTAACCCCAACATCCCCTCGATACAGGGATAGCTTCAACCCAATCTGAGCGTCAGTGAGCAGCTATTCCTGTGGAAACGCCACTTGATAGCGTTGTCGATATTTTCTCTCACATTGCTAATGAGATGGTAATTAGCCAGATTGGATTTCCTCTGACTTTTGTCAACAAATTCATATCTGGGCATTTTTCCAATTGCTGGGGAGATTCCAGTCCTGCAGTCGTACTGGAACAGCTTGGTTATGGTTGGCACTAATTCTGGAGCACAAGACTTTAGTACCATTGCCAGAATATTGTCAGGGCCTTTGCAGTCCAGCGCCTTCAGCTGTGTATTAATGTCATGGTGAGTGAATTGAACTGGCTGAAGGCATGAGGCTGGGACCCTCAGGAGGAGGCCAAGGTGCACCATCCACTCAGCCCTTCTAGCTAATGATGATTGGCTCAGCTTTGGTTTTTGCATTGATGCTCTTTCATCATTCCAGATGGGGATATTTGTGGAGCCTCCTCCTCCAGTGATTTGTTTAATTGATTCACGACCAGATGTGTCAGGACTACAGAACTCAAATCCCATCCATTGGTTTTGGGATCACTTGGCTCTTGTCACATGCTGCCTCCGCTATTTAACATTCATGCACTTCCTGTGTTGTAGCTTCACCAGACTGACACCTCATTTTTAGGTATGTCTGGCAACAAACATATGAAAAATGGCCATTCAGCCCCTTGAACCTGTTCCTCCATTTAATAAGATTATGGCTAATCAAATAGTAACCTTAAACATCCTGTCTACTCACTGACAACCTATCATCCCCTTGCTTACCCAGAATCTACGCACGTCTGCCTCAGAAACATCAGAGTCTACCTCGTTTGTCTTTCGAGGAAGTGACTTACAAAGGCTCATGGCTCTTTAACTTTGATCTCCATTTTAAATGGATGATCTTATTTTTAAACAGTGACCCCTGGTTCCAGATTGTCTGACTAGAGGAAACATCCTCTCCACATCCACCCTATCAAGACTGCTTAGGTTCTGATAGCTGGAATGTTACAGACATTCACGCTGGTGGGATTTTCCTATCCCGTTCCAGTGAATGGAGATTTGGCTGGACGCCAAATTCTCCGACTTCGCTGCAGTGTAGTGTGAATGGCCGGCAAGATCGCGCCCTATGAGTGGGATTTTACGGCCTCGCTCAAATTGAGACCGGAAAATGTTGCCTGAGGTCAACAAATGGTCCCTTTCTCCACCCCCTCACCCATTCCAATTCCATGGCAGGCGGGTCAGTAGAATTCCGGCATATATAGAAACATAGAAGATAGGGGTAGGAGGAGACTATTTGGCCCTGCTCTGCCATTCATTACAATCATAGCTGATCATCCAACTCAATGGTGTAATCCTGCCTTTTCCCCATAACCTTTGATCCCATTCGCCCCAAGTGCTACATCTAGCCGCCTCTTGAATATGTTTCAATCAAATTGCCTCTTATTCTTCTAAACCTCAACAGGTACAAATCTAGGTCCTTAAAAGACAATATTAGCCCAATAATTCTTCCCTGCACTGCTTCCAATGTATTTATATTCTTCCATAAATAAGTTGACTAATACTGTACACAGTATTCTAGATGTGGTCTAACCAAAGCCCTGTACAACTGAAGCATTACTTTTGTATTCAATTCCATCACAATAAATGATAACATTTTATCAGCTTTTCTAAATACTGGCGGTATCTCTCTAGTAGCCTTTCACGTTTCAAGCACTTCTGTATCTCAGAGCTCTGCAATCTCTCACCATTTAGATAAAAAGCTTCTTTTTTATTCTTGCTGCTAAAATGGATAATTTCACATTTTCCGATATTATACACTATTTGTCAGACATTTGCCCTCTCATTTAACCTTTCTATATCTTCTCAGCTCACGCGCATGTGTGTGTGTGTGTGCATATATATCTGTGTGTACATTTGTGCGTACCTGCATATGTGTGTGTACCCTACTTGTGTGTAATTACATGCAGATGTTACTTGCATATGTGTGTCTGTGTGCACCTGAATCTCTGTGTATATGTATCCTGTATGCCATATGTATATGTGTGCATGTGTACCCGTTTGTACCTCTGTGTGCCTGCACATGTGTGTACCTATTGATATAAAAAGAAAATTGAGCAGGAGAGGAAACAGATTGTCATTAGCTCCCAAAAGGTATTTCCAATTTTTTGAAGTCTGGAAGCCTCTACAGATGACCTTCTATCTCTGGTTTCTCTCCAATGGATCTGATTTCCTCCCAGTCAAAGAACAAAGAACAAAATCAGCCCAGGAAACAGGCCCTTCGGCCCAACGAGCCCACGCCGCCATCTCAACACCACCAGTCCACCTCTCTACCCACGACCCCTGTCTAATGTTTTATGGCCATCCAGATTGAGGGAATCTGATTTAGGGACAATTTATTCCTGCCAATCAGCCTAACAGCACATCTTTGGGGTGTGGGAGGAAACCGGAGCACCCGGAGAAAACCCACGCAAGCACGGGGAGAGTGCGCAAACTCCCACAGACACCGGCCCAAATCCATGTGTCTGCACAGCAATCAGCGATAGTCACTGAGCTGTCGTCTTGCCCAGTATCTGGTCCAGTTTAGGCACACACTAACGACATGAAGCACTAGGCCAATCTCGAACAACCAAGAGCAGCCCCAGTACGACCCATCGCGTGTATGCCCCTCGTTGGACATGAGGTGGACCGACTCAAAGCCTGTGAATGAAAAGAGAAAAAACATTATTATCATACTATACCCATTTACATTACCAGGGACGCCCCAATGCTAATGATCCTTATTTAAAAGGATCTCCTATATCCACCCACCTCCAACCCAGTCATGTTTAAGTTACTCTTAAACAACTCTAGCGTGTTTGCCTCCACCACCTTACTTGGCAGAGCATTCCATACCCCCACTACCCTCTGTGTGAAAAACCTCCCTCTAATATCTGTGTTGTACCTCTCCCCCCTCACCTTAAGTCTATGGCCCCTTGTCCTACGTGTCTCTATTATAGGAAATAGCTTATCTCTGTTTACTCTGTCCAAGCCACCCTCCACCTATCTGGTTTGAATGAATTTTGATTGTCATCTTAAACATTCCTGACAAGACTGTTTCTGTCTCTGATTCCAGTGCACCCATCTCTTCTCTCCTAATCCTTTTCTTTGCCCACTCACTCTGCTTCCAGTTACACTCCAGTCAGTGGAGGTGCTGAGAGTATGGGACCACTTCGCTGACATCCTGAATTCAATCCTGACTGATCCCTGTGTGTCCTCAATTTTACTGCACACTGTATATTGTTGTTGTGAGGTTTGACACTATTATAAAAAACAGTTACAATCACCCCACCAACAGTTTGGGGTTTGGATTTAAAGGGTCACCTTGAGAAAGGAGACACTGTCTTGCTGCTCGATGTCTACACAAAGGTTCAATATCTTCTCCTTCAGTGAAGTCAGTTCCTCTTCAATTCTTCTCAGATTCTCCTCCATTGGTTGCAGATCTTCCTCCTTTTGTTTCCTCAGCTCTTCAATTAAATGCTTCTCTTTTTCTTCAAGATATTGATGGATTTTGGCAAATTGTGCGGAGATGTCTTGCTCCAGGGATCCAGTGAGTTGCTATGACAGTGAGAGAGATTGTTTAAACAATGCGCTGTTAAAGGATTGCAGTGTTGAAAGGGAACTGGAGTTATACTCACCCCCAGTTCTGAAATCTCCCTCTCCTGCTGCTGTTTGAATACACTTTGATTTTTCTTTTCCTTCTCCATGGAATCCAAGGATAATTTCAGCTGGTCCTAAAAATGGAATCAGATCTCAGCGTGATCCATTGTAATGTCTGCTGTTATATCACAAACTGTGAGGACAGTGTTCAGGAAGAGACATTAACATGTGGCACAAGCACTTTATAATGGGCAGAATAAAAGGTATTGAATCAGACCAGGTATAGTTTCAAACCAACAACAGCTTCATGGTGTATAGAATATATGAATGGATTTGATAGTTTGGACATTGTTAATTGTATAGTAATTGTGTTTGATTGCGTGCTGGTCTTGAGTTTTAAATGGGGATTTACTTTGCCTTTAAATAGGGTAAGAAGTCTGTCAACACCAGGTTTAAGTCCAACCGATTTATTTGATAGTAAACTCACAAGCTTTCGAGGTTTCCCTCTTCGTCAGGTGAATGGAGAGTACTGGCGTCAGACGGAGCATATAACAGCACAGACAGTTTACCCCAGTCCAACGCCGGCATCTCCACATCATGACCTTTAAAACTGACTAAAACTGAGGCATTGGGTTGGAGGATGCATAGACTTGTACGGACTGAACTTTACTCAGAGGCCTGTTTCAGTGTCTGAGGAATGGTCAGTTGCAAAGCGAGCAGCTTTAGTAAATGGCTGGCCTGGTGGCCCAACCATGCTGGAGTGAAGGAAGGCCATCGAGGCTCCCGAGAAGGTCAGAGTTAAGGGGTGGTGGCCCCTGTGCATTGCCAGCTTGGCAGTGCCAGCCTTGCCCCCTGGCAGTACCCAGGGATCAAAGTGCTAATGCCCAGGGAGCACCTGACATTGCCCACCAGGCATTGGGCAGTGCCAATGCAGCAGGACCTAATGGGGGGAGATGATCAGTGGAGGGGGCTATCCCAGTGCCACTCTGCACTCGGCAGTGACAGAGGGAGGGATGCCAGCGATCGGAGCTGTGGGGGTGGGGGGAGAAATTGGGTGGGGGAAGGGAGCAGAGGGATGGTTGGGATTGGGGGGGGGGACGATTGAGATGGGCTGGGGGCGGGAGGGTGGGTGTTCAAGGCTGACCTGGGCATGTTCGAGGAGCCAATGATTAGGTCAGGGGGCATGGTGGGGCAGATTGGGCGAGCAGCCTTGCAGGGTCATGGGGCTGGCCAGTGGTCGGGAGGCCGACAGTGTGTGGCTACTATGAATACATTGATCTCGGTAACAGATCAGCACATGCACAATGGCCCACTCAGCGCTATGCTGCCAGCCTCTCCAGGGGGAATAGACCCCTTCCCCGGACTTTTCAGGTGAACCATGCTCTGCTGTCTGGAGTGCACAAATTGTGGGAGATTCATTTTGAAAATCCTGCTGATAAAAATCAGCAGGATTTACTTCTGTTTTCAACATAAATTCAACACTTAGAATTTTTTGGGGGGTGGGGGTGGAAATCACCCCATTAAGTTTAAATTTATTTATTAGTGTCACAAGTAGGCTTACATTAACACAGCAATGAAATTACTGTGAAAATCCCCTAGTCGCCACACTCCAGCGCTATTCAGCTACACTGAGTGAGAATTTAGCATGGCCAAATCATCCAACCAGCACGTCTTTCGGACTGTGGGAGGAAACCAGAGCACTCGGAGGAGACCCATGCAGACATGGGGAGAATGTGCAGGCTCCACACAACAGTGAACCATGCCAGGAATCGAAGGGGTCCTTGACGCTATGTGAGGCAGCAGTGCTATCCATTGTGCCACCATGCGGTATTACACCGTGGGAGGGTATCACTAAAGTGAGGGTTAAACTGCTGTCCCTTAGTGAAAGAAGACGCCACCTTCAAGTGCTGCTGGGATCTGACAGTTCCACCAACATCAGAAGAGAGCAGTGGGCACTGCTGGGACTGCCAGGAGTCCCACACATGTCAAAAGTGGACACTGGATGGAAGGAAATGCAGGATATTTGAGTGGGGAAGGTTTGGACACCATACATGAGGTGGGGCAGTGGAGACACAGGACATTTAAACTGGAGGGATATTGGACGCCTTTCTGGGAGGCTGATATCCACCCCTTGGCTTCTTAAGGCCACCCAAAGCCTAATATCTCTGTAGGATGGGCAATAAACACCCAAATAAAATTCAATATTGGGGATACATCAGGCCAGCTTAAAATTCCTGCCACAACACTGTAAATAAAAAGTGTGTTAGCATTACACTACACTATATTAATATACTTCAACAACTGCTTTTCTGGATGGAATAACTGTCTAAAAGTGAAGGTTGGAACCTAAGAAAATGGAAAACTACCCTCCAATATTCTTAGAGTCTGAACCATTTATACAATGGAAGAGTGATAAGAGTTTCTTTTAATCCACAGGTGTTGGTCCACCTTGTTGTCAAATGAGGGGCATGCACACGGTGAGTCGTGCGTGGGCTGCTCTTGGAGGTTTCGAGAGTGGCCTAGTACTTCGTGTCGCTGTGTGTGCTTAATCCTGGACCAGCAGATGGGCACCACAACAGCTCAGTGACTATCACTGCTAGCTGTGCAGATACATGGATTTGGGCCTGTGTCTGTGGGAGTTTGCGCATTCTCCCTGTGGTTGCGTGGGTTTCCTCCGGACGCTCCGGTTTCCTCCCACACCCCAAAGATGTGCTCTTAGGCTGATTGGTGTACCAAATTGACCCTGCACTATTCTCCCCTGAATCTGGCTACATTAGGGGTACCATTCACATACACACGGGGCAGGGTAGATGTAGGAAAATGTTTTGTTGAAATGGCGGCGCGGGCTTGTTGGGCCGAAGGGCCTGTTTCCCGTGCTGGGTTGTTCTTTGTTCTTTGTTTTTAATAGGCATGGTTCTTAAGTTTGCAGATGACACCAAATTGATGGCATAGTGAAGGAGGTTATCTAGGATTGCAATGGGCCCTTGATCAATTGGGCTGATGAATGGCATGTGGAGTTTAATTTAGATAAATGAGAGTTGATGCATTTTGATAAATTGAACCAGGGCAGGACTTACTCAGTTAATGGTAGAACGTTGGGAGAGTTATAAAAGAAAGCGATCAGGAGGTACAAGTTCATTGCTCCTTGAAAATGGAGTCACAGGTGGATAGGGTGGCGAAGAAGGCATTCAACATGCTTGGTTTTATCGGTCAGAATATTGAATACAGGAGTTGGGACATCTTGTTGAAGTTGCACAAGACATTGGTAAATCCATACTTGGAATGTACAGCTCTGGTCACCCTATTATAGAAAGGATTTTTTTAAACTAGAAAGAGTGCAGAAAAAAATCACTAGGATGCTACCAGGGCTTGATGGTTTGAGTTACAAGGAGAGGTTGGATTGACTGGGGCTTTTATCTATGAAGCATAGGAGGCTTAGGGGTGAACTTATAGATGTCTGTAAAATAATAAGGGGCATAGATCAGCTAGATAGTCAATATCTTTTCCCAAAAGTTGGGGAGTCTAAAACTAGGGGGCATAGGTTTGAGGTGGGTGCAGAGAGATACAGAAGGGTCCAGAGGGGCAATTTTTTCGTATAGATGCAGTGAGTGTCTGGAACAAACTGCCAGATGTAGTAGTAGAGGCGGGTCCAATTCTGTCTTTTGAAAAGCATTTAGACAGTTGCATGTGTAAGGTGGCTATAGAGGGATACGGACCAAACGTAAGCAACTGGAACTAGCTTAGGGGTTAAAAAAGGAGTGGCATGGAAAAGTTGGGCCAAAGGGCCTGTTTTCATGCTGTAAACCTCTATGACTCAATGAATCTATGTGTGGGCACAGGTTAAATCATGACTCAGGAGAAAAACAACATACATGGCCTTGGTACTGTCACTAGCTAACAGAAATCAAAAGAAAAAAGTAGAATATTTTGTGAACTAGATAGTTCAATGGTTGTGAAAGAGGGTCATATCAGATAAGTCTGTGATCTAATTGAGTGGTCGAGCAGAATCGATGGTCTGAATGGCTGACATCTTTCTGGCCTTAAATAGTGATGAAGTATTGGACCTCCTGTCAGGCTTCTTGGATTAAATTTATAATTAATATGAAACAGTCAGCAATGAAGGAAACTTATTTAACGCCGTATTACACTACAGCTAGAGTTACCCACCCTCCCACTGTGTGCTATTGTTTCCCTGAATTGAAGACTAATCTCCAGGAATCTAAAACGGAGAAAGAAAATCACAGGGACATGAAAAGAAAACAGCTTTTGTTGTTTTTTTTCTTGGGAAATTTATTTGAATAAAAATATCAGCCATATTGGGAACTGACTGTAAAATAAAATTAGCCAATCACTTGTTGAAGGCTCTCTGTTCATTTCCCAATTGGTTGGGAAGACAATGCTGATAAGGATTGACATGTGCCTTAACCAATGGCTGGAGTCTGGAGGTGGGGTTTAGAGACAGGAAATCATGTGCTGAATTCTCCATGGACAGAATCAATTTCAGTGCCTTCCCCAACTCCAGAAATAATCTCAACACAACACAGCCCTAATGAAGAAAGCTGAAACCTGGGACTGCATCCGTATCATGTCAGTGTAAATAGAGGCTGTAAGACCTTTCACACACTATTAATATTAGCACTCACTTTTCCCACTGTCAGATGTCAGCATTGAGCTGACAGCGAGCAATAGTGATGATGTGGATGTGCCGGCGTTGGACTGGGGTAAACGCAGTAAAAAGTCTGACAACACCAGGTTTCAGTCCAAACGATTTATTTGATAGTAAGTTCACTAGCTTTCGGGTTAGCCCCTTTGTCAGGTGAATGGAGAGTTCTGGCCTCACACAGAGCATATAAAGCACAGACAGTTTACAGATTACTGATTAGAATGCAAATCTTTACACCTAACCTGCTGTTCAAGTCTTAAATTGGCTAACAATGTGAGTGGAAGGAGCACTGATCACAGGTTAAGGAGATGTGTATTGTCTCCAGACAGTACAGTAAGTGAGGCTTTGCAAACCCAGGCAAGTCACGGGGGTTACAGATAGTGCGACATGAACCCAAGATCCCTGTTGAGGCCGTCCTCATGTGTGCAGAACTTGGCTATCAGTCACTGCTCAGCGACTCTGCGCTGTCGTGTGTCATGAAGGCCGCCTTGGAGAATGCTTACCCGAAGGTCAGAGGCTGAATGCCCGTGACCACTGAAGTGTTCGCCAACAGGAAGGGAACAGTCTTGCCTGGTGACTGTCGAGCGATGTTCATTCATCCGTTGTCGTAGCGTCTGCATGGTCTCCCCAATGTACCATGCTTCGGGACATCCTTTCCTGCAACGTATCAGGTAGACAATGTTGGCCAAGTTGCAAGAGTATTAACCATTTACCTGGTGGATGGTATTCTCACGTGTGATGATGGTATCCATGTCGATGATCCGGCATGTCTTGCAGAGGCTGCTGTGACAGGGTTGTGTGGAATTGTGGTCACTGTTCTCCTGAAGGCTGGGTAGTTTGCTGTGAACAATAGTCTGTTTGAGGTTGCGTGGTTGTCTGAAGGCAAGAAGTGGGGGTGTGGGGATGGCCCTGGCGAGATGTTCATCTTCATCAATGATATGTTGAAGACTCCGGAGAAGATGTCGTAGCTTCTCCGCTCCGGGGAAGTATTGGACGACGAGGGGTATTCTGTTCACTATGTCCCGTGTTTGTCTTCTGAGGAGATCGGTGCGGTTTTTCGCTGTGGTGCATCAGAACTGTCGATCTTTGAGTCGAGCGCCATATCCTGTTCTTATGAGGGCATCTTTCAGCGTCTGAAGGTGTCTGTCATGATCCTCCTGATCTGAGCAAATCTTGTGTGTATGGAGGGCCAACATTGTCTACCTGATACGTTGCAAGAAAGGATGTCCCGAAGCATGGTACATTGGGGAGACCATGCAGACGCTACGACAACGGATGAATGAACATCGCTCGACAATCACCAGGCAAGACTGTTCCCTTCCTGTTGGCGAACACTTCAGTGGTCATGGGCATTCAACCTCTGACCTTCGGGTAAGCATTCTCCAAGGTGGCCTTCATGACACATGACAGTGCAGAGTCGCTGAGCAGAGACTGATAGCCAAGTTCCACACACATGAGGACGGTCTCAACAGGGATCTTGGGTTCATGTCGCACTATCTGTAACCCCCGTGACTTGCCTGGGTTTGCAAAACCTCACTTACTGTACTGTCTGGAGACAATACACATCTCTTTAACCTGTGATCAGTGCTCCTTCCACACACATTGTTAGCTTGAACAGCAGGTTAGGTGTAAAGATTCGCATTCTAATCAGTAATCTGTAAACTGTGCTTTATATGCTCTGTCTGAGGCCAGAACTCTCCATTCACCTGACGAAGGGGCTAACCCGAAAGCTAGTGAATTTACTATCAAATAAGTCGGTTGGACTGAAACCTGGTGTTGTCAGACTTCTTACAGCGAGCAATAGGACAGAGCAACATTTGTCTACCAGCTTATTACACCCAATTACAGGCCAATAAACACCATGAACATGGAGATGGGTAACTCACTGTGTCCCCTTACCTTGTACCTTTCAACAGCCGTTGTTATAGATAGGAATCTGTGAGCTAAATGTGAGGGAGAATTTACGCATTTGGCACAGAGCAGGATCTCATCATCCTCACAGAACAGGATCAGTTTCTCCCCGTGTTCCTCACAGAGAGACTGCTCCATCCCTGTGTCCCCATCCAGCTTCTCCCTGTGTTCCTCCTCCAGTTGCCTGGTTTTCTCACAGAGATTAGCCAGCACCCTGTTACTGGTGAAACTTCTCCGGGGGAGAAGCTGCTGACATTCCGGGCAGGACACAGCCTGACGCTGCTTTCCCCAACACTTCTGGATACAGGATTTACAAAAGTTGTGCTCACAGACCAGCCTCACCGGCTCCACAAGCAGAGACTGACAGATGGAGCAGGTTAAATCCTCACTGAGCGATAGAAGTGGTTTACTGACGGCCATCTCCGTTGCTGCTCCTGCTTCTGTTATTCGCTGAAGTTTCAGTTTCATTTCTCCCAGTTTAGCATGAAATTCCCTTAAAGGACGCTGTCGTCATGCAAATGTATCCTTGAACGCCCATTACAAAACAACGGCCAAATTCTTGGATGTGGGAGTCGCGGATCGAAGACGAAAATCTGGAGAGAGGTCAGGATCAGCATTAACCCCTTTACTGCTGGCTGTAAAATACGTACGATATGGAGATGCCGGCGTTGGACTGGGATAAACACAATAAGAAGTCTCACAACACCAGGTTTAAGTCCAACCAGTTTACTTGATAAACCTTGTGGGAATCTTATGGGATTACTATCAAATAAACGAGTTGGACTTAAACCTGGTGTTGTGAGACTTCTTACTGTAAAATACACAAACAGGAATCTGAGTAAATCTGCCCTCAGCTCCATAAGTTTCCGTCAGATTCCCCAGGGATCTGAGCAACGAATCATTTTTAAACTAATTCCAATGCTCCACTCCCAAATCCCAAAAGTCAGTATCAACACCAAATCATTCCTCTCTGCTCTGCTCCCTCCTGGAGCCATGCACCAATTCCAACTAAATCCATTGATCCATACTTTCCCAGTATATCTGTATCTGTGTGGCCAAATTCCCCTCCAACTCCATTTTCAAGTTAGCTGATGACACCGCCATAGTGGGTCAGCTCTCAAACAATGACAAGATGGAGCGCAGAAAAAAGTGTGGGGATGCCGGCACTGGACTGGGGTAAGCACGGTAAAAAGTCTCACGACGCCAGGTTAAAGTCCAGTAAGTTTATTTGGTAAAACAAGCCACAAGTTTTCAGAGCACTGCTCCTTCGTCAGGTGAGTGGGAGTTCTGTTCACAAACAGAGCATACAAAGACACAAACTCAATTTACAAAATAATGGTTGGAATTCGAGTCTTTACAGGTAATCAAGTCTTAAAGGTACAGGCAATGTGAGTGGAGAGAGGGATAAGCACAGGTTAAAGAGATGTGTATTGTCTCCAGCCAGGATAGTTAGTAAGATGCTACAAGCCCAGGCAAGTCGTGGCGGTTACAGATAGTGTGACATGAACCCAAGATCCCGGTTGAGGCCGTTCTCATGCATGCAGAACTTGGCTATCAGTTTCTGCTCAGCGTTTCTGCGTTGTCATGTGTTGCGAAGGCCGCCTTGGAGAATGCTTACCCGAAGATCAGAGGCCGAATGCCCGTGACACCTGAAGTGTTCCCCAACTGAAAGAGAACACTCCTGCCTGGTGATTGTCGAGCAGTGTTCATTTATCTGTTGCCGTAGCATGATGCAGTTTATCGCACCAACCTCCTCAGAAAACAAACATGGGACACGGTGGACAGAGTACTCTTTGTCGTCCAGCACTTCCCCAGAGCAGAGGAGCTACGACATCCTCTCCGAAGCCTTCAACATAGCATCGATGAAGATGAACATCTCGCCAAGGCCATCCCCACACCCCCACTTCTTGCCTTCAAACAACTGCACAACCTCAAACAGACCATTGTCCGCAGCAAACTACCCAGTCTTCAGGAGAACAGTGACCCCAACACCACACAACCCTGCCACAGCAACCTCTGCAAGACATGCTGGATCATCGACACGGATGCCATCATCTGACATGAGAACACCATCCATCAGGTACACGGTACATACTCTTGAAACTCACCAATGTTGTCTACCTGATATGCTGCAGGAAAGGATGTCCCGAGACATGGTACATTGGAGGAACCATGCAGACGCTACAATAACAGATAAATGAACACCACTCGACAATCACCAGGCAGGAGTGTTCTCTTCCTGTTGGGAAACACTCCAGCGGTCTTGGGCATTCAGCCTCTGATCTTCAGGTAAGCATTCTCCAAAGCGGCTTTCGCGACATGCAACAACGCAGTATCACTGAGCAGAAACTTAATAGTCAAGTTCTGAACACATGAAGACGGCTTCAGCCGGGATCTTGGGTTCATGTCACACTATCTGTAACCCCTACGTCTTGCCTGGGCTTGCAAAATCTCACTAACTATCTTGGCTGGAGACAATACACTTTAACTGTGCTTAACCCTCTCTCCACTCACATTTTCTGTATCTTTAAGATTTGATTTGAAGTAAAAACTCACATTCCACCCTTTATTTTGTAAATTGAGTTTGTGTCTTTATATGCCCTGTTTGTGAACAGACCTCCCACTCATCTGATGAAGGAGCAGCACTCTGAAAGCTAGTGGCTCGTGCTACCAAATAAACCAGTTGGATTTTAACCTGGTGTTGTGCGACTTCTTATTGTACAGTGAACAGGCAGGGAATCTGTCGGAATGGTGTGACGATGATAATCTCTCCCTCAATGTCAGTGAAATGAAAGAGATAGTCATCGACTTCCGGAAGCGGAGTGGAGGACATGCCCCTGTCTACATCAACGGGAGTGAAGTAGAAATGTTTGAGAACTTCATGTTTCTCAGTGTCCAGATCACCAGCAACCTGACCTGCTCCTTCCATACTGATGCTACTGTTTCTGATCAGAACTCTCCACTCACCTGATGAAGGAACAGCATCCAGAAAGCTTGTGGCATTTACTATCAAATAAACCTGTTGGACTTTAACCTGGTGTTGTGAGACTTCTTACATTGTAAAAGGCCAAGGATGGACATGTGCAGGATGGTCTATTGAAATGGCAAGTGACAGGACAGACCAAAGGTGTTCAGCAAAGTGGTCACCCAGTCTGTGTTTGGTCTCTCCGATGTAGAGTGGACCGCATTGGGAGCAGCGAATGCAATAGACCAGATTGAAGGAGGTGCACCTGAAGCACTGCTTCACCCGAAATGAGTGTTTAGAACCCTAGACAGTGAGCAGGGATGAGGTAAAGGGGTAGGTGTTGCACCTTCTATGATTGCATAGCAAGGTGCTGTGGGTGGTGGGTGAGATGTTGGGAATGAGCGAGAATTGGACCAGGGTGTCAAGGAGGGAATCTTCCCTGCGGAAAACTAGCAGGGGGACTGAGGGGAAGATGTGCATGTTAGGTGGATTAGCCATGCTGCCTTAGTGTCCCAAGATGCGTAGGTTAGATGGATTAGCCATGATAAATGTGTGGGGTTACAAGGATATGGTGTGGAGAAGGCCTGGATAAGATACTCTGTCAGGGAGCTGGTGCAAATTTGATGGGCTGAATGTTTCTTCAGAAGGAGCTCTTCAAAATGCAGCTAATGAAAAAACAACAAAGATTACTCCAACTTATAAATCAAAGAAAGAGTTTAATAGAGAAACATAATTACTCCAAACTTGGGGCTTCACCCTGGTCCACTCCAAGCTCCCCTCAATTCTACATAGTTCCTTAGTTATAGACACATCATTCTATAATTGGTTCCAGCTTTTGCTGGGTCAGCTGATGCTTACATCTTGTTGCCATTGGTCACATTACATCCAATCAAAGTTGTGAATGGTCACATTCTAACATGAATGGCCTCCTCCTGCACTGTAAGGATTCCATGATTCTATGTGTTTAATGGTGTCATCATGCTGGGGTTAGCAGAAAAGGCGGAGGATGATTTTTTCAATGCAGGAGTTGGTTTTCATCCACAATCTTAGTGAACCACATGGGTTTTGACCACAATTAACAATAGTTTCACAGTCACCACCACTGAGCTGAGTTTTACTTATTGAGTTGAATGACACAGAGAGCGCAGGACATAGACAAAACCATGAGTCACCATCACAAAAATGGCGGCACAGGATGGGCTGGAATGCATTTCACGACATTTTAGTTTCAACCATCCCCCTTCATCCCCTGACTCTCTCCCTCCCCTGATGGGGGTTCAACACCATTCCCCTTCATATCGGACTAGGAATCTAAGTGACGCAGTTTCAAAGGGGCAGCATTTTTACCCTCATTGTATGCCCCAGCCCAGAAATAAGGAAAGAGTTTCTCAGTGAAGGTGTCAGTGAAAGTGTGGAGGACAGACATATCATCAACATTGTAAAAGGTCACCTGTCCCCCCTCATGGTCCAGGAAAGCTCCAATGTTCCTGGGATTCCTGGAAGTCGAAGTCAGGGGGATTTCTGTTCCTTCAAGGGCCTCATATTGATTTCCATTTCTCAGCAACACAGCCCAGTAACCAGCTTCAGAACCCAGTGTTATCTTTCCCTTCCTATTGGCTGACTCTCTGGCCACACTTAGTCAGTCTTGTTCCCGAACCACACCTCCCGACAATGTTTCCCTGATGTGAATCCCTCTGACCCCAGGACACAGTGACATACATCAAATCACTCCGGATAATTAGGAACAAGCTGGGATTCCTGCTTTCTGATAGTCACACTGCTCCGATTCTCAGACGAGACGAGTTTAGGATGTGCTGTGTTTGGGTCCAGCGTCAATGAGGCTGCAACTAGAAAATACAAAATAAATCACAATAAATATGTTAACCAGAGGAAGCTGCATGGACACAGGTTACTAGTAGGTGTCTGTATAACTGGACTTAGAACACAATCCATAATATCAGCATCACTAAATACCTCAGTGTGTACAGTGAACAGATATTACAGACTGGGTATGGTGTACAGTTAGATATATTCCCAGACTCCAGTTTGTACAGTGAACAGATGTTACAGACTGGGTATGGTGTACAGTTAGATATATTCCCAGACTCCAGTTTGTACAGTGAACAGATATTACAGACTGGGTACGGTGTACGGTTAGATATATAGAACATAGAACATTACAGCGCAGAACAGGCCCTTCGGCCCACGATGTTGTGTCGACCAGTTAAAAAACAATGACCCTCTAACCTAAACCAATCTCTTTCCATCCATAAACCTATCCACGGATCTCTTAAACGCCCCCAAACTAGGCGCATTTACAACTGCAGCAGGCAGGGCATTCCAATCCCTCACCACCCTCTGGGTAAAGAACCTACCCCTGACATCCGTCCTATAACTACCTCCCCTTAATTTAAAGCCATGCCCCCTCGTGCTAGCTTTCTCCATCCGAGGAAAAAGGCTATCACTATCCACCCTATCTAAACCTCTAATCATCTTATATGTTTCAATAAGATCCCCTCTTAGCCGCCTTCTTTCTAGCGAAAACAACCCCAAATCCCTCAGTCTCTCCTCATAGGACCTCCCCTCCATACCAGGCAACATCCTGGTAAACCTCCTCTGCACCCTCTCCAAAGCCTCCACATCCTTCCTATAATGTGGGGACCAGAACTGCACACAATACTCCAAGTGCGGCCGCACCAGAGTTGTGTACAGTTGCAACATGACGCTGCGACTCCTAAATTCAATCCCCCTACCAATAAACGCCAAGACACCGTATGCCATCTTAACAACCTTATCTACTTGATTCCCAGACTCCAGTGTGTACAGTGAACAGATATTACAGACTGGGTACGGTGTACAGTTAGATACATTCCCAGACTCCAGTGTGTACAGTGAACAGATATTACAGACTGGGTATGGTGTACAGTTAGATATATTCCCAGACTCCAGTGTGTACAGTGAACAGATATTACAGACTGGGTATGGTGTACAGTTAGATATATTCCCAGACTCCAGTGTGTACAATGAACAGATGTTACAGACTGGGTATGGTGTACAGTTAGATACATTCCCAGACTCCAGTGTGTACAATGAACAGATATTACAGACTGGGTACGGTGTACAGTTAGATACATTCCCAGACTCCAGTGTGAACAGTGAACAGATATTACAGACTGGGTATGGTGTACAGTTAGATATATTCCCAGACTCCAGTGTGAACAGTGAACAGATATTACAGACTGGGTATGGTGTACAGTTAGATATATTCCCAGACTCCAGTGTATACAGTGTGGTAACAACAAATGATCGCGGTCTGGTCACTGTCCAGTGAGTCCTGCGGGATAGACTGAGAGTTCAGTTGTGAATTAGAAAGATGTTCTGATCTGCCCATTCTTGAATCCCTTAATCAGAGGAGCAACATGAAGAACAGTCACGTGAGTAACATACCTGGTGTTGCTACCCCAGTGATCTGTTCACAGTAATAGGCAGCACCTTCAGATGTGCGGGAGGTGCGGTGTGGTGGGGGCTGAAAACAGCATGAAACTGTACAGAAAGAAGACAGAAAGATGTGGAGTTTCTTACCTGGAGAGATGATCTGTTTCATTTCTTTCCACATTGCGTAGAGTAACGGGCCTCGATACCCTGTGTATGTCCTTTCTTGAAACTCCATTATCGTTTCTGTCCAATTCTCAGATTTTATTTTTCTCGTGTCCATCCACATCTCTCCCCACACGTCCCACTTTCTGATCTTCAGCCCGTAGCTGTATAAATGAGACTGATATAATCACACTCTGCTGGATACAGACTGTGGTCACAGTATAAAACCCTGTGTGAGTTTAGATTAGATACTCACCTTTCTCTGTATCTTTTTAATTCCTGGGGGACAGAGAACCAGAAACATTTTAATAAAATGTTGTTTAGATTGTAATTTTCAATTACGGCGAATCAGTGATTTCAGTCAAATGTGAAGGGATCATAGAATTTAGAATCCGTACAGTGCAGAAGAGGCTATTCAGCCCATTGAGTCTGCACAGACTCTTTGCAGGAGCATCCCACCCAGGGCAATCCTGTAACTCTGCACACTTACTATGGCGAATCAGCCTAACCCATGCCTCTTTGGATTGTGGGAGGAAACTGGAGCACCCAGAAGAAACCCATGCAGGCACAATAAGAACATGTAAACTCCACACAGACAATCACTCGAGGCCAGAATCAAACCCAGATCCCTGTCACTGTGAGGTAGCAGTGAAAGGGAAATGTGGATAAAGAAAGTCCAGCCAAAGCCCTCCGCCCACCTATCCAGTTTAAATGATTTCTAATAGCTGCCTCAATGTTCCTCACAATACCACCAACACCTCCCCCCCTCCTGGTTTCAGCCCCCATCTCTTCATTCCCATTCCTTTTCTGAACCTTTTATTCTGGCTCTAGTCACAGTCAGTGTGAGGGGTTGTTCGTGTGGGATAGTCTCCTCGGCACTCCTGAACTCAATCCTGACTGATCCCTGGGTGTTCAGTTATATTGCACACTGCTCATTGTCATGATGGGGTTTGAACCGATTTTAAAAAACAGTTACAATCACCCCACCAACAGTTTGGGGATTGGGTTATAAAGGATCACCTTGAGAAAGGAGACACTGTCTTGCTGCTCGATGTCTACACAAAGGTTCAATATCTTCTCCTCAAGTGAAGTCAGTTCCTCTTCAATTCTTCTGAGATTCTCCTCCATTGGTCGCAGATCTTCTTCCTTTTGTTTCCTCAGCTCTTCAATTAAATGTTTCTCTTTGTCTTCAAGATATTGATGGATCTTGGCAAATTGTGCAGAGATGTCTTGCTCCAGGGATCCAGTGAGTTGCTGTGACAGTGAGAGAGATTGTTTAAACAGTGCATTGTTAAAGGGTTGCAGTGTTGAAAGGGAGCTGAAGTCATACTCACCTCCAGTTCTGAAATCTCCCTCTCCTGCTGCTGTTTGAGTTCACTTTGATTTTTCTTTTCCTTCTCCATGGAATCCAAGACTAATTTCAGCTGCTCCTAAAAATGGAATCAGATCTCAGCGTGATCCATTGTAACGTCTGCTGTTATATCACAAACTGTGAGGAGAGGTGTTAACATGTGGCACGAGCACTTTATAACCAGCAAAGTGAAATGTATTGAATCAGACCAGATACAGCTTCAAGCCAACCAATGAATTATGGGCTGGAAGCTAGAGAATGGGGCTATGTTACTGGACGAGTAATCCAGACAGCTGGACTAAAGATGCAGAGGCACGAGTTCAAACCCCAATTATTATTGTGCATCATTTTCAAATTCACAGTAGAAAATGAAAAGTTTAGTTGACTCGTCTTAATTGAAAAATCGATCCTATCAGGATAGGAAGCCTGATATGATGGTGCCCTAGACACTGGTGGGTGTGGCCCAGGGTGACCAACAGCCCACCAGGGTTGTGAGAGTGTCCCTCAAGACACTTTGTTGATTGTTGCCCATGCACAGGGATACCACATTCCGGGTTGCTTTCTCCCTGCGGGAAAGTGTTACATACATCCAACAAGGATATGCAAACTGAGGTGCCTGCTGATTGCTCACAACACTGACTGTGAGAACCCTGCCTTGTGTCCAATCAAAGCCTAAATGTTTATTTTGTTTTTAAACCACTTGAAGTTGATGATAGTTCTATTGATTTCTGAATGACTCAGCATTGTTTGTAACACGTTATGAAATGTTCAGCATGTAGTAAATGTGTTCAATCTTCTTCAAGAGCCATGGTCAGTGTACATGCCCTATTTCAATCTTGTGGCTCTCTGAGAGGGCCTTTCTTGTGGCCCACTCACTCGCCTAGGTTGCCCATTCCTGCTCTAGATTTGTAATGCTAAATTCAAAATGATCCAGAGTATCGCCTGCATTCTGCCCAAAATCCAGGAGATGGTGCTGCTCAAACAAAGGAATGGAACTGTTGAGAACATAAAACAAGAAGTTTTACTAAGTGCTTCAAAATACATTTTTGTCATATTCCTACCATGTAATGCATGCTATTCTATAATTGGAAATCTTTCATGTGGACCAATGCTGCTCCATTGCTGTGTTGCTGTTACTGGGTCTGTGAGTTAATTGTTAAAAGCAGGTCATTTGGGAAACTCTGTGGAGCAGATTCATCCCCCACCCCAATAACAAATTACCTCAGACTCCTGCACTGTTGAAATGTCAGTATTGAGCTGGATACAATTCACTGAGCATCATTTGTCCAATAACTTCATATTGATACAGGGATATGGAGAGAGAGAAAGAGTAGGACAGTGATATAAGAACATAAGAACATAAGAAATAGGAGCAGGAGTAGGCCATCTAGCCCTTCGAGCCTGCCCCGCCATTCAATAAGATCATGGCTGATCTGTCGTGGCTCAGTTCCACTTTCCCGCCCTCTCCCCATAACCCTCAATCCCTTCTCTTATCAAAAGCTATTAGTTTGGTATTGATATTGGGCTATGGGGAGAGAGTGGGACAGTTGGATTAATATGTGATTGATACAGGAATATGGGGAGAGAGTGGATCAGTGAGATTAGCATGGGATTGATACAGGGCTATGCGGAGAGAGTGGGGCAGTGGGATTAGTATGGGATTGATACAGAGCTATGCGGACAGAATGAGGCAGTGGGATTAATACAGGGCGATGCAGAGAGAATGGGGCAGTGTTATTAGTTTGGGATTGATACAGGGCTATGTGGAGAGAATGGGGCAGTGGGATTACTACGGGATTGATTCAGGGCTATGCGGAGAGAATGAGGCAGTGGGATTAGTTTCGGATTGATACAGGGTTGTGGGGAAAAAGTGGGGCAGTGGGATTAGTTTGGGATTGATACAGGGCTAAGCACAGAGAATGGGGCAGTGTTATTAGTTTGGGATTGATACAGGGCTAAGCGGAGAGAATGAGGCAGTGGGATTTGTTTGGGATTGCTACAGGGCTACGAGGAGAGAATGGGGCAGTGGGATTAGTTTGGGATTGATACAGGGCTATGTGGAGAGAATGGGGCAGTGGGATTAGTTTGGGATTGATACAGGGCTATGTGGAGAGAATGGGGCAGTGGGATTAGTATGGGATTGATACAGGGCTATGTGGAGAGAATGGGGCAGTGGGATTAGTTTGGGATTGATACAGGGCTAAGCGGAGAGAATGAGGCAGTGGGATTAGTTTGGGATTGATACAGGGCTATTGGGAGAGAATGGGGCAGTGGGATTAATTAGGGATTGATATAGGGCTAAGCGGAGAGAATGAGGCAGTGGGATTAGTTTGGGATTGATACAGGGCTAAGCGGAGAGAATGAGGCAGTGGGATTAGTTTGGGATTGATACAGGGCTATTGGGAGAGAATGGGGCAGTGGGATTAATTAGGGATTGATATAGGGCTAAGCGGAGAGAATGGGGCAGTGGGATTTGTTTGTGATTGCTACAGGGCTATGAGGAGAGAATGGGGCAGTGGGATTGGTATAGGGCTATGCGGAGAGAGTGGGGCAGTGGGATTAGTATGGGATTGATACAGGGCTAAGCGGAGAGAATGAGGCAGTGGGATTAGTTTGAAATTGATACAGGGCTAAGCGGAGAGAGTGGGGCAGTGGGATTAGTATGGGGTTGATACAGGGCTAAGCGGAGAGAATGAGGCAGTGGGATTAGTTTGAAATTGATACAGGGCTATGCGGAGAGAGTGGGGCAGTGGGATTAGTATGGGATTGATACAGGGCTATGCGGAGAGAATGAGGCAGTGGGGTTAGTTTGGGATTGATACAGGGTTGTGGGGAGAGAGTGGGGCAAAGGGATTAGTTTGGGATTGATACAGGGCTAAGCGGAGAGAGTGGGGCAGTGGGATTAGTATGGGGTTGATACAGGGCTAAGCGGAGAGAATGAGGCAGTGGGATTAGTTTGAAATTGATACAGGGCTATGCGGAGAGAGTGGGGCAGTGGGATTAGTATGGGATTGATACAGGGCTATGGGGAGAGAATGTGGCAGTGGGATTAGTATGGGATTGATGCAGGGCTATGTGGAGAGAATGGGGCAGTGGGATTAGTTTGGGATTGATACAGGGCTATGCGGAGAGAATGGGGCAGTGGGATTAGTTTGAGATTGATACAGGGTTGTGGGGAGAGAGTGGGGCAGTGCGATTAGTTTGGGATTGATACAGGGCTAAGTGGAGAGAATGAGGCAGTGGGATTAGTTTGGGATTGATACAGGGTTGTGGGGAGAGAGTGGGGCAGTGGGATTAGTTTGGGATTGATACAGGGCTATGTGGAGAGAATGGGGTAGTGGGATTAGTATGGGATTGATACAGGGCTATGTGGAGAGAATGGGGCAGTGGGATTCGTTTGGGATTGATACAGGGCTATGGTGAGAGAGTGGGGCAGTGGGATTACTATGGGATTGATACAGGGCTATGGTGAGAGAGTGGGCCAGTGGGATTAGTATGGGATTGATACAGAGCTGTGCGGAGAGAATCAGGCAGTGGGATTAGTTTGGGATTGATACAGGGCTATGGTGAGAGAGTGGGGCAGTGGGATTAGTTTGGGACTGATACAGGGGTAAGCGGAGAGAATGGGGCAGTGGGATTAGTTTGGGATTGATACAGGGCTATGTGGAGAGAATGGGGCAGTGGGATTAGTTTGGGATTGATACAGGGCTAAGCGGAGAGAATGAGGCAGTGGGATTAGTTTGGGATTGATACAGGGCTATGGGGAGAGAATGGGGCAGTGGGATTAGTTTGCGACTGATACAGGGCTATGGGGAGAGAATGGGGCAGTGGGATTAGTTTGGGATTGATACAGAGCAAGGCAGAGAGAATGGGGCAGTGGGATTAGTTTGGGATTGATATAGGGCTAAGCGGAGAGAATGAGGCAGTGGGATTAGTTTGGGATTGCGACAGGGCTATGAGGAGAGAATGGGGCAGTGGGATTAGTATGGGATTGATACAGGGCTATGCGGAGAGAATGAGGCAGTGGGATTAGTTTGGGATTGATACAGGGTTGTGGGGAGACAGTGGGGCAGTGGGATTAGTTTGGGATTGATACAGGGCTATGGGGAGAGAATGGCGCAGTGGGATTAGTATGGGATTGATACAGCGCTATGTGGAGAGAGTGGGGCAGTGCGATTAGTTTGGGGTTGATACAGGGCTAAGCGGAGAGAATGAGGCAGTGGGATTAGTTTGGGATTGATACAGGGCTATGGGGAGAGAATGGGGCAGTGGGATTAGTTTGCGACTGATACAGGGCTATGGGGAGAGAATGGGGCAGTGGGATTAGTTTGGGATTGATACAGAACTAAGCGGAGAGAATGAGGCAGTGGGATTAGTTTGGGATTGCGACAGGGCTATGAGGAGAGAATGGGGCAGTGGGATTGGTATAGGGCTATGCGGAGAGAGTGGGGCAGTGGGATTAGTATGGGATTGATACAAGGCTATGCGGAGAGAATGAGGCAGTGGGATTAGTTTGGGATTGATAGAGGGTTGTGGGGAGACAGTGGGGCAGTGGGATTAGTTTGGGATTGATACAGGGCTATGCGGAGAGAATGGCGCAGTGGGATTAGTATGGGATTGATACAGCGCTATGTGGAGAGAGTGGGGCAGTGCGATTAGTTTGGGGTTGATACAGGGCTAAGCGGAGAGAATGAGGCAGTGGGATTAGTTTGGGATTGATACAGGGTTGTGGGGAGAGAGTGGGGCAGTGCGATTAGTTTGGGATTGATACAGGGCTAAGCAGAATGAGGCAGTGGGATTAGTTTGGGTTTGATACAGGGTTGTGGGGAGAGAGTGGGGCAGTGCGATTAGTTTGGGATTGATACAGGGCTATGGGGAGAGAATGGGGCAGTGGGATTAGTTTGCGATTGCTACAGGGCTATGAGGAGAGAATGGGGCAGTGGGATTAGTTTGGGATTGATACAGGGCTATGGAGAGAGAGTGGGGCAGTGGGATTAGTTTGGGATTGATACAGGGCTAAACGGAGAGAATGAGGCAGTGGGATTTGTTTGGGATTGCTACAGAGCTATGAGGAGAGAATGGGGCAGTGGGATTGGTATAGGGTATGCGGAGAGAGTGGGGCAGTGGGATTAGTATGGGATTGATACAGGGCTATGCGGACTGAATAAGGCAGTGGGATTAGTTTGGGATTGATACAGGGCTAAGCGGAGAGAATGAGGCAGTGGGATTAGTTTGGGATTGATACAGGGCTATGGGGAGAGAATGGGGCAGTGGGATTAGTTTGCGACTGATACAGGGCTATGGGGAGAGAGTGGGGCAGTGGGATTAGTTTGGGATTGATACAGGGCTATGGGGAGAGAATGGGGCAGTGGGATTAGTTTGCGACTGATCCAGGGCTATGGGGAGAGAATGGGGCAGTGGGATTAGTTTGCGATTGATACAGGGCTAAGCAGAAAGAATGAGGCAGTGGGATTAGTTTGCGATTGATACAGGGCTATGGGGAGACAATGGGGCAGTGGGATTAGTTTGGGATTGCTACAGGGCGATGCAGGGAGAATGGGGCAGTGTTATTAGTTTGGGATTGATACAGGGCTAAGCGGAGAGAATGAGGCAGTGGGATTTGTTTGGGATTGATACAGGGCTACGAGGAGAGAATTAGGCAGTGGGATTTGTATAGGGCTATGCGGAGTGCGTGGGGCAGTGGGATTAGTATGGGATTGATACAGGGCTATGCGGAGAGAATGGGGCAGTGGGATTAGTTTGCGATTGATACAGGGCTAAGCAGAAAGAATGAGGCAGTGGGATTAGTTTGCGATTGATACAGGGCTATGGGGAGACAATGGGGCAGTGGGATTAGTTTGGGATTGATACAGGGCGATGCAGAGAGAATGGGGCAGTGTTATTAGTTTGGGATTGATACAGGGCTAAGCGGAGAGAATGAGGCAGTGGGATTTGTTTGGGATTGCTACAGGGCTATGAGGAGAGAATGGGGCAGTGGGATTAGTTTGGGATTGATACAGGGCTATGTGGAGAGAATGGGGCTGTGGGATTAGTATGGGATTGATACAGGGCTATGTGGAGAGAATGGGGCAGTGGGATTAGTTTCGGATTGATACAGGGCTATGTGGAGAGAATGGGGCAGTGGGATTAGTTTGGGATTGATACAGGGCTATGGTGAGAGAGTGGGGCAGTGGGATTAGTATGGGATTGATACAGAGCTGTGCGGAGAGAATGAGGCAGTGGGATTAGTTTGGGATTGATACAGGGCTATGGTGAGAGAGTGGGGCACTGGGATTAGTTTGGGATTGATACAGGGCTTGGCGGAGAGAATGAGGCAGTGGGATTAGTTTGGGATTGATACAGGGCTAAGCGGAGAGAATGAGGCAGTGGGATTAGTTTGGGATTGATACAGAGCTAAGCAGAGAGAATGGGGCAGTGGGATTAGTTTGGGATTGATACAGAGCTAAGCAGAGAGAATGCGGCAGTGGGATTAGTTTGGGATTGATACAGAGCTAAGCAGAGAGAATGGGGCAGTGGGATTAGTTTGGGATTGATATAGGGCTAAGCGGAGAGAATGAGGCAGTGGGATTAGTTTGGGATTGCTACAGAGCTATGAGGAGAGAATGGGGCAGTGGGATTGGTATAGGGCTATGCGGAGAGAGTGGGGCAGTGGGATTAGTATGGGATTGATACAGGGCTATCCGGAGAGAATGAGGCAGTGGGGTTAGTTTGGGATTGATACAGGGTTGTGGGGAGAGAGTGGGGCAGTGGGATTAGTTTGGGATTGATACAGGGCTATGGGGAGAGAATGGGGCAGTGGGATTAGTTTGGGATTGATATAGAGCTAAGCAGAGAGAATGGGGCAGTGGGATTAGTTTGGGATTGATATAGGGCTAAGCGGAGAGAATGAGGCAGTGGGATTAGTTTGGGATTGCGACAGGGCTATGAGCAGAGAATGAGGCAGTGGGATTAGTTTGGGATTGATACAGGGCTATGCGGAGAGAATGAGGCAGTGGGGTTAGTTTGGGATTGATACAGGGCTATGGTGAGAGAGTGGGGCAGTGGGATTAGTATGGGATTGATACAGGGCTATGGTGAGAGAGTGGGGCAGTGGGATTAGTTTGGGATTGATACAGGGGTAAGCGGAGAGAATGAGGCAGTGGGATTAGTTTGGGATTGATACAGGGCTATGTGGAGAGAATGGGGCAGTGGGATTAGTTTGGGATTGATACAGGGCTAAGCGGAGAGAATGAGGCAGTGGGATTAGTTTGGGATTGATACAGGGCTATGGGGAGAGAATGGGGCAGTGGGATTAGTTTGCGACTGATACAGGGCTATGGGGAGAGAATGGGGCAGTGGGATTAGTTTGGGATTGATACAGAGCTAAGCAGAGAGAATGGGGCAGTGGGATTAGTTTGGGATTGGTATAGGGCTATGCGGAGAGAGTGGGGCAGTGGGATTAGTATGGGATTGATACAGGGCTATGCGGAGAGAATGAGGCAGTGGGTTAGTTTGGGATTGATTCAGGGTTGTGGGGAGACAATGGGGCAGTGGGATTAGTTTGGGATTGATACAGGCTAAGCGGAGAGAATGAGGCAGTGGGATTAGTTTGAAATTGATACAGGGCTATGCGGAGAGACTGGGGCAGTGGGATTAGTATGGGATTGATACAGGGCTATGCGGAGAGAATGAGGCAGTGGGGTTAGTTTGGGATTGATACAGGGTTGTGGGGAGAGAGTGGGGCAGTGGGATTAGTTTGGGATTGATACAGGGCTATGGGGAGAGAATGGGGCAGTGGGATTAGTATGGGATTGATACAGCACTATGGGGAGAGAATGTGGCAGTGGGATTAGTATGGGATTGATGCAGGGCTATGTGGAGAGAGTGGGGCAGTGCGATTAGTTTGGGGTTGATACAGGGCTAAGCGGAGAGAATGAGGCAGTGGGATTAGTTTGGGATTGATACAGGGTTGTGGGGAGAGAGTGGGGCAGTGCGATTAGTTTGGGATTGATACAGGGCTAAGCAGAGAGAATGAGGCAGTGGGATTAGTTTGGGTTTGATACAGGGTTGTGGGGAGAGAGTGGGGCAGTGCGATTAGTTTGGGATTGATACAGGGCTATGGGGAGAGAATGGGGCAGTGGGATTAGTTTGCGATTGCTACAGGGCTAAGCAGAGAGAATGGGGCAGTGGGATTAGTTTGGGATTGATACAGGGCTATGGAGAGAGAGTGGGGCAGTGGGATTAGTTTGGGATTGATACAGGGCTAAACGGAGAGAATGAGGCAGTGGGATTTGTTTGGGATTGCTACAGAGCTATGAGGAGAGAATGGGGCAGTGGGATTGGTATAGGGTATGCGGAGAGAGTGGGGCAGTGGGATTAGTATGGGATTGATACAGGGCTATGCGGACTGAATAAGGCAGTGGGATTAGTTTGGGATTGATACAGGGCTATGGTGAGAGTGTGGGGCAGTGGGATTAGTTTGGGATTGATACAGGGCTAAGCGGAGAGAATGAGGCAGTGGGATTAGTTTGGGATTGATACAGGGCTAAGCGGAAAGAATGAGGCAGTGGGATTAGTTTGGGATTGATACAGGGCTATGGGGAGAGAATGGGGCAGTGGGATTAGTTTGCGACTGATACAGGGCTATGGGGAGAGACTGGGGCAGTGGGATTAGTTTGGGATTGATACAGGGCTATGGGGAGAGAATGGGGCAGTGGGATTAGTTTGCGACTGATCCAGGGCTATGGGGAGAGACTGGGGCAGTGGGATTAGTTTGGGATTGATACAGAGCTAAGCAGAGAGAATGGGACAGTGGAATTAGTTTGGGATTGATATAGGGCTAAGCGGAGAGAATGAGGCAGTGGGATTAGTTTGGGATTGATACAGGGCGATGCAGAGAGAATGGGGCAGTGTTAGTAGTTTGGGATTGATACAGGGCTAAGCGGAGAGAATGAGGCAGTGGGATTAGTTTGGGATTGATACAGGGCTATGCGGAGAGAATGAGGCAGTGGGATTAGTTTGGGATTGATACAGGGTTGTGGGGAGAGGGTGGGGCAGTGGGATTAGTTTGGGATTGATACAGGGCGATGCAGGGAGAATGGGGCAGTGTTATTAGTTTGGGATTGATACAGGGCTACGAGGAGAGAATTAGGCAGTGGGATTTGTATAGGGCTATGCGGAGTGCGTGGGGCAGTGGGATTAGTATGGGATTGATACAGGGCTATGCGGAGAGAATGAGGCAGTGGGATTAGTTTGGGATTGATACAGGGCGATGCAGAGAGAATGGGGCAGTGTTATTAGTTTGGGATTGATACAGGGCTAAGCGGAGAGAATGAGGCAGTGGGATTTGTTTGGGATTGCTACAGGGCTATGAGGAGAGAATGGGGCAGTGGGATTAGTTTGGGATTGATACAGGGCTATGTGGAGAGAATGGGGCTGTGGGATTAGTATGGGATTGATACAGGGCTATGTGGAGAGAATGGGGCAGTGGGATTAGTATGGGATTGATACAGGGCTATGTGGAGAGATTGGGGTAGTGGGATTCGTTTGGGATTGATACAGGGCTATGGTGAGAGAGTGGGGCAGTGGGATTAGTTTGGGATTGATACAGGGCTATGGTGAGAGAGTGGGGCAGTGGGATTAGTATGGGATTGATACAGAGCTGTGCGGAGAGAATGAGGCAGTGGGATTAGTTTGGGATTGATACAGGGCTATGGTGAGAGAGTGGGGCAGTGGGATTAGTTTGGGATTGATACAGGGCTAAGCGGAGAGAATGAGGCAGTGGGATTAGTTTGGGATTGATACAGGGCTATGGGGAGAGAATGGGGCAGTGGGATTAATTTGGGATTGATACAGAGCTAAGCAGAGAGAATGGGGCAGTGGGATTAGTTTGGGATTGATATAGGGCTAAGCGGAGAGAATGAGGCAGTGGGATTAGTTTGGGATTGCTACAGGGCTATGAGGAGAGAATGGGGCAGTGGGATTGGTATAGGGCTATGCGGAGAGAGTGGGGCAGTGGGATTAGTATGGGATTGATACAGGGCTATGCGGAGAGAATGAGGCAGTGGGATTAGTTTGATATTGATACAGGGCTATGCGGAGAGAGTGGGGCAGTGGGATTAGTATGGGATTGATACAGGGCTATGCGGAGAGAATGAGGCAGTGGGGTTAGTTTGGGATTGATACAGGGTTGTGGGGAGAGAGTGGGGCAGTGGGATTAGTTTGGGATTGATATAGGGCTATGGGGAGAGAATGGGGCAGTGGGATTAGTATGGGATTGATGCAGCACTATGGGGAGAGAATGGGGCAGTGGGATTAGTATGGGATTGATACAGCGCTACGGGGAGAGAATGGGGCAGTGGGATTAGTATGGGATTGATGCAGGGCTATGCGAAGAGAATGGGGCAGTGGGATTAGTTTGGGATTGATACAGGGCTATGCGGAGAGAATGGGGCAGTGGGATTAGTTTGGGATTGATACAGGGTTGTGGGGAGAGAGTGGGGCAGTGCGATTAGTTTGAGATTGATACAGGGCTAAGCGGAGAGAATGAGGCAGTGGGATTAGTTTGGGACTGTGACAGGGTTGTGGGGAGAGAGTGGGGCAGTGCGATTAGTTTGGGATTGATACAGGGCTAAGCAGAGAGAATGAGGCAGTGGGATTAGTTTGGGATTGATACAGGGTTGTGGGGAGAGAGTGGGGCAGTGGGATTAGTTTGGGATTGATACAGGGCTATGAGGAGAGAATGGGGCAGTGGGATTGGTATAGGGCTATGCGGAGAGAGTGGGGCAGTGGGATTAGTTTGGGATTGATACAGGGCATTGGAGAGAGAGTGGGACAGTGGGATTAGTTTGGGATTGATACAGGGCTAAACGGAGAGAATGAGGCAGTGGGATTTGTTTGGGATTGCTACAGAGCTATGAGGAGAGAATGGGGCAGTGGGATTGGTATAGGGCTATGCGGAGAGAGTGGGGCAGTGGGATTAGTATGGGATTGATACAGGGCTATGCGGACAGAATGAGGCAGTGGGATTAGTTTGGGATTGATACAGGGCTATGGTGAGAGAGTGGGGCATTGGGATTAGTTTGTGACTGATACAGGGCTATGGCGAGAGACTAGGGCAGTGGGATTAGTTTGGGATTGATACAGAGCTAAGCAGAGAGAATGGGACAGTGGGATTAGTATGGCATTGATACAGGGCTATGTGGAGAGAATGAGGCAGTGGGATTAGTTTGGGATTGATACAGGGCTATGCGGAGAGAATGAGGCAGTGGGATTAGTTTGGGATTGATACAGGGCTATGGTGAGAGAGTGGGGCAGTGGGATTAGTTTGGGATTGATATAGGGCTAAGCAGAGAGAATGAGGCAGTGGGATTAGTTTGGGATTGCTACAGGGCTATGAGGAGAGAATGGGGCAGTGGGATTGGTATAGGGCTATGCGGAGAGAATGAGGCAGTGGGATTAGTATGGGATTGATACAGGGCTATGCGGAGAGAATGAGGCAGTGGGGTTAGTTTGGGATTGATACAGGGCTATGGGGAGAGAATGGGGCAGTGGGATTAGTATGGGATTGATACAGCACTATGGGGAGAGAATGGGGCAGTGGGATTAGTTTGGGATTGATACAGGGCTATGCGGAGAGAGTGGGGCAGTGCGATTCGTTTGGGATTGATACAGGGCTATGCGGAGAGAATGGGGCAGTGGGATTAGTTTCCGATTGATACAGGGCTATGGGGAGAGAATGGGGCAGTGGGATTAGTTTGGGATTGATACAGGGCTAAGCAGAGAGAATGGGGCAGTGGGATTAGTTTGTGATTGCTACAGGGCTATGAGCAGAGAATGGGGCAGTGGGATTGGTATAGGGCTATGCGGAGAGAGTGGGGCAGTGGGATTAGTTTGGGATTGATACAGGGCTAAGCGGAGAGAATGAGGCAGTGGGATTAGTTTGGGACTGTGACAGGGTTGTGGGGAGAGAGTGGGGCAGTGCGATTAGTTTGGGATTGATACAGGGCTAAGAAGAGAGAATGAGGCAGTGGGATTAGTTTGGGATTGATACAGGGTTGTGGGGAGAGAGTGGGGCAGTGGGATTAGTTTGGGATTGATACAGGGCTATGGGGAGAGAATGGGGCAGTGGGATTAGTTTGGGATTGATACAGGGCTAAGCAGAGAGAATGGGCAGTGGGATTAGTTTGGGATTGCTACAGGGCTATGAGGAGAGAATGGGGCAGTGGGATTGGTATAGGGCTATGCGGAGAGAGTGGGGCAGTGGGATTAGTTTGGGATTGATACAGGGCATTGGAGAGAGAGTGGGACAGTGGGATTAGTTTGGGATTGATACAGGGCTAAACGGAGAGAATGAGGCAGTGGGATTTGTTCGGGATTGCTACAGAGCTATGAGGAGAGAATGGGGCAGTGGGATTGGTATAGGGCTATGCGGAGAGAGTGGGGCAGTGGGATTAGTATGGGATTGATACAGGGCTATGCGGACAGAATGAGGCAGTGGGATTAGTTTGGGATTGATACAGGGCTATGGGGAGAGAGTGGGGCATTGGGATTAGTTTGGGATTGATACAGGGCTAAGCGGAAAGAATGAGGCAGTGGGATTAGTTTGGGATTGATACAGGGCTATGGGGAGAGAATGGGGCAGTGGGATTAGTTTGCGACTGATACAGGGCTATGGGGAGAGACTGGGGCAGTGGGATTAGTTTGGGATTGATACAGGGCTATGGGGAGAGAATGGGGCAGTGGGATTAGTTTGTGACTGATACAGGGCTATGGCGAGAGACTAGGGCAGTGGGATTAGTTTGGGATTGATACAGAGCTAAGCAGAGAGAATGGGACAGTGGGATTAGTTTGGGATTGATACAGGGCTATGAGGAGAGAATGGGGCAGTGGGATTAGTATGGGATTGATACAGGGCTATGTCGAGAGAATGGGGCAGTGGGATTAGTTTGGGATTGATACAGGGTTGTGGGGAGAGAGTGGGGCAGTGGGATTAGTTCGGGATTGATACAGGGCTATGTCGAGAGAATGGGGCAGTGGGATTAGTTTGGGATTGATACAGGGCTATGGGGAGAGAATGGGGCAGTGGGATTAGTTTGCGATTGATACAGGGCTATGGGGAGAGAATGGGGCAGTGGGATTAGTATGGGATTGATACAGCGCTATGGGGAGAGAATGGGGCAGTGGGATTACTATGGGATTGATGCAGGGCTATGCGGAGAGAATGGGGCAGTGGGATTAGTTTGGGATTGATACAGGGCTATGCGGACAGAATGGGGCACTGGGATTAGTTTGGGATTGATACAGGGCTATGCGGACGGAATGGGGCAGTGGGATTAGTTTGGGATTGATACAGGGCTATGCGGACAGAATGGGGCAGTGCGATTAGTTTGGGATTGATACAGGGCTAAGCGGAGAGAATGAGGCAGTGGGATTTGTTTGGGATTGCTACAGGGCTACGAGGAGAGAATGGGGCAGTGGGATTAGTTTGGGATTGATACAGGGCTATGGTGAGAGAGTGGGGCAGAGGGATTAGTTTGGGATTGATACAGGGCTAAGCGGAGAGAATGAGGCAGTGGGATTTTTTCTGGGATTGATACAGGGTTGTGTGGAGAGAATGGGGCAGTGGGATTAGTTTGCGACTGATACAGGGCTATGGGGAGAGAATGGGGCAGTGGGATTAGTTTGGGTTTGATACAGAGCTAAGCAGAGAGAATAGGGCAGTGGGATTAGTTTGGGATTGATATAGGGCTAAGCAGAGAGAATGAGGCAGTGGGATTAGTTTGGGATTGCTACAGGGCTATGAGGAGAGAATGGGGCAGTGGGATTGGTATAGGGCTATGCGGAGAGAATGAGGCAGTGGGATTAGTATGGGATTGATACAGGGCTATGCGGAGAGAATGAGGCAGTGGGGTTAGTTTGGGATTGATACAGCGCTATGGGGAGAGAATGGGGCAGTGGGATTAGTTTGGGATTGATACAGGGCTATGCGGAGAGAGTGGGGCAGTGCGATTCGTTTGGGATTGATAGAGGGCTAAGCAGAGAGAATGAGGCAGTGGGATTAGTTTGCAACTGATACAGGGCTATGGGGAGAGAATGGGGCAGTGGGATTAGTATGGGATTGATTCAGGGCTATGCGGAGAGAATGAGGCAGTGGGATTAGTTTGGGATTGGTACAGGGTTGTGGGGAGAAAGTGGGGCAGTGGGATTAGTTTGGGATTGATACAGGGCTAAGCGGAGAGAATGAGGCAGTGGGATTACTTTGGGATTGCTACAGGGCTACGAGGAGAGAATGGGGCAGTGGGATTAGTTTGGGATTGATACAGGGCTATGTGGAGAGAATGGGGCATTGGGATTAGTATGGGATTGATACAGGGCTAGGTGGAGAGAATGTGGCAGTGGGATTAGTTTGGGATTGATACAGGGCTATGGTGAGAGAGTGGGGCAGTGGGATTAGTTTGGGATTGATACAGGGCTCAGCGGAGAGAATGAGGCAGTGGGATTAGTTTGGGATTGATACAGGGCTATGTGGAGAGAATGGGGCAGTGGGATTAGTTTGGGATTGATACAGGGCTAAGCGGAGAGAATGAGGCAGTGGGATTAGTTTGGGATTGATACAGGGCTAAGCGGAGAGAATGAGGCAGTGGGATTAGTTTGGGATTGATACAGGGCTAAGCGGAGAGAATGAGGCAGTGGGATTAGTTTGGGATTGATACAGGGCTAAGCGGAGAGAATGAGGCAGTGCAATTAGTTTGGGATTGATGCAGGGCTATGCGGAGAGAATGGGGCAGTGGGATTAGTATGGGATTGATACAGCGCTATGGGAGAGAATGGGGCAGTGGGATTAGTTTGGGATTGGTATAGGGCTATGCGGAGAGAGTGGGGCAGTGGGATTAGTTTGGGATTGATACAGGGCTAAGCGGAGAGAATGAGGCAGTGGGATTAGTTTGGGATTGATACAGGGCTATGTAGAGAGAATGGGGCAGTGGGATTAGTTCGCGATTGATACAGGGCTAAGCGGAGAGAATGGGGCAGTGGGATTAGTTTGGGATTGATACAGGGCTATGGGGAGAGAATGAGGCAGTGGGATTAGTTTGCGATTGATACAGGGCTATGGGGAGAGAATGAGGCAGTGGGATTAGTTTGCGATTGATACAGGGCTAAGCAGAGAGAATGTAGCAGTGGGATTAGTTTGGGATTGCTACAGGGCTATGAGGAGAGAATGGGGCAGTGGGATTGGTATAGGGCTATGCGGAGAGAGTTGGGCAGTGGGATTAGTTTGGGATTGATACAGGGCTAAGCGGAAAGAATGAGGCAGTGGGATTAGTTTGGGATTGATACAGGGCTATGGGGAGAGAATGGGGCAGTGGGATTAGTTTGCGACTGATACAGGGCTATGCGGAGAGAATGAGGCAGTGGGATTAGTTTGGGATTGATACAGGGTTGTGGGGAGAGGGTGGGGCAGTGGGATTAGGTTGGGATTGATACAGGGCTATGTCGAGAGAATGGGGCAGTGGGATTAGTTTGGGATTGGTACAGGGTTGTGGGGAGAAAGTGGGGCAGTGGGATTAGTTTGGGATTGATACAGGGCTAAGCGGAGAGAATGAGGCAGTGGGATTAGTTTGGGATTGATACAGGGCTAAGCGGAGAGAATGAGGCAGTGGGATTAGTTTGGGATTGATACAGGGCTAAGCGGAGAGAATGAGGCAGTGGGATTAGTTTGGGATTGATACAGGGCTAAGCGGAGAGAATGAGGCAGTGCAATTAGTTTGGGATTGATACAGGGCTAAGCGGAGAGAATGGGGCAGTGGGATTAGTATGGGATTGATACAGCACTATGGGGAGAGAATGGGGCAGTGGGATTAGTATGGGATTGATACAACACTATGGGGAGAGAATGGGGCAGTGGGATTAGTATGGGATTGATACAGCGCTATGGGGAGAGAATGGGGCAGTGGGATTAGTTTGGGATTGATACAGGGCTAAGCAGAGAGAATGGGGCAGTGGGATTAGTTTGTGATTGCTACAGGGCTATGAGGAGAGAATGGGGCAGTGGGATTGGTATAGGGCTATGCGGAGAGAGTGGGGCAGTGGGATTAGTTTGGGATTGATACAGGGCTATGAGGAGAGAATGGGGCAGTGGGATTGGTATAGGGCTATGCGGAGAGAGTGGGGCAGTGGGATTAGTTTGGGATTGATACAGGGCTATGGAGAGAGAGTGGGGCAGTGGGATTAGTTTGGGATTGATACAGGGCTAAACGGAGAGAATGAGGCAGCGGGATTTGTTTGGGATTGCTACAGGGCTATGAGGAGAGAATGGGGCAGTGGGATTGGTATAGGGCTATGCGGAGAGAGTGGGGCAGTGGGATTAGTTTGGGATTGATACAGGGCTAAGCGGAGAGAATGAGGCAGTGGGATTAGTTTGGGATTGATACAGGGCTATGTGGAGAGAATGGGGCAGTGGGATTAGTTCGGGATTGATACAGGGCTATGCGGAGAGAATGGGGCAGTGGGATTAGTTTGGGATTGATACAGAGCTAAGCAGAGAGAATGGGTCAGTGGGATTAGTTTGGGATTGATACAGGGCTATGAGGAGAGAATGGGGCAGTGGGATTGGTATAGGGCTATGCGGAGAGAGTGGGGCAGTGGGATTAGTTTGGGATTGATACAGGGCTATGGAGAGAGAGTGGGGCAGTGGGATTAGTTTGGGATTGATACAGGGCTAAACGGAGAGAATGAGGCAGCGGGATTTGTTTGGGATTGCTACAGGGCTATGAGGAGAGAATGGGGCAGTGGGATTGGTATAGGGCTATGCGGAGAGAGTGGGGCAGTGGGATTAGTTTGGGATTGATACAGGGCTAAGCGGAGAGAATGAGGCAGTGGGATTAGTTTGGGATTGATACAGGGCTATGTGGAGAGAATGGGGCAGTGGGATTAGTTCGGGATTGATACAGGGCTATGCGGAGAGAATGGGGCAGTGGGATTAGTTTGGGATTGATACAGAGCTAAGCAGAGAGAATGGGTCAGTGGGATTAGTTTGGGATTGATATAGGGCTAAGCGGAGAGAGTGGGGCAGTGGGATTAGTTTGGGATTGATACAGGGCTAAGCGGAGAGAATGAGGCAGTGGGATTAGTTTGGGATTGATACAGGGCGATGCAGAGAGAATGGGGCAGTGTTATTAGTTTGGGATTGATACAGGGCTAAGCGGAGACAATGTGGCAGTGGGATTAGTTTGGGATTGATACAGGGCTATGCGGAGAGAATGAGGCAGTGGGATTAGTTTGGGATTGATACAGGGTTATGGGGAGAGGGTGGGGCAGTGGGATTAGGTTGGGATTGATACAGGGCTATGTCGAGAGAATGGGGCAGTGGGATTAGTTTGGGATTGATACAGGGCTATGGGGAGAGAATGGGGCAGTGGGATTAGTTTGCGATTGATACAGGGCTATGGGGAGAGAATGGGTCAGTGGGATTAGTATGGGATTGATACAGCGCTGTGGGGAGAGAATGGGGCAGTGGGATTACTATGGGATTGATGCAGGGTTATGCGGACAGAATGGGGCAGTGGGATTAGTTTGGGATTGATACAGGGTTATGCGGACAGAATGGGGCAGTGGGATTAGTTTGGGATTGATACAGGGCTATGCGGACAGAATGGGGCAGTGGGATTAGTTTGGGATTGATACAGGGCTAAGCGGGGAGAATGATGCAGTGGGATTAGTTTGGGATTGATACAGGGCTAAGCGGGGAGAATGATGCAGTGGGATTAGTTTGGGATTGATACAGGGCTATGCGGACAGAATGGGGCAGTGGGATTAGTTTGGGATTGATACAGGGCTATGCGCACAGAATGGGGCAGTGGGATTATTTTGGGATTGATACAGGGCTATGCGGACAGAATGGGGCAGTGGGATTAGTTTGGGATTGATACAGGGCTAAGCGGGGAGAATGATGCAGTGGGATTAGTTTGGGATTGATACAGGGCTATGCGGACAGAATGGGGCAGTGGGATTAGTTTGGGATTGATACAGGGCTATGCGGACAGAATGGGGCAGTGGGATTAGTTTGGGATTGATGCAGGGCTATGGGGAGAGAGTGGGGCAGTGCGATTAGTTTGGGATTGATGCAGGGCTATGGGGAGAGAGTGGGGCAGTGGGATTAGTTTGGGATTGATACAGGGCTAAGCGGAGAGAATGAGGCAGTGCAATTAGTTTGGGATTGATACAGGGCTAAGCGGAGAGAATGAGGCAGTGGGATTAGTTTGGGATTGATACAGGGCTAAGCGGAGAGAATGAGGCAGTGGGATTAGTTTGGGATTGATACAGGGCTAAGCGGAGAGAATGAGGCAGTGGGATTAGTTTGGGATTGATACAGGGCTAAGCGGAGAGAATGAGGCAGTGCAATTAGTTTGGGATTGATACAGGGCTAAGCGGAGAGAATGGGGCAGTGGGATTAGTATTGGATTGATACAGCACTATGGGGAGAGAATGGGGCAGTGGGATTAGTATGGGATTGATACAACACTATGGGGAGAGAATGGGGCAGTGGGATTAGTATGGGATTGATACAGCGCTATGGGGAGAGAATGGGGCAGTGGGATTAGTTTGGGATTGATACAGGGCTAAGCAGAGAGAATGGGGCAGTGGGATTAGTTTGTGATTGCTACAGGGCTATGAGGAGAGAATGGGGCAGTGGGATTGGTATAGGGCTATGCGGAGAGAGTGGGGCAGTGGGATTAGTTTGGGATTGATACAGGGCTATGGAGAGAGAGTGGGGCAGTGGGATTAGTTTGGGATTGATACAGGGCTAAACGGAGAGAATGAGGCAGCGGGATTTGTTTGGGATTGCTACAGGGCTATGAGGAGAGAATGGGGCAGTGGGATTGGTATAGGGCTATGCGGAGAGAGTGGGGCAGTGGGATTAGTTTGGGATTGATACAGGGCTAAGCGGAGAGAATGAGGCAGTGGGATTAGTTTGGGATTGATACAGGGCTATGTGGAGAGAATGGGGCAGTGGGATTAGTTCGGGATTGATACAGGGCTATGCGGAGAGAATGAGGCAGTGGGATTAGTTTGGGATTGATACAGGGCTATGTGGAGAGAATGGGGCAGTGGGATTAGTTTGGGATTGATACAGGGCTATGCGGAGAGAATGGGGCAGTGGGATTAGTTTGGGATTGATACAGAGCTAAGCAGAGAGAATGGGTCAGTGGGGTTAGTTTGGGATTGATATAGGGCTAAGCGGAGAGAGTGGGGCAGTGGGATTAGTTTGGGATTGATACAGGGCTAAGCGGAGAGAATGAGGCAGTGGGATTAGTTTGGGATTGATACAGGGCGATGCAGAGAGAATGGGGCAGTGTTATTAGTTTGGGATTGATACAGGGCTAAGCGGAGACAATGTGGCAGTGGGATTAGTTTGGGATTGATACAGGGCTATGCGGAGAGAATGAGGCAGTGGGATTAGTTTGGGATTGATACAGGGTTATGGGGAGAGGGTGGGGCAGTGGGATTAGGTTGGGATTGATACAGGGCTATGTCGAGAGAATGGGGCAGTGGGATTAGTTTGGGATTGATACAGGGCTATGGGGAGAGAATGGGGCAGTGGGATTAGTTTGCGATTGATACAGGGCTATGGGGAGAGAATGGGTCAGTGGGATTAGTATGGGATTGATACAGCGCTGTGGGGAGAGAATGGGCCAGTGGGATTACTATGGGATTGATGCAGGGCTATGCGGAGAGAATGGGGCAGTGGGATTAGTTTGGGATTGATACAGGGCTATGCGGAGAGAATGGGGCAGTGGGATTAGTTTGGGATTGATACAGGGTTATGCGGACAGAATGGGGCAGTGGGATTAGTTTGGGATTGATACAGGGCTATGCGGACAGAATGGGGCAGTGGGATTAGTTTGGGATTGATACAGGGCTAAGCGGGGAGAATGATGCAGTGGGATTAGTTTGGGATTGATACAGGGCTATGCGGACAGAATGGGGCAGTGGGATTAGTTTGGGATTGATACAGGGCTAAGCGGGGAGAATGATGCAGTGGGATTAGTTTGGGATTGATACAGGGCTATGCGGACAGAATGGGGCAGTGGGATTAGTTTGGGATTGATACAGGGCTATGCGGACAGAATGGGGCAGTGGGATTAGTTTGGGATTGATGCAGGGCTATGGGGAGAGAGTGGGGCAGTGCGATTAGTTTGGGATTGATGCAGGGCTATGGGGAGAGAGTGGGGCAGTGGGATTACAATGGAAACAATTATCTGAAGGTTTGCCCTCACCTTGTACTTTTGGTCTGCTTTCTGTAGAGGCAGGAAGCTGTGGTCTGAATGTGGGGGGGAAGAGACACATTTGGCACAGATCAGAACCTCATCCACCTCACACAGCAGAATCAGCTTCTCCCTATGTTCCTCACAAACAGACTGACTCGCCTCCAATCTCAGCTCCAGTCGCCTGACGTTCTCACAGAGATTGCCCAGCACCCTGTTACGAGTGTAGTTCCGCTGCGGGACGACCAGCTGACATTCCGGGCAGGAAACCTTCTCCCCCTGCTTTCCCCAATACTTCAGGATACAGGATTTACAGAAGTTGTGCTCACAGTCCAGCCGCACCGGCTCCACAAACAGAGCCAGGCAGAGGGAGCAGGTTAAATCCTCACTCAGGGTTAAGATGTGTTCACTGACGGCCATCTCCGGAAATACCCTCGCTCACTTTCAGTTTCATTTCTCCCAGATTGAAATCAATTCAAAGCCCGCCCTTTTAAAGGGACACTGTTGTCAAACAAAGTCCTTTTCTTTCAGCAATGCTTTTTTGAACGTCAAAAATGTAAAACACATTTCTTGGACCTGGGGGTCTCAGATTGGAGATGAAAATCTGGAGAGAAGTCAGGAATTTGGATAGAGACTCATCCAAATGAATGAGACAAAACGAAAATGATTTCTCCATCAGAAAATTGAGAGGTGTTTTTAAAAAGGAGCGTCATGCTAGCACAGTGGTTAGCACTGCTGCTTCACAGCTCCAGGGACCTGGGTTTGATTCCCGGCTCGGGTCACTGTCTGTGTGGAGTTTGCACATTCTCCTCATGTCTGCATGGGTTTCCTCCCACAGTCCAAAGATGTGCTGGTTAGGTTGATTGGCCATGCTAAAATTGCCCCTTAGTGTCCTGAGATGCATAGGTTTGAGGGATTAGCGGGAAAATATGTAGGGATATGGGGATAGGACCTGGGTGGGATTGTGGTCGGTGCAGACTCGATGGGCCAAATGGCCTCCTTCTGCACCGTGGGGTTTCTATGATTCTTCTATGAAATTCCACTTTTAACTTTTTCACTGCTGAAAGTGCTCCTGTAGGATTCCCATCTGAGTTCCCTCAGCCCAGCAATGTTCCATCAGCTTCCCCAGAATTTCAGGCAAGGAACTTGTTTATTTTCATATATCCCTCTCTGTCCCACTCTCCCCACAATCCCACATCAATCCCAAACTATTGCACCCGTCCATCCTTGTCCTATAGTCCAGTATCAATCCCAAACTAGTCCCACTGCCTCACTCTCTCCCCATAGCCCAGTACCAATCCCAAACTAGTCCCATGGCCTGGCATCCCAAAACCCAGTATTAATATGACTCCCACTGCCTCACTCTCCACATCTTGATCTGTATTAATTCCAAACTCACCCACAGCTTCACTCTTTAAGCATAGCTATGTATCCATACCAATTTTAGTCCACTGGCACTGTCTCCCTATATCCCTGTTTCAATTTCAAACTAATCCCACTATCCGTATATCCCTGTTTCAATCCTGAAGCAATCCCATTGTCCCATCCTCTCCTCATATCCCATATGCCATTTAATGTCCAAAGATGTGCAGGTTAGGTGAATTAGCCATGTTCTTGACAACTCTTGCAAGGCCAGCTGTGTGAGCGCACAGTAAGGCCCCACTGTCAATCTGTCCAGTGACAGGATAAATTGCAGCCACTTTCAGGTTTTTCCAGAGTTTTTTTTTATTGAGGTCTCCAGTCGCTTGAAAGATACAGAATCATGTTCCCAGACTGCTCGAGACCACTCCTCCCCCCCCATGATATTTCTCACATTTTTTGCATGCAGTGGTTGCCACATACACCAAAGTTGCAGCAGGTGTATCCATCCTCACAGTGTCCATGTGGACAGGGGTTGCAGGGACATGTTTTCAGAATGATTCCAGCTTCATCACATTTCTCATCCTCAAGAAACACAAGGCAAACTTGAAATCTCACTGCAATCCAGAGACGGAGACACAAATCCATCATTTGCCATTCCTCCGACAGTGAGACACTCCCTCAGTATTGACTTCCTGACGGTACGGTTCTCCCTCAGTATTGACCCTCCGACAGTGCAGCACTCCCTCAGTATTGACCCTCCAACAGTGTAGCACTCCCTCAGTATCGACCCTCTGACAGTGAGGCACTCCCTCAGTATCGACCCTCTGACAGTGAGGCACTCCCTCAGTATTGACCCTCTGACAGTGCAGCACTCCCTCAGTATCGACCCTCTGACAGTGAGGCACTCCCTCAGTATCGACCCTCTGACAGTGAGGCACTCCCTCAGTATTGACCCTCCAACAGTGTAGCACTCCCTCAGTATTGACCCTCCGACAGTGAGGCACTCCCTCAGTATTGACCCTCCGACAGTGAGGCACTCCCTCAGTATCGCCCCTCTGACAGTGCAGCACTCCCTCAGTATTGACCCTCCGACAGTGAGGCACTCCCTCAGTATCGACCCTCTGACAGTGAGGCACTCCCTCAGTATCGACCCTCTGACAGTGAGGCATTCCCTCAGTATTGACCCTCTGACAGTGAGGCACTCCCTCAGTATCGACCCTCTGACAGTGAGGCACTCCCTCAGTACTGACCCTCTGACAGTGCAGCACTCCCTCAGTACTGACCCTCTGACAGTGAGGCACTCCCTCAGTATTGACCCTCCGACAGTGCGGCACTCCCTCAGTATTGACCCTCTGACAGTGAGGTACTCCCTCAGTACTGACCCTCTGACAGTGCAGCACTCCCTCAGTATTGACCCTCTGACAGTGTGGCACTCCCTCGGTACTGACCCTCTGACAGTGTAACACCCCCTCAGCACTAACCCTCCAACAGTGCAGCACTCTCTCAACACTGAACATCCTACAGTACGGCACTCCTGCATCACTGACTCTTCAATGGCACAGCGCTCCCTCAGCACTGCAGTATCTTGTAAAATTTGTCTGGCATCTCACCAGGAGATGTGGTGTCTTGTTTGGTTAAAGATAAATGATCGATTGGTAACCCATTACCTGGTTAGTGCCATGCATCGACGTTTCTCTCCAAACTGGTGCCTATCAGTTTATAACACATCTCCTATCCCATGTCCCAGATTATACACTGGGCAATCTCATATTTAACCCTTACTCCGCCAGACACTTCTATCTCGCAGTGGCCTCCGGTTGTCTGTGAATGGAATCTCACAACATATCCCTTTTCTATTTTACTAAAAAAGTTCCCCACTTCCACTTGCAGAGCAATGAACATGGAGAGTTAAGTAAAGGGGAGTATTGGGGGTATAACAGGGCGGGGTGAGTATCTGCTCCCTCCCAATCTCAGAGGACACTCTCGCTCACCCTCCATCACTGCGAGAGAGAAGAGGCAGTTCACGATGCTGAAGGAAGGGGAGGAGGGAAGCCTAACCCTGAGAGAACACAGCCAGACAGTGCAGTACCATCTCAGCACTGACCCTCCAACAGTGCAGTGCTCCCTCAGCACTGACTCTCCAACAGTGCAGTGCTCCCTCAGCACTGACTCTCCAACAGTGCAGTGCTCCCTCAGCACTGACTCTCCAACAGTGTGTTGTTCCCTCAGTACAGGCCCTCCAACAATACGGTGCTCCCTCAGCACTGACCCTCCAACAGTGCGGCACTCTCTCAGTGCTGACTCTCCAATACTATGGCTCTCCCTCAGTATTGACCCTCCAACAGTGCGGCACTCCCTCAGTACTGACCCTCTGACAGTGCAGCACTCCCTCAGTACTGACCCTCTGACAGTGCAGCATTCCCTCGGTACTGACACTCTGACAGTGCAGCACTCCCTCAGTACTGACCCTCCAACAGTGCGGCACTTCCTCAGTACTGACTATCTGACAGTGTGGTGCTCCCTTAGTACTAACCCTCCAACAATGCGGTGCTCGCTCAGTATCGACCCTCCAACAGTACGGCACTCTCTTAGGCACTGACACACTCACAGCGTAGCACTCCTTTGCCACTGATCCTCCAACAGGGCGGGTCTTCCTCAGCACTGACCCTCCAACAAATCGAGTTTCCCTCAGCACTGACCCTCCAGCAGTGGGGTCCTCCCTCAGCACTGACCCTCCAGCAGTGGGGTGCTCCCTCAGCACTGACCCTCTAACAGTGGGGTGCTCCCTCAGCATTGACCCTCCAACAGTGGAGTGCTACCTCAGCACTGACCCTCCAACAGTGGGGTGCTCCCTCAGCACTGACCCTCCAACAATGCAGTGCTCCCTCAGCATTGACCCTCCAACAGTGGGGTGCTCCCTCAGCACTGACCCTCCAGCAGTGGGGTGCTCCCTCAGCACTGACCCTCCAACAGTGGGGTGCTCCCTCAGCACTGACCCTCCAACAGTGGGGTGCTCCCTCAGCACTGACCCTCCAACAGTGGGGTGCTCCCTCAGCACTGACCCGCAGACAGTGGGGTGCTCCCTCAGCACTGACCCTCCAACAGTGCAGTGCTCCCTCAGCACTGACCCTCCAACAGTGGGGTGCTACCTCAGCACTGACCCTCCAACAGTGGGGTGCTCCCTCAGCACTGACCTGCAGACAGTGGGGTGCTCCCTCAGCACTGACCCTCCAACAGTGGGGTGCTCCCTCAGCACTGACCTGCAGACAGTGCAGCACTCCCTCAGTATTGACCCTCCATCAATGCGACACTCCCTCAGCACTGACCCTCCAACAGTGCAGTGCTCCCTCAGCACTGACCTGCAGACAGTGGGGTGCTCCCTCAGCACTGACCCTCCAGCAGTGGGGTGCTCCCTCAGCACTGACCCGCAGACAGTGCAGCACTCCCTCAGTATTGACCCTCCATCAATGCGACACTCCCTCAGCACTGACCCTCCAACAGTGCAGTGCTCCCTCAGCACTGACCTGCAGACAGTGGGGTGCTCCCTCAGCACTGACCCTCCAGCAGTGGGGTGCTCCCTCAGCACTGACCCGCAGACAGTGCAGCACTCCCTCAGTATTGACCCTCCTTCAATGCGACACTCCCTCAGCACTGACCCTCCAACAGTGCAGTGCTCCCTCAGCACTGACCCTCCAACAGTGGGGTGCTCCCTCAGCACTGACCCTCCAACAGTGGGGTGCTACCTCAGCACTGACCCTCCAACAGTGGGGTGCTCCCTCAGCACTGACCCTCCAACAGTGGGGTACTGCATCAGCACTGACCCTCCAACAGTACAGCGCTCCCTCAGTACTGACCCTCCAACAGTACGGCGCTCCCTCAGTACTGACCCTCCAACAGTACGGCGCTCCCTCAGTACTGACCCTCCAACAGTACGGTGCTCCCTCAGTACTGACCCTCCCACATTATGGCGCTCCCTCAGCGCTGATCAAATGACAGTGGTGCTCCCTTAGTCAATGACCCCGTCACAATGAGGTACTCCTTCGCCACTGATCCTCTGACAGTGCGGGTCTCTGTCAGAACTGAACAACTGACAGTGCGGCACTCCCTCAACACTGAACATCCTACAGTAGGGCGCTCCTATAGCACTGACTCTCCAACACTGCAGCAGTCCTTCAGTACTGACACTCTGATAGTGCAGTACTCCCTCAGCACTGATTCTCTGACAGTGCAGCACTCCCTCAGTACTGACCCTCTGACAGTGCAGCACTCCCTCAGTACTGACCATCTGACAGTGCAGCACTCCCTCAGCACTGACCCTCTGACAATGCAGCACTCCCTCAGCACTGACCCACTGACAGTGCAGCACTCCCTCAGCACTGAACCCTCTGACAGTGCAGCACTCCCTCAGTACTGATCCTCTGACAGTGCAGCATTCCCTCAGTACTGATCCTCTGACAGTGCAGCATTCCCTCAGTACTGATCCTCTGACAGTGCAGCACTCCCTCAGCACTGACCCTCTGACAGTGCAGCACTCCCTCAGTACTGACCATCTGACAGTGCAGCACTCCCTCAGCACTGACCCTCTGACAATGCAGCACTCCCTCAGCACTGACCCACTGACAGTGCAGCACTCCCTCAGCACTGAACCCTCTGATAGTGCAGTACTCCCTCAGCACTGATTCTCTGACAGTGCAGCACTCCCTCAACACTGACCCTCTGACAGTGCAGCACTCCCTCAGCACTGACCCTCTGACAGTGCAGCACTCCCTCAGTACTGACCCTCTGACAGTGCAGCACTCCCTCAGCACTGACCCACTGACAGTGCAGCACTCCCTCAGCACTGAACCCTCTGACAGTGCAGCACTCCCTCAGTACTGATCCTCTGACAGTGCAGCATTCCCTCAGTACTGATCCTCTGACAGTGCAGCACTCCCTCAGCACTGACCCTCTGACAGTGCAGCACTCCCTCAGTACTGACCATCTGACAGTGCAGCACTCCCTCAGCACTGACCCTCTGACAATGCAGCACTCCCTCAGCACTGACCCACTGACAGTGCAGCATTCCCTCAGCACTGAACCCTCTGATAGTGCAGTACTCCCTCAGCACTGATTCTCTGACAGTGCAGCACTCCCTCAACACTGACCCTCTGACAATGCAGCACTCCCTCAGCACTGACCCACTGACAGTGCAGCACTCCCTCAGCACTGAACCCTCTGACAGTGCAGCACTCCCTCAGTACTGATCCTCTGACAGTGCAGCATTCCCTCAGTACTGATCCTCTGACAGTGCAGCACTCCCTCAGCACTGACCCTCTGACAGTGCAGCACTCCCTCAGTACTGATCCTCTGACAGCGCAGCACTCCCTCAGCACCGACCCTCTGACAGTGCAGCACTCCCTCAGTACTGACCCTCTGACAGTGCAGCACTCCCTCAGCACTGACCCTCTGACAGTGCAGCATTCCCTCAGTACTGACCCTCTGACAGTGCAGCACTCCCTCAGTACTGACCCTCTGACAGTGCAGCACTCCCTCAGCACTGACCCTCTGACAGTGCAGCATTCCCTCAGTACTGACCCTCTGACAGTGCAGCACTCCTTCAGCACTGACCCTCTGACAGTGCGGCACTCCCTCAGTACTGACCCTCTGACAGTGCAGCACTCCTTCAGCACTGACCCTCTGATAGTGCGGCACCCCCTCAGTACTGACCCCCTGACAGTGCAGCGCTCCCTCAGCACTTGACACCCTGACAGTGTGGGCTCCTTCAATACTGACCCTCTGACAGTGCAGTAGTCTCTCATTACTGACCCTCTAAGAACATAAGAAATAGGAGCAGGAGTTGGCCATCTAGCCCTTCGAGCCTGATCTGAAGTGGATCAGTTCCACTTTCCCGCTTTCTCCCCATGACCCTTAATTCCCTTGTCTGTCAGAAACCTATCTGTCCGTGACTTAAATTTATTTAGCGGGGTAGCCTCCACCACTTCAACCAGCAGAGAATTCTAGAGATCCACCACCCTTTGAGTGAAGAAGTTCCTCCTCAACTCTGATCTAAACTGCATCCCCCGCCTTATCTTGAAGCTGTGCCCTCTAGTCCTGCTGTCCTTCCTGAGCGGGAAGAATCTCTCTACCTCTACCCTATCCACCCCCTTCATTATCTTATACGTCTCTATAAGATTCCCCCTCAGCCTTCTAAACTCCAACGAGTACAGACCCAGTCAATGTAGTCTCTCTTCATAGTCCAACCCCCTCACTCTGGTATCAGCCTCGTGAACCTCCTCTGCACTCCCTCCAAGGCCAATATATCCTTGCGCAAGTGTGGCGACCAAAACTGCACACAGTACTCCAGCTGCGGCCTCACCAGTAGCCTGTACAGTTGCAGCAAGACCTCCCTGCTTTTATATTCTATCCCCCTCACTATAAAGGCCAGCATTCCATTCGCCTTCTTGATCACCTGCTGCACCTGGAGACTGGGTTTTTGCGACTTGTACACAAGGACCCCCAGGTCCCTCTGCACCATAGCATGCTGGAGCTTTTCGCCCTTTAAATAGTAATCCCTCCTACTATTATTTCTGCCAAAGTGGATAACCTCGCACTTGCTAATATTATACGCCATCTGCCAGGTCCTCGCCCGCTCGCTCAGCCTATCCAGATCCCTCTGCAGACTTTCCACACTCTCCATGCAATTTGCTTTTCCACTCATCTTCGTGTCATCAGCAAATTTCATCACCCTACCCTCAACCCCCTCCTCCAGATCATCTATATAAATGGTAAATAGCTGAGGCCCCAGCACTGATCCCTGCGGCACTCCACTAGTCACCAACCGCCAATTAGAATAGTACTCATTGATACCAACTTTCTGCCTCCTATTAGACAACCAATCCTCTCTCCACGCTAACACCTTACCCCCAACTCCGTGTCCCCTAACCTTCTATAGCAACCTTTTACGAGGCACCTTATCAAACGCCTTTTGAAAACCTAAAAACACCACATCCACTGGTTCCCCTCTGTCTACCGCACTAATCACATCTTCATAGAAATCCAATAAATTCGTTAAATACAGCTTCCCCTTAATGAATTCATGCTGCGTATGCTCGATCAAACCATTCGTTTCTAGGTGCCTCGCTATTTCTTCTTTGATGACGGATTCAAGCATTTTTCCAACTACAGATGTTAAACTCACTGGTCTATAATTCCCTGCCTTTTGTCTGCTACCTTTTTTAAACAGCGGCGTAACATTAACCGTTTTCCAATCTTCCGGCACTTTCCCCGAATCCTGCGAATTTTGGTAAATAATTACTAAGGCATCCACTATCACCTCTGCCTTTTCCTTCAGAACCCTGGGATGCATTCCGTCTGGTCCTGGGGACATGTCCATCTTCAGTCCCATTAGTCTATCAAGCATTACCTCTCTAGTGACAGTAATCGCATTCAGGACCTCATCTCCTACCATCCTTCTATCTTTAATACCCGGCAAACTATTCGTGTCCTCCTCCGTGAAGACCGAGGCAAAAAATTTACTTAAAGCCTCAGCCATTTCCTCATTTCCCACCACTAAATCCCCCCTCTCATCCTCTAAGGGTCCAACATTCACTCTAGCCAGCCTCCTCTTCTTTTACTGTCCTTTTTTATATTTAGTGCTAGTTTAGCTTCATAGTCTATCTTTCCTTTCTTTTTCACCTTCATACTTTGTTGATTTTTAAATTTTTCCCAATCTTCTCCTCGCCCACTACTTTTAGCCACTCTGAACACATCAGCTTTTAACTTAATACTCTCCTTTATTTCCTTAGATAACCACGGCTGGTAATTCCTTCTCCTACATTCCTTCTTTACCATCGGAATATATTTCTGCTGAGCACCGAAAAAGATCTCCTTAAAAATCCTCCACTGTTCCTCAGCAGTCCTACCAACCAATCTGCACTTGCCAATTCCTCTCTCATCCTATCGTACTTCCCTCTGTTCAAACAGAGGACACAGGTCCGGGGCCCTACTTTCTCATCCTCCATCTGCATCAAAAACTCAACCATACAATGATCGCTCTTCCCAAGAGGATCCCTCACAACAAGGTCCCTAATTCTACCTGCCTCGTTACATAACACCAGATCTAAGATAGCTCGCTCCCTCGTCGGCTCCAGCACACACTGTTCAAGGAAACTATCCCGACAGCATTCCAAGAACTCTTCCTCAAGCCCACCGCATCCGACATGAGTCAACCAATCAATATGCAGATTGAAATCCCCCATAATTATTGCCATTCCATTTCTGCACGCATCATTTATTTGCTTGTTTATAGCCCGCCCCACCTCCAAGTTATTATTTGGGGGCCTATAGACCACACCCACCAGCGTCTTCCTTCCCTTACTATTCTGACAGTGCAGCACTCCCTCAGCACTGACCCTCTTCCAGTGCGGCACTCCCTCAGCACTGACCCTCCGACAGTGTGGTGCTCCCTCAGCACTGACCCTCTGACAGTTTGGTACTCCCTCAGCACTGACCCTCTGACAGCACGTGTGTGTCTGTGTGTGTGTGTGTGTGTGTGTGTCTGTGAGGAAGAGGCTCTATCTCTGAATTTTGGAGAAGGTACAGAAGAGATTTACTAGAATGGTTCCAGGACTGAGGGATTGTGGATAGACTGGAGAAGCTGGGATTGTTTCCCTGAGAGCAGAGAAGAATCAGAGGAGATTTGTTCAAGATGTTTAAAATCATGAAGTGTTTCGAGTAAATAAAGATGAGCTGTTCCCATTGGCAGAGCACCGATAATTAGAAGTTATAGAAAAAAGATGATTGAAAAAAAATTAGCGTTGACTTGATGAATAATGTTTTTACACAATATGTGGTTAGGATTTGGAATGCATTGTCTCATAGGATGGTGAAGGCAGATTCAACAATAACTTTCACCAGATTCAAACCTGGACTCTAAGGTATACCCAGTGCTCCTCCTGACATCTCCATCCAGTGGTTTGATGATAATCATAGAATGAAGGCTGTGCCCGCCTGTGGGAATGTGGTGAATACAATCCTGTTGCTCTGATGGCTCACTGCACCTCATGGATAGCAAATTTTGGGATCTGTCCTCAGTCTACTTTCCCAGTGATGATTAACAGGGTGAAGTACTCACTCATCAGCTGGGAAGGGAGTTGTAGTTTTCCTTGAATTTGTTTGACCTGAAGACATGAGACTCCATTGAGTCAATATTGAGGCCTTCACGTGTCAATGGGATGGAACATTCCCAGGTATAGTGAGGGAGGAGTCTGGGATGTTTCCAGATTGATACGTTTCAGTGAGTATCACTGCTACTTGATCAGTCTGTGCAGCTCTCCTCACTTGGGGACTTGGCCTCAGATGTTGGGAAGAGAAACTTCACAAATTTCACTGGGCTGAAATCACCTTAATCTTATTCTGACACAATGTCAGGATTATCCAGATCTCCCTGATTTTCCTCTCATTGGATTTTGTAGTGACTGTTTCTCATGGTTTGCTGGGCCAGTTCAAAGGACAGCTTAGTGTCAACCATGTTGTGTGGGACTGGAGTCACATGTAGACCAGATCAGTTGTAGCAGGTTCCCTTTCCTGAAGGACAATATTTGGGTTTTGAGGACAATCTGAAAATGTTCATGTTTTTATTTTGATTCTATTGCAATATGCAAAATGTAGTAAATTCAGTTTCACGGTATGGAATGATTGAGACAAATTACTTTGATGCTTTGCAGGGGAATGAGATCTGCCCAGGAGGGGGAAAAGGAACGGAAGGATGTGCCAGTAGAATGAGTTGACAAGGGATGAGGGGAGGCTTGTGTGAAGCATGAACACCAGTATGGACCAATTGGGCTAAATAGCCTCTTTCTGCACTTTAATACTAAGTATGTAACTTTCCGTGGTTGAATTTGAACTCTCATTTTGGATCATCACCTTCAGCTGTAATTCCTAGAAGCACATTTAATGAAATGTCCGTTCATGCTTTCTTTAGGATAAACTGGTCTTTATGATATAAGCTGACAGTGAATTGATAGCTGGTTTTTACATTCCACCTGACTGTCTTTTTCATTTCCCCCACGGTGCCTGGAAATATGGGGTCTGGGTTGAGGAAAGAAAGTCACCACGTGGTCTGCCCTGGTCACTGTCCAGTGTCCCTGCTGGAAACAGAGGGTGTGTGACAGTCAAGTGAGGAAAAAGAAAGGACTTGTATCTGAACCCCACAGAGGGGATTAGCAGACTGGCACTCATTGTGGAACAATCTCTAACTGAGGAGTGAGTCTCTTCAGCAAAGGAGGAAAGGCAGTTGGTTTGATTTAATTGCTGAGCTTTAGTGAGGTTTTACTATTACCATACTTTCTGGCCATCATGAGGATTTGCTCCCCTGTGACAGACAGGGAAACAGTCAGTTTTTTTATGAAATATTAGTGACAAAGACCCAGGATAAATATCTGGTATTCAGGACACAGACTATTCTGCAGCAAGCTCTCCTGGAGCTTCTTGGTCATCTGACTTTTAATGTCAGAGTTACATCATTAATATCATCATGGTGTCATTAACCCATTACTCTAATTTCTATACAATTTATGGACAGTACAGTGGCACAGTGGTTAGCACTGTTGCCTCACAGCTCCAGTGACCCTAGTTCAATTCTGGCCTCGGGTCACTGCCTGTGTGGAGTTTGCACGTTCTCTCCATGTCAGCGTGGGTTTCCTCCGGGTGCTCTGGTTTCCTCTCACAATCCAAAGATGTGCGGGTTGGGTGTATTGGCCATGCTAAATTGCCTGTTGGTGCTGGGGGATTAACAGAATAAATGTGTGGGGTTACAGGGATGGGACATGGGAGGGATCGTTGTCAGTGCAGGCTCGATGGGCCGAATGGCTTTCTTGTGCACTGTAGAGATTCTATGAGTTATCATCTTAATTGTTATATTCTTTTATTAAACTATTGACATTACATTTCCTGGGCTCTGAACTCCTCCCCCTTCTGTGGTATTTTGCTGTCCAGCTTCTCCCCTCCACCCTTACCACCACCCCCCAGGTCACTGTTCCCTGGGTCTTACAGAGTTCTTGCTCTCTTGTTGCCCATTGTTAACATTTGCCTTCACTTGTCTCTTTCTGGGACACAAACACATCGGTGGAGTAGGACAGCAGCTTCTGACCACTGCTGCAATCTGGCCTGTGATCTTCACCATGATTTGACTGCAAGGATTGTGAAACCTATTCATTGAAAGACTGATTCAGGAGAGAAGCCTTCCAGACGTAAACAATCACACTCTCTTGATCAGGAAGAAAGATTCAGCCTGAGATGTTCTGCTTCCTCTTTGCAGACTGGGGAAAAGGCCTGAGAAGATGAAATATTTTCCTATTTGATGAAGAATTATTCATTGCTGCATGGGCGATGAAAGAAGTATTCAATACCTCAGATTGGAATCAATCTGGAAGATGTGAAGATAAATGACAAACATCCTAGAGACATTGCAGAATATGAAGAAAACAAAACTTCTCTGTGACTCTTGGGGTGCTACTTGCACCTTCTGAAGGTAGTGGTGTCATTTCCATGCTTGTTTCAGTGTGAAGCAGCTCCGCTGTAGGCAATGGGATGACGGCGTCAGCATAAGAAAGTAGCACTACACCACCTTCAACAATGGATAAAACCCCCAGAGCTGGACCCAGATGAAATTCCTCATTTTGGGACTCTCCAGCTGGAGAAACTCAATAGTTTTAGCCTCTGTTTCTGAACTGAAGGATGACTTGAGTGTAAGCAGGATTTGTTGATGGGATTCCAGTCTGGACTGTACCTTTCTTTTGTACAAATTAGCAAGCTCTACATTTTATCCAAAATCCAAATGTCTCATTCTCCCTGGATATCTCACTCTTGTCGACAAATTCAGCCCTTCAGTAACTTCTTCAGCAATGTGAACAAACTCCTCAAGACCAGAGAGATTTCATCTGCATTGACAGTGGAGACAAAGAACCAAGAGTTCCTCTTCCAATGGATCACTTGTTTCTGCAACAATTTCCTTCTCATATACTCTGTCAACAAAGAGTCAGCCAAGGTGTAGAAGCTCCTCTGGCGGATAGTTAGCGTATGTTTCCGTGCCTACATTATCTGTGTGTTCCAGCCCATCTGAGAAAAGAAGGTGAGAGATGTGCAATCTCCTCCTCTGGTCCAGTGGTTACTGGCTAGTCCAACCTTGTTGTGTGGAGCCAGGTTCAGTTATTTTTCTCACTCAAGGGGCCAATGAGCAGATATTGGAAACAAAAAGATTGGCACAACATTAAACATGAGTTCAAAAATAAACCTCAGATATGAAAAGAAACATCTTGCTGAGCAATAAACAAACAATCTTGGAGCAATAAATTGATAATGATAAAACACACGTAATAAATAATGATGACCATTCAGGGAAGAGTGTGTGTCTGTCTGGCTCACTCCCAGTATCAGTGGTTGTGTGTGTGTGTGTGGCGATGACGGTGAATGAGAACCTTCAGATTGAAAGTTATCCAAGACATTATCACTTACTCACAAACACCCCCAACATTCTCACATGTAAACACATACGATACACTCTTACATTTGCACATATAAACAGATACACATACAAACATACTCCTCTTTCTCTGTGCACAGACACACACACACTCTTGTTTCTCTGAGACACATTCACAAGTACTCCAATTTCTCTCCTCTCTTTCTGACACACACACATACCAGTTCTGCTCTATCTTACATACATTCACACTCTGCTTTATCGCACACACTACCTCTTTCTTGTACACACACACTGTTTCACTCACACACACTCTCACACTGATTCCAATCTCTCTCCTCTCTCATGCTAATACACACAAACACACCAAATCCACTCTATCTCACAACATACACTCCTTTTTCTCTCCCTCTCTCTCTCTCTCACGCATACACACACTCACACTCCGCAATCTCTCTAATATCAAACACACACTTATTCTCTCACACATACTCTCACACATACAGTCACACAAACATACTCCTGCTCTCAATCACTCAATCCTCTCTCTCTTACACACGCCTGTTTATCTCTCTTATGCAGACACATAAATCTTTCTTAAACACACACTTACTCGTCTCTCTCTGTCTTATGCTTTACACACAAACAACAAACATTGACAAACTATCTCACAGACACACATTCCTCTTTCTCTCTTTCTCACACACACACACGCACACTCCTCTTTCTCTCACACACATGCACGCACACGCAGACACACACACTTGCCTCTCTGTCTTAAATTTACACACAAACAACAAACATTGACAAACTATCTCACAGACACACATTCCTTTCTCTCTTACACAAACACACACACACATTTGCCTCTCAATCTTACATTTACACACACACTAAACATTGACACACTACTTTCACTCACACACACGCATACACATTCTTTCTCTCACTCACTTATTCCACTCTATCTCAGAGACCACAAACTCCTCTTTCGTGCTTACACACACACACACACACACACACACACACACACACACACACACACACACACACACATTGTAATCCCTCCAACATAGACACGCACACATCCCTATCCTGTTGCTCTCTCCACCAGTCTTCTCTCCCTCTCTCACACAGACACACCTCTCTCTATTTCACACACGCACAGGTACACACAAAATCTCTCCCCCTCTCTCACTCACATCCCCCTTTCGATGCACTCACTCTCTATCATACACACTTACATTCATGCACCTCTTGTTTCTCTCACACACATGCATGGTCACACTGACTCCACTCTCACTCAGACACACAAATACACACATGTTCTCCTCTATCTCATATACACACTCTGTTGCTTTCTTACACACACACACACACACACACACACAAACTCTCTGCCTCTTTCTCTCTTACACATATTATTTCTCTCACAGTCTCGCAGACTGATTCCAATCTCTCTCCTCTCTCACACAAGCAAACACACATACCAGCTCTGCTCTATCTCATACACATACACATTCCTTTTTCTCTCCTTTACACACACACTCTGAAACCTCTCCAATATAGACACATTCATTCTTGTTTTTTCTCACACAGACACACTCTGTTGACAAACATACAGAAAACATACTCCTTCTCTCACTTACTTGTCTCTCACACACACACAGATAAACACACCCGTTTATCTCTCAAACAGACATATACATCTTCCTTACACACACACTTACTCGTCTCCCAGTCTTACGTTTATACAGATCCAACAAACATTGACACACAATCTCGCAGACACACATTCCTCATTCTCTCTTTCACACACACACACAGACAGACACCTCTTGTTTCACTCACACATACATGTTTACACTCCTCCTTCACACAAACACCTTTGTTCATTGTTCGTCGGAGCAAGCAGAGAGGAAGAGCGATTTGTAGCGGGAGTGTGAAGCTAAGCAGTTGACTTTTTTAGTTTCTCGCGAGGTTTCTCTTCTTTACAAGTGGTTTTAACAGTGAAGCAGAAGTGGGCCGAAGGGTGACCAGGGAAGGGTTTTTAGTGTGCGAGGTTTAAAAAGCAGGCCGCACTATACAGCAGGCAGCGTCGGTAGCGGGCAGCGGAATGAGCAGGTGGCAGAGTGAGAGCTAAAGGGCTTTGGTTCAACGGACTTAGGCGGAAACAGGCGAGGCAGCGTAGGTTTAATTCTTAGTTTCTTTTTCTGTGTTCTTTGAAGAAAAGGGGAATTATGAGTGTGAAGCCAGTCTGTTGCTCTCAGTGTCGTATGTGGGAGGTCCTGGAGTCTCTTAGCCTCCCGGACGTCCATATCTGTGCCGGGTGTGTCGAGCTGTGGTTCCTAACGGACCGTGTTAGGGAACTGGAGCTGCAGCTCGAGGACCTTCATCTGGTCAGGGAGAACGAGGAGGTTACAGGCAGGTGGTCACACCAGGGCCACGAGAGGCAGGCAAGTGAGTCACGGTTAGGAAGGGGAAAGGTCAGGTGCTAGAGAGCACCCGAGTGGATGTGCCCCTTCACAATAAGTACTCCTGTTTGACTACTGTTGTTGGGGGGGGGGGGGGGGGGGTGGGGACAGCCCATCTGGTAGAAGAGCAGTGGCCATGCCGCCGGCAGAGAGTCCGACCCTGTAGCTCAGAAGAGTAAGGAAAGGAGGAAGGCAGTATTGATAGGGTACTCTACAGTGAGGGGGTCGGACAGGTGATTTTGTGGAGGCAGACGGGAAACTTGGATGGTAATTTGCCTCCCTGGTGCCGGGATCTGGGATGTTTCTGGTCACATCCAAGAAATCCTGAAATGGGAGGGAGAGGAGCCAGAGGTCGTGGTACATATTGGTACCACTGACATAGGTAGGAAGAGGGAAGGGGTCATGAAAAGAGAATATAGGGAGTTAGGTAGAGAGTTGAGAAGGAGGAACGCAAAGGTAGTAATCTCGGGATTGCTGCCTGTGCCACAAGAAAGTGAGAGCAGGTATGGAATGAGATGGAGGATAAATGAGTGGCTGAGGGATTGGAGCAGGGGGCAGGGATTCAGGTTCCTGGATCATTGGGACTTCTTTAGGGGCAGGTGTGAGCTGTACAAAAAGGACAGGTTGCACTTGAATCCTAGGGGGACCAATATCCTGGCGAGAAGGTTTGCTAAGGCTAATGGAGAGACTTTAAACTAGAATGGTTGGGGGTGGGAATCAAAATGAAGTGACTGGGAGAGAGGAGGTTAGCTCGCAAATAGAGATTGGCGACTGTGAGAGGGAGGATAGGCAGGCAATGGAGAAGGGGGGCACTTAGACTGAAGGTTTGACATGTATCTATTTTAACGCAAGGAGTGTTGTTAACAAAGTGGATGAGCTTAGAGCATGGATCTCTGCTTGGATGTGGTGGCCATTACAGAGACTTGGATGACTCAGGGACACTTCAAGTGCTGGGTTTCAGATGTTTCAGGAGGGACAGGGAGGGAGGCAAAAGAGGTGGGGGAGTGGCACTGTTGATCAGAGATAGTGTCACGGTTATAGAAAAGATGGACGCCATGGAGGGGTTGTCTATGGAGTCTCTGTGGGTGGAGGTTCAGAACAGGAAGCGGTCAATAACTTTACTGGGTGTTTTCTGTAGGCTGCTGAATAGTAAAAGGGATGTTGAGGAACAGGTAGGGAAACAGAACCTGGAGAGATGTAATAATAACAGTTGTTGTGATGGGAGACTTTAATTTCCCAAATATCGATTGGAATATCCCTAGGGTAGGGGGTTTAGATGGGGAGGAGTTTGTTAGGTGTGTTCAGGAGGGTTTCCTGACACAGTATGTGGATAAGCCTACAAGAGGAGAGGCTGTACTTGATTTGCTATTGGGTAATGAACCTGGACAAGTGTCAGATCTCTCAGTGGGAGAGCATCTTGGGGATAGTGATCATAACTCTATCTCCTTTACAATGGCATAGAAGAGAGATAGGATCAGACAAGCTAAGAAAGTGTTTATCTAGAGTAAGAGGAATTATGAAGCCATCAGTCAGGAAATTAGAGGCATAAATTGGAAGGAGGTTTTCTCTGAGAAATGTACAGAAGTAATGTGGCAGATTTTCAAGGAATATTTGTCTGGAGTTCTGCACGATAACGTTCCGATGAGACAGGGAAGTTTTGGTAGGTTACAGGAATCGTGGTGCATGAAAGTTGTAATGAATTTAGTCAAGAAGAAAAGAAAAGCATTCAAAAGGTACAGGGAGCTAGGTAATGTTAGGGATCCAGAGGAGTATATGACTTGTAGGAAGGAACTTAAGAAGGAAATTAGGAGAGCCAGAAGATGTCATGAGAAGGCCTTGGCAGATAAGATTAAGGAAAACCCCAAGGCATTTTACAAATATTTGAAGAGCAAAAGGGTGAGATCTAAAGGGATGGGACCTATCAAATGTGACAGTGGGAAAGTTTGTACAGAATCGGTAGAAATAGTAGAGGTACTCAATGAATCCTTTACTTCATTCCACTGTGAGAAAGAGTGGAGTGGTATGTGTGTGTGTGTGAAAGGGTGGAGTGGTGTGTGTGTGTGGGTAAGTAGAGCGGTGTTAGAACATAGAACATAGAAAAACTCACAGTGGAAAAGGATCTTGGTAGTTGTAGTGCAGACTTGCAGCAGACTGAAAAGCTTGACTATGTTGACATTAAGAAAGAGGATGTGTTGGAGCTTTTGAAAAGCACCAAGTTAGATAAGTCGCCGGGACCGGATGGGATGTACCCGAGGTTACTGTGGGAGGCAAGGGAAGAGATCGCAGAGCCTCTGGCGATGATCTTTGCATCATCAGTGGAGACAGGAGAGGTTCTTGAGGATTGTGGTTCCTCCATTCAAGAAAGGGAAGAGATAACCCAGGAAATTATTGACCAGTGAGTCTAACCTCAGTGGTTGGTAAGTTGATGGAGAAGATCCTGAGGGGCAAGATTTATGAACATTTGGAGAGGTGTAGTTTGATCAAAAAGAGCATGGCTTTCTCAAGGGTAGACCGTGCCTTACAAGCCTGGTTGAGTTTTTTGAAAATATGACTAAACACATTGACGAAGTAAGAGCAGTAGATGTGGTTTGTATGGACTTCAGCAAGGCATTCAATAAGGTCCCCCATGCAAGGCTTATTGAGAAAGTGAGGGGGCATGGGATCCAAGGGGACATTGCTTTGTGGATCCAGAACTGGCTTGCCCACAGAAGGCAAAGAGTGGTTGTAGATGGGTCTTCTTCATGGAGGTTGGTCACTAGTGGAGTGCCCCAGGGATCTCTTCTGGGGCCCTTGCTCTTTGTGATTTTTATAAATGACCTGAATGAGGAAGTGGAGGGATGGATTGGTAAGTTTGCCGATGACACAAAGGTTGGAGGTGTAATGGATAGTTTGGAGTGATGTCAGAAGTTGCAATGAGACATTGATAGGATGCAAGATTGGGCAGAGAAGTGGCAGGTGGACTTCAACCCAGATAAGCGTGTGGTGATTCATTTTGGCAGGTCAAATAGGATGACGGAATATAACATTAAGGGTAAGACTCTTAGCAGTGTGGAAGATCAGAAGGATCTTGGGGTCCAGGTTCCTAAGACACTCAAATCAGTTTTGCAGGTAGAGGATATGGTTAAGAAGGCATATGGTGTACTAGCCTCCATCAATCGAGGAATTGAATTTGGGAGTCAGGAGATAATGCTGCAACTGTATAAGACCCTGATCAGACCCCACTTGGAGTACTGTGCTCAGTTCTGGTCACCTTGTTACAGGAAGGATGTGGAAGCCATAGAAAGGGTGCCAAAGAAATTTACAAGGATGTTACCTGGATTGGGTGGCATGCCTTATGAGGAGAGGTTGAGAGAGCTCGGTCTTTTCTCTTTAGAGAGATGAAGGATGAGAGGTGACCTGATAGAGGTGTATAAGATGTTGAGAGGTATTGATCGAGTGGATTCTCAGAGGCTTTTTCCCAGGGCTGAAATGGCTGCCACAAGAGGACACAGGTTTAGAGTGCTGGGGAATAGGTACAGAGGAGATGTCAGGGGCTGGTGGGTGTGTGGAATCGGCTACCGGCAGTGGTGATGGAGGAAGATTCGATAGGGTCTTTTAAGAGACTTTTGGATAAGTACACGGGACTTAGAGAGTTATAGGCCGAAGGGTCTGTTTGTGCTGTAGTTTTTCTGTGTTCTAACACCGCTCTACTTACCCACACACATACCACTGCACTCTTCCCCCCCCCACCCAACACACACACACACTGCTCCACCCTTTCTCACACACACACACACCCCACTCCACCCTTTCTCACACACACACACCGCTCCACTCTTTATCACACACACACACACCGTTCCACTCTTTACACACACACCACTCCACCCTTTCACACACACACACCCCACTCCACTCTTTCTCATACATATACATAAGAACATAAGAAATAGGAGCAGAAATAGGCCATCCAGCCCTTCGAGCCTGCCCTGCCATTCAATAAGATCATGGCTGATCTGTCGTGGCTCAGTTCCACGTTCCCGCCCTCTCCCCATAACCCTTAATCCCCTCGCGTATCAAAAACCCATCAACCCGCGTCTTAAAAATATTTAGCGAGGTAGCCTCCACCACCTCAACGGGCAGAGAATTCCAGAGATTCACCACCCTTTGAGTGAAGAAGTTCCTCCTCAACTCCGTTCTAAACCGCCCCCCCTTTATCTTGAGGTTGTGCCCCCTAGTCCTACTGTCCTTTCTGAGCAGGAAGAGTCTCTCCACCTCTATCCTATCCATCCCATTCATCATCTTATACATCTCAATGAGATCTCCCCTCATTCTTCTAAACTCTAACAAGTACAAGCCTAGTTTATTCAGCCTCTCCTCATAGTTCAACCCCCTCAACTCCGGCATCAGCCTAGTAAACCTCCTCTGCACTCCCTCCAAGGCCAAAATATCCTTGCGTAAGTGCGGCGACCAAAACTGCACACAGTACTCCAGCTGCAGCCTCACCAATGCCCTATACAGCCGCAGCAAGACCTCCCTACTTTTATATTCAATCCCCCTCGCTATGAAGGCCAGCATCCCATTAGCCTTCCTGACCACCTGCTGCACCTGCAGGCTGGGTTTTTGCAACTCATGCACAAGGACCCTGAGGTCCCTCTGCACTGTCGCCTGCTGCAGTTTTTCGCCACGTAAGTAATAGTCCTTCCTACCATTATTCCTACCAAAGTGGACCACCTCGCACTTGCCAACATTAAATTCCATTTGCCATTTCCTGGCCCATTCGCCCAGCCTATCTAGATCCTTCTGCAGACTCTCCACACCCTCCGCGCAATTTATATACACATTGCTCCACTCTTTCTCACACACACACACCGCTCCACCCTTTCTCTCTGTCACACACACACACATGCACTGCTGTACTCTTTCATGCACACAAACTGAATCTCACTCACTCACATCCCTCATTCTGATTCACACATAAATGCACTCACCTCTATCATCTCCCACACACATTGTTTCTCTCACACATGTATGCTCACGCCCTGATTCCAATCTCTCTCCTCTCTCTCACACTCAAGCCAGATAAAAATACCAGCTCTATTCTACCTCACACACGTATACCCTCCTCTTTCATAGTCTCACTCACACACATTGCATTCTTGTTTTTCTCATGCGCACTCGTTCACACTGACTCCCTCTATCTCACAAACACACACACTCTTCCTCTTTGTCTCTTTCACACACACACGTGCTTACATACTGACTCCATCTCTCTCTCCTCTCTCTCTCTCACTCAGAGTGTTTAAGGAAATGCTCCAAGAACTAGGGGATATGTTGGTGGTCATCTTCCAAGATTCCATAGATTATGGAACCCTTCCCATAGACTGAATGGTAGCTAATGTAACCCCACTATTTAAGAAGGGAGGTAGAGGGAAAACAGGGAATTATAGAAAGGTCAGCCTGACATCAGTACTGTGGAAAATTCTAGAGTCCATTATGAAAGATTTTATAGCAGAGCACTAGGGGAACAGTGGCAGAATTGGCTAGAGTCAGCAGAGATTTACAAAAGGGAAATCATATTTAACAAATCTACTGAAATTCTTAGAGTTTTATTTAGTTTCTTAAAAGTTTATTTGTTAATGTCACAAGTAATCTTACATTAACACTGCAATGAAGTTACAATGAAAATCCCCTCGTCGCCATACTCCAGTAAGTGTACGCAAAGGAAAATTTTGCATGGTCAATGCACCTAATCAGAATGTGTTTCGAGTTGCAAAAGGAGACCCACACACATATGGGGAGAATGTGCAGACTCTGCACAGGCAATAACCCAAGCTGGGAATCAAACCCAAGTCCCTGATGCTGTGAGGCAGCAGTGCTAACTACTGTGCTACCGTGCCACCCCGAGAGGATGTCACTCATATAGTTGATTAGGAGGGGGGAAAGGCAGAGTGTGGTTTATTTGAACTTTCAAAAAGGTTGACAGGGCTGTGTTTGTGGTCTCATTTCCGGTGCCTGGTCTGACACAGAGTGGGATCAATCCAGTTATTGTCTTCTTTGGGAGTTTGATAAAGTCCCACATAAGAGTGTAAAATTAAAGCACATGGGATAGGGGGTAGTGTATTGAGATGGATAAAAAACTAGCTGGCAGACAGGAAACAAAGAGCAGAAGTAAACAGGTCATTTTCCAATTGCAGGCAGTAAAGAACAAAGAACAAAAACAGCCCAGGAAACAGGCCCTTTGGCCCAACGAGCCCGCGCCGCCATCTTAACACCACCAGTCCCCCCACCCCCCCCCCCCCCCCACTCCACCCATGACCCTTGTCTAATGTTTTATGGCCATCCACATTGAGGGAAACTAATTTAGGGACAATTTATTCCTGCCAATCAGCCTAATAGCACATCTTTGAGGTGTGGGAGGAAACCGGAGCACCCGGAGAAAACCCACGCAAGCACGGGGAGAGTGCGCAAACTCCCACAGACACCGGCCCAAATCCATGTGTCTGCACAGCAATCAGCGATAGTCACTGAGCTGTCGTCTTGCCCAGTATCTGGTCCAGTTTAAGCACACACTAACGACACGAAGCACTTGGCCAATCTCGAACAACCAAGAGCAGCCCAAGTACGACCCATCGCGTGTATGCCCCTCGTTGGACCCAAGGTGGACCGACTTAAAACCTGTGAATGAAAAGAGAAAAAAAAACATTATTATTGTACCATATCCATTTACCTTACCAGGGACGCCCCATTGCTAATGACCCTTATTTAAAACAATCTCCGATATCCACTCATCTCCAACCCACTCATGTGCCTGTCTAAGTTACTCTTAAACAACTCTAGCGTGTTTGCCTCCACCACCTTACTTGGCAGAGCATTCCATATCCCCACTACCCTCTGTGTGAAAAACCTCCCTCTAATATCTGTGTTGTACCTCTCCCCCCTCACCTTAAGCCCATGGCCCCTTGTCCTATGTGTCTCTATCATAGGCAATAGCTCACCTCTGTTTACTCTATCTATACCCTTCATAATCTTATATACCTCTATTAGATCCCCCCCTCAGTCGGCGTCTTTCAAGGGAAAAGAGCCCCAATTTATTCAATCTTTCCTCATACCCCAGTCCTGCCATACCAGGCAACATCCTGGTAAACCTCCTCTGCACTCTCTCCAGAGTCTCCACATCCTTCCGGTAGTAAGGTGACCAGAACTGGACGCAGTACTCTAAATGCGGCCTAACCAACGTTCTGTACAACTGCAACATTAGACTCCAGCTCTTATATTCTATACTTCTTCCTTTAAAGGCTAACATACCATAGGCTTTCTTCACCACACTCTCCACTTGCACTGCCACCTTCAAAGACTTGTGCACTCGCACCCCCAGGTCTCGCTGCGATTCTATATCCTTATGGGCTTACCCTTTATCATAACTCCCCCCTACATTATTCCGGCCAAAATGCATCACCTCACATTTATCCAGATTAAACTCCATTTGCCATGTGTCTGCCCAATATACCAGCCTATCAATATCCCGTTGTATTGCCAGACACTGCTCCTCACTGCCCTCCAATCCAGCCATCTTGGTGTCATCAGCAAATTTGCTGATCACACCACCTACTCCCTCTTCCAAATCATTTATACACACTACAAAGAGAAGAGGTCCCAGTACTGAGCCCTGCGGCACACCACTCGTGACAGACCTCCAGCTAGAAAAGGACCCTTCCACTACTACTCTCTGACTCCTCTTTGCAAGCCAGTTCTCTACCCAACTAGATACCTGGCCACGTATCCCATGAGCTTTAATCTTCTCTACCAACCTACCATGAGGGACTTTGTCAAACGCCTTTCTGAAATCCATATAGATGACATTAACGGCTCGTCCTTCGTCGACCGTTTTTGTCACCTCCTCAAAAAATTCTACCAGATTCGTAAGGCAAGACTTCCCCTTTACAAAGCCATGCTGCGTATCCTTAATCAGATTGCAACGCTCTAAATGCTCATACATCCTAGCCCGAAGAATCCTCTCCATCAACTTGCCTACCACTGACGTTAAACTCACCGGCCTATAGTTACCCGGGCTATCCCTCCTACCCTTTTTAAACAACGGTACCACGTTCGCTATCTTCCAGTCCTCTGGGACCTCACCTGTGTCCAAATAAGAGACAAAGATTTGCGTCAGAGGCCCAGCAATCTCATCTCTCGCCTCCCTAAGCAGCCTAGGATAAATGCCATCGGGCCCCGGAGATTTATCGGTTTTAATGCTACCTAAAAGCCCTAACACTTCTTCCCTCGTTATCGATAGATCTTTCAATTGGTCTACCGCTCCCTCGATGACCGTACCAGACATCAAGCCCCTCTCCTTCGTGAATACCGACGCGTAACAAGTGGGGTGCGTCAGGAATCAGTGCTAGAACACCAATTCACATTGTATATATTAATGATTTAGATAAGGGAACTAAATGTAATGTGTCCAAATTTGCAGATGAAACGAGGCTGGATTTGAGGGTGAGCTATGAGGAGGACGCAGAGATGATTCAGTGCAATTTGCACAAATTGAGTGAGTGACCAAATGAATGGCAGATGCAGTACAGTTTGAATAAATGTGAGGTTTTCCACTTTGATAGCAAAAACAGGAAGGAGATAGCTCTTGAAACTAAAGGAATCAAAGGATTATGGAGAGAAAGTAGGAACAGGAGCTGGATGATCAGCCATAATAACAATGAATGTTGGAATAGGCTCAAAAGGCCAAATGGCCTACTCTTGTTCTTATTTTCTATGTTCCAATGACATCTGCGCAGCTGCCATCCTTACCTGGTCAGGCCTATCTGTCACTCCAGACCTGCAGTAATGTGGTGGATCCTTAAGTGGCATAACAATTTGTATCAAACTCCCAAAGAAGACAATAACTGGATTGACCCCACTCGGTATCAGACTAGGCACCGGAAATGAGACCACAAACACAGCCCTGTCAACCCTGTGACATCAACTTACTAACATCTGTGGTGTTGTGCAAATTGGGAGTTGCCTCACCATCTGTTCCAGCAACAGCCTGACTAATTATACCCAATGGGTGGGATTTATTGCACAACCCACTGCATGTTTTGTGGCAGTGGGAGGTGGCTCACCAGTGTCAACGGGGTTTTGTATTGAATGCACCCTTCGCCACCTTGAAAGCCACATTGGGGGTTTGCCATCTTCCAGTCGTGCCGGCCAGAAAGTTCCATTTAATTTCTCAGTCCATCAGCAGGACAGAAGCAGCAGAGGTGATGTCACAGTGGAGGGAGCTCCCCAGGAGACCCCAATCTGGATCTCTGCCTTATGAAGTCCTATTGGATCCAGCCAACCTCCTGTGCCTTACATCCCTCAGCTGATGAATCATTACACCTCCATGTTGAATACCACTTGCAGGAAGCACTGAGGGTGTAGTATGTATGTACTCTGGGAAGGGAAGGGGAAGCTTCAATATCCATCACCAAGAGTGGCCTGGCTGCATCACCAAAGATTGAGCTGGCCGAGCCCTCAAGATCACAGAGTCTCTGTGGCAGGTGAATGAAACAACAAGAGGGAAAACATACATGACTTCTTCCTCACCAACCTGCCTGATGCAAATACATCTCTCCATGGCAGCAGTAGTAGGAGTGACCATTGTACACTCCTTGTGCAGACAAAGTCCCATCTTCACAGTGAATGTTGTGTGGCACTATCACCGTGCTATATTGGATAGATTTGGGTTTTAGGATTGAAGTAAAAGTTCAGAATCTTGTTATAAGCTAATTTCTGATGAGAGTTACAGAATTATGGGGAAAGATCACAGACAGTGGTTCTTAACGGGACTCTCTGCTGGTTGGAGTCATACCTGACACAGAGGAAGATGGTGGTTATGGGGGTCAGTCATCTCAACTCCAAGACATCATGCAGGAGTTCCTCAGGTAATGTCTCAGGCCCAACTATTGCACTTGCATCTAATTATGAACAATAAAAAGAACAGTTTATTTAACATCTTAATAGTTGCATAGTCATTCTAATACTGACTACAGCTTGTTCCCTGGGTCACCTATACTGCTCTCTTAAAGACGCATAACACCCCAAACTATATGTACAACATTTCAAAAACTCTCAATAACATAATTTGAACACAATTTTAAATATTATGCAGGCATTGAAGCCAACCTATATACATGGTAAGAACTACTTACAAGAAAACATGGAAACACATGGAAAAAAATTCCATCCCCTCCCCCCCCACCTTAAACATGATAGCCAATCATGGGGGGACATTGATATAACTAAAACACGGTCTCTCAACATCATAGGGCAAGGCAGATGGGTGTAACTTGTTTCTTCTATAGTAAAGACCAATTCAAAGAATCTGTTCCATTCGCATACCAGATCCTTATTTTCCATTATTAATTCTGCAGGCTCAATTTCTATTGTTAAACACTCACTTTAAATAATTTCTGTTTAAAATATCTGTGAAAACTCTCAACATCTATCTTCAGATTTGTGGTGAGCTTTCTACTGAACTCTAACCCTCCTGTCCTTATTCATCTTTCAGTCATTCTTTACTATTTTTGATATTCTGCCAAATCATCTGATCTGTCACTCAAATATGTTTTATCTTTAACTTTGATAATATCTTTAACTGTTCTAACTAACCACAGAGGGTGGGCCCTCCCCTGGGAATTTATCATTCTTGTTGGAATGTATCTATTCTGTGTACTGTGAAATATTAAACTTATTTCAGTTTAGAATATTGGACTCAGACACACGCTTCCTCCCCTCAAACTGAATGCTGAACACCATCAGACTGTTACCTGATAACTGTTACCTTAGGGTGCCTCCACTCTGAGGTCATTAATTAATCCTTATTTGTGTACTTTCCCAGGTCTAGTATATAGTATATATATCTAGTATATATACTGTAGTATATATAGTGTATCTCATAGGTGGCAAAACATGCTGTTCTAATAAACTGTCCTGAAAATATTTATGAATTCCTCATAAATATGAATTCCGCCAAGGCTACTGTTGTCCATCTGATTTTTCTTGTCTATATCTAGATTAAGATCTCTAATGATAATCACCATATCTTTCTGACAAACTCCCATTAGCCTTTATATCTTGTTCATACTGTGTGGTTACTGTTTATGGGCCTGTCAATCCCACAAGAAACTTCTTCCCTTTATCATTTCTCTTAAATTTCTTCCTAAACTGTTTCCACATCCAGGTTCCCTGAGCTGAGTCCATCCCTCTCTCTTGTGTTAATACACTCATTGATTAATAGAGCCAGTCCTCCTCCACCTTTTCCTCACTTTTTACCCTTCCCAAACATCTTGTAATCTTCAATATTCCAGTCCCATTCTATATCATCCTGCAGCATTCAATGGCTCAGATCATACTTATTTATTTCCATTGTTGTATTAAAAATAATAAAAACTAAACAAAAAGATGAAAAACTGATGCTACTTCACAGTCTCACATTCATTCATTAACTCACTGTAGAAAAGTCACTGGGTAAAACAGGAAATGTTCATAAAACCCTTGTTGATGTAATCTGGTGATCAAAGTTGCAGTCCCCTGATGAGAGATCTTTAGTGAAGGATCAGTGAAGAGATTTTGACAGGCAGGGCAGAAGATATTTGCTGGGATCCTCTTGAAGGGATGAAGTTGGTTTCTGGTTGTTTCTTCAATTGATGAACAGTCAATTCATGTTTGGGTTGATGTTCAGGTAGAGATTCGTCTGCTCCTTGGTTTGTCACCAGAATGGATGGTTTCTTCTTGTTGTGTCCTGAGGCTTCAGAGAATGTGGTCGGAAAAGCAGTTTAATGTCTTTCCTGGTGTGGTCGGCAGGATGTGTGGTTCCTTTTTGTCATGTCTGGATCCCTTCTCTGGCTTATGTCAGAATGACAACTTAATTATTTTTACTGAAACCAGTAAGTAACCTCAAACCAACAGTGGCTCAGATTTCTCTAGAGTCTGCTGCTTCACTCAGGTTGCTGTCACCGACAGTCACAATCCTTTCTCTTTGTGAGGCAGTGAGTCAGTTCCCTGACTGGGTTCCGGAATCCACACAGCAGTGTCACCTGATGGTCAGAAGCAATTTTGTGAATGCAGTGATCTTCTTTCTAACCTAATATTTTAACACATTCTCTGTCCAATGTCCATACTGAAGAAGATCCATATTTTCGATGCTGTGTGCCATGCCTTACATGGCAGTATCCTCTGTGCCTGGCATCACACCAGCACTGAAACCCAACCTCCCAGAGTGACCCTAAACTGATGGGCCGTAACCAGGGAAAACCTGTCTCCAGGTGACATCACAAAGCAGCCAGCAGCCAATCACACAGCGGCCTGCAATGATGCCACAAAGCGGCTGCTGTGGCCAGTGTAAATGGACGGGGGGGAGGTGGCTTGTGTCCGGTCCCAGCTCCAGGCACTGGACTATTCAACTTCAACACTATCAAGAACTCAGTGCAGCACCAGATCCCTCACCCCTGACATTACTGGACTGAGTGGAGGTGTATTTAAGAGACAGCATCATCTCATTGGCTGTTCTAAAAGGGAGAAAAATAAATCAAAATGGATTGAATTAGAACAGGAAATTGAAAATTTAGTACAGCAACAAAAACTCATCAGCTTTTGATGGCCTCCCTCACAAAGGCTCATAAAGCTCTTGATAGTTTGCTTTCAGAACAAGTCAAAGGTGTTTACAATTTGTGAAACAGAGATGAACGCAATAACAGGGTGAGCTGCTGGTTGACATTTCATTTAGGCAAACAGAAATCATGCAATGTTGTTCCGAAACTTAAGTCACAGACACCCCACCACTTTTTGACCAAACCAGAGCAAACCACTTCTGCTTTTGCAGACTGCTGTAGGAATTGATGCCTGTTGGGATAGGAGAAAAAAATGAATGACTTTCTGCGAAGCATCAACGTGACGAAGTTGTCAGACAATAGCACTGAGGAATTGGATAAACATATCATAAATTTGGAAATCAACGAGGCAATAGATGCACTTAAAAGTAACAAAAACCTCAGCCTAATGACTACAAATTACTTCAGCAAGCCTATTATCACTCACTAGAAAGTGGAGCATTGGCTCCTTTGTGGAGAGATGCAGTCATATAAGTCATTCATAAAGAGGGTAGGGAGCAACGGTATGTGAATCATATCGCTCCATATTGTTAATTAATTGTGATCTGAAAATTCCAACATCTATACCGACCCAGAGAGTAAATAAGATAATAACGGAGATCATACACCCAGACCAAACTAGTGGAACAGGGCATTACTCTAGGGACAATCTCCACACGCTCCTTAATATCATGACTCATGCCCAGGATAGTGGAGTTGAGGCCATGACCTTATCTTCAGATGCTGAAGAGGTATTTGACCAGGTGTATCTATTTCAGACTTTAGACGGCCTGGAGTTTGGACCCAACTTTGTGAGATGGATCCAGATCCTTTATTCAAATCAACAGGCCTCTGTCAGAGTGAATGGTCATATTTCTGAAGTTTTTGGACTCAGAGGAGGACAAGACAGGATTGTCCTGTCCCCTCCTTCTATTCACTATATATATGGAACCCTTAGCACAAATGGTGAGAGACAATGAGGACATAAAAGGTGTTATAGCTGGAGAAGAAGAGCACAAATTGACATATTCTGATGACATCCTGCTATACTTATCAGATCCTACAACATCTATATTCTTTCTGAAAAGAGAATATTAAAAAGTTTGGCAGTTTACTCAGGTTACAAAGTTAATATTGATAAAACTGAGTAATGGAAATAAGTGGATAGATCCCCAATCATAGTCAGACACAAAGTGCCTTTAAATGTCCGAGGATGGGCAGTGAATATTCTGGTATTCCTGTCCCACCATCAATCAATGCAAGCAATGGAGCAAATTACACCAGAATCATTAATCATGTCAAGAGTGATCTGGATCGGTGGCAGACCCTAGCCCTCTTTCTACTAGGTAGGATTGAAGTTATTTGGATGAATGTTCTTCACATCTTGTTGTACCTGTTTCAGAAGCTATTCAAATTCCAAAATCTACATTCAATATGTTGGAACATCTGATTGTTTTATATGGTAAGGAAATGACCCTAACCTAATTTAAAACATTACAGCTTACTACATTGGAAGGACGTTTAGCATTCCCTAATTTTTAATTCAGTTTTTGGGCAGCTCAACTTAAATTCCTGACAGCTTGATTAGCAGAGAGAATCGAAACACGGTGGCTGAACCTGGAGAAACTTGTATGCCAACTTCCATTAAAAGCATTGTCATTTATGGAAAATAAGCACTGCAGAATGAGTGAATGGACAAGATTGACTATCAATGTTTGGAAAGAAATTCAGAAATGATTTGACTTATCCAGTTAAATCTCAGTTCTGACCACTAATAAATAATTTCATATCCTCCAAAAACTTTGAGAAATGTTCTGAATATGACCTCACCTTCCTCCACCAGCTATTTCAGCAGGATACTCTAAAATCATTTGAGCAGATCAAAGGGAAATTTGGCCTTCCGAATACTAACTTTCTTAGAAAATTACAGATAAGCCGTTTTTTTCAAAACATGAAGACATTAACAAAGTAAGATGTCCATCTCTATCAAAGGAATACATTGTAAACATTCAACAAAATGTCACTGTGGAAGAAGTAATAACCTGTCTATATCAGACATTTCTCTCCATGGTTCCTAGCAATTTCTTACATATAGAAAGGAAATGGGATGTTGAACTACAACACAAGATACTGGAGGAAAACTGGAATGACATTTGCTCTGAATCCTATCTTGTCAACTGTTCAACTATCTGGAGAGAATATAAATGGAAATTCATTCCTAGGCATTTTAGAACACCACATATTAGTGTAAACAATAGCTTCTCCTCCACAAGTAGTCACGGAGTCTATAGCATAAAAAGGTCCTCTGGCCCACTGAGTCTGCATTGATAACAATTACTACTGAAGTCACACAGTATTTCAGGTGAGGTTCCTCCAATACGCTAACTAAACCCCAACCCCTTTGTAATAAAGGTCAAAATGCTATTTATCTTCTTAACTACTTTTTGGTAGCTAGCAACCCGCTTGCTAGCTTTTTGTGATTCATGGACTGGAACACGTAGATCCTTCTGTACATCGCTCATCTGCAGTCTCTCTCCATTTAGATAATAATCTGTCTTTTGATTCCTCCTACCAAAGTGCATGACATCACACTTTCCCATGCTGAATTCCATTTGTCAGGTTTTCACCTAGTCACCCAATCTAACTATATCTCATTGCAGAATCTCAACATGCCCTTTGTATCATCGGCAAATTTGTAAATCTTGTTTCATTCTGTTTCATCCTCCAGGTCATTAACGTAAATAGAGATCAATTGCTGACCAAGAACTGATCGTGGCAGTCCTCCACTAGTTACATATTTCCACTCTGAACAAGACCCATTTATTCCAACTCTCTGTTTTCTGACAGCCAGTCTTCACTCCATGCAAACACACTTACTCCAATTCCATGGACTTTTACTTCATGCATCAGCGTATTATGTGGCATCTTGTCAAATGCCTTTTGGAAATCTAAATATAGTACATCTAGAGGTTCCCCTCTATCTATTCTCTCGGTTACATTCTCAAAGAATTTGAAGGAATTTGTTAAATAAGATTTACCTTTCAAAAAACCATGTTGACGAGGTTTGAATAACTAGGTAGTCATGGAATAATCTATCAGGAGTTGGACTCGTCAGGAGTCAAAGTTGTGGGTTCAAGTCCCACTCCAGGATTTGAGTGCAAAAATTCCTGGTTGACTTTCCAGTGCAATAGATAGGTGGAAGAGATTATAGAAATAGGGAGGGGCAGGCCATAGAAGGATTTGAAAACAAACTCAAAAATCTTACTGAAACTAATACTGAGCTTTTCTGGGAAGAGTGGGTTATTCTTGAGTTTTATTCCTGACAAGACTGTTACAACTGTTCCTAAACAATCAAACTTTCATTCATGAATGAAATCAGAATGGTTAATCAACAGCACTGATGGAAGACAATTCCTTAAGACGTCCATTCTAGCTGTTCGTGGAATTTTCAACAAGGTGGCAATTAGACTCAGGAAACCAATGTCACAGTACAAAAGGTAAAACTTTTATTAAAAAACAGTGATCAATAAGAGAAGTTATCTTGATGGTCACAATTACCGAATTCTCAGACAAGTTCTGAAGTTATCAGTAAAATCAGAACAGTTATACATTTTCTTTATCAGATTCCCTGCCCTTCCTAAAATTAATTTCATTTATGATCCACACATCAATACAAATCTCTGTCAAGCACCTTGGCAAACTGCACTGTACCTGCCAGCATGATGATATTTCATTCATCCATAAAACTCGGACGTTAACTCCCTTCTTGGCTAAAGCTACTTTCCTGTTGCCTGGTTATGGTAGATGCTACCGTAAGGTTCAAAAACAAAGAACAACACAGCACAGGAAACAGGCCCTTCGGTCCAAAAAGTCTGCGCCGCCATTTTAACATTCAGTGAATGCCTCATCTACCTTCTTCTACCTATGACTTTTCTCTACACCAGATTTGGGGAGGTCTAATTTAGGGACAATTCATTAACATCAATCAGCCTAAAAGCACGTTTTTGGGGTGTGGGAGGAAACTGGAGCACCCGGGGAAAACCCAAGCAAGCACGGGGAGAATGTGCAAACTCCCACAGACACTGACCCAAGTCGGAGATCCGACCCAGGTCCATGTATCTGCACAGCAAACAGTGATAGTCACTGAGCTGTCGTGTTGCCTGTCAATTGGTCCAGTTTAAGCGTACACTAACGACGTGAAGCACTAGGCAGCTCTTGAAGCAACATCCAAGAGCAGCCCTCGCACGACCCACCACGTGTATGCCCCTTGTCGGCCTACAAGGCGGACCGAATCGCCTGTAGATGTAAAAAAAAGACATCAATAAACATACGCATTCAAAGTGAATGTTCTGACTGGCTCACTGCCAAGATAAATAGACAGCTGTTCCTGTATTCAGGGGCATATCTATTCTGTGAATGGCCACTGACTGAACATATTTGTTATTGTTGCAAAATATGATCCCTTTTAGCTCTGCCAGTGCCTGTACATCTAAAATCTTAAGAGAAATGTAACATAATAGCTTCCATATGCCCCCCTTCTGATCATTTGGCAAGTCCATTACTGAGCCAGTTATAAATGCTTCGAAAGAACTATTATATTTTTGATGATCATTGACAATACTGCATCTCATACCATGTTATCCCTCAAATGGATGATTGCCAGTACATATTCTCATACACTGGAAGGGCACTTGGGACTCTTCCTTCACTAGAAGAAATGCAACTGCTACGACACCTCCCACGTACTTGGTTGCTAAAGAATAGCAACATCTGATTGCCCGTACAACGAAAAAAATCAAAATGACTACAATGAAAATCACTTTCCCTTGCACTAAATTTGTCCCCAGTGAACGCATCCAGCCAGTTGCCCAATCCACAGAGAAAAAGATTTTCGTTGTTTAAATTACTCAACTGCTTTCTGAATGTGTGTAACCAAATCAGTTATGTTCTCCCAAGTGTCTGGAATGTATGTGCAACACCTTGATCAAATTAAAACACATGCTCCACCCCTAGCTGCCAAGATGCCATCTGATTCTGTAACACAACAGTGCACATTGCAACATCTCATCACTGATCTCCGTAAGGGTTCTATCAGTACCTTTGGCAACTTGTTCCAAAATCAATTAATGTCTTCAATCTTGATTGATAGTCTTATATATGCATACAGGGCCTTCATTATACCAAGGAAATTGTCTAATCCCACAATAGCATGTCTCTTCCTCCCAACTGGAAGCTGGTAGGAATGATAAATGTACGGGACGACATATCCAAGGTAACATGACCCCTTCCAACTGATAGGCAACCACAGATATGCCTTATTTTCACAAATCCAATAAGTACTATTGAAGGTTGGATATGTGTGTTCCCGTCTGAAGCAAAATGGAATACTGCAAGTCAATCATTACTTGGTGGATTCAGACAAATTTGTTTGGTTACATCTATTGAGTGTTAACACTTACTTGTGTCCAAATTCCCTCCAGGGCCTCTTTTATTGTCAACACACAATATGCCTCGCTGCTTTGATTCTGCTCCAATTAACTGGATGTGTTAAAGGCAGATGCATAGGCCCACCAGTACAGGATCTATTTCTATAAAAGTCTACTCTATCACAAGTTCTGGGAAAACCTAACACTACTGCCTCATGATCTCTAAAAGACTGAATAAGCTGATCCCACACAATTAAATCTGCTAATGACAAAGGCACTGGGCATACGGGTATCCCTCCCTCAACATGTATAGGAATGTATGAGCATATACACATTTAGATATAGAGGCAGTGATTGCATACTTTTATGCCACGCAGAGATCAGTATTACTATGCAGTTCTCGATGGACTGTCTGCATTAAACATCGTAACCTCAACAAAACAGAAAGTTCACAAACGTTCTGATAACTCTTAACTGATAATTCAATATTCTTCTTTTGTATCTCCCAGTTACCGGTCAGTATCAAAAAGATAGAAGTTCACACACAATTCCATACTACCACATCAACTTTGATTCTGAATCTTGACAATTAGGTTTGGGGACTTGGTTGTAGGCTGTCTTTCTTCTTTTCATCTGACCTGGAACAGATAGTTGGAGTTGAAGTCTCACTCCAGAGACTTGAGCACTGAGGCTGACACTCCAGTGCAGTACCGAGGGACTGTCAGACGTACCATCTTTCAGATGAGCTAAACTAAGGCCTTTTCTGATGTCTCAGGTGAATGTAAAAGATCCCATAAAACATTGTCGAAGAGAAGAGGAGCCCATATGGATCCCACAATCAAAGTCACAGAAAAAGATTATCTGGTCATTGCTACCTTAAGGTTTGAGAAGGCTTGAACAAATTGACTGCTACATTTCTGATATTAGTACTGTGTCTACACTTCAAAGTGCATGTCATTGACTAAAAATAGTGTTCTCAGATGCCCTGAGTTTGTGAAAGTTAGTATATAAGTGCAAAGCTTTCTTTCTGAGGGAAATGTTGCACCTCCTGTAAACTGGAAATTATAAATCCAGTGATATAGAAGTGATATTGACCAATATATTGTGTGCAGGACTTTTACTGAAGCTTCTGAGTGTTTCAGTGAATTGAAACACACCATACTGATGAATCAGATAGTTTGGGTTAAGTTTAAAAACACAATTTATTGTGAACGATAAATCTGTGCAGAAGATTGATAAAGCAGCAGGCTAACAACACAATCTGCAGCTTAATCCAAACTAGGAATCAACTAAAACAGAAATGCATTTTGAAAATGACTCTCAATCTTTCTCAGAACATGAAATTAATCTAGAAAGAGTGTTAAGATGAACATATCACACCATTATCACATCGAGTTATGATGGGTTGAGGGAACTCAGGTTTGTAGAGACTCACTCCCACTCATAAGAACATAAGAACATAAGAAATAGGAGCAGGAGTAGGCCATCTAGCCCTTCGAGCCTGCCCCACCATTCAATAAGATCATGGCTGATCTGTTGTGGCTCAGTTCCACTTTCCCGCCCTCTCCCCATAACCCTTAATCCCCTCTCTTATCAAGAACCCATCAACCCGCTTCTTAAAAATATTTAGCGAGGCAGCCTCCACCACTTCAACGGGCAGAGAATTCCAGAGATTCACCACCCTTTGAGTGAAGAAGTTCCTCCTCAACTCCGTTCTAAACCGCCTCCCCTTTATCTTGAGGCTGTGCCCCCTAGTCCTACTGTCTTTTTTGAGCGGGAAGAGTCTCTCCACCTCTATCCTATCCATCCCATTCATCATCTTATACGTCTCAATGAGATCTCCCCTCATTCTTCTAAACTCTAACGAGTACAAGCCTAGTTTATTCAGCCTCTCCTCATAGCTCAATCCCCTCAACTCCGGTATCAGCCTAGTAAACCTCCTCTGCACTCCCTCCAGGGCCAAAATATCCTTGCGCAGGTGCGGCGCCCAAAACTGCACACAGTACTCCAGCTGCGGCCTCACCAATGCCCTATACAGCTGCAGCAAGACCTCCCTACTTTTATATTCAATCCCCCTCGCTATGAAGGCCAGCATCCCATTCGCCTTCCTGACCACCTGCTGCACCTGCAAGCTGGGTTTTTGCGACTCATGCACAAGGACCCCGAGGTCCCTCTGCACCGTCGCCTGCTGCAGTTTTTCGCCACGTAAGTAATAGTCCTTCCTACCATTCTTCCTACCAAAGTGGACCACCTCACACTTGCCAACATTAAATTCCATTTGCCATTTCCTGGCCCATTCGCCCAGCCTATCTAGATCCTTCTGCAGACTCTCCACACCCTCCGCACAATTTGCCTTTCCCCCAATCTTGGTGTCATCAGCAAATTTCGACACCCTGCACTCGGTTCCCTCCTCCAGATCATCTATATAAATGGTAAATAGCTGAGGCCCTCACCATATGAAGGTTAGTAGTCTTCCTAGACAGGGGAGTTCAAACATTACCCATGATAATAATCCTAGGATTAGTTACAAACAAATAGGATTTGTTTATAATTCACATCACAAAATAAGCCAGGGTCAGATTCTGCCTCATACTAACTCACTGAAGTTGGTTCACTTCACTGACACACATACTCACATCGGGGGAAACTCTCTCAGAATACTACAGACAAGAGTTTCTTTAAATTCCCTATGCTTTAGTGTGGCCCCAATCCCCAAATTCAGAAAAGACACGGAATCTTATTTTGGAGTCACTTTCCATCATAAAAACCCATCAGTAGTTACAGAGAAGAAGTGGTCACATGGATCCATGGACCAAACGGCTCCACCCCAGGAAGCCGCTCTTCCCCAGATGTGATGGGCAACGTTTTCTAATCCCCAACTCTCTGCCCTTTGATCCTCCATTCACAATGTTCCTGGAGGCATCAATCTGGTTTAATCATTCCCTCATGTCCACCTTCTACGAAAGGCTTAATTAACCTTTTCGCGTGGAGGGGGTGGGGCTACATTTCAATTTTTCTCACTCAAAGGCTGATGTGCAAATTTCACCTATTAAACGTTTGACACATCGTTCAACGTGACTTATGAAGGGAAACAGCTTGCTGAGAATAAGGACAGGTCACGTTGATAAGTTCATCATTTATAAAAAATTGGGTGACAGATAACGATGACTGTTGGAGTGTCAGAGGGTGAAAGTGTGTCCAGTTATTTTCCAGTCTCAGATGTTTCTTCACTTCCCCAGCACCAGGTGAGTGTTGATGTGTGGGGATGAGAGTGATTACGAACACTGTGACTGAGTGAGCTAGAGACTGAGTGAATCAGATCATACTCTGACTTCCCTCTCACCACCACCCCACACACACACACACACACACACACACAAAACCTTCTCACGCACACAGCCATTTGCATCCTATCACATGCACACACATGCCCCTCACATACACGTACGTACCCAAGCTCCTCCACCTCAATACGTGTGCATGTACACACACTCCTCACAGGGCCACATAGAGGGCTTTGGTGGACCACATAGAAGGGCTCCTTGAGCTACAATCTGGCCCAAATGGAAAAGCTTCAAATGTCTGAGGGGAAGGTGAAAGTCTTGACAGAAATACCGCAGTTGAAGAGTTTCTCCCCTTTCTGAATCATCAGATGGCCCAGAAAGGCCGAAGTTGTCACTTACACTTTCCCCAATGTAACAACGCTGAAGAATCAGGAGACTTGATGATCGTGGGAATGACTTGTCACACTCCTCACATCTAGAAGGTTTCTCCCCGTCTGATGGAGCAGGAGACTTGATGACGGTACCGCACCGACCTCCTCAGAACACAAACACGGGACACGGTGGACAGAGTATCCTTCGTCGTCCAGTACTTCCTCAGAGTGGAGAAGCTATAACATCTTCTCCGGAGTCTTCAAAATATCATTGATGAAGATGAACATCTCGCCAGGGCCATCCCCACAGCCCCACTTCTTACCTTCAAACAACCGCACAACCTCAAACAGACCATTGTTCGCAGCAAACTACCCAGCCTTCAGGAGAGCAGTGACCCCAACACCACACAACCCTGCCACAGCAACCTCTGCAAGACATGCGGATCATCGACATGGATGACATCACATGTGAGAACACCATCCGCCAGGTACACGGCACATACTCTTGCAACTCGGCCAATGTTGTCTACCTGATATGCTACAGGAAAGGATATCCTGAAGCATGGTACATTGGGGAGACCATGCAGACACTACGACAATGGATGAATGAACATCGCTTGACAATCACCAGGCAAGACTGCTCCCTTCCTGTTGGCGAACACTTCAGTGGTCATGGGCATTCGGCCTCCGACCTTTGGGTAAGCGTTCTCCAAGGTGGCCTTCACGACACACGACAGTGCAGAGTCGCTGAGCAGAGACTGATAGCCAAGTTCCGCACACATGAGAACGGTCTCAACTGGGATCTTGGGTTCATGTTGCACTATCTGTACCACCGTGACTTGTTTGGGTTTGCAAAACCTCACTTACTGTACTGTCTGGAGACAATACACATCTCTTTAACCTATGCCTAATGCTCTTTCCACTCACATTCTTGGCATCTTTAAGACTTGAATAGCAGGTTAGTTGTAAAGACTCGCATTCTAATCAGTAATCTGTAAACTGTCTGTGCTGTTATATGTTCTGTCTGAAGCCAGAACTCTCCATTCACCTGATGAAGGGACAAACCCTGAAAGCTTGTGAGTTTACTATCAAATAAATTGGTTGGACTTAAACCTGGTGTTGTCTGACTTCTTACTGTGTTTACCCCAGTCCAATGCCGGCATCTCCACATATTGGGGAGTCAACAGATGGAGACCTTATGAGCCTATAGAGTCCTCCTGACACTTGAACAGCCTCTCCCCTGTCGGAATGAGTCAGTGATTCATGAGGCTTGATTGAAGCTCTCACCACAATTGGAGTCTGCTCACACTTTTTCCCAGCCTCACCCTGACAGAGCACCCAAAACCAAACCTTCAGAAAGGTTGGTTCTGGTGGAAGGTTCCTCACCACTGACCAGTTTCAGATCTGATGATAAGTCAAAGCTCCCCTGATCTGACCAATTTCCAGAAGAGACTGATTTCCAGAAGATAGTTTCACTGCTCAATCTTCTCTGTGTTGTGCAATGCTGTGAAGGGACTGGATGTCTCCCCACAGTTGTGCAGTCGTTCCTGGGTGATAGTCAGGATCTGTGTCTATCCTCACTGTGTTCTCTAGTGTAGTGCAGTGAAATAGAACCAAAGAAAGAAAAAATGATTTCCTCCAATCCCTCTCCTCTTTTGTTGAAGGGAGTAAAGCTTCAATTTTTCATTTGTATCTTCACAGGATGCATATGTCACTGGATAGAACAACATTTATTGTCCATCCTGAAATGTCCCAAAATGTCCCAAGATGGCATGTGACTGGTACTAGTGTTCCCATGTTTCTGCTATCCTGGTCTTCTAGCTGGTGAACATTTGAAGGTCATCTCAAAAGAGCCTTGGTGAGTTTCTGCAGAGCATTTGTACATTGTGTACACTGCACCAGTGATGAAGCAAGTGAACGTTTGTGGATGGGGAGGATTTCTAGAGTGTTGTTTACACTGGACTTATCTCGGCAAGTGGAGAACATTCCATCACATTCCTGACTTGTGTCTGGTAAATGATGAACAGGCTTTGAGCAGTCAGGCCGGGAGTTATTCACTGCGGAATTCCCAGCTTTTGGCTCTTGTAGCCACAGTATTTATATAGTTGGTCCAGTTGAGTTTCTGGTCAATGTTAACTGCCAGACTAATGATAGTGAGGGGAAGAATTTGCAGCTATTCTGCAATCAGCGGATCAAATCTAATCTCTACAGTTCTGCCACATGTAGTCATCAAATGGTAGTTGGCAATCAAACAATTAACTGGAGGATGGTCTTCAAAATATCCCCATCCTCAATGACAGAGGAGCCCATCACATCAGAGCAAAAGATAAGACTGAAGCATAGGCAACAACCTTCATACAGAAGTGTTGAGTGGATGACCCATCTCACCCTCCTCTGAAGGTTCCCAGCATCACGCATGTCAGTCTTCAGCCAATTCTATCCACTCCACGTGACATCAACAAACAGCTGAAACACTGTGCAATACAGTTACCATGGGCCCTGACAATATTCCAACAATAATACGGAAGACCTGTGCTCCAGAAATTGCTGCACCTCCAGCCAAGCTGTTCCATTACATTTACAACACAGGCATCTAGCCAGCAATGTCAAAAACTACTTTGTCCTGTAAACAAGAATTCTCACCAGTCTATCCTCGATTATTAGCGACTGCTGATAACTGTCATCAACAGCACTTTCAAGTGACATTTTTTGAGCAATAACCTGCTCACAGATGCTCAGCCTGTGTTCTGCCAGGGTCACTCAGCCCCTGATCGCATTACAGCTTTGGTTTAAACATGGATAAAACAGCTGAACTCCAAAGTTGAAGTGAAAGTGACTGCTCGTCACCTCAAGGCAACATTTGACCAAATGTGGCAACAAGGGATCCTCGCAAAACCAGAGTCAATGGGAACCAGGAGGAAAGATTTTTTGCTGGTTGGAGTCATGCCTCACACAAAGATAGCTGTGGTGGTTGGAGGTCAATCATTTCAGTACCCGAACATCCACTGCAGGGATTCCTCAAGGTAGTGTCCCAGGCCCAACCACCTTCAATGACTTTCCTTCCATTATAAGTTCAGAAGTGGTGACGTTTGCTGATTACTGCACAATGTTCAGCACCATTCACGACTTCTCACTTACTGAGGCAGCCCATGTCCATATACAGTAAGTGAAAAGACAAACAACATTCACGCCACACAATCACCAGGCAATGACCATCTCCAAAAAGAGAGAATCTAACTATTGAACCTTGACATTCAATGGCATTACCATCGCTAAATCCCCCACTATCAATATCTTGGAAGACCAGAAACTGAACAAGCATATACATACTGTGGCTCCAGGGCAGGTCAAATGCTAGGAATCCTGCTGCATGTAACTCAACTTCTGGCTCTCATAGCCTGTTTATCATCTGCAAAGCAGAAGTTAAGAGTGTGATGGAATACTCTCCCCTAGCCTGGATGAGTGCAGTTAAAACAAGAAGCTTGACATCATCAAAGAAAAAGCAGGCCTCTTGATTGGCATCTCATCCACCGCATTGAACACCTTCTTGATTCACCGCTGAAGCATAGTGACAGCAATTGCCCAGTGAATCTCAAGATGCACTGATCAACAAACTCATCAACCCTCCTTCACCAGAATGTTGAAGCCCATGACAGACAGACAAAGGCAGCAGACACATGGGAATACCACCGCCACTACAAGTTCTCCACAAAGTCACTGACTATCCTGACTTGGAAACATCTTGTCATTCCACCACTGTTATTGGGTCAAAAGCATTGAACTCTCTGCCTGACAGCATTGTGGGCACACCTGCACCACATGGATTGCAGTGATTCAAGAAGATAGTTCACCATCATCTTCTCAGGGTAATTAAGGATGTGCAATAGATGCTGGCTTCACCAGCGAAGCCCACATCCTGTGACATCCAGGAGCAACAGAGAAGAGAGTGAGAGAGGAGAATGGTGCTTGGAAGTAGCTCTAGGAATTATGCAGTAATGGTGTGATACAGGAAGTAAGACTGTAAAGTGGGGAGTAGTTCTGGGAAATCAGGGGTTATGCTGCATCTCAGGCAGTAAGACTGTGACTTGGGGAGTGACTCAGTGTTCAGGGTGGAAACGCCTTGGGAACTTCCTCTTGCTTCAGGAGTAACTGACTCCGGGGTGACCAAAAGGAGGTGCAAAGGGCATCTAGTCGTTAAGGTGGGGAGAAGGGCCAGTGCCTCTCCTGCTGAGAATTTCCAGTATTTGTTTTAATTCTAGTTTTTTGTGCAAAGCAACAGACCATTCAGCCCATCTACCAATGCTATGCTCCACATGAGCTTTCTCCCTGCTTTTTTATTGCATCCTATCAGCAGCAGATCCTTCTATTCATTTCTCCCTCATCTACTTACTTGGCTACACATCAAAACTATTTGTCTCAACCATTCCCAGTGAGAGCAAGTTCCACATCTGAATCATTCACCTGGGAAAAATGTTTCTCCTGAAATCCTCATTGGATTTATTATTGACCATCTTATATTTCCAGCCCCCAGTTTTGGATTGCCCCACATAAGTTTTTCATTTATCCCCAAATTTTTCATTTTAAAGATTTCAATTATGTTCCCCTTCTTTTTTGGAGGGAAGAAGAGTGCAAGCCAGTTCACTTTTTCCTGATCGTTACAATCTCACAATTCTCAATATCATTCTTGTCAATGTTTTTGCACCTTCTCCAGTTCCTTTCTGTCCTTTTTCAATGTGTTGATTTTGAACTGTGCACAGGTCTCCAAGTGTGGTTTAAGTTCAACATCACTTCTCTATTTTCAAATTATATTCCTCTCAAATCAATCCTAGTCTTTATTGTTTGTTTTTTTTATATAGAATGTCATTGTTGAGCTGCTTTGTTATTTTTCGTGATTGATGAATGGGTAGTTCTGCCCTTGCGCAACTTGTAAATATGACCTTTGGTCCTCCCTTAACCTGCCCACACAAAGCTGTGAAGACAAACTGTTGTTATTTTTAAAGCTCCATCAATTCAGCCCATGGTCTAACCTTCCCTAAAGAGCACACAGTCAGCTCTTGGAACCCAATGAGACAAAAATCCTGTGAATGCTGGAAATCTGATACTCAGAAAATGCTGGAAATCCTCAGCTCAGGAAACATCTGTGGGAAAAGAAGCAACCTCTCTGCAACCTTTGACAAGATGTGGAGATGCCGGCGTTGGACTGGGGTAAACACAGTAAAAAGTCTGACAACACCAGGTTTAAGTCCAACCGATTTATTTGATAGTAAACTCACAAGCTTTCACCTTTGACATGGCCAACCACACTATTTTCCTGCTATAACTCTTGCGTTGTCCACTCACTGGGACTGCTGTGACTTGTGTAACTTCCTCCTCTTCAGTTGTACACAGAGAATCTCCTGCAATGGTGAATCTTCCCACCGCCATCGCTCTGGTTCCTACCAACGGTCAGTCTCTGCTTTTCAATTCGGGGCTCGCGCTTCCTCACATTCCAACTCCCGAACGCTGAGAGCCAACCGCCGCAGTGCGCGGCAGAACTACAACTCCCATCAGGCACCGCAGGCTGACTCGCCCCTGATTCCGTACTGCTGCTCCTCACTGCGCAGGCTCCGGGGACACATGCAGTATGGGTAATGTAGTCCCCAGCGGGTAAGGGGCTGGAAAGCGGCTGCGCAGAACTGGGTGGCGCACAATGCAAAGCTGCTCCGACATGTGATTGGCTGCGCCAAATGATTAACATGGCCATTGAAGGCGGATCCTATGCTCCAGCATTAGTTGATTGGCTGGTTGTGCCGTCAATCAGAGCGTTGAGCTGTTTGATTGGAGCTGTGTGTTAGATATTGAGTGTGTTTATTGGAAGCATTTCCCTTCTGATTTACAGGCTGAGTTTTGTTGATGGGTCATTACTGAATATGAGAAGGTGAGGTGTAATTATCTGGGAGAGACAGAGTGTCTGAGGATTATTACTGATTTCCTATTGTTGAGTTCTGTGTTGGAAGCTGGTTATTACCCTATGGACTGGGAATGGTCAGTTCTCACTATGGGATGTTTTCAGTCGTTTCAAAGTGTTCCTACCTTTCCATCTCTGAATTTTGGAGAAGGTACAGAAGAGATTTACTCGAATGTTTACCCTCCAGTGCCCACAGAGGGGAGCTGTCCTTCCAAAACATTGAATGTCTCAGCAGTGTCTGTCTCCAATCTCTTCCACCATCAACTCCATCATTTCAAGAAGGTTAATTTAGTGTTTGACCGCATCTCCAAACATCACCAAAAGAAGACATCAATATGTATAGAAGCTGCTGTATAAACTCAGCATCTTTTCAGTGCAGCGTCAGGTACAAGTCACTCTCTGAGTCACTCTGACCAAGAAGGCAATCAGAAACCAGTACAATCACCAGGAGGAGGAGCCATTCCTGGGCTAGTAATGGAGGGACTTCAGTTAGCCTCTGCATCTCTGGTCTATGGGGCTGAGAATCAGCCTGGAATTCCATTCCTCATCAGTGAGTCCAGCTGGGAAGTGGGGGGAGGGCAGGATGTGTCTCGGCTGTGACAGTCTCCATTGTCTCACAACATTCACTGTCTGGGCCTGCATATGCTGAACGGCCAATCAGCCAGAGCACAAAAGGCCCAAGTCCACAGTCTGTACCTTGAAGACTGGAGGGAATGTGAGAGGACAACAACTTGTATTTATAGAGTGTTTTAATGTAGTCAAACGTCCCAAAGTGTTCCATAGAAATGTAATCAGAGAAAAATTAATGCCAAGACAAAAAAGGTAATATTAAGAAGGGATGACAAAAATATGGCCTTTTTTTGTTCTTTCATGGGACACAGGCATTGTTGGCTGCCCAGCATTTGTTCCCAATCTCTAGTTGCCCTTGAGTGTCCATTTCAGAGGGCAGTTGAGAGTCAATCACATTGCTCTGGAGTCACATGTAGGCCAGACCAGGTATGGACTGCAGATTTCCTTCCCTAAAGGGCATTAGTAACCAGATGGGTTTTTCCCCAACAATCAGCAATGATTTCATGGTCATCAGTAGATTCTTAATCACAAATATTTTTTATTGAATTTAAATTCTACCATCTCCTGTGGCAGGATTCAAACCCAGGTCCCCAGAATATTAGCTGAGTTTCTGGATTAATGGTCTAGTGGTAATACCACTAGGCCATCACCTCCCCTGATTTAATCCATCAGCCATGTCACATGCATCTTCTCTAATCGGCCCAATTTCTCTTTTCACTCATAAAATGCCAACAGAAGACTTTTGGATTCCCTTTTGTGTTACCTTCCACAAGGTTCTCATACTTTCTTCTCTTATTTTGTTTTTCAACTCCCCTCTGAACCTACAAGAGAAGAACTAGGTGCAGGAGTAGGAATTCAGGTCTTTGAGCCTGCTCTGCCATTCAATACAATCATAGCTGATCGCATCTCAACCTTCAGAGTGAGTGAGACTTTTTAAATAAAACACACACAAAAGATCCTCAGACATTGTCTTAGATATGGCTCACGGTTTGCTATACTTGCACCTTAACTAAAAGGGATAGTTGGACACATATGGGAATCTGTTCGAATGGACAAACGGAGAAGTGTAAACCCCTAAAAACAAAAATGTAAATGTGTAACTCTTTCTGGATGATACTCCGACCACATGGTGACTGGGCAGAATCCACAGGCAGCTCTGGGGGAAATACAAATTTTTAAATATTCGACTGTCAGGAACAATGGGAGAAATCTGGACACAGATCGACTCATTACAACAAAGGTGGATTTGGCCATGCTAAATTTTTCTTCAGTGTACCCTTCCACAGTAAGTTTGTTACATTGCTAATGTAAGCCTACTAGGGACACTGATAGATAAAGAAATAAACAAATAAATTATTAATGAAGTAATTTTTGCATGAACAACAAAAGACCAACCCTCATACCAAACCCATAAACTATCCAAATAAATGGGAAAGTTCCTACATCAACTTGCTCCGCCAACTAGTGCCCCCACACCAATCCAATAAATACGACCCAAATCCACAGCACGACATTCTGCCCACCACAACATAAAACACCCACAAAGAATAAAAAGTCACTCCATCCCATCTATTCTGGGAGCGATGACAACAAAACACCCTTCAACCACAAACCTACCCACCAACAGCCCTATCAGGAAACCCTCAGGACATTTTTTTCCCACCGCCACACCCTGACCTCTTGCCACACCCAGTAGCCCACCTACTATTCCCTCAGTAGCCCACCCACTAACAAAAATATCCCCCCCCCCCCCCGCTGAAAGACAGAATCTGACTCAGCAACAGACACAAAAGCTCCCCAGCCAAGAAACAACAAAAAACTCTACAACAAATACAGTACTTGGTCGTCCATCCCAACCCATGGAAACACCAACCTAGCAGTTCCCTCCTCCTAACACACACCACCTCAACAGCCAGTCCTCCCCGATCATTTAAAATATGACAGAAACAGACCGTTGCCATGTTTTGCTTTGTTCTTTCTTCTTCCCCCCCACCTACTTCTCCTCTTCTGCCACACTGCGGTACTTCCTACACACAGCCCACACAAGAAAAAACTAACACAGATAATAATATATAAGAATAAGGCCCAGTGGGCAAGAAGACAAAAAGATAAAGGCAAGGCATCACAGGGAACAATAAAGGTTGGACGTGAGCCGAAAGAGAAGTGGCAGAGCGTGAAGGAAAGGGGATGTGTCCTCTCACTGTCCGACCCAAAAAATCTCCTGTTCGTTCACCAAAGCCCTTCAAACCTTTACTAATTAAAAATCTGTCCATCTCTTCCTTAAATTTTCTCAATATCCCAGCATACACCGCTCTGTGGGGTAGTGAATTCCACAGATTCATGACCCTTTGAGAGAAGTAATTTCTCCTCATCTCTGTTTTAAATCTGCTACCCCTTAATCATAATACTATGACCTCTTGTTCTAGGTTGCCCCACAAGAAGAACATGCAGTCTACATTTACTTTGTCAATACCTTTCATCATTTTATGTACTTCAATTAGATCTCTCATTCTTCTGAACTCTAGAGAGTCCACACCTAAACTGCTCAATCTCTCATCTCTGGAATCAATCTCATGAACGTCCTCTAAATTCCTTCTAATGCCACTATATCCTTCGCATATATGGGGGTTAAAACCTGCCCAGTACTCCAGGTATGGTCTCGCCAATGCCTTATATAGTTGTAGCAATACCTTCTTCCATTTATTCTCTATTCCTTTAGCTATAAATATCAAAATTCCACTTGCTTCCCATATTACCTGCATACCAGTTTTCTACAACTCATGTATGAGGACAGCCAGATCAGTCTGCACTGAAGCACCTCAAAGTCTTCCTCCATTTAAATAATAAGTTGCCAGGTTGTATTTTCCACCTGACATGGGTCATAATCACATTTTTCCTCCATCACCTAAATCTCTGTCTCTTTCGTCATCCAGGGAACTCTGGATTTTTTGTCCTGCCTTTCCTCTTTGTGGTAACGCTGTGCCGCTTTTGTAAAAAGACTTATGCATCAATCAAACCAGCCTCCCACGCATTGACTCTGTCTAAACTTCCCACTGCCTCGGAAGAGCAGCCAGCATAACTAAGGACCTCACGGACCCCGGACATTTTCTCTTCCACCTTCTTCTGTCGGGAAAAAGATACAAAAGTCTGAGATCGTGTATCACCCTACTCAAGAACAGCTTCTTCCCTGCTGTGATCAGACTTTTGAATGGAGCTACCTTGCATTAAGTTGATCTTTCTCTACACCCTAGCTATGACTGTAACACTACATTTTGCACTCTCTCCTTTCCTTCTCGATGAACAATATGCTTTTGTCTGTACAGCATGCAAGAAACAATACTTTCGACTGTATACTAATACATGTGACAATAATAAATCAAATCAAAGGAGTCTCGAGCAGAGGCCATTTCACAGGACCCGTTGGGCACCACAGCCTTTGTGCATTTCCTAGCACCGAATTTCTGGTGCCAACAGTTCCGTGCCAGAACTTGGTGGGGAGCTCCCTCATGTATTCAGCAGCTCATTTTAAAATGATGTAAATGCTGTTAGCGGGCCCAGAACTGAAAACTTTGCCCACAACAGAAGTAAGGCTCAGTGGTCTATAATTACCAGGGTTGTCTCTACTTCCCTTCTTTTCAGTTCCACCTTCGCATGCCCTTCCTCTCTCCTGTGACCCTCTCTAGTTTCCCTCTCAGCCCTGTATCCATCTCCCTCCTTTGCATGTACTGATCCCAGCAGTGCACATCCTCATTGCCTTGGATGCTGTGGGTCTTCCTCTTCTGATCGGCTGTCCAACACGTCTGAGGCTACACATCCCACACTGATGTTGTCGGTTTGAAGCCTCCAAGTATGAAGAATGCTATTCCCACATGAGCAATACACCAGGAAGTACGACAAGGTGAAAGTCAATGTTACAGTGGGAAACAGGCAGCTTTAGTGAAGATGTGAATATGAAGTTCGAAACTTGCCTCATAATCAATTGTTTTTTAAATTGTGGGATGTGGTTGTTGCTGCAACATTTCCTGCACATTCAGAATTACTCTTGACCACTGAGTGACCTTTTCAGAGGATAATCAAGAGTCAACAACATTACTGCAGGTCTGGAGTCACATGTAGACAAGATAAGGTAAGGATGGATGATTCTTTTAGTGAACCAGATGGGTTTTTAACCACAATCAATGATAATTAATCACCATCATTAACAAATTCACCATCACCAAGCTGTGTCTAAACTATTGAGTTGATTGACACAGAGAGCAGGAGACAGACAAACCCACAGCTCACCATTACAAAAATGGTGGTACAGGATGGGCTGGAGTCACGTTTCCTGAAATTTCAATTTTTAACCTTTTCTTCCCACTTCCTGATTCTCTTCCTCCCCTCATGGAAGGTTAATATCAACACAATTCCCCTTCATGTCTGATACATCAGGAATCTATGGTTCAAAGTGATGAAATTTCAGAGGGGCAGCATTTTTACCCTCATCATATGTTCCAGCCCAGAAAAAGGGGAAGAGTTTCTCAATGAATGTATCAGTGGAAGTGTGGAGAATGGACATATCATCAGCATTATAAAAGGTCACCTGTCCCCCCTCATGGTCTAGGAAAACTCTGATGGTTCTGGGGTTCACACTGGGGGTCAGGGGTACTGATGAGATATCGAGAGCTCCATATTCATTCCCATTTCTCAGCCACACAGCCCAGTAACCACTTTCAGGGCTGGGTTTTGTCCTTCCCTTCCTATTGACTGACTCTCTGGTTACACCCAGTGCCCAGTCAGTGTTGTTCCCGACCCTCACCTCCCAGTAATGTTTCCCTGAGGTGAATTCCTCTGACCCCAGGACACAAAGATACACATCAAATCTCTCTGGATTATCAGGAATAAGCTGGGTTCCTCTGTAACTGATTTTCACACTGGTCTGGTCCTCACTCAGGATGAGGTCAGGATGTTTGGGTCCAGCGTCAGTGAAGCTGCAACTGGGAAATAAAAAAGACAAACAATCGATCTATTAAACAGAGGAAGCCGTGTGAACAGGTTACTAGCTGATATATGTGTATAAGGAATTGGCACAATGCATAATTTCTGCAAAAGCAAATATCTCAGCCTGGGTACAGTGTATGGTTAGATATATTCCCAGACTCCAGTGTGTACAGTGAACAGATATTACAGACTAGGTATGGTGTATGGTTAGATATATTCCCAGACTCCAGTGTGTACAGTGAACATTATTACAGACTGGATATGGTGTACGGTTAGATATATTCCCAGGCTACAATGTGTACAGTGAATGGTCTACATCAACAGGAACAAAGTAGAAAGGGTCGTGAGCTTCAAGTTTTTAGGTGTCCACATCATCAACAACCTGTTCTGGTCCCCCCTTGCAGACACTGTAGTTAAGAAAGGCCACCACTTTCCTCAGAAGACTAAGGAAATTTGGCATGTCAGCCACGATTCTCACCAACTTACACAGATGCACCATAGAAAGCATTCTTTCTGATTGTATCACAGCTTGGTATGGCTCCGGTTCTGCCCAAGACCACAAGAAGCTACAAAAACTTGTGAATGTAGCTCAATCCATCACGCAAACCAGCCTCTCATCCATTGACTCTGTCTACACTTCCCACGGATCCTGGGCATTCTCTCTTCCACCTTCTTCCTTCGGGAAAAAGATACAAAAGTCTGAGGTCCCATGCCAACCGACTCAAGAACAGTTTCTTCCCTATTGGCACCAGACTTTTGAATGGGTCTACCTTGCCTTAAGTCGATCTTTCTCGACACCCTAGCTATGACCATAAGACTACATTTTAAACTCTCTCGTTTCTTTCTCTATGAACGATATGCTCTGTCTGTATAGTGTGCAAGAAACAATACTTTTCACTGTATGTTAATACATGTGACAATAATAAATCAAATCAAATATTAAAGACTGGGTATGGTGTACGGTTAGATATATTCCCAGATGCCAGCGTCTGCAGTGAAATGATAATAAATGATCGCAATCTGATTGTTGACCAGTGATTCCTGATGGATAGTCTGAGATTTTGATTGTGAATTAAAAGCTGTTCAGATTCACTCATTCTTCAATCCCACAATGTGATGTGCACCGTTAATAATAGTTCTTTGAGTGATGTACCTGATGTTGCTGCCCCAGTGATTCATTCATCTTCTGGAGAGAGGATAAAGAGGGCAGGAAACTGTCCAGAGAGTGGACACAAAGCTGGGGAGTTTCCTACCTGGAAAGATGATCTGTTTCATTTCCTTCCACACTGCATAGAGCAATGGGCCTTGAAATCCCATGTATCTCTTTCTTTGTACCTCCATTATCATCTTCTTCTTCCTTTGAATCTCAGATGTTGTTACCTTCCTCCTCCTCGTCACTCTCTTCGTGTCCCCTTTCCTCTTCGTTAGCCCATAGCTGTGTAAATGGGATTGATTTAATCACTCTGTGCTGGATACAGACTGTGATCACAGTGTAAAACCCTGTGAGAGTTTGGATTAGATACTCACCTCTCTCTCAATGTTTTCAGTCGCTGTGGGACAGAGAATCAGAAATATTTTAATAAACATACACACTGCTGTTTAGATTGAGTGTCTTTGTACTTTTTTCCTAATAAGGAGTCAGAGAGAGTAATTCAGATCTCAGAGCTTTCCTGGACACAGTTCCATTAGTCTTTCTCTGGTGTGATTCTTTTCACACACAGTTCAATGTCATTTCAAAGACAGAAAACAACATTGTCTGTGCTGTCAGCACTGATGGAAACCTCGGCCCTCTGGAGATAACAAATGTCCACACTGTCTTACTGCATTTGTTAAGTACATCTAACATCCTGCTTAAAAATATATTTAAATCGTGAATACTGGTCATAAGAACATAAGAAATATGAACAGGAGTAGGCCATCTAGCCCTTCGAGGCTGCCCCGCCATTCAATAAGATCATGGCTGATCTGAAGTGGATCAGTTCCACTTTCCCACTTTCTCCCCATAACCCTTAATTCCCTTGTCTGTCAAAAACCTATCTACCCATGTCTTAAATATATTTAGCGAGGTAGCCTCCACCATTTCAACGGGCAGAGAATTCCAGAGATTCACCACCCTTTGAGTGAAGAAGTTCCTCCTCAACTCCGTTCTAAACTGCCCCCCCCGCCCCCTTATCTTGAGTCTGTGCCCTCTAATCCTGCTGTCCTTTCTCAGCGGGAAGAATCTCTCTACCTCTGCCCTATCCATCCCTTTCATTATCTTATACGTCTCTATAAGATCCTCCCTCATCCTTCTAAACTCCAACGAGTACAGACCCAGTCTATTTGATCTCTCTTCATAGTCTAACCCCCTCATCTCCAGTATCAGCCTAGTGAACGTCCTCTGCACTCCCTCCAAGGCCAATATATCCTTGCGCAAGTGCAGCGACCAAAACTGCACACAGTACTCCAGCTGCGGCCTCACCAGTGCCCTGTACAGTTGCAGCAAGACCTCCCTGCTTTTATATTCTATCCCCCTCGCTATAAAGGCCAGCATCCCATTCGCCTTCTTGATCACCTGCTGCACCTGCAGACTGGGTTTTTGCGAATCGTGCACAAGGACCCCCAGGTCCCTCTGCACCGTAGCATGCTGCAGCTTTTCACCCTTTAAATAGTAATCCCTCCTACTATTATTTCTGCCAAAGTGGATAACCTCACACTTGCTAACATTGTACTCCATCTGCCAGGTCCTCGCCCACTCGCTCAGCCTATCCAGATCCCTCTGCAGACTTTCCACACCCTCCGCACAATTTGCTTTTCCACTCATCTTTGTGTCATCAGCAAATTTCGTTACCCTACACTCAGCCCCCTCCTCCAGATCATCTATATAAATGGTAAATAGCTGAGGCCCCAGCACCGATCCCTGCAGCACTCCACTAGTCACCAACTGCCAATCAGAATAGCACCCATTGATACCAACTCTCTGCCTCCTGTTAGACAACCAATCCTCTATCCACGCTGACACCTTACCCCCAACTCCATGCCCCCTAACCTTCTGAAGCAACCTTTTGTGCGGCACCTTATCAAACGCCTTTTGAAAATCGAGAAACACCACATCCACCGGTTCCCCTCTGTCTACCGCACTAGTCACATCCTCATAGAAATCCAATAAATTTGTCAAACACGACTTCCCCTTAACGAATCCGTGCTGCATCTGCTCTATCAAACCATTCTTTTCTAGGTGCCTCGCTATTTCTTCTTTGATGACGGATTCAAGCATTTTTCCAACTACAGACGTTAAACTAACCGGCTTATAATTCCCTGCCTTTTGCCTACTACCCTTTTTTAAACAGCGGCGTAACATTAGCCATTTTCGAATCATCCGGCACTTCCCCGGAATCCAGCGAAGTTTGGTAAATAATCACTAAGGCATCTACTATCACCTCTGCCATTTCCTTCAGAACTCTGGGATGCATTCCATCCAGTCCTGGGGACTTGTCCACTGTCAGTCCCATTAGTCTATCAAGCACTACCTCTCTAGTGACAGTAATCGCATTCAGGCCCTCAACTCCTACCATCCTTCTATCCTTAATACCCGGCAAACTATTCGCGTCCTCCTCCGTGAAGACCGAGGCAAAAAACTTACTTAAAGCCTCAGCCATTTCCTCATCTCCCACCACTAAATCCCCCCTCTCATCCTCTAAGGGTCCAACATTCACTCTAGCCAGCTTCCTCTTCCTTATATATTTGTAAAAACTCTTACTGTCCTTTTTCATATTTAGTGCTAGTTTAGCTTCTTCATCTATCCTTCCTTTCTTTATCAACTTCTTAGTCATTCTTTGTTGATTTTTAAACCTCTCCCAATCTTCTACTCGCCCACTACTTTTAGCCACTCTAAACGCATCAGCTTTTAATTTAATACTCTCCTTTATTTCCTGGTCATTTGTCATTGGTCATTTGTACCTTGTTAGGTGACGGCACATCTGAGGAATCTATCGTTCCAAATTTAAAATTTGGAGCTTGGAAAACTTACATCCAATGAGAGAATAAACAAAACAGGCAGGTCCTCTTTCCTCATGCAGATAGCACTTCTTAAAGTAGGGTGACTTCAGCTGTATACAATATTAAAAATACAATCCAAGGTTCAAGATAGATTTGAAACAACTTCTCTGCTTCTAGATTCTTTCTTCCAGTCAAAGTGGACGCATGTGCAAAATGCGATCAGAACATTCCCTAGTGCATCTGTGCAACTGTATGTGTATGTGTGCACATGTGAGCATGGATATGTGTGTATTTGTGTGTGCACATGTGGGCATAGATATGGGCACAGATGTGTGTATGTGTGTGCAAATGTGTTTGTGTACACATGTGGATGTGCACACACATATGTGTCTATGTGTGCATGTGTGTCTAAGAATCACAGTCCCTGGACAGGAAGAACATTTTGAGGAGAATGGAAAAAAAGATTCAGCATTTTTGATTTGGCAATGTCTCCCACTTGCATGTCACTATCATTATGACAAAAGAGTAGTGTTGGGCAAGTTAACGGAGCTAAAGGTGGACAAGTGTCTTAGTTCTGATGGAATGCATCCCATCAGATGGTACTAAAAGGGATGGCGAGAGAAATAGCAAATGCACTAGTGGTAATTTATCAAAACTCGCTGGACTCTGGGTGGCTCCCGCAGATTGGAAAACATCAAATGTTACATCACTGTTTAAAGAAGGAGGTAGACAAAAGACAGGTAACTGCAGGCCAGTTAGTTTAACTTCTGTAGTAGGGAAAATGTTTGAATCTGTCATCAAAGAAGAAATAGCGAGACATCTGGATATAAATTGTCCCACTGGTAAGACGCAGCATGGGTTCAAGAAAGGAAGGTCATGTTTGACTAATTTTGTGGAATTCTTCGACAACATTACGTGTGCAGTGTACAATGGGGACCCTATGATGTGGTGTACCTGGATTTCCAGAAGGCATTTGACAGGTGCCGCACCAAAGACTGCTACATAAGATAAAGGTGCACGGTGATACGGGTAATGTATTAGCATGAATAGAGGATTGGTTAACTGACAGAAAACAAAGAGTGAGGGTAAATGGGTGTTTTTCCGGTTAGCAATCAGTGACTGGTGGTGTGCCTCAGAAATTGGTATTGGGACTGCAATTGTTTACGATGTATATAGATGATTTGGAGTTAAGACCAAGTGTCTTAAGTGTCGCAGATGACACTAAGATGAGTGGCAGAGCAAGGTGTGCATAGGATGCTGAAAGTCTGCAAAGGGATATAGATAATCTAATGAATGGGCAAAGGTCTGGCAAATGGAGTACAATGTTGGTAAATGTGAGGTCATCCATTTTGGTAGGAATAACATGGACTGTTATTTGGATGGTAAAAAATTGCAGCATGCTGCTATGCAGAGGGACCTGGGTGTCCTTGTGCAGGAATCTCAAGGAGTTGATTTGCAGGTGCAGTAGGTAATTAAGAAGGCAAATGGAATTTTTTCCTTCATTGCCAGAGGGATGGAGTTTAAAAACAGCGAGGTTGTGTTGCAACTGTATAAGGTGCTGGTTAGGCTACAGCTGGAGTACTGTGAACAGTTTTGGTCTCCTTACTTGAGAAAGGATATACTGGCACTGGAGGGGATGCAGAAAAGATTCACTAGGTTGATTCTGGAGTTGAGAGGGTTGGCTTATGAGGAGAGACTGAGTAGACTGGGGGCTATACTCATTGGGATTCAGAAGAACAAGGGGTGTTCTTGTAGAAACATATAAGATCATGAAGGGAATAGATAAGGTAGAGGCAGGGAAGTTGTTTCCAATGGTGGGTGAAACTAGAACTAGGGGGCATGGCCTCAAAATAAGGGGAAGCAAATTTAGAACTGAGTTGAGGAGGAACTTCTTCATACAAAGGGTTGTGAATCTGTGGAATTTGCTGCCCAGAGAAGCAGTCGAGGCTACCTCATTGAATGTTTTTAAGGCAATGATAGATAAATTTTTGAACAGTAAAGGAATTAAGGGTTATGGTGAGGGGGCGGGTAAGTGGAGCTGAGTTCACGAAAAGATCAGCCATGATCTTATTGAATGGTGGAGTAGGCTCAAGGGGCCAGATAGCCTACTCTTGCTCCTAGTTCCTTTGTTCTTATGTTTATGTTCTATCCTCTGATTTGTCTCCAATGGATCCAGCTTGCCCCAGGCTGTAAGCCCCAATCCTCCCTCCATCCTCGCTCTCCCCCACCATCATCCCCTACCTGCCCTTGCCCTCCCTCACCTCACCCATCCACGTACCTATCTAGCTTAAATGATTTCTAATCTACTGTTCCTCAAAAACCCTCCCTTGTTTCAGTGCCTCCATTTCTTCATTCCAAATCCCTTTCTGGCTTTTTTATTCTGGCTCTAGTCATAGTCAGTTTGAGGCATTCACTGTCTCCTCAAAACTCCTGAACTCAATCCTGACTCATATCTTTGTGTCCTCAGTTGTACTGCACATTGTTGTGATGGGGTTTGACCCTATGATAAAATGCAGTTTCTAATCACATCAACAGTTTGGGGTTTGGATTTAAAGGGTCACCTTGAGAAAGGAGACACTGTCTTGCTGCTCGATGTCTACACAAAGGTTCAATATCTTCTCCTTCAGTGAAGTCAGTTCCTCTTCAATTCTTCTCAGATTCTCCTCCATTGGTTGCAGATCTTCCTCCTTTTGTTTCCTCAGCTCTTTGATAAAATTTTTCTCTTTGTCTGCAAGATATTGATGGATTTTGGCAAATTGTGCAGAGATGTCTTGCTCCAGGGATCCAGTGAGTTGCTATGACAGTGAGAGAGATTGTTTAAACAGCTGGTTGTTAAAGGATTGCAGTGTTGAAAGGGAACTGGAGTCATACTCACCTCCAGTTCTGAAATCTCCCTCTCCTGCTGCTGTTTGAATACACTTTGATTTTTCTTTTCCTTTTCCATGGAATGCAATGATAATTTCAGCTGGTCCTAAAAATGGAATCAGATCTCAGCGTGATCCATTGTAATGTCTGCTGTTATATCTCAAACTGAGGAGAGGTGTTCAGGAAGAGACATTAACATGTGGCACGAGCACTTTATAATGGGCAGAGTAAAAGGTATTGAATCAGACCAGGTATAGTTTCAAACCAACAACAGCTTCATAGCTTATAGAATATATGAATGGATTTGATAATTTAGACATTGTTAATTGTGTTTGATTGCGTGCTGGTCCTCGTATTAATTGGGGACTTCGTACATATAGGCACAAACTAAAACTGACAGTTGGCTGGGAGGTGTAAGCTTGTGAATGTGAATTTAATCAGGGGTGGAGGTGGAGCGTATTGTTCAGCAAGGTAATGAAATTAGTTAGGTTGGACCTGATTTAAAGATATTACATTGCTGAGGATCGGACTTCTGCCCCTGAGTGGAGGTCCTGCCTGAGCGTGCAGCGAGCCAATCAGATTGGAACCAGATGCGAGTAGCTGCAAGGCGAGCCATGGAGATCAAAGGTGGACAGCGGATTGAAGTAAGTCCAGCGTTTTTGTACGGTGAGGAATTGAGCCCCATGGGGAAGGGAGGGGAGTGGGGACAGTGGTTTTAGAGACCTGGCCGGAAGGTGGAAGTCCAACTCTCAGCTTGTTAAGGCCATGCACTGCCCAGGGTCTCCGCGGGAGAAGTGACTTTTCATCCAGCTGCACAATGCACCCAAAGTTCAGTCTGACAGGTTTACAGGCCTCGGAACGGACAAAGGTGGGGTAGGATCTTCAGAGGTCCCCACAGTGCACCAAGGGCATCCCCTTCCTCCATCTTTCTGCCCTTCCTCCAACTTTGGTAACAGTGGACTGGCCTCACTTGTCCGTTCCACTGCCCACTGGAGATAGAAAGAAGCTCAGAATTGCCACTGAATTGGGCAGTTAAGCCCCTAAATAAGCTAAGGGATGGCTGATTACCCACCCATATTATAGATTCTGCCCAGGGTGGCAGGAAGGCAGTGGGCTAACTATTTTACATCCCCCCACCAACAATCTGCCTCACTATAATAAAGGAAACTTACTTAGAGCTACATTCCACTATAGTAATAGTAGAAACACAGTGACTAAGAAAGGAAATTTGCACAAAGCCACATTACACTACAGTAAGTGAAAACACGTTCAGTAATAAAGAAAACCTACTTAAAGCTACATTATACAAGAGCAATAGTTTAAACAGTCTGCAATGACAGATTCGATGGGCCAAATGGCCTACTTCTGCTCCTATCTTATGCTCTTATGATAATGAAGGAATTTTCCTTATAGTATAGTGTAGTGGAAGCACAGTCTGCCATGAAAGAAGTGTTTTTTATTCAATTATTGGATTTGGGCATCACTGGCCAAGACCAGCATATCAAACAGTTGTTGCCCATCCCTAGTTGCTCTTAAGAATGTGATGGTGAGCTGCCTTCGTGAACTGCTGCAGTGTCTGAGGTGTAGATACATCCAGATTGCTGTTAGGGAAGGTGTTTCAGGATTTTTACCTGCGACAGTAAAGGAACAGGGATGTATTTCCAAGTCAGGATGGTGAGTGGCTTGGAGGAACCTCTAGTTGGTGTTTTCCTGGGCCTCTGCTGCTCTTGTTCTTCTAGATGGCCGTGGGTTTGTAAGGTGATGCTTAAGTAGACTTGCTGAATTACTATAGTGCATCTTGTGGATGCTACGCACAGCTGCCCCCATTCGCTGGTAGTGGAGGAACAGAATGCTTTTAGAAAGGGTAGCCATCAAGGGTAGCTTTGTCTGGCATCTCGAGTACTTACGTAAAGCTACATTATATTTCAGTAATAGTGGAAATATTACATTGTAATTAAGGAAACTTACTTAAAGCTACATTAGTAGTAATAGTAACAGTCTATGATGAAGGAAGCTTACACAAAGCTACATTACAGTAAAATAATAGTGGAAACATTCTGCAATGAAGGAAACTTATGTAAAGCTACATTACACTACAGTAATAGCGCAGACACATTCTGTAATGAAGGAAACTTTCTTAACATTGTGTTACAGCTAGAGTTACCAACCCTCCCATGATGTCCTGTTGTTTCCCTGAATTGGAGATTAATCTCCAGGATTCTGCTGCCATCGATCCAGAAGAAATATCACTGGGACATGAGAAACTGAGTTTATCATTTTTTGGGAAAACAGAGGTGTTGGGAAATGACTGACTGTAAAATAAAATTAGCCAATCACTTGTTAAAGGCTCTCTGTCATTTCCCAATTGGTTGGGAAGACAATACTGATGAGGATTGACATGTGCGTTGACCAATGGCTGGTGTCTGAGGGCGGGGTTTAGACTGTAAGAAGTCTAACAACACCAGGTTAAAGTCCAACCAGTTTATTTGATAGTAAACCCTCAAGCTTTCGGAAACGCTGTTCTTCCACACCTTCCACACACCTGACGAAGGAACAGCGTTTCCAAAAGCTTGAGGGTTTACTATCAAATAAACTGGTTGGACTTTAACCTGGTGTTGTTAGACTTCTTACTGTGCTTACCCCAGTCCAACGCCGGCATCTCCACATCATGACGACCATCGGCGGGGTTCAGAGACAGGCAATCAGGTGCTGAATTCTCCAGGTTCAGAATCAATTTCAGTGCCTTCCCCAACTCCAGAAATAATCTCAACACAACACAGCCCTAATGAAGAAAACTGAAATCTGGGACTGCATCCATATCATGTCAGTGTAAATAGAGGCTGTAAGACCTTTCACACACTATTAATATTAACACTCACTTTTCCCACTGTCAGATGTCAGCATTGAGCTGAAAGCGAGCAATAGGACAGAGCAACATTTGTCTACTAGCTTATTACAGGCCAATAAACACCATGAACATGGAGATGGGTAACTCACTGGGTCCCCTTACCTTGTACCTTTCAACGGCCATTGGTAGAGTTAGGAATCTGTGAGCTAAATGTGGGGGAGAGTCTAGACAACTGGCACAGATCAAGATCTCATCATCCTCACAGAACAGGATCAGTTTCTCCCCGTGTTCCTCACAGAGAGACTGCTCCCTCTCTGTGTCCCCATCCAGCTTCTCCCTGTGTTCCTCCTCCAGTTTCAGCTCCAGTTGCCTGGTTTTCTCACAGAGATTAGCTAGCACTCTGTTACTGGTGAAACTTCTCCGGGGGATAAGCTGCTGACATTCCGGGCAGGACGCAGCTTGATGCTGCTTTCCTCAACACTTCTGGATACAGGATTTACAAAAGTTGTGCTCACAGACCAGCCGCACCGCCTCCAGAAGCAGAGACTGACAGATGGAGCAGGTTAAATCCTCACTGAGCGATAGAAGTGGTTTACTGATGGCCATCTCCGTTGCTGCCCCTGCTTCTGTTATTTGCTGAACTTTCAGTTTCATTTCACCCAATTTAGCATGAAATTCCCTTAAAGGGCACTGTCGTCATGCAAATGTATCCTTGAACGCCCATTACAAAACAACGGCCAAATTCTTGGATCTGGGGGTTGCAGATTGAAGACGAAAATCTGGAGAGAGGTCAGGATCAGCATTAACCCCTTCACTGCTGGCTGTAAAATATGTATGATATGGAGATGCCGGCGTTGGACTGGGGTAAACACAGTAAGAAGTCTCACAACAGCAGGTTAAAGTCCAACCAGTTTATTTGATAGTAAACCCACAAGCTTTTGGGGTTTGCCCCTTCGTTAGGTGAGTGGAGAGTTCTGGTCTCAAACGGAGCATATAAAAGGCACACACAGTTAACAGAATATTGATTAGAATGTGAGGCTTTACAGCTAATCTGCTGTTCAAGTCTTAAAGATGCAGACAGTGTGAGTGGAGATAGCATCAGACACAGGCTAAGGAGGTGTGTATTGTCTCCAGACAGGACAGTAACTTACTGTCACTTACTGTCCTGTCTGGAGACAATACACTCACATTTTCTGCATCTTTAAGACTTGAATAGCAGGTTAGCTGTAAAGACTCACATTCTAATTAATATTCTGTAAACTGTGTGTGCATTTTATATGCTGTGTTTGAGACCAGAACTCTCCACTCACCTGATGAAGGGGCAAACCCCGAAAGCTTGTGGGTTTACTATCAAATAAACTGGTTGGACTTTAACCTGGTGTTGTCAGACTTCTTACTGTGTTTACCCCAGTCCAAAGCCTGTGTCTCCATAAGAACACAAGAAATAGGAGCAGGAGTAGGCCACCTAGCCCTTCGAGCCTGCCCCGCCATTCAATAAGATCATGGCTGATCTGAAGTGGCTCAGTTCCACTTTCCCGCTTTCTCCCCATAACCCTTAATCCCCTTGCCTACCAAAAACTTATCAACCGCGTCTTAAATATATTTAGCGAGGTAGCCTCAACCACTTCAACGGGCAGAGAATTCCAGAGATTCACCACCCTTTGAGTGAAGAAGTTCCTCCTCAACTCCATTCTAAACTGCACCCCCCCCTCCCCATCTTGAGGCTGTGCCCTCTAGTCCTGCTGTCCTTTCTGAGCGGGAAGAACCTCTCCACCTCTACCCTATCCATCCCTTTCATCATCTTATACGTCTCAATGAGATCCCCCCTCATCCTTCTAAACTCTAACGAGTACAAGCCCAGTCTATTCAGCCTCTCCTCATAGCTCAACCCCCTCAACTCCGGTATTAGCCTTGTGAACCTCCTCTGCACTCCCTCCAAGGCCAAAATATCCTTGCACAGGTGCGGCGACCAAAACTGCACACAGTACTCCAGCTGCGGCCTCACCAGTGCCCTGTACAGTTGCAGCAAGACCTCCCTACTTTTATATTCAATCCCCCTCGCTGTGAAGGCCAGCATCCCATTTGCCTTCCTGACCACCTGCTGCACCTGTAGGCTGGGTTTTTGCAACTCATGCACAAGGACCCCCAGGTCCCTCTGCACTGTAGCATGCTGCAGCTTTTTGCCCTGTAAGTAATAGTCCTTCCTACCATTATTCCTACCAAAGTGGATAACCTCACCCTTGCCAACATTGTATTCCATCTGCCAGGTCCTCGCCCATTCGCTCAGCCTATCTAGATCCTTCTGCAGACTTTCCACACCCTCCACACAATTTGCCGTTCCACTTATCTTTGTGTCATCAGCAAATTTCGACACCCTACATTCAGCTCCCTCCTCCAGATCATCTATATAAATGGTAAATAGCTGAGGCCCCAGCACCGATCCCTGGGGCACTCCACTAGTCACCAACCGCCAATCTGAATAGCACCCATTGACACCCACTCTCTGCCTCCTATTTGACAGCCAATCCCCTATCCACGCTAACACGCTACCCCCAACTCCATGCCCCCTGACCTTCTGTAATAACCTCTTGTGAGGCACCTTATCAAACGCCTTCTGAAAATCAAGAAACACACATCCAACGGTTTCCCTCTATCCACCACACTAGACACATCCTCATAGAATTCCAATAAATTCGTCAGACACAACTTCCCCTTAAGGAAACCATGCTGCGTCTGCTCTATCAAACAATTCTTCTCAAGATGCCACGCTATTTTCTCCTTGATTACGGATTCAAGCATTTTTCCTACAACAGACGTTAAACTAACCGGTCTATAATTCCCTGCCTTTTGCCTGCTACCCTTTTTAAACAGCGGCGTAACATTAGCCGTTTTCCACTCTCCACATCATGTAAAATACACATACAGGAATCTGAGTAAATCTGCCCTCACTTGATGGTTCCATTAGATTCCCCAGGGATCCAAGCAACAAATCATTCTTAAACTAATCCCATTGCCCCACACCCAAATCCCAAATGCCAGTATCAACACAAAACATTTCTCTAATATAGAAACCCTACAGTACAGAAAGAAGCCATTCGGCCCATCAAGTCTGTACCAGCCACAATCCCACCCAGGCCCTACCCCCATGTCCCTATGTATTTAGCCACTAATCCCTCTAACCTACGCATATTAGGACACTAAGGGGCAATTTTAGCATGGCCAATCAACCTACCCACACATCTTTGGACTTTGGAAGGAACCGGAGCACCCGGAGGAAACCCATGCAAACACGAGGAGAATGTGCAAACTCCACACAGACAGTGACCCAAGCCGGGAATCAAACCGAGGTCCCTGGAGCTGTGAAGCAGAAGTGCTAACCTCTGTGCTACCATGCCGCCCCTCTCTGCTCTGCTCCCTCCCCAAGCCATGCACCATAAGAACATAAGAACATAAGAAATAGGAGCAGGAGTCGGCCATCTGGCCCTTCGAGCCTGCCCCGCCATTCAATAAGATCATGGCTGATCTGTCGTGGCTCAGTTCCACATTCCCGCCCTCTCCCCATAACCCTTAATCCCCTCTCTTATCAAAAACCCATCAACCCGCGTCTTAAAAATATTTAGCGAGGTAGCCTCCACCACTTCAATGGAAACCTCCCCCCCTTTATCTTCAGGCTGTGCCCCCTAGTCCTACTGTCCTTTCTGAGCGGGAAGAGTCTCTCCACCTCTATCCTATCCATCCCATTCATCATCTTATACGTCTCAATGAGATCTCCCCTCATTCTTCTAATCCCAATCCCAACTAAATCCATTGCTCCACACTCTCCCATTATGTCTGTATATGTGTGGTCAAATTCCCCTCCAACTCCATTTTCAAGTTAACTGATGACACCACTGTAGTGGGTCAGCTTTCAAACAATAAGAACATAAGAAATATGAGCAGGAGTAGGCCATCTAGCCCTTCGAGCCTGCCCCACCATTCAACAAGATCATGGCTGATCTGAAGTGGAATAGTTCCACTTTCCCGCTTTCTCCCCATAACCCTTAATTCCCTGGTCTATCAGAAACCTATCTACCCGTGACTTAAATATATTCAGCGCGGTAGCCTCCACCACTTCAATGGGCAGAGAATTCTAGAGACTCACCACCCTTTGAGTGAAGAAGTTCTTCCTCAACTCCAATCTAAACTGCCTTCCCCTTATTTTGAGGCTGTGCCCTCGAGTTCTGCTATCCTTTCCAAGTGGGAAGAATCTCTTTACCTCAACCCTACCTAGCCCCTTCAAAATCTTATATGTCTCTATAAGATCCCCCCTCAGCCTTCTAAACTCCAGCAAGTACAGACCCAGTCTATTCAATCTGTCCTCATAGGCTAGCCCCCTCATCTCTGGTATCAGCCTAGTGAACCTTCTCTGCACTACCTCCAAGGCCAATATATCCTTTCGCAAATGCGACAACCAAAACTGCACACAGTACTCCAGTTGCGGCCTCACCAGTACCCTGTACAGTTGCAGCAAGACTTCCCTGCTTTTATATTCTATCCCCCTCACTATAAAGGCCAGCATTCCATTCGCCTTCTTGATCACCTGCTGTACCTGCAGACTGGGTTTTTGCGATTCGTGCACAAGGACCCCCAGGTCCCTCTGCACTGTAGCATGCTGCAGCTTTTCGCCCTTTAAATAATAATCCCTCCTACTATTATTTCTACCAAAGTAGATAACCTCACATTTGCTAACATTATACTCCATCTGCCAGGTCCTCACCCACTCATTCAGCCTATCCAGATCTCTCTGCAGACTTTCCGTGCCTTCCACGCAATTTGCTTTTCCATTCATCTTCGTGTCGTCAGCAAATTTCATTACCCTACACTCAGCCCCCTGCTCCAGATCATCTATGTAAATGGTAAACAGTTGAGGCCCCAGCACTGATCCCTGCAGCACTCCACTAGTTAACAACTGCCAACCAGAATAGCACCTATTGATTCCAACTCTGCTTCCTATTAGACAGCCAATCCTCTATCCACGCTAACACCTTACCCCCAACTCCGTGCACCCTAACCTTTTGCAGCAACATTTTGTGAGGCACCTTATCAAACGCCTTCTGGAAGTCTAAAAACACCACATCTACCGGTTCCCCTCTGTCTACTGCACTAGTCACATCCTCATAGGATAAATTCGTTAACCATGACTTCCCCTTCACGAATCCGTGCTGCATCTGCTGATCAAACCGCTCTTTTCTAGGCGTCTCGCTATTTCTTCTTTGATGACGGATTCTAGCATTTTTCCAACTACGGATGTTAGACTAACCAGCCTATAACTCCCTGCCTTTTGTCTGCTACCTTTTTTAAACAGCAGCATAATATTAGCCGTTTTCCAATCTTCCGGCACTTCCCCAGAGTCCAGCGAATTTTGATAAATAATTACTAAGGCACCTTACTATCACCTCTGCCATTTCTTTCCGAACCCTGGGATGCATTCCATCCGGCCCCGGGGACTTGTCTACCTTCAGTCCCATTAGTCTATCAAGCACTAACTCTCTAGTGACAGTAATCGCATTAAGGACCTCATCTCCTACCAACCCTCTATCTTTAATATTCGGCAAGCTATTTGTGTCCTCCTCCATGAAGACCGACACAAAAAACTTATTTAAAGCCTCAGCCATTTTCTCGTCACCCACTGCTAAATCCCCCCTCTCATCCTCCAAGGGTCCAACATTCACTCTAGCCACTCTTCTTCTTTATATATTTGTAAAAACTTTTACTATCATTCTTTATATTTAAAGCTAGTTTAGCTTCATACTCTATCTTTCCTTTCTATATCGCTTTCTTAGTCATTCTTTGTTGTTTTTTAAATCTTTCCCAACCTTCTAATTGCCCACTACTTTTAGGCGCTCTGAACACATCAGCTTTTAATTTAATACTCTCCTTTATTTCCTTCGATAACCACGGCTGGTTATCTCTTCTCTTACAGTCCTTCTTTACCATCGGAATATATTTCTGCTGAGCACCGAAAAAGATCTCCTTAAAAATCCTCCACTGTTCCTCAGCCGTCCTACCAACCAATCTACATTCGCCAATTCCGCCCTCATGTTATCATACTCCCCTCTGTTCAAACAGAGGACACAGGTCCGGGACCCTACTTTCTCATCCTCCATCTGTATCAGAAATTCAACCATACAATGATCACTCGTCCCAAGAGGATCCCTCACAAGAAGATCCCTAATTCTACCTGCCTTGTTACACACCTAATTCTACCTGCCTCGTTACACAATGGCAAGATGGAGTACAGAAAAGATGTGGAGATGGCGGCGTTGGACTGGGGTAAGCATGGTAAGAAGGCTCACAACACCAGGTTAAAGTCCAACAGGTTTATTTGGTAAAACAAGCCACAAGTTTTCAGAGCGCTGCTCCTTCATCAGGTGAGTGGGTCTCTCTATGTCTCTGCTTCTCTCTCCGCGTTCTCTCTGCGTGTCTGTATGTGTGTCTCTCTCGATCTTTGTGTGTCTCTTCTCTTTGTCTGTGTGTGTGTGTGTGTGTGTGTGTGTGGTCTCACACCTGTGGTGCTCGCTGGGGATATGGTCAGAGTTAGGAGATGCATGGTGGTGACCAGTCAGTCCATCTCTCTCCCTGGTGTCGATCAGGAATGGGAGGGGTAGGTTCTGCCTCTCAGAGTGTCGTTGTGCGGGTGTTATGGGCTTTTTCTAGATGGGGACAACCCCTCCCCATACACAACCGCCCATTCCCATTACCCTCCCATCTTGATATAATTGGATCCTGATGAATTTGGGCTCACTCACTGATCCACCACGCAGTGTGTGTCACCTTCCCCCACCTCCACCCAGGTCGTGTGAGTTGGCACAGTGAGGGAACATTGCATGAAATCATGATCTTGGAATCCATTAACATTGCTGAACTAGAGCCAGATACAAAGAACAAAGAAAGAAGTATAGCACAGGTACAGGCCCTTCAGCCCCTCCAAGCCCATGCCAATCATAATACCCAGATAAACTAGAGAAAAACATCTTCTGCCCTTACTTGGTCTGCATCCCTCTATTCCCTCTCTATTCATGTACTCATCCAAAGGCCTCTTAAATGTTGTTCATGTGCCTGCTTCCACAACCTTCTCTGGCAGTGCACTCCAAGCACCCACCACTCTTTGCATGAAAATCTTCCCCCGCACATCTCCCTTAAATTTTTCCCCTTCCATCTTGAACCTGTGCCCCCTTGTAATAAACACTTGAACTCTGGGGAGGAGAAGCCTCTGACTATCCACTCCTCCCCATTTCTAAGTATCAATCCCAATCTAATCCCACTGCCCTGCTCTCCCGAGATCCCTGATTCAATCCTAAATTAATCCCACCCCTCCACTCTCCCTCCATCCATTTCAATCCCAAACTAATCCCACGGCCACATTCTTTCTATATCCCTGTTTTAGTCCCAACTAAGTCCACTGTCCCACTCTCTCCCTGTGGTCCTGTACAAATCTCAAACTAGTCCCACTGCTGCACTCTCTCCCCATAGCCCTAAATGAATCTCAAACTAATCTCACTGCCCCACTCTCTCCCCATAGCCCTAAATGAATCTCAAAATAATCTCACTGCCCCACTCTCTCCCCATATCCCCTATCAATCTCAAACTAATCTCACTGCCCCACTCTCTCCCCATATCCCCTATCAATCTCAAACTAATCTCACTGCCCCACTCTCTCCCCATATCCCCTATCAATCTCAAACGAGTCTCACTGCCCTACTCTCTCCCCATGTTCATATTTCCCATCTTCTTGTTTTCCCTTATCACTTGCTTCAATGTCATAGCCTCCCTGTCCCAGGATTCATCGTCCTCCAGCTCTGTACCCTGATAGTTCACTCTTGTGGGGAGGTGGGGGGTTGGGTACATTTGGAGGGGGGTGGATACAGTACCAGCACTGACTCCCATGAGCTCAACGAACCCTCACTGTGCCTGTATCCTGCACATTTACACAGGTAGATGTGTCACCTGCCCTGGCACTGCTAGTTAGCTGTGGCTGCCACTTTCTCCTGAGGGAGGGTGAGGGAAGTGTGATCCGTGAGTTTGAGGCACAACGTGTTTGAGGGATGGGCCTCCTGCAGTTGAACAGCTGGCAGCATGGGCCAATCGTGAGGCAGCAGATCAGATGCACACATTGTAGAGAAATGGAGCACAGCACAGGAAAATCAATCTCTGACCAGGAAATAAGATATGACAAAACAAAACTGATAAACTAGTAATACAGAGTCACATAGGACAACACAATCCTACAGCACAGAAAGAGGCTATTCAGCCCATCAACCCTGCACTGACAGCAATCCCACTCAGGCCCTCTCCCCATAACCCTAAGTATTTATCTTGCTGGACTCCCTGACACTCAGGGGCAATTTAGCCTGGCCAATCAGCCTAACCCACATATCTTTGGACATGGAATTAACAGTTAAGTGCAGAAGTCTGGTGGAAGGTCACTGGTCTGAAATATTCACTCTATCCCACTTGTCACGCATACTGTAGCAATTTCTAATGTCCAGCCTCTGCAGTGTTTTGCTTTTACAATGCAGATATAAATATAATCGAGAGATACACAATGCTGGATTTAAACTTGAGCATGCCTTGTGAGGAATTGGTGATGCAGAGGTATCGTCACTGGACAAGTCATCCAGACACTCAGGGTAATGCTCTGGGGACCAAGGTTTGAATCCCACCACGGCAAATGGTGGAATTTGAATTCAATAAAGATTGCTATTAAAAATCTAATAGTGACGATTCTTGTAAAAGCCTATCTGGTCTGGCCTACATGTGATTGCAGACCCATGGCAACGTGGTTGACTCTTAAATGGCCCAGCATGTCAATCAGTTGGCATGCTGGGCCATTGGGGATGGATCAGTGACTCCCACAGCCCACACAATAATAAAATACAGTAGTTATTCGCGGCCGAGGCATGTGAAATTGGAGAGAAAAGAATGGATTTGCAAGAGTTACGATCCACATGAATGCAACAGAACTGCCTCAGGAAGTTCTCCCCTCTCAATGATAGCGGTAAAAGTGACGATGAATAGGTACAATAAATTAGTGGTCCAGGACCTCCATCGCAAGTCGTTTACATTTTTAAAGTTTTGTCACCTCGCTCCCCAGTTTCAAGATGATTTGTTGCTGAAGCACCCCCCCACCCCCTCCCCCTCACCCGCCGACTGGGAAGTCAAAAACTTGCACCAATTGAGGAAGTTTCAACAGTGTCACAGTCTCACCTGACAGACTCCAGTATTTAACCCCGTGCTGTACCTATACTGGGAGTGTTTGATGGGGACAGTGTCGAGGAAGCTTTACTCTGTATCTAACCCCATGCGGTACCTGTCCTGGGAGTGTCTAATGGAGACAGTGTAGAGGGTGCTTTACTCTGTATCCTGTGTTGTATCTGGCCTGGTCATGTTTGACATGGATAGTATAGAGGGAGGTTGACTCCATTTGTACCCTTTGAAACAGGGTGTGTGTGAGTAAAAAGTGACTGGATTGTAACAAACAAGAGAGTGAGAGTGTGAGTGACAAGGTGGAGGTGGACAGGTTGTTTACTCTTGTGGAAGAATCTAGAACCAGGGATCACTGTTAAAAATAAGTGGTCACCCATGTTCGACAGAGATAAGGAGAAATCTTTTTCGATCAGAGGGTCATGAGTCTCTGGAACTCTCTTCCTCAAAAGGCATTGAAAGCAGAGTCTTTGAATATTTTTTAGGCAGAGCTGGATAGAATCTTGATTAATCGGAGGCAGGTGGTGTGAAAGGTTATTGGGGGATCGACAGGGAATGTGGGGTTGAAGTTACAATCAGACCAGTCATGATCATGTAGAATGTTGGAGCAGGCTCCAGAGGCTGAGTGGCCTACTCCTGCTCCTAATTCATACGTTTTTATGTATGAAGCTGACATAAGGATCTCTGGCTCTATTCTGTACTAAGGGAGAATGGGAGTGTGTACTTGTTGGCAGGAAGGGATAGGGAAAATCCTGGAACGTGGGCATAAACTGATCCCGAGCTGCATTGAGATGTAATGATTTATGTTCGCAGAAGGAGCATTTAGATAAATTTAGACTTGATTTAATTACTGCATCCTAAATTAACCTTTAAACTGTTCAAGTTCTACAGATGTAACAATCGGGCAAAGACTCAGACAGTGAATTAGCAAATAACAAAGTTTATTGAACATACGCAAAAGAAAACAACATTATACTTTTCAATTAACTAAAGACTAATCTATTTACTAATAAACAGAAAGAAAAGGTATATTTGAATATGGCAGAAGAAAGAGACAGATTGTTGAAGCTTTTTAATCTTTTTAGATCAAAGAGTTGATTGGCCTCATTTGAATTCCAATAAGAGCCCTGGCAGTTAACTGTTCCCTGGTGCACAATGGAGTGAACCCATCTGGTTCACTAATGTCCTTTCAGAAAGAAAATCTGAAGTCCTTTTCTGGTCTGTCCCACATGTCACGCCAGATCCATAGCAATGCATTTGACTTTTAAATGATTTGATTCTGAATTACTTATCATTCAATTCCACAGTAATTCAGGTACTTTCTTCTAATGCAAACGTTTCATTCTCGGCGATGATTACTGGACAGCATGATAGTAACATAGCTCATTGATTAGTAACATCAATATGGCTTGTTTTTTGATCTACACTAATTTGATCTACCTGATTTTGTTTAAAAGTTTCTATTAATGGGCAAGTTAAGCAGTTAACTTAAGTCCTATTAAAGTTAAATTGAATTGCCAGGAAGGCCTAAATGGGGTTTGGTGAAGGGAGTGCTATGGGGATAGGGGTTAAATTCCTGCTACTTTCGACTCATGGGCAGCACTGAGAAGGCAATTCTTATTTGATTTGACTGCTGCCATCTCAATTTAGCTCCCAGGAATGTCTCAGGGAGCAGTATTAAATTTCATTAGGATTCCCAATGACACTGAGAGAGGGACACAAACAAGCCCATGATGTGACACGCTGCCACATTAATGTATCTACGGTGGGCTACCGGGCTGACACATCATGACACTGTAGTTCTAAGTTCCTGGTCCTCTCCCACCCCTCATTGGAGAAGCGCAGGAAAAATATTGATCCCCATTTTTCTGCAAGTTCTCACACGAGGTTAGAAAGCTACTGTTCAAAATGAAGCAGTTTAAGGGGGACAGCATTTTCATCACACGACCCAACCCAAAAATAAGGGAAGAGTTTCTCAGTGAATGTGTCCGTGAAAGTGTAGAGGATGGACATATCATCAGCATTGTAAAAGGTCACCTGTCCCCCCTCATAGTCCAGGAAAACTCCAATGTTCCTGGGATTCTCACTGGGGGTTAGGGGGTCTGATGATATTTCAATAGCTCCATATTCATTCCCATTTCTCAGCCACACAGCCCAGTAAGCAGCTTCAGAACCCAGTGTTATCTGTCCCTTCCTATTGGCCGACTCTCTGGCCACACCCAGTGCCCACTCAGTCTTGTCCCCAACCTCCACCTCCCAGTAATGTTTCCCCGATGTGAATCCCTCTGATCCCAGGACACAGCAACACACATCAAATCTCTCCGGATTATCAGGAACTTGTAATTCTGTGTCACTGAGTCTCACACTGGTCAGGTCCTCAGACAGCACCAAGTTACGATGGGCTGTGTTTGGGTCCAGTGTCAGTGGGGCTGTAAGGGAACAAATTAAAAAGAGATCAGGTTAAATATTGTAACATGGGAAGGTGCATGGATACAGAATATTATCCGATATCTTTACAAAGGACAAGTGCCAACTCCATAGTTCAGTATCAGAAAGTATTATAGACTGGGCAACGTGTACGTAAATAAAAGTAAAATACTGCATTGCTGGAAGTGTGAAATAAAAACAGAAAATATTGAATAAACTCAGCCAGTCTGACAGCATCTGTGCAGCAAAATTAATTTAATGTTTTGGATCTAAATGTCCTTTCTATCCCAAAGTTTAACTCTATTTCCCTCCAGAAATATTCCATGGTGTACAGTTAGACATATTTCCAGACTCCAGTGTGTACAGTGAACAGATGTTACAGACTGGGTACGGTGTACAGTTAGATATATTCCCAGACTCCAGTGTGTACAGTGAACAGATATTACAGACTGGGTGTGGTGTACAGTTAGATATATTCCCAGACTCCAGTGTGTACAGTGAACAGATATTTCAGACTGGGTATGGTGTACAGTTAGATATATTCCCAGACTCCAGTGTGTACAGTGAACAGATATTACAGACTGGGTATGGTGTACGGTTAGATATATTCCCAGACTCCAGTGTGTATAGTGAACAGATATTACAGACTGGATATGGTGTACGGTTAGATATATTCCCAGACTCCAGTGTGTATAGTGAACAGATATTTCAGACTGGATATGGTGAGATATATTCAGATATTTTATCAGACTCCAGTGTGCAAAGAACAGCTCTTGGATCAGGTACTTGGTGCTGCTGCCACAGTGATCTGGATCAGTTACAGACAGCACCTTCAAGAGAGGGAGGATGAGAGTCAGAAACTGTACAGAAAGCAAGCACAAAGTTGGGAAGTTTCTTACTGTTATGAAGCAGAAGTTGATCCCTCTCTGAGAAGTAACACTTAACCACTCAAAGAGAAGTATCTCACCTCATAATTTGTTAAAAATGTATGAGAAATAGTTCGATCTGCTCTTCAGCAACTTTTAGTGGTTAAATCAAAATAACTACCTGAGACTGTATAATCAACAAATAACACTTTATTTATCTAACAGTGAACAGATTAACAAAAATATTAATAAACCGATTAAAATCACAATTCTAATGGAATGCTGTTTAGATAATATAATTCCTATTATTAACAAAAAATATGGGATTTTTGTCACACTTAATTACAACCAGGTTTTTGTATTTTCTGGAATCTTTTGTCTTCTTTCTTCTGTCAGAAACCTCTGTCTTCTTTTGAGTACCTTTGCCATTCAGTTGAGGCTTTGAGCTAAAATCTATTCGCTGTGATAGAGATAGTTGCTGTGTCAGAGAGCACCTGCTGCGTCTCTCTGGATCTGAGACCTGTCTCTTATACCCCTGATGTCATACCAACATCCCCACAATAGGATTGGTTCTCATTACCAAAACATCAAATTTAAATCTAATAGCTAAGTGCCTAGTTTAAACTGATTGGGCGAAATTCAAAATACACCCTGTTGTCTTGGCAACACTACTGCCTGGCCTCTCGATACAATGTTTCAGTCTGTGTACTGCAGGCACAGCACCTCTCCTTTTTTAACTCTAAATACAGAGAAAAACCTACCTTTTAAAGGGACCATGCAATTTTACAATTTTTAAATAATTTTACAAACAGCAACTTTGCAACACTTACCTGGAGAGATGATCTGTTTAATTTCCTCCCACACTGCATGGAGTAAGGGGCCTTGAAATCCAGTGTAATTCCATCTTGGAATTTCCAGAATATTTGCATCTTCACTTTCATAATATGAGGTCAATTCACCTGAATACTGGATTTCATTGTTATCTTCCCAATATGTATATTCACTTTCAGAGTATAGGCTTAATTCATCTAAGTACTGGATTTCATTGTTATCTCCTTTATCTTCATCTCTGATCTGTTTTATTGCCTTCAATACTGCATCAAGGAATGGGCTTTGGTACCCCGTGTACTTCTCTGTTGGAAACTCCCGCATAACCTCATCTTCACTTCCCTCTGCAACTTTCTCCAGGTAGCTGTGTGAATGGGATTGATTTAATCACTCTCTGCTGGATACAGACTGTGATCACAGTGTAAAACTGTGTGAATTTGGATTAGATACTCACCTTTCTCTCAATCTTTTCAGTTCCTGCAGTACAAAGAATCAGAAGTATTTTAATAAATATAGACGCTGCTGTTTAGAGTGTAATTTTAAATGATGTAGAATCAGTGACTTTAGTTAAATATGAAGCAATTTGGGTAGAGTTTGCAATGTACTTCCACAACCCTTACCTTACTTTCCCATCCATTGACTCTGTCTATACTTCCCGCTGCCTCAGCAAAGCAGCCAGCATAATTAAGGACTCCATGTACCCTGGACATTCTCTCTTCCAACTTCTTCCATCAGGAAAAGATCCAAAAGCCTGAGAACATGTACCAACCGACTCAAGAACAGCATCCTGCCTGCTGCCATCAGAGTTTTGAGTGGACCTACCTTGCATTAAGTTGATTTTTCTCTACACTCTAGCTATGACTGTAATACTACATTCTGAACTCTCTTCTTTCCTTCTCTATGAATGGTATGCTGTATCTGTATAGCATGCAGGAAACAATACTTTTCACTGTGCACTAATACATGTGACAATGATAAATCAAATCAAACTCAAAATCAAAACCTCCAACCCCAAATGCACCCACACTGTTTCACCTGAAAACCTGAAGAATCAATGATCCTCATAAGACCAGCACCCATGGGACTCAACCCCAACGTGTCAGTGCTCTCAGCACCAGCACCCATGGGACTCAAATGGAACACATGGCTACACTGGGGATCAATAATCATGGAACAATACTTCACCCATTCAAACAAAGGGAAGTAGGAAAGAAATATGAAAGGAGATGACCTTTATTTGAAAAGAGAGAACCTCTGTAACTCCATTTGAGATATTTAGATGCTGACTGAACTGATACAGTAATCTGGTAATCACTGTTAATGTTGTAACACTAATAAGGGTTAGAGCAACAGGACAAGATTAATTCTTTGCCCTCACTCAGCTGGTCTGAATCATAAAGGGATTTTCAGCAACAATGGTTTGTAACTGGAAAGTACACACAGCTGGGAGTTCTCCACTGTCCGGTTAAAACCCAAAGTCCTATCACATCAAGACTTCTGTTTCTGTTTTCTCTGCAGCCAGTGTGAGGTGAGACAGTGTGGGACAGCTTCCTCAAACACTCCCAAACTCAATCCTGACTGAGACCTCAGTTATGCTGCACACTGTGTATTGTTGTGATGGTGATTAAACCCAATTATAAAGTTTTTATACTTAAAGCAACTGTTTGGGGATTGGGTTATAAAGGGTCACCTGGAGAAAGGAGATATTGTCTTGCTGCTCATTGTCTGCAGAAAGGTTAGTCAGTTCATCACAAAGCATCTGTGCGTCTTCCATCTTTCTCAGGTTCTCCTCCATCAGTTGCTTATCTTCCTCCTTTTGCCTCCTCAGCTCTTCGATTAAATGTTTCTCTTTGATTTCAAGATATTGATGGATTTTGGTAAATTGTGCAGAGATGTCTTGCTCCAGGGATCCAGTGAGTTGCTATGACAGTGAGAGAGATTGTTTAAACAGCAGGTTGTTAAAGAGTTTCAGTGTTGAAAGGGAACTGAAGTCATACTCACCTCCAGTTCTGAAATCTCCCTCTGCTGCTGCTGTTTCAATTTATTTAATTTATTCTTATCATCCTCTGTGATAGCAATCGATATCAATTTGTCCTGAAATTGAATCAGATCAGAGCATAATCCACTGTAATGTCTACTGTTGTATCACAAACTAGTGAGGGTCTAGTTTCCTATAACCCAGGGAAGGAGCAGCATATAAACAGAAGGCAGAAGTGATAGAACTGTGGGCTCGAACTGCACAACAGAGAAATTGGGTGGGATTTTCCATAAAATATTCGAAGCGTCATAATGGCAAGAAAACAGGCAGTCAGTGCCCATTGAACAACACAGAGGACCAGTGCCCAATGCTGGAAGATTAACTACCTTGTTTGGCAGCAAGGGTGAGAGTCCACTTTGTCTGGGCATCAAACCTGTCTGTCACACCTCCAGTGTCCATGTTGAGCCATGCCTTGACACCATGTGGCCCTGTGCACCTGAACCCCCAGCACCTTCCTCCAACCTCTCTGGCACCCCTCGTCACAACCCGTGCCAACCGAGGCACAGCCCGACGCACTCCACAGCCAACCCAAGCCCCGACATCCATCCACCTTCCAGCCATCAGACATTCAATCCCCACCCCTTCTGTCCCCACGGGAGGAGTTGGCCCATAACCACTGGAATGGGAGAACATAAGAACATAAGAAATAGGAGCAGGAGTAGGCCATCTAGCCCCTCAAGCCTGCCCCGCCATTCAATAAGATCATGGCTGATCTGAAGTGGCTCAGTTCCACTTTCCCGCTTTCTCCCCATAACCCTTAATCCCCTTGCCTACAAAAAACCTATCTATCCGTGTCTTAAATATATTTAGCGAGGTAGCCTCCACCACTTCAACGGGCAGAGAATTCCAGAGATTCACCACCCTTTGCGTGAAGAAGTTCCTCCTCAACTCCGTTCTAAACTGATGGGGGTGCAGTTTCCAAGCTGCGAATCTTCACTCTGTTCAAGGAGCGAGCACTTCATTGCAGAGTAAGCTTCACACTCATTTTGGGTGTGATGTGGCTCTCACCATTGGAAAAAGGCTGGGATTCTAGCAAACCATTTTGCACCTGGCACAATTTATTTCTTTTACCATCTCACATTATTTTCCCAGCTGGCCACACTGATCGCTGGGCAAACCCATCATCAATGGACAAAAGGGGGAGCGTGGTGTGAAAATCATTGTAAGCTTCTAATTTAATCAAAAATCAATTAGTTATTTCATATAAACATAAAGCAAAATTGATCATTTAACAGTCAATTAAATTATGTACAATTGATTAATCAGATCTTGGGGAGAATTTTAAAATTAAATTATAATAATACCAGTAGGTTCTGAATTTATCAATAAATTGAGATCTGTGTTATGTAGGTGTTATGAGTTGAGTAAAACCATTTAAATTATTCAATAAAATGTCAGCACAAGGGGGGCAATTGACAACTGAGTCGCTGGTGAGTGTTTATTTATTCAAGCCTTAGCATTATTTCTGTTAATTCAATTAATAGTTTAATAAATAGAGGGATGGCAGGTACTCTCGGAACTGTGGAGTTCACATCCTGCTCCACGTGGGAACTCCAGGTTACTGCTCCAGTCCTGCATAGCCACATGTGCAGGAAATCTCTTCAGCTGTAGTAGCTGAGTTGACAGGTTTCACACATTGAGCAGCAATTGCTGTCACTGCATTGCGCTGTCAAGGCTAAGAGTTAACTTGTTTCTGGATGCAGTCACCCTACAATCTTAAGCATGTACTAGCAGAGTAAGGGTGGGTTACTGTCAGACAATTGTAGATGATCTGACAAGTAGTTGAGATGGACCCTGAATGTATCCCATTCCCCAATCTGCCCTCCTTACTTGGACTGTTTGACATGTGATTCCAGATCCACAACAATGTTGTTGCTTCTTAAACACCCTCTGAAAAAGCCTAGTGAACCATGCAGTGCAAGGCCATTTAGGGATGGGCAATAAATGCTGGCCCCACTAGTGACAGCCATATCCCATGAACGAATAAAAAATAAACTGGGGATACACCCTTCTAGAATAGGAGAAAAAAATTCAGAGACCCCCTGGATGGGGCAGCATAGGGACACAGTTGTTAGCACTGTTGCCTCACAGTGCCAGAGACCCAAGTTTGATTCCGGCTTTGGGTCACTGTCTGTATGGAGTTTACACGGTATTTCCATGTCTGTGTGGATTTCCTCCAAGTGCTCCAGTTTCCTCCCACAATCCAAAAGACGTGCTGGTTCGGTGCATTGGCCATGCTGAATTGCCCGTTAGTGTCCAAAGATGATTAGGTTAGGGGGATTAGCCATGGTAAATGCACACAGTTATGGGGATAGAGTGTGGGGTTCACCTGGGTTAGATGTTTTGGAGAGTTGGTGGACCATGTGGCCTCTTTCTGCATTATAGGGATATGATTCTATGAGAGAGAATGAAAGAAGGTTTTTGCACAGGAATAAAAAATGCTTAGGCTCTGACCAAGGGCACAAGAAACTGAAAAGGGGGGTTGTGAATGTTATCCAATCCATCACACAAACCAGCATCCCATCCATTCACTCCGTCTACACTTCCCGCTGCCTCGGCAAAGCAGCCAGCATAATTATAGACCCCAGGCACCCCAGACATTCTCTGTTTCATCTTTTTCCATCGGGAAAAAGATACAAAAGTCTTAGGTCACGTACCAACCGATTCAGGAACAGCTTTCCTGCTGCCATCAGACTTTTGAATGGACTTACCTTGCATTTTCCTACACCCCAGCTATGAATGTAACATTACATTCTGCACTCTCTCATTTCTTTCTCCCCATGCCGCAGTGGTTAACACTGCTGCCTCACAGTGCCAAGGACCAGGTTCGATTCCCGGCTTGGGTCACTGTCTGCGTAGTTCGCGCATTTTCCCCATGCCCGTGTGGGTTTCCTCCAGGTGCTCTGGTTTCCTCCCACAGTCCAAACGACATGCTGGTTAGGTGCGTTGGCTATGCTGAATTCTCCCTCAGTGCACCTGATCAGGTATGCTGACTAAGGGATTTTCACACAGTTAATTGCAGTGTTAATGTAAGTCTCCTTGTAACTATTAAATAAATAAACAAACTTTATGTATTCTATGTATGGTATCATTTGTCTGTAAAGCACGTAAGAAAACACTTTTCACTGTATCTCTGAACATGTGACAATAATCTGCTTCCAGACAGTAAGTCTCATTTACAGAGTGACTCAGTGAATTGGCTCCAGATAAGAACCAAGTGATCTAGTTCGATCCTGGGATGGGATTTCAGACAGGCAGCCAATGATGCGCTGGGAAACAAACATTTCAGCTCCTCTGTCCCTCGCCCGGAGGCTGCACCCACCCACTGGGGAGGGGGGAATTGATGAATCTCTTTCCTCTCCCTCTGCACCCACCCACCACGTCCCCCTTACCTTGTACTTTCTCACCGCGTCTGCCACGGGCAGGAAGCTGTGTCCTGAGTGTGAGGGTGAGTCTCTACAAATGACACAGACCAGAGTCTGATCGTCCTCACAGAAGAGTTTCAGCTTCTCATCGTGTTCCTCACAGTGAGAGTCCACCGCCCGTGGTGCCGGCTTCACTTCCAGCTGTCTGGCTTTCTCACACAGATTGGCCAACACCCTGGCATTTTTAAACGACCTCTGGGGGAAAACTGTCCGACATTCCGGGCAGGAAAACTTCTTCTTCCGGCTTTCCCAACACTTCTGGATGCAGGATTTACAGAAGTTGTGCTCACAGTCCAGCCGCACCGGCTCCACAAACAGAGCCAGGCAGATGGAGCAGGTTAAATCCTCACTCAGGGTTAAGACTGATTTACTGGCAGCCATCTCAGTTCCTGATCCTCGACTTAATTTTAATTTCACTTTCCAGTTTATTGTGAAACTCACTGAGCAACCTAGCTTTTATCAGGCAAACTGGTCGAGGTTCAGTTTAATTTACATGCTTGTAAATTTCTTACTCTTCTACTGGATATGGGTCTTACTGGTTAGACCAGCATTGATTGCCCCTGACACAATCGCCGCTTAATTTCCCAATCTCTCCTACCAATGGAATTTAATGTTGGCAAGTGCGAGGTGGTCCACTTTGGTAGGAATAATGGTAGGAAGGATTATTACTTACGTGGAGAAAAACTGCAGCAGGCGACGGTGCGGAGGGACCTCGGGATCCTTGTGCATGAGTCGCAAAAACCCAGCCTGCAGGTGCAGCAGGTGGTCAGGAAGGCGAATGGGATGCCTTCATAGCGAGGGGGATTGAATATAAAAGTAGGGAGGTCTTGCTGCGGCTGTATAGGGCATTGGTGAGGCCGCAGCTGGAGTACTGTGTGCAGTTTTGGGCGCCGTACTTACGCAAGGATATTTTGGCCTTGGTGGGAGTGCAGAGGAGGTTTACTAGGCTGATGCCGGAGTTGAGGGGGTTGAGCTATGAGGAGAGGCTGAATAAACTAGGCTTGTACTCGTTAGAGTTTAGAAGAATGAGGGGAGATCTCATTGAGACGTATAAGATGATGAATGGGATGGATAGGATAGAGGTGGAGAGACTCTTCCCGCTCAAAAAAGACAGTAGGACTAGGGGGCACAGCCTCAAGATAAAGGGGGGGCGGTTTAGAACGGAGTTGAGGAGGAACTTCTTCACTCAAAGGGTGGTGAATCTCTGGAATTCTCTGCCCGTTGAAGTGGTGGAGGCTGCCTCGCTAAATATTTTTAAGAAGCGGGTTGATGGGTTTTTGATAAGAGAGGGGATTAAGGGTTATGGGGAGAGGGCGGGAAAGTGGAACTGAGCCACGACAGATCAGCCATGATCTTATTGAATGGTGGGGCAGGCTCGAAGGGCCAGATGGCCTACTCCTGCTCCTATTTCTTATGTTCTTATGTTCTTATGTTCTTATATGGGTCTTACTGGTTAGACCAGCATTGATTGCCCCTGACACAATAGCCGCTTAATTTCCCAATCTCTCCTACCAATGGAATTTAATGTTGGCAAGTGCGAGGTGGTCCACTTTGGTAGGAATAATGGTAGGAAGGATTATTACTTACGTGGAGAAAAACTGCAGCAGGCGACGGTGCAGAGGGACCTCGGGGTCCTTGTGCATGAGTCGCAAAAACCCAGCCTGCAGGTGCAGCAGGTGGTCAGGAAGGCGAATGGGATGCTGGCCTTCATCGCGAGGGGGATTGAATATAAAAGTAGGGAGGTCTTGCTGCGGCTGTATAGGGCATTGGTGAGGCCGCAGCTGGAGTACTGTGTGCAGTTTTGGGCGCCGTACTTACGCAAGGATATTTTGGCCTTGGAGGGAGTGCAGAGGAGGTTTACTAGGCTGATGCCGGAGTTGAGGGTGTTGAGCTATGAGGAGAGGCTGAATAAATTAGGCTTGTACTCGTTAGAGTTTAGAAGAATGAGGGGGGATCTCATTGACACGTATAAGATGATGAATGGGATGGATAGGATAGAGGTGGAGAGGCTCTTCCCGCTCAGAAAGGATAGTAGGACTAGGGGGCACAGCCTCAAGATAAAGGGGGGGCGGTTTAGAACAGAGTTGAGGAGGAACTTCTTCACTCAAAGGGTGGTGAATCTCTGGAATTCTCTGCCCGTTGAAGTGGTGGAGGCTGCCTCGCTAAATATTTTTAAGATGCAGGTTGATGGGTTTTTGATAAGAGAGGGGATTGAGGGTTATGGGGAGAGGGCGGGAATGTGGAACTGAGCCACGACAGATCAGCCATGATCTTATTGAATGGCGGGGCAGGCTCGAAGGGCTAGTTGGCCTACTCCTGCTCCTATTTCTTATGCTCTTATGTTCTTATGTTATCTGGACTCGAAAGGTCAGCTCTTTTCCTCCCTTACAGATGCTGCCAAACCTGCTGAGATTTTCCGTCATTTCCTCTTTTGGAATCCAAATGTCTCTCCCCCTGTAACAATCTCCCCTGCAACCACAATCTCTTCTCCAAGTCCCAATCTCTCCCCCCAGTCCCAAACTCTCCCCCTGTCCCAATCCAGCCTCTTCTTACAACTCAATCCATCTAGTCCCAGTAGCATCTGGTAAATCTTTTCTGCATTTTTTCTAGTTTAATAAGATCCTTTCTAGAATAGGGTGACTAGGACTGTACACAGTATTCCAAGTGAGGCCTTACCAATGTCTTGTACAACGTCACGGGAAATTCCAGGTGGTGGAGTTCCCAGGTATCTGCTGCCCTTGTCTTCTAGATGGAAATAGTATGGGTTTGGAATGTACTGCCTAAGGATCTTGGTGAGTTCCTGCAGTGCAACTTTTTGTGGTACAGATGGCTGCTACTGTTTGTCGGTGGTGGGGCAAAGTGAATGGTTATGGTGGTAATGGGTTAACAGTTAAGCAGGTTGCTATGTCCTGGATGGCATTGAACTTCTTGAGTGTTGTTGGAGCTGCACCCATTTCAGGTAAGAGGGGAATATTCCATCACGCTCCTGGCTTGAGCCTTGTAGACAGACTTGGTACCTTATTAATTCTGTTCTTCATTCCTACCTAGGCGTATTTGGCATTTTGGGAGAAGGAGTGTAATAACATTTTCTCTTTAAGGAGGACAGGCTTTGAGGACTCAGGTAGTAAGCTACTCACTGCAGAATTCCCAGAATTTTCTGGGTTTCTTTAAGTTTTGACTCAGGCGAGAAAAGTGGGTTGGAGCTCACCAGCTGCACTGCTGGCTTTTCCTGCCATACTTCTAAACACTTCAAAAACAAATGCTGGAGACATAGTTCACACCGTCACAGCAGCTGAACAGGGTCAGAAATAGCTGGAATCCCCAGGTCAGGGCACCCTTATTATCGATTTCCAATTTTAAAAAAATGAACCCTCCACACTAACACAACCCCCCAATTCCTCCTCAGTGGAGCTACCCAGAGGCCCCCCCAGCATCTAGCCATGTGTTGTAACATCACCAAATCCTCATTGTTACTGTGATAGATCGAGGGTGACTCAATGTGGCTTGAATCAATAAAGGATTTATTACCAAATACAGAGTAATATATAGCAAACAATCTCAGACTAGATTAGCTCTAATCGGCTCTCTGACCCCAACTGCAAGTCCCTCCTTGAACCATGGTACACACCTTCCTGCTGATTTGCTCAGCTTCTTGCCATGGCGATCAGTAGGGTTCTCACCAATCACAACCCTTGGGAACCATCCATCCTTAAAGGGCCATGCTATCACACTCCTTCCCCCTCAAAATCCCAAATGCATTTATGTAGGAATGAAGAACAGGATTAGTATATCACACTATAGGCTCTAGTTCAAATGGTTAACAAGGAAACGTCTGGAAAACTCACCAAAGATTTGATCAGTCTGGAGACTCCCTAGCTCTGGTAGAGTGCTTCAGTTCAGTGGTAAGCTCTTCTCCATTTAAAGGGCCAGGCTGGACAGACAAAAAAAGCAGGCTATTTATTCCAGGATCTGGTGGCCATTCTGGCTTCTCAGTCCCACAACCAACGGTTGCTCCGGTTCCACATTCTCCACAGAAATCCCAGTAACTAGTCTTTCCTAAAGCAGTTGAAATAACAAAGTTGCATATTTCCCGCTGTAAATCTAACCCTATATCTTAAGAGGTCTCTAAGGATCAACATTGCGTCAGGGAGACTCTTAAAACTGGGGTAAACAACACTGCTTAAAGTACACAGCAAAATAGACTTGAGTGGAGACTTATTACAGACACTGCAAATCCATTTTATTACACATAACTATACTTTTCACTGGAAATTAACAGTGTGTCATTGCAAAACGGTAAGAAGATTTAAAAAAGTAAATCTTTAACTTTCTGTGCATTTCAAATATTTTAAACATCTTTTAAACATACTTAAAATAAAAATAACCACCCCCTACCTCACAAAGAATGTCTGCTGCCTCTATCATTGCAGCTAGAGCAGAGAAAGTGTGTAAATGAATAAGTGTAAATACTCACCTATCATCGGGGCAAGTAGAGGAAGTCAGGAGAGAATACAGCTTAGTGCTTCAACCCCAGCACCTTTAAAAACAGAACCAGTGGTTTAAACTTGGCATACTTTCACCATGCATGTCCATGCTTCTGTATTGAATCTATCTCAGTTAGGATAGGTCATTGGTGGGTAACAGTCAGTGGTGCTGCAGATTGGCACATTCCAAAACCCAGGTCGCAATGCTGAGGAACGCACTCAAATCTGGGGCAGCCGCTGCCACGGCGCAATGGGGAAAAGCCACTGTGTAAGAACTTTCAGCCAATGTAGACTGAGTGGCTGCTAACTAGGTACAAGTCCTCATATTGTGTGCCTAACCCAAATGATATGTAACTGTATTGAAGCACCATAGAGCAAGGTTTGTTTGTTAGTCACAAGTAAATCTTACATCAACACTGCAATGAAGTTACTGTGAAATTTCCCTCATCGCCACAGTCCAGCGCCTGTTTGGGTCAATGCACCTAACCAGCACGTCTTTCAGAATGTGGGAGGAAACCAGGGCACCCAGAGGAAACCCACACTGACAAGGAGAGATCGTGAAAATTCCACACAGACAGTGACCCAAGCCAAGAATTGAACAGTAGTGCTAACTATTGTGCTACCATGCCGCCCCACAGTGCAATGTGACCAATGTATATAGCTTGAACAGAAATGTACTCCCTGTAATGAAAATTGAAAAGCCTGTTATGTTCCCATTATTGAATTGAAGTACCTCAGATTGCATCTTGTTCTCTGGAGAAAATGTGACTTTACTGCTATAACAATTTGAAATGTTTTGTCATGTTTCTTTCAGAGATTTTATGTATTTACATTTTTTAAAATTTCCATCACCAGGGACCCATGCCTGTCTTCTTTTCCCTCCCCAAAGTCCATGTCCCAAATCTGTACCCAGTTTTCCCAACTCCATACGGACACCGACTACCAGGTTTCCATCCCTACCACAGTGCCTGAACATTCCTAAACTGCCACAAAAATGACATTCCCTCTTCCTGTGACAATGACAATGCCCCTCTTTATCCTCCCTGCTGACATTAACACTAAGACAGTGAGCCACACAACCTTCCTTCCACCACTCAGCGTCCATCTCTACAGGGACTGCTTCCCACTTAGTTCCATTCTAACATGTACAGTCCTCACCAGAGAACCTGCTGTAAAATAACAACAATCAAGAAGCTCAACACCATCAAGGACAAAGCAGCACAAATGATTGTTACCCCTTCCACAAACATTCAATCCCTTCACCACCGATGCACAGCGAGAGCCATTGTTACCATCTACAAGATGCACTGCAGGAAGTCGCCAAGGTTCCTGAGGTAGCACCTTCCAAACCCACAACTTGTACCATTTAGAAGGACAAGGGCAGCAGATACCTGGGAACACCATCACCTCCAAATCACTCACCATCCTTGGTCTTGGAAATATATTGCCGTTCCTTCAATGTCGCTGGGTCAAAATCCTGGAGCTCTTTCGCAAACAGCAATTACAACTCAGGGACTGTGGGGGTTCAAGAAGACCAATCATCATCTTATTATCAAATGCAAGTAGGGTTGAACAATAAATGTTGGCCTAGCTAGCAACGAATACATTCCGTAAATAAAAATGAACTCCTGCAGTGACCCCCACCAGGATCTATCCACATTCAGTTCTTTTTCTCATCCTCAGCACTGTCCCTAAGCAACATCATCCACAGGCAGGATGTCAGGATCCAAAGGTATGCTGAAAGTATCTGACGCGCCACAGCAAAAAACTGCACCGACCTCCTCAGAAGACAAACATGGGACACGATGGACAGAATACCCTTTGCTGTCCAGTGCTTCCCCGGAGCGGCGAAGCTACGACGTGTTCTCCCGAGTCTTCAACATGTCATTGATGAAGATGAACATCTCGCCAAGGCCGCCCCCACACCCCCACTTCTTGCCTTCAAACAACTGCACAACCTCAAACAGATCATTGTTTGCAGCAAACCATCCAGCCTTCAAGAGAACAATAACTATAACACTACACAACCCTGCCACAGCAACCTCTGCAAGACATGCCGGATCATTGACACGGATGCCATCATCTCATGTGAGAACACCATCCACCAGGTACACGGCACATACTCTTGCAATTCGGCCAACGTTGTCCACCTGATACGTTGCAGGAAAGGATGTCCTGAGGCATGATGCATTGGGGGCACCATGAAGACGCTACGACAACTGATGAATGAATACTGCTTGACAATCACAAGGCAAGACTGTTCTCTTCCTGTTGGCAAAAACTTCAGTGGTCATAGGCATTCGGCCTCTGATCTTCGGGTAAGCGTTCTCCAAGGTGGCCTTCACGACACATGACAGTGCAGAGTCCTTGAGCAGAGACTGATAGCCAAGTTCCGCACACTTGAAGACGGCCTCATCCGGGATCTTGGATTCATGTCACACTATCTGTAACCCCCATGATTTGGCTGGGCTTGCAAAATCTCACTTATTGTACAGCCTGGAGACAATACACATTTCTTTAACCTATGCTTAATGCTATCTCCACCCACATTTTCCGCACCTTTAAGATTTGATTAGCTGTAAAGACTCGCATTCTAATCAGTATTGTGTAAACTGAGTGTGTGTCTTTATATGCCCTGTTTGTGATCAGAACTCCCTACTCACCTGATGAAAGAGCAGCGCTCTGAAAACTAGTGGCGTTTGCTACCAAATAAACCTGTTGGTCTTTAAGCTGGTGTGAGACTTCTTATGCTGAAAGTAGGCAGCTAATACTCCTCCCTCAACCACCCCACCCTCAGGCTTTTGACTCTTTGAAACAAGATTGTCTGGTTGTGATGTCCGACCTCCAGCCTGCCCCAGAAACCTCTGTGCTATTTTCACCCATTTTGAGGAGAAGGCTACAATAAATCTGGAACTGGGAGAATTTCAGACAGAGGGGTGGAGAGATTGTTCTGCTCAGAGAAATCAGACTGGAATTTCCAGCTCTTTCCCAGATTTGTATCCCCATTCAAAACTCTAGAGCAAAAACAAATAATTCCATTGTGTCTTTAGACGTCTGACTTTCAAAGAGATAGATATTTCCCAGATAATTTAACTGATGCAGTCTGGGTGAAATGAAACTGAAAGTTCAGCGAATAACAGAAGCAACAGAGATGGCTGTCAGTAAACACTTCTTATCTCTGAGTGAGGATTTAACCTGCTCCATCTGTCAGTCTCTGTTTGTGGAACCGGTGAGGCTGGATTGTGATCATAACTTCTGTAAATCCTGTATCCAGAAGTGTTGGGGAAAGCAGCGTCAGGCTGTGTCCTGCCCGGAATGTCAGCAGCTTATCCCCCGGAGAAGTTTCGCCAGTAACAGGGTGCTAGCTAATCTCTGTGAGAAAACCAGGAAACTGGAGCTGAAACTGGAGGAGGAACACAGGGAGAAGCTGGATGAAGACACAGGGAGGGAGCAGTCTCTCTGTGAGGAACACGGGGAGAAGCTGGATGGAGACACAGGGAGGGAGCAGTCTCTCTGTGAGGAACACGGGGAGAAGCTGATACTGTTCTGTGAGGATGATGAGATTCTGATATGTGCCAAATGTGTGGACTCTCCCCCACATTCAGACCACAGGTTCATTTCAATGCAGAAGGTAGTTCAAAAATACAAGGTAAGGGGCCACAGTGGCCAGTCTCTATGTGCGCATTCAATTGTAAATTGGGCTGTTTGGAGTGAATGGGCAAGTCTTGCTCAGTGTCCCCCATTCGCTCACTTCAGCACTGACAATTCCACACTGGTCATTCTGGTGGCAAACATTAATTGTTCTCCAAACAAACGCTCTAAAAGCTGATTAGCAAACGAAATGAAGGCTTCTTTATTTGAAGACTATCAGGGTTACAGGAGATTGAATTAGTACCAGGAACTATGATGTTGTTGCCATTACAGAGACTTGGCTAAGGGAAGGACAGAATTGGTAGCTTAACATTCCAGGATACAGATGTTTCAGGCAGGATAGAGGGTGTGGGGGAGAGTCCACACATTTGGCAGTGGGGGAGTTGCACTACTGGTTAAGGGGAATAGCACTCTGGGGAGGACACATTGGAGGACTCATACCACAAGGCAATATGGGTAGAGCTCAGGAATAGGAAAAGTGCAGTCAAAATGTTGAGGATTTACTATAGGCCATTCAACTGCCAGTGGGAGATTGAGGAGCAGATAGTAGCCAGATTTTGGCAAGGTGCAAAAGTAACAGGGTTGTTGTGGTGGCAGATTTTAATTTCCCCTATATTGACTGGGACTCCCTTGGTGCTAGGGGTGTGGATGGGGCAGAGTTTATAAAGAGCATCCAGGAGGGCTTCCTGAAAGAGCATGTAGATAGTCCAACTAGGGAAGGGGCCATACAGGTATTGGGGAATGAACCCGGCCAGGTGGTTGATGTTTCAGTAGGGGAGCAGTTCGGGAACAATGACAGCAATTCAGTAAGTTTTAAGGTACTGATGGATAAAGTTAAGTGTAGTCCTCAAGTTAAGGTACTAAATTGGGGGAAGGCTAATTACAATAATGTTAGGCAGGAACTGAAGAATGTAGATTGGGGGCACATGTTTGAGGGCAAATCAACATCTGGCATGTGGGAGGCTTTCAAGTGTAAGTTAATAAGGATTCAAGACAGGCACATTCCTGTAAGGACGAAGGATAAGTATGGCAAGTTTTAGGAACTTTGGATAACGAGAGATATTGTGAGCCTAGTCAAAGAGAAAAAAGAAGCATTTGTCAAACCTAGGAGGCTGGGAACACACGAAGCAAGTGTGAAATACAAAGAAAGTAGAAAGAAACTTAAGCAAGGAGTAAGAAGGATTAAAAGGAGTCATGAGAAAGCATTGGCCAGCAGGATTAAGGAAAATCCCAATTCTTTTTATACATATATAAAGAGCAAGAGGGTAACCAGAAAGAGGGTTGGCCCACTCAAGGACAAGAAAGGGAAACTATGTGTGGAGTCAGAGGAAATGGGTGAGGTATTAAATGAGTATTTTGCATCAGTATTCACCAAAGAGAAGGACTTGATGGATGATGAGTCTGGGAAAGGATGTGTAGATAGTTTGAGTCATGTTGAGATCAAAAAGGAGGAGGTATTGGGGTTCTTGAGAAACAGTGAGGTAGACAAGTCCCCAGGGCCTGATGGGATATACCCCAGAGTAGAGGTAGGAATTGAGAGAGGCAAGGGAGGAAATTGCTGGGGCCTTGAGAGAAATCTTTGTATCCTCACTGGCTACAGGGGAGGTCCCAGAGGATTGAACAAGAGCCAATGTTGTTCCTTTGTTTAAGAAGGGTAGCAAGAATAATCCAGGTAATTACAGGCCAGTAAGCCTTACGCCAGTGGTAGTGAAATTATTGGAGAGGATTCTTCAAAACAGGATTTATTCCCACTAGGAAATAAGTGGACATATTAGTGAGAGGCAAGATGGTTTTGTGAAGGGGAGGTTGTGACTCTCGAACTTGATTGAATTTTTCAAGGAAGTGTCGAAGATGATTGATGAGGGTCGGGCAGTGGATGTTGTCTACACAGACTTCAATAAGGCCTTTGATAAGGTCCCTTATAGAACATAGAACATTACAGCGCAGTACAGGCCCTTCAGCCCTCGATGTTGCGCCAACCAGTGGAACCAATCTAATGACCCTCTAACCTAAACTATTCCAATGTTATCCATATGCCTATCCACTGACCATTTGAACGCCCTTAAAGTTGGTGTGTCAACAACTGCTGCAGGCAGGGCATTCCACGCCCTTACTACCCTCTGAGTAAAGAACCTACTTCTGACATCCGTCCTATAACTACCACCCCTTAATTTAAAGCTATGTCACCTCGTGTTAGCCATCACCACCCGAGGAAAAAGGCTCTCACTGTCCACCCTATCCAATCCTCTGATCATCTTGTATGCCTCAATTAGGTCACCTCATAACCTTCTTCTCTCTAATGAAAATAACCTCAAGTCCCTCAGCCTTTCCTCATAAGACCTTCCCACCATACCAGGCAACATCCTGGTAAACCTCCCCTGCACCCTTTCCAATGCCTCCACATCTTTCTTATAATGCGGCGACCAGAACTATACTCAATACTCCAAGTGCGGCTGCACCAGAGTTTTGTACAGTTGTAACATGACCTCACAGCTCCGAAATTCAATCCCTCTACCAATAAAAGCTAACACACCATACGCCTTCTTAACAACCTTATCAACCTGGGTGCCAACTTTCGGGGAGCTATGCACATGTACACCGAGATCTCTCTGCTCATCAACACTACTAAGAGTCCTTCCATTAGCCCTATATTCTGTACTCCTGTTACTCTTACCAAAGTGAATCACCTCACACTTTTCCGTATTAAACTCCATTTGCCACCTCTCGGCCCAGCTCTGCAGCTTATCTATGTCCCTCTGCAAACTGTAGCATCCACCCTCACTGTCTACAACTCCTCCGACTTTGGTGTCATCAGCAAATTTACTAACCCATCCTTCTACACCCTCATCCAGGTCATTTATAAAAATGACAAACAGCAGTGGCCCCAAAACAGATCCTTGAGGTACACCACTTGTAACTCATGGCAGACTGGTGCAGAAGATGAAGTCTCATGGGATCAGAGCTGAGCTGGCAAGGTGGATACAAAACTGGCTCAGTCAAAGAAGGCAGAAGGTAGCAGTAGAAGGGCATATTTCTGAATGGAGGTCCGTTGCAATTGGTGTTCCTCAGGGATCAGTGCTGGGACCTTTGCTGTTTGTAATATATATAAATGATTTGGAGGAAAATGAAACTGGATTGATTAGTAAGTTTGCGGATGACACAAAGGTTGGTGAATTTGCGGATCGTGATGAGGACCATCTGAGGATACAGCAGGATATAGAACAGTTGGAGACATGGGCAGAGAGATGGCAGATGGAGTTTAATCTGAACAAATGTGAGGTAATAAATTTTGGAAGGTCTAATACAGATAGGAAATATATACAATAAATGGCAGAACCCTTAAAAATATTGATAGGCAAAGGGATCTGGGTGTACAGGTACACAGGTCACTAAAAGTGGTAATACAGGTGGAGAAGGTATTCAAGAAGGCATATGGTATGCTTGCCTTCATCATCCAGAGCATTGAGTTTAAAAATTGGTGAGTCATGTTGCAGTTTTATAGAACCTTAGTTACGCCGCACTTGGAATATAGTGTTCAATTCTGGTCACCGCACTACCAGAAGGATGTGGAAGCTTTGGAGAGGGTATAGAAAAGATTTACCAGGATGTTGCCTGGTATGGAGGGCATTAGCTATGAGGAGAGATTGGAGAAACTTGTTTTGTTCTCACTGGAGCGATGGAGGTTGAGGGGAGACCTAATAGAAGTCTACAAAATTATGAGAGACAGGGACAGAGTGGATAGTCAGAAGCTTTTTCCCAGGATGGAAGAGTCAATTGCTAGAGGGCATAGGTTTAAAGTGAAAAGGGCAAGGTTAAAGGAGATGCACGAGGCAGAATTTTTACACAGAGCATAGCGGATGTCTGGAATTCATTGCCGGGGAGATAGTGGAAGCAAATAGGGTAGTGACTTTTAAAGGGCATCTTGACAAGTACATGAATAAGATGGGAATAGAGTGATATGGTCCCTGGATGGGTAGGGGATTTTAATTAAGTCAGGCAGCATGGTTGGTGCAGGCTTGGAGGGCCGAAGGGCCTGTTTCTGTGCTGTAATTTTCTTTGTTCTTTGTCTCTTGAGATTTCTCTATACACATTCCACCTGCTGGCAGAATCATTGAATCATTCAACACAGAAAAGACCCTTCAGCCCATGTGCACTGACAATAACTACCAATGAAGTCTTGCTGATCCCATTTTCTTCATTTGTCCTGCATCCATGAATGTTATGATATTTTAAGTGCTCATCCAAATATTTTTTAAAGGTTGTAAGGTTTCCAGCATCCACTACCTTCCCAGGCAGCGCATTCCAGATTCCCACCATCCTCTGAGTGGTTTTTTAATCGCCTTGGGATCTTAACATTTCTAAACAATAGTCAGAAAAATATAAGGAATTGAAGATTCTACATAAGTGGGTGGCACAGTGGTTAGCACCGCTGCCTCACAACAGTAGGGAAGTGGGTGCAATTGCAGTCTCGGATGGCTGTCCATGTGGAGTTTGCATTTTTTCCCTAGTCTGTGTGGGTTTCCTCAGGGTTCTCCAGATTCCTCCCATAGTTTAAAGATATGCAGGTTAGGTGCATTGGCCATGCTAAATTGTCCCTTAGTGTCCCAAGGTGTGTAGGTTGGATGGGTTAGCCATTGTAAATGTGTTAGGTTATAGGGATAGGGTAGAGAAGTGGGCCTGGTAAATTAATCTATCAGAGAGTTGGTGCAAACTCAATGGGCTGAATGGCCTCTTTTGCACTGTAAGGATTTTATGAATTTAAGGTGCTTGGCAAAAGAAGTGACGGCAACTAGAGAAAAGGTTTTTGAGGCTGGAATCTTTAATATACCACCTGAGAATGTGGGAGAAGTGGGGTCAATTGTACCTTTTGAAACAGAATTTGACAATTATCTGAAATGAAAAGTTTACAGGTGAAGGGGAAAAGATAGCGGGTTGGGACCAGGTGAGCGACTCTTTCAGAAAGACAGCATGGTCACAGTGGGCTGAGTGGCCTCCTTCAGCAGCATAAAATTTTATAATTGGTCACAGTGAGGTATTTGAGAGCATGTTGGTTGTGCGTGCACAAAAATGTTCCAACCTGTTTTTAAACAGCACCATTGTTTAATGTAGGTCAGGTTTCCTTAATTACAAGCTGTGTGTTGTGAACCTGGTGTTGCTTGGCTGCACTTGAGGATTTTCAGGGAATTCTTATCACTTGACCTCTTGGCTTCTAAACATCCCTATGGCCTTCCACACCATTGGTTACCTGAAGTGTCCACCCTCACGTTCAGAGAGGCTAAGTCTTCCTAAAAAATGGCAGAGTGTTATTTTCAGTCAGAAAACTGGCAAGTTTCCCTCCAGACCTTACAACACTGCCAAAAGAAAAATCAAGAGGGTGTGTTTCATGCTGAGATACAGGGAAACAGGGCCTCAACATGCTGGCAAAACCAGGCTGTACAGTCAGCTGGAGAATAAACAGATTCGTTAGTTTAAATTTTCCAGCCAGTCCTGCAGGCAGGTCCCACCAATAGCTACCATCCACCCATCCGCAGCCTTTTCCCTGGCAGTGTGCCAGGAAAACACCGTAGGCAGCGGCAGGACAGGAATGTTACATAGAACATAGAACACTACAGCACAAACAGGCCCTTCGGCCCACAAGTTGTACTGATCACATCTATACCTACCAAGCCATAGAACTATCCATAACTCCCAGTCCCATTAAATCCCATATACTCATCCAGAAGTCTTTTAAAAGACCCCAGCGAGTTCGCCTCTACCACCACCAACGGCAGCCGATTCCACTCACTCACCACCCTCTGAGTGAAAAACTTACCCCTGACATCTCTTCTGTACTTGCTTCCCTTGTAAGTTTGTAAGTTTGTAAGGTTGTTGTAAGTTAGGATGATTCTTGACTGTGGGTCAAAAAACCTTCATCCTCCATTTGACAATACTTCAAGACCTTAAACAAATGTGTGAAAAATAAAAAAAACATGAATTTTTTTGTAAAAGTATGCCTTTCTTAGATAGCTCTCAGTAGATTGCTGATACAGTGCCGCAGAGCACCAAAGACCCAGGTTCAATTCTCAGTTTGGGTGACTGCCTGTGTTGAGCCTACACATTCTCCCTGTGCCTGCATGGGTTTCCTCTGGGTGTTCTGGTTTCCTCCCACAGTCCAAAAAAACGTGCTGGTTAGGTCCATCAGCCATGCTAAACTCTCTCTCAGTGTATCCAAACAAGCGCAGGAGTGTGACAACTAGGGATTTTCACAGTAACTTCATTGCAGTGTTAATGTAAGCCTACTTGTGGTATTAATAAGTAAACTTAAAAAAAGAGATTAAACTTTAATCCTGGATGAACTCCAGGATAATCCTGGAGGATAAGTAAGGTTAGCTGTTGTGTAATGTAGCTTTAAGTAAGTTTCCTTTATTACAGATTGTGTTACACTATTAATGTAGTGTAATATAGCATTAAGTGAGTTTCCTTTATTACAGACCACTATTATTGTCATATAATGTAGCTTTAACTGAGGTGATCAGATCATAGAATCCCAGATCATAGATTCATACAATCCTTTCTGTACAGAAGGAGGCCATTCAGCCCATCAAGCCTGCACTGACCACAATCCCCCCAGGCCCTATTCCTGTAACCCCACATATCTACCCTGCTAATCCTCCCAGACACGAAGGGACAATTTATCATGACCAGTCCACCTAACTCACGCATCTTTGGAGTGTGGAAAAATCCGGAACACCCGGAAGAAACCCATGCAGACAAAGGGAGAACCTGCAAACTCCACACAGGCAAGTTGGGAATCGAACCAGGTTCCCCAGCACTGTAAGGCAGCAGTGCTAACTACTGTGCCACCCATGCTGGTGTTGTTCATTTTTGATGATGAACAATTTATTACTCCAGGAAGCTAGGCGATGCTTAGACAACCACCCCTACAACCCCCTCCCCCAACTCCCTCATTGAACATGTGGACAGATACTACAACTCTACAGATTTAAATGTCTCATCCGTTCAAATCCTTTCAAGGTCTCACTCATTCCCTCAGTCCGATAACCATCAAAAATCATTTAGAACTGAACTTATATTTATCAAGCTCATCAGAGACACTGCAAAGGGTTTTAGAATTGTGTGCAAAAAAAAGGTGTTTGATACACAGCCACTGTAAGGTGCTATGAGGGTCGAAACCAAACACTTGATCAAAGAGGTAGGTTTTTAAGGAGTAGCTTAAAGGAGGAAAGTGAGGGAAAGAAACAGAGAGGTGTAGGGAGGGAATTCCAGTGCATGGGGCCAAGACTATCAGAAGGCACAGCCTCCAATGAGGGAGCAATTAAAATTGGATGTGCTCAAGAGGTCAGAATTGGAAGAGTGCAGATAACTTCAAGGAGACGGAGGAGATTTGGTAGAAAGGGACAGATGAGGCCATGGAGGGATTTGAACAGAAAGATGAGAATGTTAAAATCGAGACTTTGTTTGACCAGAATCCAATGGAGGACAGTGTGAAAGGTGAACAGCACTTGGTCTGAGTTAAGATGTGGGCGGCAGAATGTTGGGCAACAAATGATGTAAGATTTAAGGAGGGAAGAATCTAAGAGAGCAGGCAGCAATACATCGCAATAGTCAATCCTGGAGTTCACAAAGGCAACTCCATGTAGTTTAAAGAGCAGATGAGGTGAGGCGGGGCGAGAGCGCTGTCCAATGAGACTAAATAATTTGAGGCTGTGCTCTCTGGAGCTTAGCATACTGAAATCTCACTGAAACATTTAAGATGCTGAATGAGTGTGTCCCTGTCGAAATCAAGAGATTGTTCCCCTGAAGGAGAAGGGGGAGAGGGGGGATTGTGAACACAAGCATATTCTCACAATAACTGCTCAATCATTTAGGACTGAGATGAGGATTAATTACTTCACTCCGACATTTGTGGAAATGTCTACCTTATAAGGGTTGTGGATGCTCCTTTGTTGAGCATATTCAACGCTGAGATGGCAAAAATCTTGATCTTTAATGGAATGGGGATATTGTTGGCTCGGCCAATATTTATTGCCCAATCTTAACTTCCCTTGAGATGGTAGCAGTGAGCTACCATCCAGCCCTTTTGAAAGGTGCTTCCAAGATTTTGACCCAACAATAGTGAAGGAACAGCAATATATTTCCAAGTCAGGATGATGAGTGCCTAGGAGGGGAATTTCCAGGTGGTGGTGTTCCCAGGTATTTGCTACCCTTGTCTTTCTGGTTGGTAGCATTTGCGGGCTTGGATGGTGCTGTCAATGGAACCTTGGTGAGTTGCTTCTCTCAGGGAACCAGAGGATATTGGGAGCAGGCAGACAAGTGGCATTGAGGCTGAAGATCAGCCACATTGAATGATGGTGCAGGTTTCTCGAGTTGTTTGGTCTATTCCTGCTCCTATTTCTTATGTTCTTACCTATTCATTATGGCAGTAAATTCCATGTTATAACCATTCTTTATGCGACGAGATTTATCTTGAATTCACTATTGGATTTATTACTGATTTTCTCACTGTCCTCACAGATTTTCACATCTCAACATCCTTCCTATCAAACTCACACATCTCTTTCATATTCCATTGATTGATTTGAAGTTGTCAAATTGAATACCTTTCACTCTGCCAGTTATAAAGTGCTCGTGGCACATGTTAACACCTGTCCCCTTACAGTTTTCAGACATTACATTGGATCACACTGAGATCTAATTCCATTTTTAGGAGCAGCTGAAATTACCCTTGGATTCCATGGAGAATAAAAAGAAAAATCAAAGTGAACTCAAACAGCAGCAGGAGAGGGAGATTTCAGAACTGGAGGTGAGTATGATTTCAGCTCTCTTTCAACACTGCAACCCTTTAACAACCCGCTGTTTAAACAATCTCTCTCACTTGTCATAGCAACTCACTGGATCCCTGGAGCAAGACATCTCCACACAATTTGCCAAAATCCATCAATATCTTGAAGGCGAAGAGAAACATTTAATCGAAGAGCTGACGAAACAAAAGGAAGATGATCTGCGAGCAATGGAGAAGAATCTGAGGAAAATAGAAGAGGAACTGACTTCACTTGAGGGCAAGATATTGAACCTTTCTGTGGACATCGAGCAGCAAGACAGTGTCTCCTTTCTCAAGGTGACCCTTTATAACCCAATCCCCAAACTGTTGGTGTGATTGTAAATAGCATTTTATAATAGGGTCAAACCCTATTGCTTCTATGATGCTCCGCTTGTTAATGTAGTTATAACTATCATTTCCCTCAAGTAGCCAGACAAAATGACAGAGTGGTTTAAAATGATTGAAGACTCGAGCTACAAGGACCCTTATTAAACCATTAAAGCCAGTCTGAGTATTGAGAACAGAGTTCAGAAATACACAGGTAGTTATAGATTCAAATTTGATTACAAGTAATTAGCATATATCAATCAAAGTATAGGAGTTATCTCAATCCATCCACAGTTATCATTCATAAGATACAGTTATTAAAACCAATCCCAATCAGCATACACTTGCTTAATTATAATATCCAATCAGTGTGAGGTTATTGTTCCAACTATCTTTGGACACCCCAGCTGTGCCTGAATGTTATAACAAAAATCAATCCTCCCATTTCCAAATGCCATGGTTTAATGGCCTCTGATCGGTATCGGTTGGACTAAAACCTGGTGTTGTCAGACTTTTTACTGTGTTAATGGCCTCTGCCAGACTAAGACATTGTCCTCGCTTTCTGCTTATCCGAAAGATCTGTATACTCAGACAGTTGTCCTTTGTATAGCAGCTTACTTTCCTGATGTACATGTCTCTGCTGTTAAACTATGTGCTTGCTTTTTCATGGTTCAACACTTTCACTGGACATAGTTATTAATATGGCTACTGTTTGCTGCCATAGCTTCTAGTATGGCTATCATTCCCCCGCCCCGCAAACCCCATCACATTTGTAAATGCGAGGTTATCCATTTTTGGTAGCAAAATGGACTATTATTTAAATGATGAAAAATTGCAGCATGCTGCTGTGCAGAGGGACCTGGGTGTACTTGTGCAGGAATCTGAAGGAGTTGATTTACAGCTGCAGCAGATAATTAAGAAGGCAAATGGAATTTTTCCTTCATTGCGAGAGGAATGGAGTTTAAAAACAAGATTATGTTGCAGTTGTATAAGGTGGTAGTGAGGGCACACCTGGAGTACTGTGTACAGTTTTGGTCTCCTTACTTGAGAAAGGATATACTGGCACTGAAGGAGCTGCAGAAGAGAGGTTGATTCCAGAGTTGAGAGGGTTGGCTTATGAGGAGAGATTAAGTAGACTGGGCCTATACTCATTGGAATTCAGAAGAATGAGGGGAGATCTTATAGAAACATGTAAGATTATGAAGGGAATAGATAGGATAGAAGCAGGGAAGTTGTTTCCACTGGCAGGTGAAACTAAGGGGCATGGCCTCAAAATAAGGGGAAGCAGATTTAAGACTGAGTTGAGGAGGAACTTCGTCACACAAAGGGTTGTGAATCTGTGGAATTCCCTGCCCAGTGAAGCAGTTGAGGCTACCTAATTGAATGTTTTTAAGGCAATGATAGATAAATTTTTGAACAGTAAAGGAATGAATGGTGATGGTGAGCGGATGAGTGAGTGGAGCTGAGTCCACAAAAAAATCAGCCATGATCTTATTGAATAGCGGAACAGGCTTGAGGCCAGATGGCCTACTCCTGCTCTTAGTTCTTATGTTCTTATGTTCTTCCAATAGTATGTAATGTGCAGTATAACTGAGGACTGTCAATCAGGATTGAACTCAGAGTGTTGAGGAAACTGTCCCACACTGTCACCACCTCACACTGGCTTGATGAGCTTTGATGAATTCTATGTAGGATATATTTCTGCTTGTAGAGAAATCCAAACTGGGAAACAGAATTCATCAAACAGATAGGAAAACTCTGCTTACCCAGATAGGAATGGACTAATATGGAGTACTGTATTAACACCAGCATTAAACAGATGGGCCAAATGGCCTGTTTTCCTTTCACTGACTTTCTGTATTTCGATAGAATTGCCTCATAACTTCTGAGCTTTGGATCATTGTCAGTGGATGTTCGATTGGATAATTAAGAAAATGAAAGAGGATGTGTTGGAACTTTTGAATAGCATCAAGATAGATAAGTCGCCAGGACCAGATAGGATGTACCCCAGGTTACTGTGGGAGGCGAGGAAAGAGATTGGAGAGCCTCTGGCGATGATCTTTGCATCGTCGATGGAGACGGGAGAGGTACCAGAGGATTGGAGGATTGCAGATGTGGTTCCTATATTCAAGAAAGGGAAGAGGGACAGCCCAGGAAATTACCGACCGATGAATCTAACCTCAGTGGTTGGTAAGTTGATGGAGAAGAGCCTGAGAGACAGGATTTATGAACATTTAGAGAAGCTTAGTATGCTCAAAAGTAGTCAGCACAACTTTGTCAAAGGCAAATCGTGCCTTATGAGCCTGGTTGAGTTCTTTGAAAATGTGACTAAACACATTGATGAAGGAAGAGCGGTGGATGTGGTTTATATGGACTTCAGCAAGGTGTTCGATAAGGTCCACCATGCAAGACTTCTTGAGAAAATGAGAGGGCATGGGATCCAAGGGGCTGTTGCCTTGTAGATCCAGAACTGGCTTGCCCACAGAAGGCAGAGAGTGGTTGTAGGTGGATCTTTTTCTGCATGGAGGTCGGTCACCAGTAGAGTGCCCCAGGGATCTGTTCTAGGACCCTTGCTGTTTGTGATTTTCGTAAATGACCTGGATGAGGAAGTGGAGGGATGGGTTGGTAAGTTTGCCAATGACACAAAGGTTGGTGGTGTTGCGGATAGTTTGGAGGGATGTCAGAAGTTGCAGCATGACATAGATAGGATGCAAGACTGGGCGGAGAAGTGGCAGATGGACTTCAACCCGGATAAATGTGTAGTGGTACATTTTGGCAGGTCAAATGGGATGAAGGAGAATAATATCAAGGGTAAGATTCTTAGCAGTGTAGAGTATCAGAAGGACCTTGGGGTTTGGGTCCATAGGACACTTAAATTGGCCTCTCAGGTGGAGGATGTGGTTAAGAATGCATATGGTGTACTGGCCTTCGTTAATCGAGGGATTGAGTTTATGAGTAGGGAGGCAATGCTGCAGCTTTATAAGACCCTAGTCAGACCCCATTTGGAGTACTGTGCTCAATTCTGGTCGTATCATTACAGGAGGGATGTGGAAGCTATTGAAAGGGTGCAGAGAGATTTACAAAGATGTTGCCTGGATTGGGTGGCATGCCTTATGAGGATAGGATGAGAGAGCTCGTCTTTTCTCCTGGAGAGATGAAGGATGAGAGGTGACCTGATAAAGGTGTATCAGATGTTGAGAGGTATTGATCAGGTGGGTTCTCAGAGGCTTTTTCCCAGGGCTGAAATGGTTGCTACGAGAGGACACAGGTTTAAGGTTCTGGGGAGTAGGTACAGAGGAGATGTCAGGGGTAAGTTTTTCACTCAGAGGGTGGTGGGTGAGTGGAATCGGCTGCCATCGGTTGTGGTGGAGGAAGATTCGATAGAGTCTTTTAAGAGACTTCTGGCTGAGTGCTTGGGACTTAATAGGATTGAGAGTTATAGGTAAGCCTAGTAGGTAGGGATATGATTGGCACAGCTTGTGATCCGAAGGGCCTGTTTGTGTTGTAGTTTTTCTATGTTCTAATTATCTTGCAGTAGGAACCATCCAAAAAACACGATTAAAACCGCAAACATCAGAAGGTTTCAACTGTGTAACCAGAATAGTTGTTCAGGGAAAGTTAGAGTTTTCTATGACATTTCTTCCAAACCTATTCTGAACAGTCCCTCAGAAAGCTCAGATAAACACAAAACATTAGCACTCTTTCTCTCACACGTCTGCTCCCAGGCCTGCTGGGTTTTTCCATTGTTTTCAATTTTTAATTCAGGTTTCCAAATGCACTATTTGGCCTTTATCTTGGTGACAGAATAAACTGTCCTATCAGCTCTGTCACCCCACTAATGCTTCTGCTGATTTGAACTCAAAGGTTAACAGGAATGGAGAGGACTGTTAGTTGGGTGAGCAAGTCTATATGTACCAAAGTCAAAATGCAGCCTGCAGTATGATAGAAATGTTGAGAAGTCAGGAGGCCAAAGAGGATTGAGACAGCAAGTCAAAGTTTTGTAGCCTGCAAGTATGGATAGTGACAATAGAGGCTCCCATTTCTTTCCATCATTTAGCTGACCAGCAGTCTTTCCTGCTCTGGCTGCCAGCTATTGGCGTGTTGGGAAGCATTTGTAGATTGACACTCTCAACCTATTTTGCTGCGTTATGAACATACCTTCCTTGGCCATCAGATCCTGGGGTGGGACTGGAACCTGGAGCTTCTGGCTCAAAAGAAGTGGTGCTACCCACTGCGCCAGAAGACCTCCCCATGCAAAGGCCTATTGGACATGTAGTCAAAGGGTAAGGCCAAACAAGGGTGAGTGTTCCAGTGCCTAAGCTTTTTATCCAACAAGTGTTGGGAGATTAGTCCTTGCTGCCCTTCCATAGACATCTCACCCCAAATGCTGTTTCTATACACAACTTAGATCACTTGGTCTAAGCCTCACACACATGTCTCAACAAATCAGTTACAGAGAAAACACAATGAGAGTAAATTTCATGTCCCACCTGCCAAGGGGAACTTCATGGGCTGGACAGAAAATTTGACAGACCATTTAAAGATCTGTTGACATCAAACAGGAATTTCCAGTTTTGGGTTGGGTGGGAGTGCAAAATCCCATCCAATGTTTTAAAAAGATGGCCAGTTACCTACGTAGAGTGGACCTCCTGACTCCCTATCTGCTCTGCTATCTCCTTAATGCCTTCTTCTCCAAATTGTGACCATAGTTAGGATTTTACAATTCGTGATTATGAGGCGAGTCCTCATAGTAGCTTTCCCATCATTCCTCTGTGTTGGCTAACTTTCCCATCATGCCTAAAAGACTCCCATAGTTGACTTTAAAGCTGTTAATATCCAAACCATATTTGTGTATTTCTAAAGCTGTAAATGTACATCTTAATATGAGTCTGAAGATCAAATGATTTCATTCTCCTGAGTCTGGTAGCGTTAGCTGAGCATGCATTTAGGTGATGCAATGAGGGTGGGAGGGGATCACTGATAGTCTGGTGGTGAATTGATGAACTCGATGGCTTCACATACCCAGAAATAGTTTGTGACCCAACATCTGAATATCTGACAGGTTATTGACATTTCCTCATTGAGCAGACACTGAAATCATGTTCCCAAACCACGGTTCCAAGGTCAGAGTTGTACAGACCAGCGAGATGCCCTGAGTTATTGGGAACAAAGTGAATAAAAATGAAAGGATCTGATCAATGAACCTTCAAAGTCTTCAACAACAGAGCAAACTCTGTCCGAGCATTCGGGGTTGGACATGGAAGGGAAGAGGGTGATATCTGATGAGGTATCAAATCAGTGGAACACATCACTGAAAACTCCACCCAGATCCTTTCACATTTAACTAAAATCATTGACTCTACATCATTGAAAATTATAATCTAAACAGCAGCATGTATATTTATTAAAATGTTTCTGATTCTCTGTCCCACAGGAACTGAAAAGACTGAAAGAAAGGTGAGTATCTAATCCAAACACACAGGGTTTTACACAATGATCACAACCTGTGAGTGATTAAATCAATCCCATTCACACAGCTACCTGGATAAAGGGAAGGATGTGGAAGATTCAGAGGAGAGTGATGATGATGAAGATGAATATGGATTTGAAGATTCAGATTCAGATAGAAGTGATGTCTTTAAACTGAATGAAGAGATAGTGATGTTTCCAAAACAGAAATATGCAGGATTCCAAGGCCTGTTTCTCTACCCAGTGTGGAAGGCAATGAAACGGATCATCTTTCCAGGTAAGAAACTCCTCAGCTTGGTGTCCACTGTCTGTACAGCTTTCTGCCCTCATCCCCCTCTCCTGAAGGTGCTGCCTGTTACTGGGTACAGATCACTAGGGCAGCAGCATCAGGGTCCCCTCTCCAGGGACTGTTCTTTATGTGAAATCTGAGATTGAGTGATCCAAGCATTGAGAGGATTAGAACATCCTCTTACTTGACACCCAGTCACTCAGACGCAAATTTTCACCACTTCAGAACCTCCCGGCCTTGGTGAAAAGGTTGAATGAGACCAGAAATCCCAGACCTCTTCCCCCGAACACAGTCCCTCCATTTTCCTGGGAGCTCAGGTAGGGGTGTATTACCAAGGCAGCTGATCCGATAAATGATCAGTTGCCTCCACAGAAGTTGGATTGTGGTAGGCCGGAAGTATGAAACCTGGAGTGCGCAGATTAGACCAGTTAAGAGCTGGTGGTGGCACAGTGATCAGTACTGTTGCTTCACAGCGCCAGGGACCCAGGTTCAATTCCAGTCTTGGGTGATTGTCGGTGTGGAGTTTGCATTCTCCTCATGTCTGTGTAGGTTTCCTCCGGGTGCTCTGGTTTCCTCTCACAGTCCAACGGCATGCAGGTTAGGTGTACTGGCCATGTTAAATTGCCCCTTAGTGTCCCAAGATGTTTCAGTTAGGAGGATTAGCAATAGGAAATGTGTGGAGTTACAGGGATAGAGCCTCGATGGGATGCTCTGACGGAGAGTCGGTGCAGAATGGATGGACTGAATGGCCTCCTTCTGCACTGTAGGGATTCTATGATTCAGCTAGTAGCCAGTATAGAGATATAAGAGACCTTCAGCAATGTTAAAAGTTTGCATGATTATGTATAAAAAGTGCATCAGCTCATTGGAGTTGTCAATGAAATATCCAAATGATACGAGGTGAGTTGGGATGAAGGAGTAAAGGTAAAGAATGGTAGGTGGGGGGCAGTCTGTAAAAGGTCAAGTGCACGATGGGGCAGGAGACAGCAGAGACTTGCATTGATGGAGAATGGGGTGTTCATGGAGTTCGATGGGAACATGCAGTTTTCTTGTTTCAATTTTTTTCATTTATATAAATACAATGCTGGAACACAGAGACAAGCTAACATCAAGATTGCCTCCATAATATGGTCATGGCTAATCTCTGCCTCCTCTCCACAGCCTTGTCCACCAAGGGAGGGGGATGGGAGGAAGGTGAAGATGAGCCTGAAACAAGATCAGCCATGATTGTATTGAATGGCAGAGCAAACTTGAGGGGCTGAATTGCCTATTCCTGCTCCTAGTTCTTTTATTTTCCAGTCTCAATCCTAGGGGAGGAGACGAGGGAGCGTAGCTGGAGTCTGGGAATATATCTAACTGTACACCGTACCCAGTCTGTAATATCTGTTCATTGTACACACTGGAGTCTGGGAATATATCTAACTGTACACCGTACCCAGTCTGTAATATCTGTTCACTATTTCCTATGATAGAGACTATTTCCTATGATAGAGACACGTAGGACAAGGGGACATGGACTTAAGGTGAGGGGGGAGAGGTACAACACAGATATTAGAGGGAGGTTTTTCACACAGAGGGTAGTGGGGGTATGGAATACTCTGCCAAGTAAGGTGGTGGAGGCAAGGACGCTAGAGTCATTTAAGAGTAACTTAGACAGGCACATGACTGGGTTGGAGGTGGGTGGATATAGGAGATTGTTTTAAATAAGGGTCATTAGCATTGGGGCGTCCCTGGTAATGTAATTGGATATGGTATGATAATAACGTTTTTTCTCTTTTCATTCACAGGTTTTAAGTCGGTCCGCCTTGTTGTCCAACGAGGGGCATACACGCGATGGGTCGTACTGGGGCTGCTCTTGGTTGTTCGAGATTGGCCTAGTGCTTCATGTCGTTAGTGTGTGCCTAAACTGGACCAGATACTGGGCAAGACGACAGCTCAGTGACTATCGCTGATTGCTGTGCAGACACATGGATTTGGGCCGGTGTCTGTGGGAGTTTGCGCATTCTCCCCGTGCTTGCGTGGGTTTTCTCCGGGTGCTCCGGTTTCCTCCCACACCCCAAAGATGTGCTATTAGGCTGACTGGCAGGAATAAATTGTCCCTAAATCAGATTCCCTTAATGTGGATGGCCATAAAACATTAGACAGGGGTCATGGGTAGAGAGGGGGACTGGTGGTGTTGAAATGGCAGCGCGGGCTCGTTGGGCCGAAGGGCCTGTTTCCCGGGCTGATTTTGTTCTTTGTTCTTTGTACACCGTACCCAGTCTGTAATATCTGTTCACTGGACACACTGGAGTCTGGGAATATATCTAACCATACACCGTACCCAGTCTGTAATATCTGTTCACTGTACACACTGGGGTCTGGAAATAGTTAATGATATTGAATTTATGGGCGGTTTGCTGAATACAGTTATAAACTGTGTCCATGTATGTCCTTCTATGAAAAATGTTGAACCTGTTCTCTCATTCCTTTCCTCCAGCTCCTGACTCACTGACACTGGACCCAAGTACAGTGCATCGTGACTTTGTCCTGTCTGATGGCCAGACCTGTGTGAAATTCAAGAATTTACCACTTCGTGTTAAATCGGAGAGGTTTGATGAGTGTCGTTGTGTCCTGGTGTCCCAGGGATTCACATCAGGGAAACATTACTGGGAGGTGGAGGTCAGTGGCACCCACACAGTGGGTGTGGCCAGAGAGTCAGCCAATAGGAAAGGAAAGCTCACACTGAATCCGAATGAAGGGTATTGGAGTGTGGGGTGGAGAGATCATAAATATGGAGCAAATGAACAATATTTTGTCCCACTGACTACGAATGTGCGACTCAGAACAATCGGAGTTTTCTTGGACTATGAGGGGGGACAGGTGATCTTTTACAATGCCAATGATATGTCCGTTCTCTACATTTTTACCGACACATTCACTGAGAAACTCTTCCCTTTCCTCTATCCTCAATCTCCCGGTATGGGTGACGGGGCTCTTAAACTCCGTCACTTTGAACCATAGAAACATATAAGATGATTAGAGGTTTAGACAGGGTGGATAGTGATAGCCTTTTTCCTCGGATGGAGAAAGCTAGCACGAGGGGGCATGGCTTTAAATTAAGGGGGGGTAGTTATAGGACTGATGTCAGGGGTAGGTTCTTTACCCAGAGGGTGGTGAGGGACTGGAATGCCCTGCCAGCTGCAGTTGTAAATGTGCCTAGTTTGGGGGCGTTTAAGAGATCTGTGGATAGGTTTATGGACGAAATGGGATTGGTTTAGATTAGTGGGTTAGTGTTGTTTTTTTTTAAAAAGCTGGTCGGCGCAACATCGTGGGCCGAAGGGCCTGTTCTGCGCTGTAATGTTCTATGTTCTATGTTCTAAAGCGTCCTAAAGTGTTGTGTGAGATTGCAATGAATTCAGATTGATATTCAGCCCTCATCGAGGATATCACAGGTCATCTAATGTTTAAAATTGATATATGCGAGGTACAGAGAGATTATACTTGTATGGGAAAGGGGAGGAAGCTGCTGGGAGTGCCCCAATCTTAGCGTTGTGTTGGGGAGGGGTGTGATGCTTGTGGTGTCCTGGTGTCTTTTGGAATGGATGGAGTACCTTAAATATAACTTTGAGATCAGGGAACCCTATAAATGGCTCAGATTGGCAGCGTTGCCAGTATGTTTAGGTCCCAATCCTCCAACTGGCTACGTGATCCTCACCAGATCTCTGAAATTGCACAGAGTGCTATTTAATCTAGTGATAAAAGGTACCTGTTTAATCCGGTGAAAAAAGGCGCCTGTGAAGCCAGTGTGTTTCACACTGCTTTTCTCTCCTGATCCAACAGTCTGTGCAATTTTGGGGAAATTCTACCCCATGATTTCTACATTGTTCTATATTGTCACTACAGTTTGATGGCTTACCAATGTTTGATAACATTGCTGTTTCTTATCTGGTAGTCAGTGCCCTCTCTGCCACCCTAATTATAGAACCTGCCAGAACTCTGGTCTTGTCTGGTTCAGATGAAGACTGCCCCAGTGGTACAGCTCTCAGTTTTCCCAGCACCCTGGTCAATTTGCTTGTCCACCTTGCAGCCTATGCTTTCTTTCATGCAATCTGCAAAAATCTGGAACCTGTTGGATAATTGGAAAGGCTGAGACTTCTCCACTTGTACTTCTTAGTGCCCAGACCTGCCTCACTAGCGGCTGCACCCTTCCCTCCCTCACTATAAACTGGGTTAGACACTTGGCACAAGGTGTACTTTTCCCCCTCCATGATGTATTGCATTTCCTCATAGCTTGGTCTCCAGCTCAGTGAATCTGAGCCAAGGTTCCTCCAACTGCCACGCTACTGACGTGTTTGAGTTGAACCTCAGAGGTATCCATGAGTTCCCACATTCTGCAGCTGCAACATGGCACCTGCCCAAACAACTTTGTAGAATTGGTTGATCAATTGCTTTACTGTTATAAATTTTAACTAATGTATCTTGTCCTAATTGTGTTTATATTCTTCTTGTTTCAATAAAAGCATCAAATTCCAACTGGAGTGACTCACTAACAGCTCAAACTCAGTTGCAGTCCCAGATTCAGGAAAGGGAGATTCTCCCCCAAGATTTGAGCTATGGAACTAAGTGACCCCAAATGGCACAAAACTGGCAATGCCAGTCCTGTGAGTGACTTGTCTCAGTCACTGGCAGTCTTGGTCTTTGAAGCAGACTCTGACACCCAGAATCCCTGGGGTGGCGCCAGGCTCTGGCACATTAGAGTTGGGAAGAGGGGGAGCTGGAATTCATCCTCAAATCAGTCACAGGCCAGTGAGAGGGGCAACAGAAATGCAAATTCTTCCTTGCAGCTACCCGCTTCACTGACAATGAAAGTAACATCGCAGGAAACTCAGAAGCTGCTACCTTAGTGTCACCACCTCCCATACTTTTATATTGAATTTTTCAATTGGTATCCATTCATCAGCCGTGGTCTTATTCAGTGGCTGAACAGCCTCGAAGGGCTGAATGGCCCATTCCTGCTGCTACATTCACATCTTCCCATTTTCTTGGTTTCCCTTATCACTTACTTCCATGTCATAGCCTCCCTGTCCCAGGATTCACCGTCCTCCAGCCCTGTACCCTGATTGTTCACTCTTGCAGGGGAACATTTGGTTGGGGGGGGTGGCTACAGTACCAGCACTGACTCCCATGAGCTCAACGAACCCTCACTGTGCCTGTATCCTGCACATTTACACAGGTAGACGTGTCACCTGCCCTGGCACTGCTAGTTAGCTGTGGCTGCCACTTTCTCCTGAGGGAGGGTGAGGGAAGTGTGATCCGTGAGTTTGAGGCACAACGTGTTTGAGGGATGGGCCTCCTGCAGTTGAACAGCTGGCAGCATGGGCCAATCGTGAGGCAGCATATCAGATGCACACATTGTAGAGAAATGGAGCACAGCACAGGAAAATCAATCTCTGACCAGGAAATAAGATATGACAAAACAAAACTGATAAACTAGTAATACAGAGTCACATAGGACAACACAATCCTACAGCACAGAAAGAGGCTATTCAGCTCATCAACCCTGCACTGACAGCAATCCCACTCAGGCCCTCTCCCCATAACCCTAAGTATTTATCTTGCTGGACTCCCTGACACTCAGGGGCAATTTAGCCTGGCCAATCAGCCTAACCCACATATCTTTGGACATGGAATTAACAGTTAAGTGCAGAGGTCTGATGGAAGGTCACTGGTCTGAAATATTCACTCTATCCCACTTGTCACGCATACTGTAGCAATTTCTAATGTCCAGCCTCTGCTGTGTTTTGCTTTTACAATGCAGATATAAATATAATCGAGAGATAAGCACCAGAACGATAGGGAGTGGAATAGCTTGATCTTGGGTTTGGACATAGCTTGGCACAACATAGAGGGCCAACGGGCCTGTACTGCGCTGTACTGTTCTAAGCAATGCTGGATTTAAACTTGAGTTTGCTTGTGAGGAACTGGTGATGCAGAGGTATCGTCACTGGATAAGTAATCCAGAGACTCAGGGTAATGCTCTGGGTACCAAGATTCGAATGTCACCACGGCAAATGGTGGAATTTGAATTCAATAAAAATTGCTATTAAAAATCTAATGATGTCGATTCTAGTAAAAATCTATCTGGTTCACAAATGTCCTTTCTGGAAGGAAATCTGCTGTCCTTACCTGGTCTGGCCTATATGTAATTGCAGGCTCATGGCAAGGTGGCCTAGCAAGCCAATCAGTTCAAGGGCAATTAGGGATGTGTCAGTGACTCCCACAACCCACACAATAAGAAAATACAGTAGTTATTTGCGACAGAGGAAGTGGAAGACAGGAGGTTGGAAGGAAAGGGATGGATTTGCAAGAGTTACGATCCACATGAAAGCAACACAACTACATCAAGAAGATCTTGGTGATAGTGGTAGAAGTGATGATTGCTGACGTGGCACAATAAATAAATGGTCAAGGGCCCCCATCGCAAATCGTTTACAATTTTAAAGTTTTGTTATCTTGCTCCCCGATTTCAACATTCCCCCCACCCCAAGACATCTCCCACCCACACACCCACCACCACCACCTACTGGGCGACTGGGGAGTCAAAAACTCACGCCAATTGAGGAAGTTCTGACAGCATCACCATGTCTGCATGAAGAGGTCACTGCGTCCAGTTTGAAACAGCGCAGGAAATCCAGATGGTTTGCACTTGCAGTCATTGCCAGCCACTCGAGGGCGACCCTTTCTGAACATTTCGTCGAGGTGTTTGGGGACAGGTGAATGAGAGCAATTCAGACAGAATGATAGAATCTCTCCAGTGCAGAAGGAGATCATTCGGCCTATCGAGCCTAAACCGACAACAATCGCACCCAGGCCTATCTTCTTAACACTCGCATATTTATCCTGTTAGTCTCCCTGACACTGAGGAGCAATTTAGAATGGCCAATTAACCTAACTTGCGCATCATTGGACTGGGGGAGGAAACCGGAACACCTGGAGGAAACCCAGGCAGACACGGGGATAATGTGCAGACTCCACACACAGTGTTACTAATGCTGAATTGAAGCCATGTCCCTGGCGCTGTGAGGCAACCACTGTGCCACCATGCCGACAGCAGGATATGTGATCATGAGGAGAACACCCTCGTACCCCAGGGTCAGGAATCACTCTGTCTCCTCCCTGGACAGCAACTGTCCATGATCATTCTCTTCACACCTCCCCCAGACATATCTCTTTCCATCTTGTCTCATTACCATCTTTTTCCTCTCGTACCATCATCCCTTTTGTCATTTAATCATTCCCACATTCGACCCTACCAGTCACCTTCTGCTATGCCTTCTTCCCTCTCCCCCCATTGACAGTGAACACCCAGTAATGTGATGACTCCTCTTCTGCTCTAATTCAAATGAAATAGATTTCGTTCTGTCCCCCTCAAATGCACGAGCCCTTTTAACGGCTTTCTTTAATCAAACGGTCAACTTTTGGGCAGCATGGTAGCAGGGTGGCACAGTAGCACAGTGGTTAGCACTGCTGCTTCACAGCTCCCGGGTCGTGGGTTCGATTCCCGGCTCGGGTCACTGTCTGTGTGGAGTTTGCACATTCTCCTCGTGTCTGCATGGGTACTCCAGTTTTCTCCCACAGTCCAAAGATGTGGGGGTTAGGTTGATTGGCCATGCTAAGAAATTGCCCCTTAGTATCCAGGGATGCGTAGGTTAGAGGGATTAGTGGGGATATGGGGGTAGGGCCTGGGTGGGATTGTGTTCAATGCAGACTCAATGGACCGAAGGACCTCTTTCGGCACTGTAGGTTTCTATGACTTTGCTCCTTCCCTCGCTTCCTGACTAGCTTGCCGTTGGGAATTTTAGTTTCCCGTTCCTCCCTGTGTGTATCCAACTCTTTCTTGTTGTCACTAAATTCCAGGTAGCTGCAGCTCAACAACCCTATTTAACAACGCTGAGTGCATTTACCCACATGTGCTCAGACTCTGGAGGAGACCTTGTGGTGTAGCGCTAGTGTCCCTCGCTCGGGAACAGAAACTTCAGATTCAAATCCAACACCAGGACCCACTGGCCGTGGATATGCAACAGGCTGACAAACAGCTGGGGAATCGTTCCACCACTTTCCCCAAAGGGTTAATGAGAACAGCGTGATGTGAAGATAAGGGATTCGATGGATATGGGGATAAGGTGAGAAAGTGGAGTTGAGGATTAATGTATCAATTCAGTCCTGATCTCATTGAATGGCAGAGCAGATTTGATGGACCAAATGGCCTACTTCTGCTCCTGCATTTTATGATCTTATATGTTTAAGAAGAACCTTGAAACCCATGCATTTCACCACCCCATTTCTCTATCTCCATCTTCCCCGCTCCCACTATCCCCTCTCATTTTGGATGTATTCTTCACTCTCGCGCTGTCTGTCTCTCTCTGTCCTCCATGTCCCTTTGTTCTTCTCTCCAATGCTTCTTCCTGTTTCACTACCCCCAAAACCTCCAAAGTGCCAAATTAGTTTAAACTCTCTAATTAGAAGCTGGGAGGGTGAGGAGTGGGGGGTTGCACTAGTAAAAAGTCTGACAACACCAGGTTTTAGTCCAACCGATTTATTTGATAGTAAACTCACAAGCTTTCGAGGGGACTCTGATTAGAATGCGCATCTTTACACCTAACCTGCTGTTCGAGTCCTAAAGTGGCTGACACTTTAGGACTCGAACAGCAGGTTAGGTGTAAAGATTCGCATTCTAATCAATAATCTCTAAACTGTCTGTGCTTTATATGCTCTGTCTGAGGCCAGAACTCTCCATTCACCTGACGAAGAGGGAGTCCCCTCGAAAGCTTGTGAGTTTACTATCAAATAAATCGGTTGGACTAAAACCTGGTGTTGTCAGACTTTTTACTGTGTTTACCCAGTCCAACACCAGCACATCCACATCAGGGTTGCATTAGAGCAGAGGAGAAGGATTGTGTTGGCACTGTTTCCAATTCTATGCCTGTCATGTCTTTGGAACAGCTTCCGGTTGACTTTATTTCTTTATATGTAGCGGCTGGGCAGTGTGGGGTGTGCCCAGTAACTGGAGGCACACTGAGGTGGGGGAGGAGGTAGACTGTGAGGGAACTTCCTTAATATATAATGGGACCCAGGAAAGGGGAATTCAAACTATATGGGGACATCTGGATATTGTATGGGACAAGCAACATAGATACTTCAGGGGAGAGGTAGGCAGACTGTGAGGGCTGCCAGGGTTATGTTATGGGACTCCACACACACACATACACACACACATGCACACGCATACACCCGAATGCATGCATACACACACACACACATACACACATGCATGTGCTCATGCGTGTGTGCACATACACACACACACACAAGAACACGCGCACACACATATACATGGTGCACACACACGTGGACGCACGCACACATGAAACGAAAGGTTTATTAAAGTTTTTGCTGGCATGTTAACAGAAGGGTAGTTACAGAGGAACTAGTAGATGTAGTATACTTGGATTTTCAAAACCTTAATAAGAAAGATAAGGTGCTGTGGGGCGGTGGGGGTGGGGGGGTGGTGATATAACAAATATAATAGTACGGATAGGGAATTGTGTACTGGACGGGAAGCATGGAGTCGGGATAAATGGGACATTTTCAAGTCCCATTTGGCAGGCTTTGATGACTGGGAGGTCACAAGGATCATTGCTGGGACCTTGACTATTTACAATCTTTACTCATAAATTAGATGAAAAGGCAGAGAGTAATCTATCTAAATCTCCTGGAAATACAAAGCTAGGTGGGAATGTAAGCTGTGAGGTGGAATAAAGAGGCTGCAAAGCGATATGGCCAGAATCTCTGGCTTTTCAAGCTGGGGGGATTCTTTGGTCTCACTTATAGTTCACTCACACGGGTTTCCCAGGAGCATGGGGTGGGACCAGTGAATCCTACTGCCAGCAAACTGCAGGCTGCCTCCCACTGCTGAGAGGTCGGAGAATTTGTCCATGGACAGACCACATGAGTGGTAAATAATATGGCATCTGGAATATAATCTGGAGAAGCCTGAGGTTATTCACTTTGGTGGTTATAATAGGAAAGCAAACTTCTTTTCCTGAAGCACATGAAGCCTGTAAATGCTGGTGTTCAGGGTGCACTTACATAATGAACACACAAAGTTAGCATGCAGTTAGGAAGGCAAATAACATGTTGGCCTTCTGGGGGATTGGGGAGCTCTGCCATTCAAACTGTGGATCACGACCCCCACTGAGGTTGCAAGATGAGATTCCAGGGTCGCAAGCACTGAGGCAGCAATGGCTGCCATGGAGCACGAAATGAGTGCTAACTCTTGCGAGGTCCCTTTAAATCCTTGTGTTTTATTTTCCATGGGCTGACAGGTGTTGATTCCTGCTGCAAAAGGAGGCTGTGCAAGGGGAGGGTTTGAAAAAATGCCTAAACGTCTCATTACCCTCCTTCCCTGCAGTGCTGTGGGTGTATCTAACCACATGGATGGTTCAAGAGGGCAGTTCACCACCACCTTCACTTATTGGAGGTAGGGTGAGGATTGTGAATGAAGGCAACAGAGTCGCAAAGCGTCAACCTCTGATGGTCTCCCACCATTGCTGTTATCAGAGAGGGCAAAACACTTCTGTTTTGGGACGTCACAGAGAGACTGAGGAACTTGAGAATTGCCTGGGTACCTGAAGCACTGTGACAAGCGAGCCAGCTCCATTCCTGCTTACCTGGCCTCAGTGACCTACAGCCTCGCTCTCTTGCTCAACAGGGTCAGGACCCATCAATCCAGGAGGAGAAGGGAGGGAGGGAGGGAGAGCTTGCTGTTCATATCAGCTTCCACAACGTGCCCTGCTATAGCAGTGGCGGGCAGAGTGACTGCGGTAGTCACAATTAAAAGGGCACAGGGTCAACCTTCCTGCCATGGGAGGGTTTCTAGATGATTCTGACCTTTGGTTGGAGAGACAAGACAGCCAGTGTCTTCACCCTGATGGGTGTTTGAGGAATCCTGCCAGATCTCTGCTCCAACACCAATCCCCCACATGGAACTGCCCGTTAAGGAGTTGGCTTAGCTCAGTTGGCTGAACGGCTGGTTAATGATGCCATCAGCGTGGGCTTAATTCCCATACCAGCTGAAATTATCCGTGAAGGCCCTGCCTTCTCAATCTTGCCCCTCGCCTGAGGTGCAGTGACCCTCTGGTTAATTGACTACCAGTCAGCTCTCCCCTTCAAAGGGGACAGCAGTTCATGGTCAACTGGGACTACGGTGATGTTTACATTTACATGTGGATGGCATCGCTGCCTCTGCGCCAGGAGTTCCAACTTCAAATCCCACTTCAGGACTTGGTGATCACAGAAGATGCGTTTACGCCGAGGCCAAAACAGACTGATTATCAATCCTTCCAATATGCCCAAGGCGGGTAATCAGAGTAGCAGAGTGTCCGGGTCAGCTATACTTGGTGTGGAGTAGTGCCCTTCAAGCAGCAGCCTCCAGTGACAGGATCGTGCCCTGTTCCAGGATAAACTAGCTGTGGAAACATTCGGGAGCATGTTTCTTATTTTTCTCCTGCTGTGCCAGGCATGGGAAGAAAAAAGGAAGTAGGGCGTATGTCCAAATCTCTCTCCAGTCCCAATCTCCCCCCATCCCGCCCAGCCCCAATCCCTCGTCCCATCCAAATCTCCCATCCTGTCTCAATCTCCACCCAGTCCTCATCTCCACCCCAGTCCCAATCTGCCCCTCCAGACCCAATCTCTTCCCCCAGTTCCAATCTCTCCCCCAGTCCCGATTGCTCCCCCAAATCTAATCCCCCCACAGTCCCAATCTCTCCCCCAGACCCAATCTCTTCCCCCAGTCCCAATCTCCCCCTAGTCCCAATCTTTCCCAAACCTCAATATCCACCCGGTCCCAATCTCTCCCCCCGTCTCAATCTCTCCCCCAGTCCTAATCTTTCCTCCAGTCCCAATTTCCCTCTGATCCAAATCTCCCCCGGTCCCAATTTCTCCCCAGTCCCAATCTTTCCCCTGATCCTAATCTCTCCCCCCGTCCCAATCTCACCCCCCCCCTTCTCTCCCCTGCCAAGACCTAATCTCCTCCACCCCACTTCCCGGTCCCAATCTCTCCCCTGATCCCGGTCTCTCCCAGTCCCAATCGCACCCCTCTCTCCCAGGACCCAATCTCATCCCAGTCCCAATCTCCACACCAGTCCTAATCTCTGCCCGGGTCCCAATCTCACCCCTGTCCCAGTCTTCCCAGTCTCAATCTTTCCTCCAGTTCCAATCTCTCCCCAATCCCAATCTCTCCCTTGTCCCAGTCTTCCCAGTCACAATCTTTCCCCCAGTTCCAATCTCTCCCCAATCCCAATCTCTCCCCAGTCCCAAATTTTCCCCTGGTTCCAATCTCTCCCCAGTCCCAATCTTTCCCCCAGTCCCAATCATCCCGGTACCAAAGGAAAACCAAGCAGTGTGCCCTAATGACTATCAGCCAGTGCCTCTGACATCCATCATTATGAAGTGCTTCAAAAGGCAAGTCATGGCATGAATCAATTCCAGCCTCCCGGATCCATTATAGTTTGCCTACTGTCGCAATAGTTCCATAGCACTCGCCATCTCCCTGAGCTTGCACTCAACCCTGGAACACCTAGATAACAAGGACACTTATGTCAGTCTCCTATTTATTGACTACAACTCAGCCTTCAACACCATTATTCCCATGAAACTCATCTCCAAACTCCGTGGCCTGGACCTCGGTGCCTTTCTCTGCAACTAGATCCTGAACTTCCGATCACAGAGACCACAATCAGTAAGGATAGGCAATAACACCTCCTCCACAATCATCCTCAACGCGGTACTCCACAAGGTTGTGTTCTCAGCCCCCATCTATATTCCTTATACAACTATGACTGTGTGGCCAAATTCCCCTCCAATTCAATTTTCAAGTTTGCTGACGACACCACCGTAGTGCGTCGGATCTCAAACAATGACGAGACAGAGTACAGGAATGAGATAGAGAATCTGGTGAACTGGTACAGCAACAATAATCTCTCCCTCAATGTCAACAAAACGAAGGAGATTGTCATCGATTTCAGGAAGCGTAGAGGAGAACATGCCTCTGTCTATATCAATGGGGACAAAGTAGAAAAGGTCACAAGCTTCAAGTTTTTAGGTGTCTAGATCACCAATAACCCCTGTCCTGGCTCCCCTCCATGCCAACACTATTGTTAAGAAAGCCCACCAACATCTTTACTTTCTCAGAAGACTGAGGAAAAAGCTACAACTCTCACCAACTTTTACAGATGTACTATAGAAAGCACTCTTTCTGGTTGTATTATAGCTTGGTATGGCTCCTGCTCTGCCCAGGACTGCATGAAACTACAAAAGGTCATGAACGTAGCCCAATCCATCACGCAAACCAACCTCTCATCCATCGACTCTGTCTACACTTCCCATTGTCTTGGCAAATCAGCCAGCAGAATTAAGGACCCCACACACCCCAGACATTCTCTCTTCCACCTTCTTCCTTTGGGAAAAAGATACAAAAGTCTGAGGTCACATTCCAACCAACTCAGGAACTGCTTCTTCCCAGCTACTGTCAGACCTTTGAAAGGATTTACTTTGCATTAAGTTGATCTTTCTCTACACCCTATCCATGACTGTAACACTACACTCTGCATTCTCTCATTTCCTTCTCTATGAGTGGTATGCTTAGTCTGTATAGTGTGCAAGAAACAATACTTTTCACTGTATGTTAATACATGTAACAATAATAAATCAAATCAAAATCAAAATCAAAATCTCTGCCCAGTCCCAATCTCTGCCTAGTCCCAATTTCTCCCCCAGTCCCAATGACCCCCAATCCTAATCTCTCCCCAGTGTAAATCTCCCCCAGTCCCAATCTGCCCCCAATCCCAATCTCCCCCCCAGTCCTAATCTGCCCCCCAGTCCCAAACTCTCCCCTGTCCCAATCTTCCCCCAGTCCCAATCTGTCCCCAATCCCATTTTCCCCCCAGTCCCAATCTGCTCCCCAGTCCCAATCTCTTCCCCTGTCCCAATCTCCCCCCAGTCACAATCTGCCCCCCAGTCCCAATCTCTCCCCAGTCCCAATCTCTTCCCCAGTCCCAATCTCCCCCCAGTCACAATCTGCCCCCCAGTCCCAATCTGCTCCCCAGTCCTAATCTGCCCCCCAGTCCCAATCTGCTCCCCAGTCCCAATCTCCCCCCCAGTCCTAATCTGCCCCCCAGTCCCAAACTCTCCCCTGTCCCAATCTTCCCCCAGTCCCAATCTGTCCCCAATCCCATTTTCCCCCCAGTCCCAATCTGCTCCCCAGTCCCAATCTCCCCCCAGTCACAATCTGCCCCCCAGTCCCAATCTGCTCCCCAGTCCCAATCTCTCCCCAGTCCCAATCTGCCCCCCAGACCTAATCTCCCCCCAGTCCCAATCTGCCCCCCAGTCCCAATCTCTCCCCAGTCCCAATCTCCCCCCAGTCCCAATCTCCCCCCAGTCCCAATCTCCCCCCAGTCCCAATCTCTCCCCAGTCCCAATCTCCCCCCAGTCCCAATCTCCCCCCAGTCCCAATCTCCCCCCAGTCCCAATCTCCCCCCAGTCCCAATCTCTCCCCAGTCCCAATCTCCCCCCAGTCCCAATCTCCCCCCAGTCCCAATCTCCCCCCAGTCCCAATCTTCCCCCAGTCCCAATCTGCCCCCCAGTCCTAATCTGCTCCCCAGTCCCAATCTGTCCCCAATCCCATTTTCCCCCCAGTCCCAATCTCTCCCCAGTCCTAATCTCTTCCCCAGTCCCAATCTGTCCCCAGTCCCAATCTGTCCCCAATCCCATTTTCCCCCCAGTCCCAATCTGCTCCCCAGTTCCAATCTCTTCCCCAGTCCCAAACTCTCCCCTGTCCCAATCTGCTCCCCAGTCCTAATCTCCCCCCAGTCCCAATCTCCCCCCAGTCCCATCTAAAACTGGGTCAGTGCTGAGGACACACCGTGTGCCCTGGGGGTCAGTGCTGAGGACACACCGTGCTGCCTGGGGGGTCAGTGCTGAGGACACACCGTGCTGCCTGGGGGTCAGTGCTGAGGACACACCGTGTGCCCTGGGGGTCAGTGCTGAGGACACACCGTGCTGCCTGGGGGTCAGTGCTGAGGACACACCGTGCTGCCTGGGGGTCAGTGCTGAGGACACACCGTGCTGCCTGGGGGTCAGTGCTGAGGACACACCGTGCTGTCTGGGGGGTCAGTGCTGAGGACACACCGTGCTGCCTGGGGGTCAGTGCTGAGGACACACCGTGCTGCCTGGGGGTCAGTGCTGAGGACACACCGTGCTGCCTGGGGGTCAGTGCTGAGGACACACCGTGTGCCCTGGGGGTCAGTGCTGAGGACACACCGTGTGCCCTGGGGGTCAGTGCTGAGGACACACCGTGCTGCCTGGAGGTCAGTGCTGAGGACACACCGTGTGCCCTGGGGGTCAGTGCTGAGGACACACCGTGCTGCCTGGAGGTCAGTGCTGAGGACACACCGTGTGCCCTGGGGGTCAGTGCTGAGGACACACCGTGCTGTCTGGAGGTCAGTGCTGAGGGCACACCGTGTGCCCTGGGGGTCAGTGCTGAGGACATACCGTGCTGTCTGGAGGTCAGTGCTGAGGACACACCGTGCTGCCTGGAGGTCAGTGCTGAGGACATACCGTGTGCCCTGGGGGTCAGTGCTGAGGACACACCGTGCTGCCTGGGGGTCAGTGCTGAGGACACACCGTGCTGTCTGGGGGTCAGTGCTGAGGACACACCGTGCTGTCTGGGGGTCAGTGCTGAGGACACACCGTGCTGTCTGGGGGTCAGTGCTGAGGACACACCGTGCTGTCTGGGGGTCAGTGCTGAGGACACACCGTGCTGTCTGGGGGTCAGTGCTGAGGACACACCGTGCTGTCTGGGGGTCAGTGCTGAGGACACACCGTGCTGTCTGGGGGTCAGTGCTGAGGACACACCGTGCTGTCTGGGGGTCAGTGCTGAGGACACACCGTGCTGTCTCGGGGTCAGTGCTGAGGACACACCGTGCTGTCTGGGGGTCAGTGCTGAGGACACACCGTGCTGTCTGGGGGTCAGTGCTGAGGACACACCGTGCTGTCTGGGGGTCAGTGCTGAGGACACACCGTGCTGTCTGGGGGTCAGTGCTGAGGACACACCGTGCTGTCTGGGGGTCAGTGCTGAGGACACACCGTGCTGTCTGGGGGTCAGTGCTGAGGACACACCGTGCTGTCTGGGGGTCAGTGCTGAGGACACACCGTGCTGTCTGGGGGGTCAGTGCTGAGGACACACCGTGCTGCCTGGGGGTCAGTGCTGAGGACACACCGTGCTGTCTCGGGGTCAGTGCTGAGGACACACCGTGCTGTCTCGGGGTCAGTGCTGAGGACACACCGTGCTGTCTCGGGGTCAGTGCTGAGGATACACCGTGCTGTCTCGGGGTCAGTGCTGAGGACACACCGTGCTGTCTGGGGGTCAGTGCTGAGGACACACCGTGCTGTCTGGGGGTCAGTGCTGAGGACACACCGTGCTGTCTGGGGGTCAGTGCTGAGGACACACCGTGCTGTCTGGGGGTCAGTGCTGAGGACACACCGTGCTGTCTCGGGGTCAGTGCTGAGGACACACCGTGTGCCCTGGGGGTCAGTGCTGAGGACACACCGTGCTGCATGGGGGTCAGTGCTGAGGACACACCGTGCTGTCTGGGGGTCAGTGCTGAGGACACACCGTGTGCCCTGGGGGTCAGTGCTGAGGATACACCGTGCTGTCTCGGGGTCAGTGCTGAGGACACACCGTGCTGTCTGGGGGTCAGTGCTGAGGACACACCGTGCTGTCTGGGGTTCAGTGCTGAGGACACACCGTGCTGTCTCGGGGTCAGTGCTGAGGACACACCGTGTGCCCTGGGGGTCAGTGCTGAGGACACACCGTGCTGCCTGGGGGTCAGTGCTGAGGACACACCGTGCTGTCTGGGGGTCAGTGCTGAGGACACACCGTGTGCCCTGGGGGTCAGTGCTGAGGATACACCGTGCTGTCTCGGGGTCAGTGCTGAGGACACACCGTGCTGTCTCGGGGTCAGTGCTGAGGACACACCGTGTGCCCTGGGGGTCAGTGCTGAGGACACACCGTGCTGTCTGGGGGTCAGTGCTGAGGACACACCGTGCTGTCTGGGGGTCAGTGCTGAGGACACACCGTGCTGTCTGGGGGTCAGTGCTGAGGACACACCGTGCTGTCTCGGGGTCAGTGCTGAGGACACACCGTGCTGTCTGGGGGTCAGTGCTGAGGACACACCGTGCTGTCTGGGGGTCAGTGCTGAGGACACACCGTGCTGTCTGGGGGTCAGTGCTGAGGACACACCGTGCTGTCTGGGGGTCAGTGCTGAGGACACACCGTGCTGTCTGGGGGTCAGTGCTGAGGACACACCGTGCTGTCTGGGGGTCAGTGCTGAGGACACACCGTGCTGTCTGGGGGTCAGTGCTGAGGACACACCGTGCTGTCTGGGGGGTCAGTGCTGAGGACACACCGTGCTGCCTGGGGGTCAGTGCTGAGGACACACCGTGCTGTCTCGGGGTCAGTGCTGAGGACACACCGTGCTGTCTCGGGGTCAGTGCTGAGGACACACCGTGCTGTCTGGGGGTCAGTGCTGAGGACACACCGTGCTGTCTGGGGGTCAGTGCTGAGGACACACCGTGCTGTCTGGGGGTCAGTGCTGAGGACACACCGTGCTGTCTGGGGGTCAGTGCTGAGGACACACCGTGCTGTCTCGGGGTCAGTGCTGAGGACACACCGTGTGCCCTGGGGGTCAGTGCTGAGGACACACCGTGCTGCCTGGGGGTCAGTGCTGAGGACACACCGTGCTGTCTGGGGGTCAGTGCTGAGGACACACCGTGTGCCCTGGGGGTCAGTGCTGAGGATACACCGTGCTGTCTCGGGGTCAGTGCTGAGGACACACCGTGCTGTCTGGGGGTCAGTGCTGAGGACACACCGTGCTGTCTGGGGGTCAGTGCTGAGGACACACCGTGCTGTCTCGGGGTCAGTGCTGAGGACACACCGTGTGCCCTGGGGGTCAGTGCTGAGGACACACCGTGCTGCCTGGGGGTCAGTGCTGAGGACACACCGTGCTGTCTGGGGGTCAGTGCTGAGGACACACCGTGTGCCCTGGGGGTCAGTGCTGAGGATACACCGTGCTGTCTCGGGGTCAGTGCTGAGGACACACCGTGCTGTCTCGGGGTCAGTGCTGAGGACACACCGTGTGCCCTGGGGGTCAGTGCTGAGGACACACCGTGCTGCCTGGGGGTCAGTGCTGAGGACACACCGTGCTGTCTGGGGGTCAGTGCTGAGGACACACCGTGTGCCCTGGGGGTCAGTGCTGAGGACACACCGTGCTGTCTCGGGGTCAGTGCTGAGGATACACCGTGCTGTCTGGGGGTCAGTGCTGAGGACACACCGTGCTGTCTGGGGGTCAGTGCTGAGGACACACCGTGCTGTCTGGGGGTCAGTGCTGAGGACACACCGTGCTGTCTGGGGGTCAGTGCTGAGGACACACCGTGCTGTCTGGGGGTCAGTGCTGAGGACACACCGTGCTGTCTGGGGGTCAGTGCTGAGGACACACCGTGCTGTCTCGGGGTCAGTGCTGAGGACACACCGTGCTGTCTGGGGGTCAGTGCTGAGGACACACCGTGCTGTCTGGGGGTCAGTGCTGAGGACACACCGTGCTGTCTGGGGGTCAGTGCTGAGGACACACCGTGCTGTCTCGGGGTCAGTGCTGAGGACACACCGTGCTGTCTCGGGGTCAGTGCTGAGGATACACCGTGCTGTCTCGGGGTCAGTGCTGAGGACACACCGTGCTGTCTGGGGGTCAGTGCTGAGGACACACCGTGCTGTCTGGGGGTCAGTGCTGAGGACACACCGTGCTGTCTGGGGGTCAGTGCTGAGGACACACCGTGCTGTCTCGGGGTCAGTGCTGAGGACACACCGTGTGCCCTGGGGGTCAGTGCTGAGGACACACCGTGCTGCCTGGGGGTCAGTGCTGAGGACACACCGTGCTGTCTGGGGGTCAGTGCTGAGGACACACCGTGTGCCCTGGGGGTCAGTGCTGAGGATACACCGTGCTGTCTCGGGGTCAGTGCTGAGGACACACCGTGCTGTCTGGGGGTCAGTGCTGAGGACACACCGTGCTGTCTGGGGGTCAGTGCTGAGGACACACCGTGCTGTCTCGGGGTCAGTGCTGAGGACACACCGTGTGCCCTGGGGGTCAGTGCTGAGGACACACCGTGCTGCCTGGGGGTCAGTGCTGAGGACACACCGTGCTGTCTGGGGGTCAGTGCTGAGGACACACCGTGCTGTCTGGGGGTCAGTGCTGAGGATACACCGTGCTGTCTGGGGGTCAGTGCTGAGGACACACCGTGTGCCCTGGGGGTCAGTGCTGAGGATACACCGTGCTGTCTCGGGGTCAGTGCTGAGGACACACCGTGCTGTCTCGGGGTCAGTGCTGAGGACACACCGTGTGCCCTGGGGGTCAGTGCTGAGGACACACCGTGCTGTCTCGGGGTCAGTGCTGAGGACACACGCACACACTGACATTGACACATACACACTCTGACACTCATGCACTCTGATACATACATACACACGCACACACACTCACACTCTGCCACACACACACTCTGACACACACACACTCTGACACACGCACACTCTGACACTGACACAACACACACTCTGACAGAACACACTCTGACACTGACACATACACACTCTGACACACACACATTCTGACACACACTCTGACACACACATTCTGACACTGACACACACACACTCTGACACACACGCGTACCCACATCCTTCAATCAGATGTACGAAGCAAAGGTGACAGTAGGGATTAATTAGCTGCCTGCTTGGTGAGACCAGCTTCTATCCCATGTGAAATTTTCATCCTGGCTTCATTGAGTGAACATAGAACAGTGCAGCACAGGAACAGGCCCTTTGGCCCACAATTCCAATTTAAGCTAATCCCTTCTGCCTGGTTTGGTCCATATCCCTCTGTTCCTCGCATATTCATGTACTTATCAAAAAGCCCCTTTAAACCTCCTATCATATCTGCCTGCACCACCACCTCTGGCAGCACTTTCCAGACACCTATGTGTAAAACATTTGTCCCTCACATCTCCTTTAAACTTGCCCCCTCACACCTTAAGTGCATGTTCCCCTAGTATTAGTCATTTCAATTCTGGGAAAAAGATTCTGACGGTCAACCCTATTTCTGCCTCTCATAATTTCTATCAGATCTCCCCTCAGCCTCCCCCCCTCCAGAGAAAACAATCCCAGTTTGTCCAGCCCCTCCTAATAGCTCATACCCTCTAATCCAGGCAGCATCCTGGTAAACCTCTTCTACACCCTCCCCAAAGCTTCCACATTCTTCCTGTAATGTGATGTCCAGAATTGAACACAGTACTCGAAGTGAGGCCTTACCAAAGTTTAATAAAGCTGAAACATGACATCCTGGCTCTTGTACTGAATGTAGCGACCAATAAAGGCAAGCATGCCTTACTCTGCATTCGCTTAGGATAATCTGTTCTCAATACACATCTTTAATACCGAGGGGGCGGGGGAAGGAAACACAACACATTTCAAAATAAAGATTTCAGTTAAGAAACGGTGTTAATGGACAGCACGGGTGGTGCAGTGGTTAGCACTGCTGCCTCACAGTGCCAAGGACCCAGATTCAACTTTGGCCTTGGGTGACTGTCTGCGTGGAGATTGCACGTTCTCCCTGTGTCTGCATGGGTTTCCTCTGGGTGCTCCGGTTTCCTCCCACAATCCAAAGATGTGCAGGTTAGGTTGATTGGCCGTGCTAAATTGAGCTTAGTGTCAGGGGGATTAGCAGATAAATATGTGGGGTTGCTGGAATAGGGCCTGGGTGGGATTGTGGTCGGTGCATTCTTGATGGGCCAAATGGCCTCTTCCTGCACTGTCAGGATTCTATGCTTCTAAAAGCAAATTGAGGAATTGAGAGAGCCTGCACACTTGACAGAGGCGATTTCTGTTTCAATGAAGTGACTTGAAACAAATGTCTTTTGCCAAGTATTTGCAGCCTTTTCAGTTTTTAATTTCAGATTTCCAACACCCCCAGTACATTGCTCCTATTTTAATTACACTCTTGTCCATGCTTGTTAACAGCAGACCCCGGTGGGAAGATGGTGGTGTAATGGTAATGTCACTGAGCTAGTCATCCAGAGACTCAGGTTAATGTTCTGGGGGCATGAATTCCAATCCTACCATGGCAGCTGCAGGAATTTGAATTCAGTTAATAAAACTCTGGAATTGAAAGCTAGTCTCAGTAACGGTGACCATGAAACCACCCGTCATTGTTGTGAAAAACAAAACCCATCTGGTTCACTTACATCCTTAGACGTGATTCCAGACCCACAGCAATGTGCTTGACTCTTAACTGCCCTCTGAAATGGCCAGGCAAAGCATTCAGCTCAAGGGCTTTCTAGCTATGCCCACATTACATGAAAGAATAAACAGAAAATTGAAGAGTCTGTGTACCACTCAGATCTGCTGAGTGCCAAGTGAAAAAGTTCGACTGCATGTACCTTTTCTCAGCAACATTACTGAGCAGCTAGCAGTTTGCGTATCCCTCGACGGTGACTCATTGCAGTGTAGTCCACTGGTGGGCTGTTCTGATTGGTGCAATCTGCCTCATCTGACTGGGTGAATGGCTATCCCAGTATACAGGGGCTAACCAATCACATGTTAATCACAAAGTATAACCGTGTTGCTTTCTCTCTCCTGAGCTGCCAGGGATTTCTATTATACTTTATGGTGTCGGAGTGTGATAGCTTGCTAACTGTCCGATGTTGGTCTCTAGAATTCCCACTGTGGGCGAGACACTGTCAGTTACCCCGTAATGGTCACTGTCCCATCAATATTTTTAGTTCCCTGAGCCCTTTCACAGCGTGAGCCTGACATTTTGTTCCAATACTTGGGAACGGCTCAGAATTGGATAAGAGTTGACTCTATACCTAACTCACGACAGACTATTCTGTATTCCCTAGCAGGTAAGGTTCAAAGGTCAAGGTGCTGACCAGTCAAAAAACAAAGACAATTACAGCACAGGAACAGGCCCTTCGGCCCTTCAGCCCGGCCAGTCAAGGGTCACAGGTCAAGATCCATACAGATCCCAGGGTTCAAAGATCAGGGTGCTGGCTAGACTTTTTTTAAAACTTATTAGTGTCACAAGTAGGCTTACGTTAATACTGCAGTGAAGCCACTGTGCAAATGCCCTAGCTCACCATACTATGCTGTCTGTTAAGGTGCACTGAAGGAGAATGTAGCATGGCCAGTGCACCTAACCAGCATGTCATTAGAGTGTGGGAGGAAACTGGAGCACCCAGAGGAAACCCACGCAGACAGGGGGAGAATGTGTAAAGTCCACACAGTCACCCAAGGCCAGAATCGAATCTGAGTCCCTGGTGCTGTGAGGCAGCAGTGCTAACCAATGTGCCACCATGCTGCCCTGCTGTGGGGTTGAAAGGACAAAACACTGTACTGAGCCCAGGGTTCAATGTTCAGGGTGGTGACTAAACAGTCAGGGGTCAAAGGGCAATATGCGATACAGACCCCAGGATTCAAAGGTCAAATCATTGAACCTGTGTCCAGGACTAAACATTTTGTTAAAATCTAGTTTACAAACAAAACAATGCAATGCAAATTGGCAAAAAAGTCCACCTCCCAAGTCCCACGTGATCATGTTAGAGGCAGTGATGATGCTGCTCAGTCACTCATCAGTATAACAGAGCGAGAGAGGGAGAAAGGGAGAGAGAGAGTGTCCATCCTGCTGATTCAGAGCTGGAAAGCTGGCGGGAGCCTCAGGTTCATTGGGGAGTTGATGCTGATCTGGAGAGGAGAAACAGGAGGAGGTTAGAGCTGGAACATTGCCACATACTAACTTGTCATTTGTGTCTTCAGGGTCAAATAAGATGTGAGAGTGGAATGCCCCTTGGGCGGCACAGTGGCACAGCGGTTAGACTGCTGCCTCACAGCACCGGGAACCCGGGTTCGATTCCGGCCTTGGATCGCTGTCTGTGTGGAGTCTGCACAGAGCCATAGAACATCACAGCGCAGCACAGGCCCTTCAGCCCTCAATATTGTGCCGACCAGTGGAACCAATCTAATGACCCTCTAACCTAAACTATTCCGATGTTATCCATATGCTTATCCACTGACCATTTGAACGCCCTTAAAGTTGGCGAGTCCACAACTGCTGCAGGCAGGGCATTCCACGACCTTACTACCCTCTGAATAAAGAACCTACCTCTGACATCCATCCTATAATTACCACCCCTTAAGTTAAAGCTATGTCCCCTCATGTTAGCCATCACCATCCGAGGAAAAAGGCTCTCACTGTCCACCCTATCCAATCCTTTGATCATCTTGTATGCCTCAATTAGGTCACCTCATAACCTTCTTCTCTCCAATGAAAATAACCTCAAGTCCCTCAGCCTTTCCTCATAAGACCTCCCCACCATACCAGGCAACATCCTGGTAAACCTCCTCTGCACCCTTTCCAATGCCTCCACATCTTTCTTATAATGCGGTGACCAGAACTGTACGCAATACTCCAAGTGCGGCTGCACCAGAGTTTTGTACAGTTGCAACATGACCTCATGGCTCCGAAATTCAATCCCTCTACCAATAAAAGCTAATACCCCGTATGCCTTCTTAACAACCTTATCAACCTGGGTGCCAACTTTCAGGGAGCTATGTATATGTACACCGAGATCTCTACGCTCATCAACACTACCAAGAGTCTTTCCATTAGCCCTATATTCTGTACTCCTGTTGCTCTTACCAAAGTGAATCACCTCACACTTTTCCATATTAAACTCCATTTGCCACCTCTCAGCCCAGCAATGCAGCTTATCTATGTCCCTCTGCAAACTGTAACATCCATCCTCACTGTCTACAACTCCTCCAACTTTGGTGTCGTCAGCAAATTTACTAATCCATCCTTCTACACCCTCATCTAGGTAATTTATAAAAATGACAAACAGCAGAGGCCCCAAAACAGATTCCTGAGGTACACCACTTGTAACTGAACTCCAGGTTGAATATTTCCCATCAACAACCACCCTCTGTCTTCTATCAGCTAGCCAATTCCTGAACCAAACTGCTAAATCACCCTCAATCCCATGCATCTGCATTTTCTGCAATAGCCTACCATGGGGAACCTTATCAAAAGCTTTGCTAAAATCCATATACACCACGTCAACTGCCTTACCCCTATCCACCTCTTTGGTCACCTTTTCAAAAAACTCGATAAGGTTTGTGAGGCACGACCTACCCTTCACAAAACCGTGTTGACTATCCCTAATCAATTTATTTCCCTCTAGATGATTATAAATCCTTTCCCTTATAATTCTTTCCAAAACTTTGCCCACAACAGAAGTAAGGCTCACCGGTCTATAATTCCCAGAATGGTCTCTACTCCCCTTCTTGAAGAAGGGGACAACATTGGCTATCCTCCAGTCTTCAGGCACTATACCTGAAGCCAATGACGACATGAAGATCAAAGCCAAAGGCTCTGCAATCTCCTCCCTAGCCTCCCAGAGAATTCTAGGGTAAATCCCATCCGGCCCAGGGGACTTATCTATTTTCACACTCTCAAGAATTGCCAACACCTCCTCCTTATGTACCTCAATCCCATCCAGTCTACTACCTGGTGTCGCAGTATTCTCCTCGACTACACTGACTTTTTCCTGCGTGAATACTGATGAAAAATACTCATTCAGTGCCTCTCCTATCTCTTCAGGCTCCACGCACAACTTCCCACTGCTGTCTCTGACTGGCCCTAATCTTGCCCTAACCAATCTTTTATTCTTGACATACCTGTAGAAAGCGTTAGGATTTTCCTTGATCCTATCCGCCCAAGTCTTCTCATGTCCTCTTCTAGCTCTTCTTAACTCTCTCTTTAGCTCCTTGCTGGCTAATTTATAACTCTCCAGTGCCCTAACTGAGCCTTCACGTCACATTTTTACATAAGCCTCCTTCTTCCTCTTCACCAGAGATTCAACTTCTTTAGTACACCACGGTTCCCTCGCTCAACCACTTCCTCCCTGCCTAACAGGTACATATTTATCAAGGACTCGCAATAGCTGCTCCTTGAATAAGCTCCACATTTCAGATGTTCCCAGCCCCTGCAATTTCCTACTCCACCCTATGTATCCTAAATCTCACCTACTAGCCTCATAATTACCTTTCCCCCAGCTGTAACTTCTGCCCTTCGGTATAAACCTATCCCTTTCTATCACTAAGGTAAACGTAACTGAAGTGTAGTCACTATGACCAAAGTGCTCACCTACCTTCAAGTCTAACAGCTGGTCTCGTTCATTACCCAGTACCAAATCCAATGTAGCTTCACCTTTTGTTGGCCTATCTACATACTGTGTCAGGAAACCTTCCTGAACACATTGGACAAAAACTGACCCCTCTAACGTACTTGAACTATAGCTTTTCCGAAGGATATTTGTAAAGTTAAAGTCCCCCATAACAACTACCCTGTTACTTTTGCACCTATCCAGGATCATCTTTGCAATCCTTTCCTCTACATCTCTGGAACTTTTTGGAGGCCTATAAAAAACTCCCAGCAGGGTGACCTCTCCTTTCTTGTTTCTAATCTCAGCCCATACTACCTCAATAGACAGGTCCACATCAAACATCCTTTCTGCCACCGTAATACAGTCCTTGACTAACAATGCCACGCCTCCCCCTCTTCTACCACCTTCTCTGCTCTGACTGAAACATCTGAACCCCGGAACCTGCAACAACCACTCCTGTCCCTGCTCTATCCATGTCTCTGAAATGGCCACAACATCGAAGTCCCAGGCACCAATCCAGGCTGCAAGTTCATCCACCTTATTGCATATGCTCCTCGCATTAAAGTATACACACTTCAAACCACCCTCCCGCCTGCCAATACACTGCTGTGACCTAGAAACCTTATCCATGACCTCCCTGTTCTCACCCTCCTGTACATTGGAGCTATAATTCAGGTTCCAATCCCCCCTCTGAATCAGTTTAAACCCCCCTGAATAGCATGGAGACAGTCAGTCACCTGTGTCTGTGTCCTCCGGGTGCTCCAGTTTCTTCCCACACTCCAAAGATGTGGAGGTTAGCTGGATTGGCCTTGTTAAATTGACCCTTGTGTCACAAGATGTGAAGGTTAGGGGGGTTAGTGGGGTAAATACGTAGGGTTAAGGGGATAGGATTGGGGGTGGGCCTAGGTAGGGTGCTTGATCAGTGCAGCTCAATGGGCCAAATGGCACCCTTCTGCACTGTAGGAAATGTCTGATTCATCACTCACCCGTGATTGTATCTTCTCCTCGCTCCTCACTGCCCCGGCTCACTAGGCCATTCCTCCCATTAGTGCTAGCGCAGCCAGGAGCCCCAGCACTGGGCCTGAAGAAATCATCTCACTCAACCCCCCGACTCCTGTGCAAAAACACACACAAGCACGTGAAGGAGCAACGACAGTGAAATACCGGCAGCTGAATGTCTGAATCTATCCCCCTGCCCCTTTACCACACTCGTAATTGGTGCTGATAATGGAGGCACCCCTCCTTCCCCATTTACCCCTCCCACCTTCCCCAAAACAACAATCCGCCCAAACGCTCAACTTCCAATTCTCGCACCAACGGGTATTGAGACACAGACAATGGATCGCCCACTCTACCCCTGCCCCACCTTTCTCCCCCGTTGCACTTGAATGGGTAAAACCCAGCGTCCGAATCGCTCGCCGCTTCCTGAGTGACTGCCCAGAGTGGGTATACCTGCCCCGCTTGACGTTGACCTTTGAGGCCTTGTAAAATCCCGACAAAAAACAAGCTGGGTTGACCGAGATTCTGAGTGTAAAAGTGAACTGAAGGTGTTGGGAAGGTGGGCAGTGGTGTGGTTACCAGCTTTGTCGCTCACTACATGGAGACCTGCTATGTGCCAATGTATCTCAAACACCCACACAACTCTACAACACAACCTGCGTCCCCGGCTTCACCCCTTATAAGGAACTGGAAGTAAAACATGCATTTGTGTAGTGAGAAATTGAGGCCAAACACTAATGTGTGTAGATTCGTGATGGAAAAGGGTGGAGGGGGTTAGTCAACTTATAAAGCGAGTATTTGTCAAAATATGTTTCTTAGGGCGGGAAAAATGGGGTCGATTTATATGCTGTAATCTACAGTACCTCATAACCTTCACTTTTCCAAGAAAACAGTCCAAATCTTCCCCATCTTTCTTTGTAACTCAAGCCCCTCATCCATCACAAACTGCCTCATGTATATTTCTGTACATCTTTCCTATTGTGTGGCATCTGGAATTATCCACAGGTTTCCACCTGAGTCTGAAGCATTGGCTTATTAAGTCCTACATGCCATGATTTGAGTTTATTAAGTCCTACATGCCATGATTTGAGTTTATATTCTGTGCCTCTCTTTATAAACTAAGTAACCCATCCACTTTGATAACCACCTGATCACCAGAAGAACACAAGTTACAGGAGCAGGAACTGAGAACTTGGCCCGTCGAGATTTCTCTGCCATTTTATCCATTCCTGGCTGGTCTTGGTCATCAACTCCAACTTTCCCATTATTCCCTGTATTCCTAAATTCTCCAAGAGACCAGAAATCTTTAACGATAGAACACCCAGAGCTATCCGGAGTTGGGAATTTCAAAGATCTGCACCCCTTTGAGAGAAGAAATTTCTCCTATTCTCAGCCCTAAATGGTGCCCCCCCCCACCCCTTTACCGTAAGACTCCCCCCAGCATGTTTTAAAATGTTGTGCCATCTTTTTCAGGATTTTGACTATGTGGTCACCAAGAATGGGATTTTTCAGTCCTTCCCACTGGTGGATTTTCCAGTCCCAATGATAGGATCTTCCAGTCCTGCCAAAAGGAAATCCCCCAGAAAGTGGGTGCCCCACAAGGCAGGTTCCCCACCAGCAGGATGGGTGACCCATACAAAACACCGTAGATATGGAGGGGACTTGAAGATCCCCCAGCGAGTAGCAGTAAAGTACATTCGTTGTCAGGAAACGCACCATGGAGGGGTCGGGGTCAGGGAAGATCCCATCCCAAGTTTTCACTTTTCAAAATGGTGGCTATTAGTGATACTTTTTTTCCACCTTAATCCTCCAAAGCTGCATCACTTCTTCCTTCCCGACGTTAAACCCAATTCGCTTTGTTTCTGCCCTTTTCGCCACTCTGCTTATGTCCCGTGTGGCACTTTGTCAAGTGCCTTCTGAAAGTCCACATGCCCAAGATTCATTCCGCTACCTCGATGCACCTTCTCTTCCAGACTCCAGGAAATCAGTCAAGGGGTTAGTTTTGGTCAAACTCGCAATGCCTTGCTTGGGTGCCTATAAAACCCAAACGAGCAAGTGCATATTTTGACCCCTGACCTCACCATGATTGACATTGTTTGTAGTTGACACTCAGTTACTCTCCAGCCCAAATGTTGGTCAACACTTATCATTTGCGCCCCCCCCCCCCCCCCCCCATCTCCAGTTACTCCATTTCAGTTCCTATTGTCAGGTCGAGAGTCAGGAAGTGTAAATACAAATTTAATCTAAGCAAGGAGAGGTGAGGACATTTTATCATCCAGCAAGGTGCTGTGAGTGGCTATAAATGGGCAAGGTGGGGTGGGGCAGGAATGACTTTCAAAAAGGAATTAGATATCTTTCTAAGGGACAGCTTTGCAAGGCAGTGGAGAGTGAACTTGGACAGTGCTTGCCTGCTTGGCCCAGTCTTTCAGAGAGCTGGAATGGGCATGATGGCCCGAATGGCCATCCTTGGTGCTCTATCTTTCTGGATAACTTACCTGCCCTCACTGTCAGTGTCCTGGGCCGGCTGCTGTGTTGAACCTGACACGTGTAGCTCCTTGGGTTGTTGCCATCAAGGTCAATGAGAATCTCCATTCTGTATGTGGCATCATGGTTTGGTAGAACCGTCACCGTAAGCTCATCCACCACGGGCTCTCCATCCCGTAGCCAGGTGGCATTGACACCTCGCGGATAGAAAGGAGTGACGAGGCACAGGAGAGACTGGGTGAGGTTCGTATTGAAAACCAGCACCTCAGGGGCAACTGAGGAAGAACAGAGAATCGGAAGCACTATTTCAGGAAACTTAAATTCAATCTTTAAGCCACATGTTACATTCATAATCATAGAAATATAGAAACATAGAAACTAGAAATAGGAGTAGGCCATTCGGCCCTTCAAGCCTGCTCCATCATTCATTTTGATCATGGCTGATAATCATTCAATATCCTGATCCCCCCCCACCTTCTTCTCATATCCCTTGATCCCTTTAGCCTCCAGAGCTATATCTTCTTGAAATTAGACATTTTTGCCCCCAACTACTTTCTGTGATAGCGAATTCCACACATTCACCACCCTCTGGGTGAAGAAATGTCTCCTTCCCTCAGTTTTAAAAGGTTTACCCCTTATCCCCAAACTGTGACCCCCTAGTTCTGAATTCCCCTACCATTAGGAACATTCTTTCTGAATCTACCCTGTCTAAACCCTGTTCGAATTCTACTAGATCCATTCTCACTCTTCTAAACTCCAGTGAATATAATCCTAACTGATTTAGTCCCTCCTTATATGACAGACCTGCCATCAGCCTGGTAAATCTTCACTGTACTCCCTCTATAGCAACGACATTCTTCCTCAGATAAGATCATCACTGCACATAATACATAATAAGTGTGACCTCAACAACATCCTGTACAATTACTGTAAAACACCCCTATTCCGATACTCAAATCTTCTCACTATGAAGGCCAACATACCATTTGCCTTCTTTACTGCCTGCTGTACCTGCGCACTTACTTTCAGTAACTGATGTACGAGGACATCAAGGTCTCATAGTGTATTCACCTCTCTCAATTTATGCCCATTCAAGTAATAATCTGTCTTCCAATTATTGCTACCAAAGTGGATAATCTCACATTTATCCACATTGTATTGCATCTGCCATGCATACGCTCACACACTCAGCCTGTCCACATCATGCTGAAGTATCTCTTCACCCTCCTCACAGCTCTCTCTCCCACCCAACTTTGTATCATCTGCAAATTTGGAGATAATACATTTAGTTCCCTCTTCCAGACCATTAATATATAAGAAGAACAGTTGGGGTGCCAGCACAAATCCCTACAGAACCTCACTAATCACTGACTGCCAATCAGAAATAATCCATTTACGCCATCTCTTTTCTTCCTGCCTGTTGTCCTTCCTGTCTAACCATCTCAAGACACTACCTGTAATCCCTTGCACTTTAACTTTACATAGTAGTGAGCTCTGTGAGTCCTTGTCGAAAGCCTTCTGAAAGTCTAAATGAACCACATCCACCGGTTCTCCTTGGTCAACTCAACTAGGTTACAACCTCAAAAAATTCCAATAGGTTTGTCAGGCATGATTTCCCTTCTGTAAATCCATGCTGATTTTGTCTGATTAAACCACTGTTTTTCAAATGCTCAGTTATGAAATCCTTTATAATGGACTCCAGCAACTTCTCCAGTACCGACATTAGGTTCACTGGTTTATAATTCCCTGTTTTCTCTCCACCTCCCTTTTTGAATAACAGGCTTATATTAGCTACCCTCCAATCAGTAGGAACCACTCCTGAGTCCAAGGTATTTTGGAAAATGACCACCAATGGATCACTATTTCCAGGGCCACTTCCTTAAGTACCCTAGGATGAAGATTATCAGGCCCTGGAGATTTATCTACCTTCAATCCCATCAATTTCCCCAAAACTATTTCTCTATTAATGCTGATTTTCTTCAGCTCCTCGCTAAAACTTGTTTCTCTCAGGACTTCTGGTACATTATTCATGTCTTCCTTTGTGAAGATAGAAGCCAAGTAAACATCTAGTTCCTCAGCCATTTCTTTGTTTCCCATTATGAATTCTCCTGTTTCTGACTTTAAGGGGCCTACATGCATTCTTGTCAATCTTTTTCTCTTTACATACCTACAGAAACTTTTACAGTCAGTATATGTGTTCCCCGCTTGCTTACTTTCATACTCTATTTTCCCCTTCTTAGTCAATCCCTTCGTCCTCCTTAAAAATCTGAATCCAGATCCACTCTTAATACAGATCTCATTGTGAAGCTAAGTGTTGTGTTCCACTTGCCTTTTCTTTCCAGGGCTGCTTTACCATCTTGAAGAGTTTTCTGCAGATGTTGAACGCAGCTGGTGTTTAGTAAGTGGACGAAAGTGATATTAGTGCTGAGGATTTGTTCAAACTCTTTTGTCAGCATACTGAGGAAGCCTGTCCCCCTGCAATGCACTGTGGCCATTTCACATTGAATCTCTCCATAGTCAGTTTTTATCCTTATCAAGCTGTTGGTGCTCTTGGTGTTTTGTAGCGTACAGCTCCAGAGCCCCTGGATGTACTGGATCCCTGACAAAGATCAACAGGTCAACACATTACAGGCTGAAATCTCCATGTCTCTCTCACTCTGCTGGGCAAAGCATAATTCCCCCACTCCACTCCACAAGAAGGAACAGATATCCACCCGAACAGGCTCCCTCATGACCTTATATTTTTCAATGAGATCACCTCTCACTCTTTGTATCAGTCTAATCTGCTCAACCTTTCCTCATAAGATAAGCCATTTTTTTTCCAGGGATGAAGCCAGTGACTCATTCCTGAACTGCTTTTAAAGCAGTTTTATATATTTTTAAATAAGGAAGCCATGTACAGCTACAGTTAAACTTCCCTATTTCTATATTCCATTCCTCTTCCAATAGACACAAATATTCGATTTGCCTACCTCATCACTTGTTGCACTTGCATGCTAACTTTGTGTGATTTGTGTACCAGGACACTCAGCTCCCTTTGTACCGTAGACCTCTGCAACCTCTCTCTATTCTTCCTGCCAAAGTGAACAAACTCCCATTTTCCACATTATACTCCATCTGCCAAAATCTAGTCCACCCACTTCACCTGTCCCATGTCGCTTCACAAACTCCCCAGTTCCTCTTGATAACTTACATTCCTACCTAGCTTGGTGTCAGTGGCAACCTTAACTACTATACACATAGTCCCTTCATTGATATAGATTGAAAGTTGTTGAGGACCCAGCACTGATCCCACAGCAGGCACCCTATTAGTTACACTTGCCAATCCAAAAAAATACCCATTTGTCTCTAATCTCTGTATTTTAAGTATCCTTCTGTACCTTCTTTAATAATGGATTCTCGCAATTTCTTGATGGCTAGTTAGGTTAACTGGCACTAGGCTAACTGGCCCATAATATATTGCTTTCTCACTCCTTCCTTTTTTGATTAAAGGTGTTAAATTAGTTATTTTTCAATTTGCTAGAACCTTTCCAGAATCAAAGGAAGTTTGGAATATTATAACAAATGGGTCTGCTATTGGTAAATGTGAGGTCACCCATTTTGGTAGAAATAACAGCAAAATGGGCCATTATTTAAATGGTGAAAAATTACAGCATGCTGCTGTGCAGAGGGACCTGGGTGTCCTTGTGCAGGAATCTGAAGGAGTTGGTTTGCAGGTGCAGTAGGTAATTAAGAAGGCAAATGGAATTTTTCCTTCATTGCCAGAGGGATGGAGTTTAAAAACAGCGAGGTTATGTTTGCAGCTGTATAAGGTGCTGGTGAGGCCACACCTGGAGTATGTGTACTGTTTTGATCTTCTTACTTGAGAAAGGATATACTGGCACTGGAGGGGATGCAGAGGAGATTCACTAGGTTGATTCTGGAGTTGAGAGGAGAGACTGAGTAGACAGGGGCTATACTCATTGGAATTCAGAAGAATGAGGGGAGGTCTTATAGAAATTTATAAGGTTATGAAGGGAATAGATAAGATAGAAGCAGGGAAGTTGTTTCCCCTGGCGGGTGAAACTAGAACTAAGGGGCATAGCCTCAAAATAAGTGGAAGCAGATTTAGGAGTTAAGGAGGAACTTCTTCACACAAAGGGTTGTGAATCTGTGGAATTCCCTGTCCAGTGAAGCAGTTGAGGCTGTTTCATTGAATGTTTTTAAGGCAAGGATAGACCAATTTTTGAACAGTTAAGGGTTATGCTGAGGGGGTGGGTAAGTGGAGCTCCTGGGGCCTTGTCAGCCCTGAGATCCAATGGTTTTCCAGTACCTTTTCCCTGATGATGGGGATTGTAATAAGTTCATTCCTCATCATCATCTCTTGATATTCAAGAATCTTTGAGATTCTTTTGGAATCTTTGGAGTGGCACGGTGGTTAGCACTCCTGTCTCACAGCGCATGGGACCTAGTTTCAATTCCAGCCTCAGGTGACTGTGTGGAGTTTGTTCATTCTCTCCGTGTCTGAGTGGGTTTCCTCTGGGTGGTTCGATTTCCTCTCATTGTGCAAAGATGTGCAGGTTAGGTGGATTGTCTGTGATAAATTACCCTTTAGTGCCAGGGGGATTAGCAGAGTAAATACCTGAGGTTATGGGGATAGGGCCTGGGTGGGATTGCTGTCTGTGCAGGCTCAATGGACCAAATGGTCTCCTTCTGCACTGTGGGGATTCTATGGATTCTAAGTTTTCTAAGTCATCGCCCATGAAAGATCTTGTTCAATGCCACCTCAGTTTTTTTCTTTTAAGTTATTAATTGCCCAGACCACTCTCCTGGAGCCAACACCAGTTTTAGTTAATCCTTTTCTATTTAAATACTTGTAGAAGCTTGTTGCTGCCTGTTTTTATATCCCTAGCCTTCTTTCTCTCATCTCTGCTTTCTCTCTCTGTATTACCTTTTCTGTCATTCTTTGTTGGTTCATAAAAATCTGTCTAATCCTCTGATCAACTAATAATCCTTGAAGATTCACACAATGTTGCTTTTGATTTTCCTGAACTTTCTTATTTAGCTTGAATGATATATCCTTCACAACAAGCCTTTCTTTCTCACTGGGATTAACCTTTTCCTGAGTGTTATTCAATTGCAGCTTCAAGGTCTGAAACAGTAACGTTACTGTGCTACCTTTAATACCTTTATAGTTACTTTTTATTAATTTAAAACATGAGCCATTTCAAACTGGACATGGCATTTTACTATGTTATAATCACTGTCACCCAGAGGCTGCTTTTCTCATCAGATATCGATTCATGCAGTCTCAGTGCATATTGCCTGGTCCAGGGTAATCCACTTTCTAGCTGGCTCTAGAATGTGCAGCTGTGAGTGAGTATGTGTGAATGTGAGTGTGAGTGTGTGAGAGAGGGCAAGCAAATGAGTGAGAGAAAGAGAGTGAGAGTGTGTATGTGAGAAAGTGTGTGTGTGAGTGTGTGTGTGAGAGAGCGTATGTGTGTGTGTGTGTGAGAGAGAAAAAGTGTGTGTGTGAAAGAGAGAAAGTGTGTGTGAGAAAGAGAGAAAGTGTGTGTGAGAGAGTGAAAGTGTGTGTGATAGAGAAAGTGTGTGTGAAAGAGAAAGTGTGTGTGTGTGAAAGAGAGAGAGTGTGTATGTGAGAGAGAGTGCGTATGTGTGCGTGTGTGAGAGAGAGTGTATTTGTGTGTGTGTGTGTGAGTGTATGTGTGTGTGAGAGTGTATGTGTGTGTGAGAGTGTATGTGTGTGTGCGCATGTGTGAGAGTGAATATGTGTGTGCGTGAGTGTGTGAGAAAGAGTGTGTGTGTGTGTGTGTGAGAGAGACCGTGAATGTGTGTGAGACAGTGTGTGTGTCTGTGTGTGTGTGTGTGAGAGTGTGTGTGTGAAAGAGAGAAAGTATGTGTGAGAGAGAGTGAAAGTGTGTGTGAGAGAGAAAGTGTGTATGTGTGAAAGAGAGAGAGAGTGTGTATGTGAGAGAGAGTGAAAGTGTGTGTGAGAGAGAAAGTGTGTGTGTGTGTGAAAGGGAGAGAGAGAGTGTGTATGTGAGAGAGAGTGTGTATGTGTGCGTGTGTGTGAGTGTATGTGTGTGAGTGTATATGTGTGTGCGCATGTGTGAGAGAGTGAATATGTGTGTGCATGTGTATGTGTGTGTGTGAGAGAGAGCGTATGTGTGTGTGTGTGTGTGTGTGTGTGTGTGTGTTTGTGTGTGTGTGAGAGAGAGAGTGTGTATGTGTGTGTGTATGTGAGAGTGTATGTGTGTGTGAAAGAGCGTATGTGTGTGTGTGTGTGAGAGAGAGCGTGTCTGTGTGTGAGTGTGTGTGAGAGAGAAAGTGTGTGTGTAATAGAGAGAGGTGGAGTGAATAAGCAAGCAAGAGAAGAGAGTGGGCAAGTGAGGAGGAGAAAGAGAGTGAGCAAGCAAGTGGGGGAGAGACAGAGAGAGTAAGCGAGGTTGAGAGAGAGTGAGTGAGCGAGGAGGTAGAGAACAAGAGTGTGAGTGAGTGAATGAGTGAGGGGGAGCTCTAGAAATAAGGGAGAGTGAGAGGGAGAGAGGGAGCGAGAGGGGGAGAGGGAGCGAGAAGGGGGAGGGAGCGAGAAGTGGGGAGGGAACGAGAGGGAGAGAGGGAGCGAGGGGCAGAGGGAGCGAGGGGGGAGACGGAGCAGAGGGGGAGAGGGAACGAGAGGGGGAGAGGGAATGAGAGGGGGAGAGGGAATGAGGGGGAGAGGGAGCAAGAGGGGGAGAGGGAGCGAGGGGGGAACAGAGTGAGAAGGGGGGAGGGAACGAGAGGCAGACAGGGAGCGAGAGGGAGAGAGGGAGTGAGAGCGGGAGAAAGAATGAGAGAGGGGACAGCAGGAGAGTGAACCAGAGAGGGAATGCGGCAGAACGAGTGAGTGAGCGAGAGTGAGTGAGTGAATCAGGTGACCCTGAATTGGAGTGAGTAATTCAGTGAATGTGAAGAATAACGATGAGGTTGGTGACTGACATTTGGGGCTGGGTGACATTCTGTGGCTGTGATTAAGGCCGCCCATCCCTCCTGGTCCTTCTGCTGCTGTCTGCACCCTTTCACATAGTTAATTATACCGTTTTGTTCTTCATGAATGTCCAACTTGTTACAACTGCACTGAATGGGTTCCACTCCTAAACCAGCTAGTCATAGCAAGAGAATTACCATCCTGCACACTCCCCCACCCCATCCACACCATTACCTCTGATATTCCCCAAGGATCCAACCTTTATCGCACCAATTTGCCATCTACATGCTGCTGTGGATGGCATCAGAAAACACAGCTGTTGTTTTTATAGGTTCACCCAGCTCAATGTCACCACCTCTATCACAATATTGTCAGACTGCTTATCTGACGTCCAACACTGGGTGAATCGAATCTGCCTCCAATTAAACACTGGGAAGACAGTGGATGGAGGTGTTGTGGTGCAGTGGGTAGCGTTCCGCCTCTGAGCACATTGACCTGTAAATCCTTCCCAACACGCCAATGGCTGGCTTAAGAGCACAGAGACTCCTGCTCAGCCATGCTTCATGTGGAGTGGCATCCCTCAAGCTATAAGCCTCTAATGACCGGGAATGACTAGCTATGGAAACAGATGGAAGTTGGTGCACTGCTGTGTGCGGGAAGAGAATCAGAACGGGAATTCGAAAATGGTGGGCACGGTTTTCAACTCCCACTAAAGCTCTGTTCCCGAGCTGTAGGAATCAGCACTCTTCCTGGCAACAGCCTGAGAATAAACCAGACCCTTGGCAGTCACGTTGTTTTATTGAGATTGGGAGCTGAGCGGCACAGTGGTTAACCCTGCAGCCTCACAGCGCCACGCATCTGCGTTCAATTCCCAGCTTGCGTCACTTGTGCGTGCAGTTTGCACATTCTCCCCATGTCTGCGTGGGTATCCTCCAAGTGCTCTGGTTTCCTCCCACAATGCAAAGATGTGCAGGTTAGGCACATTGGCCATGATAAATTGACCCTAATGTCACAAGATGAGGTGGATTATCAGTGTAAATATACGGGGTTATCGGGATAGGGCCTGGGTGGGACTGTTGTCGGTGCAAGCTGTGGGGAGTCTATGACTCTATTCTCTGATTTTACGAGCTTTCAACCAGATGTCCTTGCTGTCACCAAGTGGATAACACCTGCAACATTAGTCAATTTATCCCCGGCCCATCTCCTCTGCCTCTGTAACCCTCATCCTTGTCTGTGTTACCTCAGGTTCAGATTATGGCTATTGAGCAAAGCTGAATTTGTAAAAAATCGCTCCACCCTTGGTGGCCCAGTCTTCTAGCTGTCTGACTCCCCAACTCTGCAAAATCACCCCCCCCCGCTCCCCCGCCGATCCCACACACTTCTCTACCCCACTTTCCTTCTTCAAGCTACTTCCAAAAATCTGCCCCTTTGCCCACCTTTAGAGGTCTGGCCTGATGCCTCTTTGTGTGGGTCAGAGTCAAATTCCTCCTCAGAGACAACTTAGGACATTCTCCTACGGTGAAGGTGCTAGATAAATGCAAGCTGTTGTTGTTTTTTCTTTCCCCATTGAACTCTGTAACTGGAGAGTTAAAGAATTCATTCTAACTGTCCCTCACGAGCACCAAAGTTCCCCAGGGTGAAACTTCCCACATGTTGGTGCCAATCTGGCTCCATTTTAACCAAAACGTCAAGCGGATGTTGAATCAGACGCACCAAATTGTGGGAGGACTTGACCAAAGTTACGAGAGAGAAGCTGGTGAACAGACTCCATGGTCCTGGTCTGTTCACGCCAGTAGCTGTCTGTAAAGCTGTGGGCCATCCACTGCTGCCGAGGCTCGCTCTTCCTCTGGTCGCTGTCGTAGTACTGTGTCTGCAGATCATCCAGCATCCCCACCACGGAGAATTCCGGAAGGCCAGCCAGCCGCAGGTTGTAGTTGAAGAGGTTCTGCAAGGTGTGCGAGCCTGAGGTAATGAGGCAGAGAGTGATCGTGAATGAGGGGTGGGCCTAAGCCTCCGGTACAGCACGGGAACCTCCTACGACCCCTCGTCTCCGGGAGACAGGGCAAGGAATAAATGCACGCGCAATGGGAAGGGGGCTAGACCAGACAGCCTGTCAAGCCTGCTTTGTCACTCAATATTATCTTGGCTGATCCTCAGACTCATCTCCACTTTCTCACTCGCTCCTCCCACCACCCCCGCCCCTCCATTCCCACCCACCTTATCCTTGGGATTTCTGAATCTGAGTTAAATTTATTCAACGATGGAGCAACCACCACATTCAGGGTTAGAGAAATCCAAAGATTCGCAAACCCTTGAATGAAGAAATTGCTCCTCATCAAGGTCCTAAATAACACCCCCGCCCCGTTAGGCTAAGCCTTGGTCTGGATTCTCCAATCAGGGAAAGGGATCTCCCAGGGTCTATCTATCCTGCCAAGCCCCTTCTTGAATCTTGTAGGATTCTAAAATAGGAACATAGGAATTCGGAACAGGAGGAGGCCGCTTGGGCCTTCAAGCCTGCTCCACCATTCCACAGATGATCTGATTGAAAAACACATGATGGAATTTTCCCAAGGAAAAGAAAAAGGGAGTCCCCCGTGGCAGTCCTATTGGGGTGCTCTGCATCACAATCTTTCCCACTTTTTTAGACAGTTGGGAGCTTGGTGCCAGTACAGGGGATGCGGAGTCTAAACACATAGGTGAAACCAGTTGCAATGTGCTCAGGCGCTCTGGTCACCATGTTAACTGAGAGACCTTCACCTCCCCCCTCCCCCCCCCCACAGACATTGGAACCCTTTGGCACTGCCCCGGCACACTTACCTTGTGCTTCACTGGCACTGCCAGTGTGCCAGGTGGGCACTGCCCCATTGGCAATGCCCAGCCATGCCCCCAACCACCCAGGGGCTTCAATGGCCTGTGGCTCACTAGTGGAGCCCAATCTGGTGAACGTGTGCTATAGTGCCACCAATCCAAGCCTGTCCATCGTTAATGGAGATCAAAGCTGCTCACAAGTTTCCAGGGATAGCCTTTTCCCAGTCCTCCTCCCCCTCCCCACTCTTCAACGGCAAGCCGCACAAAACACCGTAGGCATTGATGGATCCGAATTAGCCCGCCAGTGGCCAATGGCCATTTCCCACTGGAAAACAGGCCGTGGTTGGAGAGGTGGGGGTGGAGTGGAAAATCCGGGTGGGGGGTCGCAACAAAGCCCTTTAACTTTAACAAGATTCCTTTATCCTCGTCCTCCAATTGCCTGGCAATACAAAGCTTAGCATGGCCCCCTCCTGACCTGATCTCTCTTGGCCCTGTTGAACGGTGTGAGTAGGGAAAGGTAGGGGACTATGCGACTGGATTCTGAGACCCTTCTTGACAGTGGAACAATTGGCATGGCAACTGTGCCAGACTGCTGGCAGGGGCTCGGACAAGTGGCAAACCCGAGCATGAATGAGGCTTTTGGGGTAATCTGTGGTCATGGGTAGTGGGCAATCTGATTAGTGATAGGCAGCAAGGCTTTGTAAAGGGAAGGTTGTGCCTTACGAATCTGGTAGAATTTTTTGAGGATGTGACAAAAACGGTCTACGAGGGACGAGCCATGGATGTCGTCTACATGGATTTCAGTAAGGCATTTGACAAAGTCCCTCATGGTAGGTTGGTGGAAAAGGTTAAGGCTCATGGGATGCAAGGACAGGTGTCTAGATGGATTGAGAACTGGCTTGGTAACAAGAGACAGAGAGTAGTAGTGGAAGGGTCTTTTTCTAGCTGGAGGTCTGTAACTAGTGGTGTGCCGCAGGGCTCAGTACTGGGACCTCTGCTATTTGTAATATACATAAATGACTTGGAAGAGGGAGTAAGTGGTGTGATCAGCAAGTTTGCAGATGACAAAAAGATGGCTGGACTTGCTAATAGTGAGGACCAGTGTCAGGCAGTACAGCAGGGTATAGATAGGCTGGTATATTGGGCAGAGAAATGGCAGATGGAATTTAATCCAGGTAAATGCGAGGTGATGCATTTTGGAAGAAATAATGTAGGGCGGTGTTATACAATAAATTGTCGGACTATTAAGAGTATAGAAACACAGAGGGACCTAGGGGTGCAAGTGCACAAGTCCTTGAAGGTGGCAGTACAGGTGGAGAAGGTGGCGAAGAAGGCCTATGGTATGTTTGCCTTTATAGGAAGGGGTATATATAGAGTACAAGAGCTGGCGTCTAATGTTGCAGTTGTATAGAACGTTGGTTCGACCGCGTTTGCAGTACTGCATCCAGTTCTGGTCGCCTTACTACCGGAGACCCTGGAGAGAGTGCAGAGGAGGTTTACCAGGATGCTGCCTGGTATGGAAGGACTGAGCTATGAGGAGAGATTGGGCAAATTGGGGCTGTTCTCTTTAGAAAGACGGAGAATGAGGGGAGATCTAATAGAGGTGGATAAGATTATGAAGGGTATAGATAGAGTGAACAGTGGTAAGCTTTTTCCTGGGTTGGATACAAAAATTACAAGGGGCCACGGGCTTAGGGTGAGGGGGGCGAGGTTGTTAGAGGGAGATTTTTCACACAGAGGGTGGTGGGGGCCTGGAATGCACTGCCAATTAGGGTGGTGGAGGCAGGCACGCTAGAGTTGTGTAATGTTTACTTAGATAGGCACATGAGCGGACTAGAGATGGAGGGATACAGGAGACTGTTCTAAATAAAGATCAAGAGCCTTGGGACGTCCCTGGGAATCAATTGATTCCTATGGACCTCCCAACATATTTTATGGCTCACTTGTCTTAATTCTGAGCTCCTGGGGATTCTGTGAATGTCTGTATAAGTTGTGCATGTTTATTGATGTCTTTTCTTTTGATCCACAGGGATTCAAAGAACAAAGAACAAAAACAGCCTGGGAAACAGGCCCTTTGGCCCAAAGAGCCCGCACCACCATTTTACCGTTACCAGCCCCCCCTCCACCCATGACCCTTATCTATGCTTATGGCATTCCACATTGAGGGAAAACTAATTTGGGGACAATTTATTACCTCCAATCAGCATAATAGCACATCTTTGGGATGTGGGAGGAAACCGGAGCACCCGGAGAAAACCCACGCAAGCACTTCAGTGCGCCTTGTTGGCCGACAAAGGACATACACGCGGTAGGTCGTGCGAGGGCTGCCCTTGGATGTTGCTTCAAAAGCTGCCTAGTGCTTCACGTCGTTAGTGTACACTTAAACTGGACCAGCTGACGGGCAATATGACAGCTCGGTGACTGTCACTGTTTGCTGTGCAGACACATGGATTTGGGTCAGTGTCTGTGGGAGTTTGCACATTCTCCCCGTGCTTGCGTGGGTTTTCTCCGGGTGCTCCAGTTTCCTCCCACACCCCAAAAACGTGCTCTTAGGCTGATTGGTGCTAAAAATTGTCCCTAAATTAGTCGTCCCTCAATCTGGTTATGATTCTGTTATTGTGAAGTCCAATAGGCGTAGACAAAGGTCATAGGTAGAAGAGGGCACTCACAATGTTAAAATGGCGGCGCGGGCTCATTGGGCTGAAGGGCCAGTTTCCCATGCTGTTCTGTTCTTCGTTCTTTGGGGATGTGCCAGAGGATAAACGGCAAGAGTCACCAGGCACACCTGAGTTGAAGAGGTTAAAACTGAAGGGGCAGCAGGAATCGGGCCTGGTCACCGTCCTTCACCAAGCAGACTCCAGCCTGTGCTTAGGCTCCGCGGAAGGCCAAGGATTGGGCCTTGCGTCAAATGCCTCCGCGAGCGGCTGGGGTGAGGTGCGCCTCAGTGAGCCTGAATTTGGGGCCTTTGGCCTGGAGGACAGAGGAATTAACCTTTGACCTGAGGCTCAGGGTCCGTCCATTTGGATTGAAACTCTGTCTCATTCCGCAACATGTTTCCACTCAGCATTCCCAATCCAATCTGCGTCTCTCATGACCACACAGCTTTCTAGAACCCCTCAGTCCCGTGAAGTACCTCTTTCGAAGTGTGACTTGTGGATGGAATGTGAGAAAGGCAACAGCCAAATTACACAAAGTAAGATCCCACATTCAGCATTGAAAAGGGCAGCACGGTGGCACAGTGGTCAGCAGTGCTGCCTCACAGCCCCAGGGACCAGGGTTTGATCCCTGGCTCAGGTGACTGTCCGTGTGGAGTCTGCACATTCTCGCTGGGTCTACGTGGGTTTTCTCTGGGTGCTCTGGTTTCCTCCCACATTCCAAAGATGTGTGGGTTAGGTTGATTGACTATGCTAAATTGACCATTAGTGTCAGGGGGGGCGAGCAGAGTAAACATGTGGTGGTGTGGGTATAGAGCCTGGATGGTGCTGACTCGATGGGGAGAATGGCCTCCTCCTGCACAGTACGGATTCTATGAAAAGTGAAAAAAACTGTGCAGATCATCTTGGGAATGATACTGGAAAAGGGCACCATTTTCCCCTTTTCCCAGTGCATCTCACTGTCAGGGGGAGGGTAGAAGTGTTGGGCTCGTTAGTGAGTCTCAGACACCCAGGAATCGTGTGTGTGTGTGTGTGTGTGTGTGTGTGCGCACATGTGCCTCTGAGTGTATCTATGCGTGTAGGAAAACAGGCAGCCTGGTTGGGAAATAGCTGAAAGCAGAGTCAAATCCGGACTAAACTCTGCTGAGCATCTCGGAGGCAGTCCAGCACTCTCACTTCCCCATAGAGAGCTACATCAGTGCAGGGACAGGCAGCAGCTAACCATTACTTCACCTCAGCACTTCCTACAGGCATGGTGCAGATAGATTGTGACATTTTCCAAAAAAAAGTTGATTCCCGTTCAGTGTTGGCGTTTCAGCATTTTCATCGCAGCTATTACCACAGCCCATTCGAAACCATACCCTGTCAACAGTGCAGCACTCCCTCAGCACTGAGCCTCTGACGGTGCGGCACTCCCTCAGCACTGACCCTCTGATAGTACAGCACTCCCTCAGCACTGACCCTCTGACAGTGCAGCACTCCCTCAGTACTGACCCTCTGACAGTGAAGTACTCCTTCAGCACTGACCCTCTGACAGTGCAGCACTCCCTCAGTACTGACCCTCTGACAGTGAAGTACTCCTTCAGCACTGACCCTCTGACATTGCAGCACTCCCTCAGTACTGACCCTCTGACAGTGCAGCACTCCCTCAGCACTGACCCTCTGACATTGCAGCACTCCCTCAGTACTGACCCTCAGACGGTGCGGCACTCCCTCAGCACTGACCCTCTGATGGTGCGGCACTCCCTCAGCACTGAGCCTCTGACAGTGCAGCACTCCCTCAGCACTGAGCCTCTGACGGTGCGGCACTCCCTCAGCACTGAGCCTCTGACGGTGCGGCACTCCCTCAGCACTGAGCCTCAGACGGTGCGGCACTTCCTCAGCACTGAGCCTCAGACGGTGCGGCACTCCCTCAGCACTGAGCCTCTGACGGTGCAGCACTCCCTCAGCACTGAGCCTCAGACGGTGTGGCACTCCCTCAGCACTGAGCCTCTGACGGTGCGGCACTCCCTCAGCACTGAGCCTCAGACGGTGCGGCACTCCCTCAGCACTGAGCCTCAGACGGTGCGGCACTCCCTCAGCACTGAGCCTCTGATGGTGCAGCACTCCCTCAGCACTGACCCTCTGACGGTGCAGGCCTCTATCTTGGTTTGGAGGCAATATTGTTATCCTCCTGAGGGGGAAAGTTTGAAAAGTTCCCTCTCTGCACTCTCTCCCTCTGCTGTAGAGCAGGCATTCAGTGGAGTAAGGCAGCATGGCACCTCACACCACTGCATCTCAGGGCAGCTTGACTGGCACTGTGGGTCAGTGACCATACTGGACCCCATCTCATTCCCAATCATCCAGCCACCTTTCTCCTTACCTGCATGGACTTGAATTGCTGCGCACAGGGGCAATATGATAAAATGTATCCTTGCCAAGTTCCTTTTCCAACACTCCATCCTGGAGAAGACTTTGAGAGTACTCTGGAGTAACACTGGGAGTGAGACCAGGATCAACTGGACCCAAGGGGTTTTCCACTGAGTAATTGCACTCTGCCCAGGATCCTGTAACACAGCAGCCTTATCAAAGATCTCCCCACACTGTGTGTCTGATACTGTGTGCAGGGGAGGAGGAGCTGGAGGTAATTATTCAGCCCATCCCATCAACTGGAATCTGGTCTGGCCCTGTGTGTGTGTGCGTGTATGTGTTTGTGTGGGTTAGGGTTTCTGTGTGTGTGCGTATGTGTGTGTGTGGGTGTGTGTATGGGTTTATGTGTATGTGGGTGTGTGTGAGTGTGTGCAGAGCGGACTAACACAGGAAAAAGGGTAGGTGCGGGAACAGCAGCCCAGAATAAACTGAAAAGCCACGTATGAGGCATCACACTGCCCGCAGAGCTGCTCAGTCCGCTCACTCCCCCATTGCAACATAACATCAGCCCTGCTGTCAACATCTATCTGCAAGCCAAGCTCAGCACTGTTGCAAGCGTGCCAAATGAAGGCAGATTGCAAAGCACTTCAGGAGAGGGTAGGAACAGAATTACTCAATCTTTCCTGATCAGCTGAGGAGTTTTTTTTTCAAAAATGTACTTTATTCATTAAAAAAACTCTCAAATAAACTATTGCAAAACAGATCCAAAAATTACAAACAGTGCAAAAAAAATCATTTTTCCAGTACAATACCATGCTTATTTATACATTACATTCATTACTTAAAACTACATACATCCCTCAGATTTTACTGTGTGCTGTTGTTTTTTCAGTTTCACACACAGACACGCAGGCCGAGGGTATTCTGCGGTTACCAGGCCTCAGTCTGCCTCATTTGAAAGGCATTATTACAGTGTGGCCTTTCCCCATTGTGCCTTTGCAGCGGCTGCCCCAAGCTTGAGCGCGTCCCTCAGCCCATAGTCCTGGACCTTGGAATGTGCCAGTCTGCAACACTCAGTCGAGGACAAATCTTTCAGCAGGAAGATCAGCAAGTTTCGGGTGAACAAAAGTGCGTCCTTCACCGAGTTGATGACCTTCCAGCAGCAGTTGATATTTGTCTCGGTGTGCGTCCCCGGAAACAGCCCGTAGAACACAGAGTCCTGTGTCACCGAGCTGCTCGGGATGAACCTCAACAAATACCACGGCATCTCACTCCAGACCTTCTTTGCAAAGGCACATTCCGCAAGGAGGTGTGCGACCATCTCATCAGCCCCGCAGCCACTTCGAGGGCAGTGTGAGGTGCTGTTGAGACCTCGAGTGTGGATAAAGGATCTGATGGGGAGTGCCCTTCTCACCACCAGCCAAGCCAGATCTTGGTACTTGTTTGTGAGCTCTGGTGATGAGGTGTTCTGCCAGATGACACTGACAGTCTGCTCAGGGAACCATCTAACAGGATCCGCCATCTCCTTTTCTCTCAGGGCCCCAAGGACGTTACGCACTGACCTCTGCTTAATCATCATGTGGTCAAAGGAGTGTTTGTGGAAAGATTTCTCCATGAAGGACAGGTGCTGTGGGACGGTCCAACTACTCAGAGCGTTCCATGGCAGTGTGGCCAGACCCATCCTCCGCAACACTCAGGACAGGTAGAACCTCGAAAGGTAGTGGCAATTGCTGTTAGTGTACCGAGGATCTACACACAGCTTGATGCAGTTGCACACAAAGGTAGCCATCAGGACAAGGGCGGCGTTGGGAAGGTTTTTCCCTCCGTTCTCTGGAGATTTGTGCATCGTTTCCCTCTGGACGCGATCCATCTTTGATCTCCAGATAAACTTGAAGATGGCCTGCGTCACTGCTGCAGCACAGGATTTGGGGATAGGCCACACCTGCGCCACATACAACAACACGGACAGCACCTCACGCCGGATCACCGGGTTTTTTCTGGTGATCGAGAGGGAGCATTGTTCCCACAAGCCCAATTTTTGTTTGGCTTTGGCGATGTGCTTATCCCAGTTTTTGGCACATATCCCTGCTGCTCCAAACCATATCGCCAGCGCATTAAGGTAATTTGCCCCGATGATGAAGGGGACAAAGGATCTGTCAACCCAGCTCATGAGCCAGCCCATTACAGGACAGAAAGCGCCAGCCCATTACAGGACAGAAAGAGCCAGCCCATTACAGGACAGAAAGCGCCATGAAATGTCCAGTCAAGTGGTGTTCAGTGTTAGTCCAAGTCCAATATCAGTGGCTCTGTTTGGCAGGATTCCATTCTTTGCCCTGGAAGAAACTGTCTGAAGGGCCAGTCTTCAGAGCAATTGTGGTTAGAACTGTCAGCATTTGACCAGCTGCAGCCATTATATCAGATCTGCAATTGTGAAAAACAGAACTTAAACAAGAGAATATGAAAGAGGAACATATTTCTAAGACTTTCTTCCTTCATCCCTTGTTGGCACGGCAAATTTAGATACCCAATGTAGATCACCAAATCCCAGCCTTTTTACAGTTATACAAGGATGGGTTCACCGGGTCGCTGTGATGCAGCAGTGCTAACCACTGTGCCACCCACACTTTATCCCTTCCCTCTTTCCTCCACCACTCCCGCTGGTCGGCTCCCATCCTGCCTTAACCATCTTCCCGATTCATTTTGTTTTGTATCCGCTAGATAGCGTGCGAGAGACCCTTCTGCCCTCCAACTCAATCTCGGTATCCTTCTTGATCTTTCTGGTTATGAATTAGTTCTCCCTGCGGCTCCCTGTCTCCAGGGGCCGCTGCACCGTCTACTTTAGTGAGCACAGATCCATTCCCAACCTGCTCTCAGAGCCCCCCCTTACAATGCGTGGCTTGCTGTAAGTTGGGTTGTTTTGCGAGCTGGGGGTGTACGGGCGGGACTAGTTTGTAAGGTTCCTGGTCGAGTCCTTAATCTGTCACTGTCGCAATGTCACCTGTAACAGTTTAAAACAAACTAATGATATAATAACCCCACCCCAACACGATGAATCTTAACCAATACTTTGGCTGCCGGACAAATTCTACCCACAAGTTCTGGATCCACCGACCGCTAAACGGCGCCCAGTCTCTGGGGTAAATTTTAACAGAGTAAAGATGCTCAGTGTCCAGTCGAGAGTCGAATTTCGAATGCGTCTTTATAATATTTTATTTACGATGATATAAGTGATGAATCTCCTTCACAAATTCATCACTTATATCATCGTAAGTAAAATATTATAAAGACGTATTTTCAGTCATTGTTGGGGGAGAGCAAATGGGTCCCCTTAGCTAGGATACAGAAGATGACACTCAACATCCATTTTGGGACAAATCAAACCTAAAATATCTTACAGCTTAAAAGCTGTAGGCCACTCACTGATGAAGGAGCAGCGCTCCAAAAGCTTGTGCTACCAGATAAACCTGTTGCACTTTAACCTGGCGTTGTGAGACTTCTCAGTGCCCACCCCAGTCCAACACCGGCATCTCCACATCACAGCTTAAAAGCCAACACCTCAGAACGTCCTGTCTGTACATGGTGAAGTCCACCAGCTCAAAGACATTCGCACATACACAAGGACACATCAACAAAACAATCACAGAATGAGATCCTGATAACTGCCAGAAATCAGGAATAGTAAAGAACAAGGGCTCACCCATCAAGGCACCCCACTGCTCTGAATGTCTGCAAATGTATTTCAATGTCTCTGACTGGTCTCATGAATGAAGACAGTATCAGGTTATTATACAAAAATTGGTTTCAATGTCTTTGCAGTTTGAGAAACGATACAGTAATGATTATCTTCGCCCGGGTAACATCCAGCTAAATCAAACTGTGTGAATGTACTATGTCAGTGTATCTTCCAACCAAGGGATAAATGTTGAGACTTTTTACTGGAAGGAAGCGCTGGGATTAGACAGAAGCTTTCTCTCCACCGGTGTTAAATAAAGTAATTTGGGAGCCAGAGTGTGGAGCGATTTCTGAATTTGTCCATGCTAACAGTTGGGGGCTGGTCCGAAATTCGACTCTCGACTGGACACTGAGCATCTTTACTCTGTTAAAATTTACCCCAGAGACTGGGCGCCGTTTAGCGGTCGGTGAATCCAGAACTTGTGGGTAGAATTTGTCCGGCAGCCAAAGTATTGGTTAAGATTCATCGTGTTGGGGTGGGGTTATTATACCATTAGTTTGTTTTAAACTGTTACAGGTGACATTGCGACAGTGACAGATTAAGGACTCGACCAGGAACCTTACAAACTAGTCCCGCCCGTACACCCCCAGCTCGCAAAACAACCCAACTTACAGCAAGCCACGCATTGTAAGGGGGGGCTCTGAGAGCAGGTTGGGAATGGATCTGTGCTCACTAAAGTAGACGGTGCAGCGGCCCCTGGAGACAGGGAGCCGCAGGGAGAACTAATTCATAACCAGAAAGATCAAGAAGGATACCGAGATTGAGTTGGAGGGCAGAAGGGCCTCTCGCACGCTATCTAGCGGATACAAAACAAAATGAATCGGGAAGATGGTTAAGGCAGGATGGGAGCCGACCAGCGGGAGTGGTGGAGGAAAGAGGGAAGGGATAAAGTCTGGGTGGCACAGTGGTTAGCACTGCTGCATCACAGCGACCCGGTGAACCCATCCTTGTATAACTGTAAAAAGGCTGGGATTTGGTGATCTACATTGGGTATTGAGGTTTGGGGGTGACCTTATAGAGGTCCATAAAATAATGTGGGGTATAGGTCAGCTAGATAGTCAATATCTTTTCCCAAAGGTAGGGGAGTCTAAAATTAGAGGGCATAGGTTTAAGGTGAAAGGGGAGAGATACAAAGGGGTCCAGCGGGGCAATGTTTTCACACAGGGGGTGGTAAGTGTCTGGAACTGGTGCCATGAATGCCTCCCATTTCCTATTCGCCTACTCCTGAGCTCCTTCCAGTTCGTTCTGAACCACCCCTACAACTGAATTCCTGGGCGTGTCCCAGGGTTCGTGTCATGTCCTTTTTGAAGCTTGTTAGACTGTCTTCCTGCTGCTGGCGGTTCTCAGACAGATCCACACGCCATGGCCCATTCCGGTAGGTGGTTTGCCCGGTAGTTCTCGGCTCTCACTCGCACTGCAACATCGCAGTTGTAGAGATGATGACAGATCTGCATTTCTTTAAGTTTCTGCCAAAAGCCCCGCATTGCTTTGCCACTGGAGAGACTGGGACTTTTTTCCACTGGCGAGTCGGAGGTTTGGGGGTGACCTTATAGAGGTCCAAAAAATAATGATGGGTATAGATCAGCTAGATAGTCAATATCTTTTCCCAAAGGTAGGGGAGTCTAAAACTAGAGGACATAGGTTTAAGGTGAAAGGGGAGAGATACAAAGGGGTCCAGAGGGGCAATGTTTTCACACAGAGGGTGGTGAGTGTCTAGAAAAATCTGCCAGAGGTATTAGTAGCGGGTACAATTTTGTCTTTTAAAAAGTGTTTAGACAGTTACATGGGTACGATGGATATAGAGGGAAATGGGCTAAATGCAGACAATTGGGACTAGTTTAGTGGTTTAAAAAAGGGGTGGCATGAACAAGGTGGGCTGAAGGGCCTGTTTCCATACTGTAAATCTCTATGATTTTGACTCTATAATAGGCAGTTTGCCTCATAATTTCATGGGGTCTCTGGGGAAGAGGGAGACACATGTCATTTGGAGTTGTGGTGTAGGGTTGTTGCCCTGGGCTTCTTGTTGGTTCCCCTGTCTTACCCCTACTACTGCTACCCCAGGGATGTATTCAACATTTACTGGTGTAACTTTGACTGACAGAGGTGAATATGGGGGTGGCGTGTCTTTTCCTACCCTATTTACTTCAGGATAATTCCTGAGGTTTAACGCATTCCGTTAAAATTTCATGGGCTCTAAGGATTATAAAGTTTAAAGTTTATTTATTAGTCACAAGTAAGGCTTACATTGACACTGCAATGAAGTTACTGTGAAATTCCCCTAGTTGCCAAACTCTGACGCCTATTCACGTCAATGCACCTAACCAGCATGTCTTTCAGACTGTGGGAGGCAGCAGTTGGGCAATTGTGCTCTGACCCGGGTGTATCCAGTGATCCCAGAATGCAAGGTGAGCGAGGCTGCTGGAGTGGGGATGATAACCCCTTGTCACGTAAGACTGGGGACCATTTCCCCTGTACCAGATAGATATCAGGATCGTAAAGGGCAATTCTTCCCTCTGCTACCACTTGACTGAAACCTATTGACGGGAATTACACATTGTATAGCACTTCCCTCGTGGGCTCAAACAAAAGGGGAGATTACAGTGTGTCCCCACCCGCTAGGGCAGGGCGAGATGGCTGAGGGTGCTTTTAACTGCACAGATGACTGTACACTGGAAATTGTGACTGCCCCCACCCACCTTGCCTGGGCACGATATGGAGGCAAGAGTAAATACTGTGTTCCCACTACAGAGGCGACCTTGCACTATAATGGCCTGCAATGTTCAATTCCCCACCCTAACATTTGTTTCACCCCAAGGCGGCCTATCACTATCAGTCAGGCACACATCACATAGGTCCGGCACAGACACCAAAGTCCTCAATGCCACTGGCCAACTACACAAAGATTTAAAATACCACAGCAAATCTGAGGAACTCCTCCCCACTTAGCAGAGCTACTGACGGAACTTAAAGTGGCACACTCTGTCAAACTCTTTCGCCAACTACGAATGGAGTTTAACTTAGATAAATGCGAAGTGATGCATTTTGCTAGAGCGAACCAGAGCAGGACTTACTCAGGGTAGGGTGCTGGAGAGAGTTACAGAACAAAGAGATCTAGGGATACATGTTCATAGCTCTTTGAAAGTGGAGTCGCAGGTGGACAGAATGGTGAAGAAGGCATTCGGCACGCTTGGTTTCATTGGTCACAACACTGAATACAGGAGTTGGGATGTCTTGTTGAAGTTATATAAGGTATTGGTAAGGCCACGCTTGGAATACTGTCTACAGTTCTGGTCACCTAATTATAGAAAGGATATTATTAAACTAGAGAGAGTGCAGAAAAATATACGAGGATCCTTCCAGGACTTGACGGTTTGAGTTATAAGGAAAGTTTGGATAGACTGGGACTTTTTTCTCTGGAGTGTAGGAGGCTTAAGAGTGATGTTATGCTAAAATAATGAGGGGCATAGATCAGCTAGATAATCAGTATTTTTCCCCCAAAGGTAGGGGAGTCTAAAACTAGAGGGCATAGGTTTATGGTGAGAGGGGAGAGATACAAAAGGGTCAGAGGTTCTGATGAGTGTCTGGAACAAGCTGCTAGAAGTAGTAATAGAGGCGGGTACAATTTTGTCTTTTAAAAAGTGTTTATAGACAGTTACATGGGTGACATAAGTATCAAGGGATATGGGCTAAACATGGGCATTGGGATTAGCATGGGGTTAAAAAAAGGGGCAGAATGAACAAGTTGGGCCGAAGGGTCTGTTTCTATATTGTGAACCTCTGATTCTACATGCACAAATCAAAACACTTGAACAGCACACAAAGACCACACTACAGAGCCAAACTGGATAAAGATGGTTTGAGACTGGGGAATGAATGTAGACATTCATCCATGGATCAGCATAATTTTGTAAATGCTTGTGGGGATACAGCTGGCGTTAGTTTTCTCTTGAGGCATTACGACTTGCCACTCATGCAGATGGCACGTGCTGCGCAGGGAGATTAGGGCCTTAGCGAGGGCACTGGACAACATGGAGAGGCCGGCGGGCAGGAGCAATTCAACCCAGTTGGAATTAATCTGACATTCACTGGGACTCCTCTAACCACAGAACGTGCCAGAGCAGGGAGTACCGGGCACATCCGAATCTAAATTAATGGGTCGGTTTCGGGGGCTGAAGGTTCAGCCCCCACCAAAAGGAGGGACTGTTGGGGGAGAACAAATGGGCCCCCTAGGATACAGAAGAAGGCACTCAGTATTCACTTTGGGACATAACAAGCTTAAAAGATCTTATAGCTTAAAAGCTGACACCTCAGAACGTCCTGTCTGTACATGGTGAAGTCCACCAGCTCAAAGACATTCGCACATACACAAGGACACATCAACAAAACAATCACAGAATGAGATCCTGATAACTGCCAGAAATCAGGCTGCAATCAGGAACAGTAAAGAACAAGGGCTCACCCATCAAGGCACCCCACTGCTCTGAATGTCTGCAAATGTATTTCAATGTCTCTGACTGGTCTCATGAATGAAGACAGTATCAGGTTATTATACAAAAATAGGTTTCAAAGTCTTTGCAGTTTGAGAAACGATACAGTAATGGTTATCTTCGCCTGGGTAACATCCAGCTAAATCAAACTGTGTGAATGTACTATGTCAGTGTATCTTCCAACCAAGGGATAAATGTTGAGACTTTTACTGGAAGGAAGCGCTGGGATTAGACAGAAGCTTCCTCTCCACCGGTGTTAAATAAAGTAATTTGGGAGCCAGAGTGTGGAGCGATTTCTGAATTTGTCCATGCTAACAGTTGTTAATGCAGCTGAATCCTGTGAGTGAGCTGTACATTATTTTGAGTTTGTTCAAAATTTGTATGTCTTTTTCTTGATGCCTACACATCAGTGGATTATAGAACAACAAAGAACAACCCAGCACGGGAAACAGGCCCTTCGGCCCAACAAGCCCGCGCCGCCATTTCAACAAAGCATTTTCCTACACATACCCTGCCCCGTGTGTATGTGAGTGGTACCCCTAATGTAGCCAGATTCAGGGGAGAATAATGTAGGGTCAATTTGGTACACCAATCAGCCTAAGAGCACATCTTTGGGGTGTGGGAGGAAACCGGAGCACCCGGAGGAAACAGGCCCAAATCCATGTATCTGCACAGCTAGCAGTGATAGTCACTGAGCTGTTGTGGTGCCCATCTGCTGGTCCAGTTTTAAGCACACACAGCGACACGAAGTACTAGGCTACTCTCGAAACCTCCAAGAGCAGCCCACGCACGACCCACCGTGTGCATGCCCCTCGTTTGACAACAAGGTGGACCGACACCTGTGGATTAAAAGAGACTAATATGTTGCGATCTCACTTGGAGCAGGCATGTGGAAAACATTTGATGGTTAGGCCGCCTGCCAATTTGGCCTCCTCGCTTCAGCTTGTTATCCAGCCCGGCTGGACGGTTCGCTGCATTGCTCCCCTTGCTAACCGCTGGGGCCTTTGCGCACCTCACCCCTGCTGGACAATGACCCTAGGAGATGAGCTGGCTCACTCACTGGCTATCTGGCCTCTGGCTCCTCACCTCACCCTCAGTTCTTTGCCCGCCAGCCTGGTCGAGTTACCCTGCTGCTGCCCTCAACAACTGCCAGGACTTCCTCCTCAACCCTCACACTCTGCACCCTCCACCCGTCCCGTTCCCCCCCCTCCCTTGATAAGTTCACAGCCTTGCCCCTGGCTCAGGCTCCAAACTCATCAAACTCTCAATGATCGGACGCTGTTTTCCCGCTCAAACAGGACTCGACCAATCACAGCTCGTATTGCTTTGTATTGCCTGCTGATAGGCTCAAGACAAGACTCCTGCACCCTCTCCCTCCGCCCCTCACTGATCCACCCCTCAATCCTCCATAACTTACGCCTTCCCACCTCAATGTTAATTCTCTCATTCCTCAGAGCATCGCTCCTCTACTCCATATTTTCACCACGTTCACTCCTCCACCTCTTCCTCCTTTGCCCCTCATTACCCTGTATGTAAACCCTGTCCCCTCATTTCTTCACCCCTCTCTGCTTGCCCCCTCACTCGGACACCCAGGCCTCTCACTCCTTAGTCCTCCCCCTGCTGTACTCATCACTCCTTGATCCTACTCCCACACTCCAGGTCCCTCTCTCCTTAGACATTGAGGGGAGGGAGGGAGAGTGCGGGAGGCAGGAGGGAAGGGAGTGTGGGGAGACGCGAGTGCAGGGGGGAGGGGTTGCGGTGGGGGAAGGGAAGTGAGGAGGGAGGCGAGTGGATGAAAGGGGCAGCGGGGGAGGGAGGTGAAGTGGGGGTAGGGTAGAGCGGGGGATGGAAGTGCGGGGGGGGCAGTAGGGGAGGAAGGAAGTGTGGGGGAGGGGCAGTGGGCAGGGAGAGTACTCAGGGAGGGACTGTGATGATTTGGGGAGGCAATGGGAAAGATTGAGGGATAGCGTCAACTCAACGTCTGTCCTTTACTGCTCACTGCACCCTGCCAGTCCTTTCCATTCCTCTTCATCAACCTCTCCAACACCCCCTATACCCACCCACCACACACACAATGACCCTCCTCCCCCATGCCAACACCCCCCCTTACACCCTCCCCAATACCCTCCCTCACTGGCCAACCTGTATTCCTTTCTCTCCAGCTCCTCCTCCATTTTCCTGCTCCCTGGCTGTCTCCTCCCACTTGATATTTCTCCATATCCTCTCCCACCAGCTCTCAAACCCTTCCCCCACACCTCCCTCTGCGCTCCGTCCCTACCTCTCTCTACACTCCCACCCTGCCTCCCTCCCAGGCAGCCGCAAGTCCTTCCAATTAACCCCAATTGCAGTGGAAGTTTTTATGGATTTCCCACAGCCAGTGCCGGCCTGGATGGTGGTCCCAGATATCCCCGGAATAACACAGGATCTGTTAGATGGAAATAAGGATGAGACACTGCCACACGCTGGGTTTCACTCATTTACAGTATATGTATTGTTTCATTGCAGATTATTACAATATAGAGATGGAAGAACAGAAAGAGGAGAGAAAATCTCAGTAACAAAATTAAAGAATTTACAGGATTGAGGTAAAACGAATAAATTGATATTTATTAAGACATTGGTATTTCCCATCCAAGCATTTAGCACTCTATCAAAGCATTAAATCCACCTGATAGGTAAACCCATCAAAACATTAAATACCTCCAAAAATTAAACCCATTTGAGCGCTCTCCCCGTCCAAGCACTCCCCCCCACCCTCCTCCACTGGGCGCTCTCCCCCTCCGGATGCGCTCCCCCTTCCTGAGCACTAATCCCCCCCCCCCTCCCCGCCTCATTGAACATCATTCCCCCCTCCCAGCAGCAAATCATCTATCCTCCAAGTACTAATCTGCCCCTCCCCAGCATTAATCTGCACCCCCCCCACCCCCCAAACATCAAGCTATGCCACCACCAGAAGGAACAGGTTTTAAATCAACTGTGCAACATCTATACATTGCTGGAGTAGTGGGTGCACAATACCCAATACCAGGGCTGCTCATTACCAATGTCATAAGAAGATAAGAAATAGGAGCAGGAGTTGGCCATCTAGCCCCTCGAACCTGCCCCGCCATTCAATAAGATCATGGCTGATCTGAAATGGATCAGTTCCACTTTCCCGCTTTCTCCCCATACCCTAATCCCCTTGCCTACCAAAAACCTATCTACCCGTGTCTTAAATATATTTAGCGAGGCAGCCTCAACCACTTCAACGGGCAGAGAATTCCAGAGATTCACCACCCTTTGAGTGTAGAAGTTCCTCCTCAACTCCGTTCTAAACTGTCCCCCCCCCCTTATCTTGAGGCTGTGTCCTCTAGTCCTACTGTCCCTTCTGAGCGGGAAGAACCTCTCCACCTCTACCCTATCCATCCCCTTCATCATCTTATACGTCTCAATAAGATCCCCCCTCATCCTTCTAAACTGCAACGAGTACAAGCCCAGTCTACTCAGCTTCTCTTCATAGTTCAACCCCCTCAACTCCGGTATCAGCCTAGTGAACCTCCTCTGCACTCCCTCCAAGGCCAATATATCCTTCCACTAGTGCAGCGACCAAAACTTCACACAGTACTCCAGCTGCGGCCTCACCAGTGCCCTGTACAGTTGCAGCAAGACCTCCCTACTCTTATATTCCCACTTGTGTTAGTTCCTCCAATGGCAGGATGAATGGTGAGACCTGACCAGTTGATGATCCGTATTTGTCAGGAAGTTACAGAGCTCCGGATCAACCCAACTCAGAGTTTCCCTGGTGCCTCTGTGGCTGCTGTCACAAATCCTTCCTGTCACCCACCCTTAATTGCTAAGGGGTGATAGTCACCAATCCAGCAGCTAGCAGTGAGCCAGCCAGGAGAAACAGGTTTGCCCAGCCAGTGAAGGATAAATACAGAGGTCAACAGACCTCGATAGGATTACTGAAAAGGATCATTGATCCACTGGATCACTCGTGCCTCAGAGCATTAGGAGCAGGTCATTTTATCACTACTGGCCAGATGAGTCAGCACCGGCTCTATTGGAAGGGGCAGGAGATGATAGAGGTGGTCCAATGAGAATTAATCAGTAGAAGCGGGTTATGTTGCATTGAGTGACAGGAGCAGAGTCAAGGTCAGTCCTATAGCGAGTGGAAGATATCCAACAAACAGATCTGTGTCACCTCAAATCACCAAGAAATTAAAGTTCTTCAGAAAGAAAGTCAGGCAGGATGTGGCGTAACAACAAGTGTTGTCAGCTCCTTTGCACCATGGCTTATTCCCTGCATGGACCCGGGTCTGGGGTTGAAAGGAATGGTTCCTGCACAGTCCCCATCCTGTTCTGTGAACTGTGGGTGTCTGAGGATAGTAAATTTCTGCCAGCTTCAACTTCTGTCTTCTCTGAGGAAATCTGAGAACTGTTAGAACCTAAGAAACAGAAAAAGACAAGCTGTCAGCAAATACAGAGCATCATTTATAGAAGGCCAACTTCATCCGGGTCAACCCAGCACGTGGGACCAGCACCGAGCCCTGTGACCCGCACTGCGTCATGTGACCAGCACTGAGCCCTGTGACCCGCACTGTGTCATGTGACCAGCACCGAGCCCTGTGACCAGCACTGCGTCATGTGACCAGCACCGAGCCCTGTGACCAGCACTGCGTCATGTGACCAGCATCGAGCCGTGACCAGCACCATGTCATGTGACCTGCATTGCATCATGTGACCAGCACCGAGCCACTGTGACCCACACCAGGCCCTGTGACCTGCAACATGTCATGTGACCTGCACTAAGCCCATGTGACCTGCACTGCATCATGTGATCAGCACTGTCTCATGTGACCTGCACCGAGCCACTGTGACCAACGCCACATCATGTTACCATTACCATGTCATTGTGACCAATGTTGTGCCATTGTGACCTGCATCCTGGCACGTGACCTACAGTGTCACGTGACCCGCACCACGTCATGTCACAGTGCCGTGTGATTCTGGTGTGAGGTTGCCCTGATTGTGGGAGTGGATTTGTGAATGGTCGCCCCGCTATGGCTGCCCTTTGTCCCATCACTCATCCCTCCACCCACCTCCCCAATGACTCCGCTCACCCAACTCAACAGTGAGCGATCTGGAATTCTAACACCTTAAACAGTGAGCTACTCACAGAAGCCCACACTCACTGCCTCTCGTTCCATCATTGCAGAGATTTCAGGAGAAAGGGGCTATTCACCAAGCAGGGAGGAGAGGGAGACTCTCAGTGCTGGACCAAGTGTTAACCTCATTGCTATCAGTAAACATGAAGCAACAGCTCCATTCTCCAGTGACCCCATCCCCTCTTACTGTCCATCAGCCAAATCCCCTCAAAGGCTGTCACACCCCTCCCATTTCTCAAGCGCCCCCACGGCCCCCACCTACCAATCCAGCTCATAAAATCTCTGCAGTGCCATTCGGCCCATTGGGTCTGCACCAGGTCTTTGACAGAGTAATTTATCCTGGCCCACCCCACTGCCCTAACCCATAACTTCACATATTTATCATGGCTAATCTAACTAACCACACATACTGGGACAACTTAGCACGGCCAATCCACCCAACCCTCACATCTTCGGCCTGTGGGAGAAAACTGGATCACCCGGAGGAAACGCACGCAAACACAGGGAGAAAGTGCAAACTCCACACAGACAGTCACCCAAGCCGGGAATCGAACCCGGAACCCTGGTGCTGTGAGGCAGCAGTGCTAACCACTGTGCCACCGTGCCGCCCCCACTTTCCACACCCTCAATCACAGTTCCCTCCCCTCCATCTTATCACCTCTCAGCTACCCTCACCTCCTCTCCCACCACAACACTCGTCTGACACTCCCCAATACCCTCACTTGATCCCCCTTCCCTCCTCTCCTCTCCTCCACTCCCCTCCTTTCCTCATTCACTCCTCCTGCCCCTGGACCTGACAGTGTCACGTGACATGCACCGCATCATTTTGGTTGACTCCGTGATCATTCTCAGCAGGCCATCAATTCTGGAATATTCCGCGCAAACATTTAGTCCATGTATCCCGGTATTCCCAATTTACTTACTTCCTGTCGTGGAGACATCACTCTCAGAACCTGAAGAGTAAATACACAAAGCTTCAGACACTGACAAATCATTGGGAATATATTATTCACTGAGAGAGTTTCCAAAACATTTTATCATCTGTGTACAGTCAGATTAATAGCTGGGTGTAAAATCTCAGGAATTATGACCGTCCGTCTCCAGTTACAACCGGAGAAATAATGGAAACAAAAGGGATGTGCTGCACTGTCAGAGGGTCAGTACTGAGGGAGTGCTGCACTGTCAGAGGGTCAGTACTGAGGGAGTGCTGCACTGTCAGAGGGTCAGTACTGAGGGAGTGCTGCACTGTCAGAGGATCAGTACTGAGGGAGTGCTGCACTGTCAGAGGGTCAGTACTGAGGGAGTGCTGCACTGTCAGAGGGTCAGTACTGAGGGAGTGCTGCACTGTCAGAGGGTCGGTGCTGAGGGAGTGCCGCACTGTCAGAGGGTCAGTGCTGAGGGGGCACCGCACTGTCAGAGGGTCAGTACTGAGGGAGTGCTGCACTGTCAGAGGGTCAGTACTGAGGGAGTGCCGCACTGTCAGTGGGTCAGTACTGAGGGAGTGCCGCACTGTCAGAGGGTCAGTACTGAGGGAGTGCTGCACTGTCAGAGGGTCAGTACTGAGGGAGTGCCGCACTGTCAGTGGGTCAGTACTGAGGGAGTGCCGCACTGTCAGAGGGTCAGTACTGAGGGAGTGCTGCACTGTCAGAGGGTCAGTGCTGAGGGAGTGCCGCACTGTCAGAGGGTCAGTGCTGAGGGAGTGCTGCACTGTCAGAGGGTCAGTACTGAGGGAGTGCTGCACTGTCAGAGGGTCAGTACTGAGGGAGTGCTGCACTGTCAGAGGGTCAGTGCTGAGGGAGTGCCGCACTGTCAGAGGGTCAGTGCTGAGGGAGTGCCGCACTGTCAGAGGGTCAGTACTGAGGGAGTGCTGCACTGTCAGAGGGTCAGTGCTGAGGGAGTGCCGCACTGTCAGAGGGTCAGTACTGAGGGAGTGCTGCACTGTCAGAGTGTCAGTACTGAGGGAGTACTGCACTGTCAGAGGGTCAGTGCTGAGGGAGTGCTGCACTGTCAGAGGGTCAGTGCTGAGGGAGTGCTGCACTGTCAGAGGGTCAGTGCTGAAGGAGTGCTGCACTGTCAGAGGCTCAGTGCTGAGGGAGTGCTGCACTGTCAGGGGGTCAGTACTGAGGGAGTGCTGCACTGTCAGAGGGTCGGTGCTGACAGTGTCGCCACGACAAGAGATGCTGTGTTTTAGTGACTCCATAGACAGTTTGTTTTGTTGGATGAATGGGGAAGACCTCCTGCAAGTAAGGGGAGGCTCGTGTTGCTGTTTATTGTGGGTAATGTTCACTTCTTAGCCATCTGAACTGTGACAGTTTATCACCTCCCTTGTTGACTGCTCTTACTGGGATGCTGCTGTGTGTGCTGTGTTTTATTACATCCCGAGTTCACCATAATGACATGCCCTGTAGCTTCTCGAGAGAGGACATGAGGGGATAATGAGTAAACCAAATGTAAACTTATCAAAATTCTAACAGTAGCTTCAGGAAGAATGTTCTCGATGGTGGGAGTGTCCAGAACCAGGGCTCATCGTTTGAGGGTAAGAGATAAACCTTTTAGGACTGAGGTAAAGAGAAATGTCTTCACCCAGAGAGTGGTGAATGTGTGGAATTCACTAACACAGGAAGTAGTTGAGGCCAAAACGATGTCTGATTTCAAGAATAAATTAGATATAGCTGTGGGGCAAAAGTGATCAAGGGATGTGGGACCGAGAGGATCAGGATATTGAATTTGATGAAAATGAATGGTGGATCAGCTTGACGGGCTGAATGGCCCACTCCTGCGTGTAGTTTCTATGTTTGTATGAATGTAATCTTACCACCAAAACCACAGCAGCAGGATCCCATTTTCTGTTTCCGGTAAAATTTCCGGTAAAAGACAAAAGCACCGACACTGCCAGCGAGCAGGATCACCACCACCACCACCACGCCAACAATCATACCGGTATGGTCACTCTGAACTGAATAAATAACAGTTAGGCTCAGCTCCCAATGCCCAGATTCCCGAGGGACCGCCCCGACTCGGCACCGCCCCGACCCCGAGCCGGCACCGCCCCGACCCCGAGCCGGCACCGCCCCGACCCCGACCCGCCCCGACCCCGAGCCGGCACCGCCCCGACCCCGACTCGGCACCGCCCCGACCCCGACCCGCCCCGACCCCGAGCCGGGACCGCCCCGACCCCGACCCGCCCCGACCCCGAGCCGGGACCGCCCCGACCCCGACCCGCCCCGACCCTGAGCCGGCACCGCCCCGACCCCGACTCGGCACCGCCCCGACCCCGACCCGCCCCGACCCCGACTCGGCACCGCCCCGACCCCGAGCCGGCACCGCCCCGACCCCGACCCGCCCCGACCCCGAGCCGGGACCGCCCCGACCCTGAGCCGGCACCGCCCCGACCCCGACCCGCCCCGACCCCGACTCGGCACCGCCCCGACCCCGAGCCGGCACCGCCCCGACCCCGACCCGCCCCGACCCCGAGCCGGGACCGCCCCGACCCCGAGCCGGCACCGCCCCGACCCCGAGCCGGGACCGCCCCGACCCCGAGCCGGCACCGCCCCGACCCCGAGCCGGGACCGCCCCGACCCCGAGCCGGCACCGCCCCGACCCCGACCCGCCCCGACCCCGAGCCGGGACCGCCCCGACCCCGAGCCGGCACCGCCCCGACCCCGACCCCGACCCGCCCCGACCCCGACTCGGCACCGCCCCGACCCCGACCCGCCCCGACCCCGAGCCGGGACCGCCCCGACCCCGAGCCGGCACCGCCCCGACCCCGAGCCGGGACCGCCCCGACCCCGAGCCGGGACCGCCCCGACCCCGAGCCGGCACCGCCCCGACCCCGAGCCGGGACCGCCCCGACCCCGAGCCGGCACCGCCCCGACCCCGAGCCGGCACCGCCCCGACCCCGAGCCGGCACCGCCCCGACCCCGAGCCGGGACCGCCCCGACCCCGAGCCGGCACCGCCCCGACCCCGAGCCGGGACCGCCCCGACCCCGAGCCGGGACCGCCCCGACCCCGACTCGGCACCGCCCCGACCCCGACCCGCCCCGACCCCGAGCCGGGACCGCCCCGACCCCGAGCCGGGACCGCCCCGACCCCGAGCCGGCACCGCCCCGACCCCGACCCGCCCCGACCCCGACTCGGCACCGCCCCGACCCCGACCCGCCCCGACCCCGAGCCGGGACCGCCCCGACCCCGAGCCGGGACCGCCCCGACCCCGAGCCGGCACCGCCCCGACCCCGACCCGCCCCGACCCCGAGCCGGGACCGCCCCGACCCCGACCCGCCCCGACCCCGACTCGGCACCGCCCCGACCCCGAGCCGGGACCGCCCCGACCCCGAGCCGGCACCGCCCCGACCCCGAGCCGGCACCGCCCCGACCCCGAGCCGGGACCGCCCCGACCCCGAGCCGGCACCGCCCCGACCCCGACTCGGCACCGCCCCGACCCGCCCCGACCCCTAACCAGGACTGCCCCGACCCCGAGCCGGCACCGCCCCAACCCTGACCCCGACCCGCCCCGACCCCTAACCAGGACTGCCCCGACCCCAAACCGGGACCGTCCCGACCCCGACCCCGAGCCGGGACCGCCCCGACCCCGAGCTGGGACCACCCTGACCCCGAGCTGGGACCGCCCCAACCCCGAGCCGGCACCGCCCCGACCCTGACCCCGACCCCGTCTCCAATCCGGAACCGCCCCGACCCCGACCCTGACCTGGAACCTCCCATATTTCCCTTTCCCTATTGCAGGTGATCCAAATTCCTTGTGCCTGTCAAATTCCCACTCACTCCCCCATCCTGACCATCCCGGCTCCCCATCTATTCCTTATTCAGCATCATTCCCATTCTGTTCCCTGATTATTCCCATTGCTCATCCCGAGTCGCTCTCATGCCTCCTCTCAGGGTAATTACATTCTTTTGGCCAGACTTTTCTTGCCCCTTGCCCTGGCATCCATCCCTCCTTCCCCTCCCCGGAATATTCTGGTGCTTTATCCCGGTTCATTCCCATTTCTGGAGCCAGGTGATCCGGCAGCGAGTTCCCGTTCCGCTCCCGGGTCGCTCATTCACATTCCTTACCCCAGGGTCTCTCCAATATCTCAGGCAGGCTGCTGTGTTGGACGTGGCACACGTGGCTACGGCGATCTCCGGCTTTGGTCTGGAAGTGTATCCTTATCTGGTGGGTGCCATCGTGGTTGGGTAGAATGCCAGTGCTTTGGGGACTATCCAGGGGCTCTCCATCTCTATACCAGCTCACATTGATGGCCCGTGGCTGAAAGCCAGTGACATGACAGTGGACATTGAGATTCTGGCCATCCGAGCTCTTTGTGTGATAGACGTGCACCTCTGGGACAACTGAGGAGACAGAGAGAGACCACACACTGTACTCGATCTGTTGGGCTGAGGTCGTCCAGATGGAAAGGGGGTATTGAGAAGGACAGTGGAATGAAAAGGATTGCACCGTGTTAGAGTTTCACCCACTGCCCTGGACTCCCAGTGAATCATTATCACAGTGCTCAGCCCTCCACAGGGGCCACTCCTTATTGCTCTCGTACGTGTTTGTCCCTGTGTATGGGGTGGTGCGCATGGCAGAGTGAGGGGGTGAACGGGGGAAGAGTGAGGTGACGAGGGTCACGTAAATTCAGGTCAGGGTGGGGGTTGTGTCTGGATGACGAGTGTGAGAATTGGGACACCCTGTCATTGGAGCTCTGTCCATGAATCAGCCTGTCTTTGTGTGGTCAGCAGAGAGTGCGGGTTACTGAATGCCCTGGGATAACACTGCACATTCTGCCCTATACCCTCCTCCTCCTCCTGCCCTCTATCCTAACCAGGTGCTGTGTTCTGTAACCTATGATATGCACCCTGTACTTTGTGCCCGCACTGTGCCCTGTGTGACTCTGCAGTGTGCCCCATATGTGCTCTGTGCCCCGTGCCATTTGTCCTCTGCTGTGTGCTCACTCTGCACCTACTCTGCTGTGTGCCCCATGCCCTGTGTACTCTGTGCCCTGCATACTTCACTGCTTGCTGTGTCCTCCATGCCCTGTGTACTGTGCTGTGTGCTGTCTTTGTCCCCATGCCCTGTGTACTCTGTTTGTTGTCCCTCTGCCCATTCTGTGTCCTGTGTATTCTGCTGTGTGTCCATTCTGTGTCCTGTGTACTCTGCTGCGTGCCCATTCTGTGCCCTGTGTACTCTGCTGCGTGCCCATTCTGTGCCCTGTGTACTCTGCTGCGTGCCCATTCTGTGTCCTGTGTACTCTGCTGTGTGCCCATTCTGTGTCCTGTGTACTCTGCTGCGTGCCCATTCTGTGCCCTGTGTACTCTGCTGCGTGCCCATTCTGTGCCCTGTGTACTCTGCTGCGTGCCCATTCTGTGCCCTGTGTACTCTGCTGCGTGCCCATTCTGTGCCCTGTGTACTCTGCTGCGTGCCCATTCTGTGTCCTGTGTACTCTGCTGTGTGCCCATTCTGTGTTCTGTGTACTCTGCTGTGTGCCCATTCTGTGTCCTCTGCTGTGTGCCCATTCTGTGCCCTGTGTACTCTGCTGTGTGCCCATTCTGTGCCCTGTGTACCCTGCTGTGTACCCGCTTTGTGCCCTGTGTACTCTGCTTTGTGCCCATTCTGTGCCCTGTGAACTCTGCTGTGTGTCCATTCTGTGGCCTGTGTACTCTGCTGTGTGCCCATTCTGTGTCCTGTGTACTCTGCTGTGTGCCCATTCTGTGTCCTGTGTACTCTGCTGTGTGCCCATTCTGTGCCCTGTGTACTCTGCTGTGTGCCCACTGTGTCCTGTGTACTCTGCTGTGTGCCCATTCTGTGTCCTGTGTACTCTGCTGTGTGCCCATTCTGTGCCCTGTGTACTCTGCTGTATGTCCATTCTGTGCCCTGTGTACTCTGCTGTGTACCCGCTTTGTGCCCTGTGTACTCTGCTTTGTGCCCATTCTGTGCCATGTGTACTGTGCTGTGTGTCCATTCTGTGCCCTGTGTACTCTGCTGTGTGCCCATTCTGTGTCCTGTGTACTTTGTGTGCCAGCTCTGTGCCATGTGTACTCTGCTGTGTGTCCATTCTGTGCCCTGTGTACTCTGCTATGTGCCCATTCTGTGCCATGTGTACTCTGTGTGCCAGCTCTGTGCCATGTGTACTCTGCTGTGTGCCAGCTCTGTGCCATGTGTACTCTGCTGTGTACCCGCTTTGTGCCCTGTGTACTCTGCTGTGTGCCCTGTGTACTCTGCTATGTACCCGCTTTGTGCCCTGTGTACTCTTTGTGCCCATTCTGTGCCCTGTGTACTCTGCTGTGTGTCCATTCTGTGGCCTGTGTATTCTGCTGTGTGCCAGCTCTGTGCCCGATGTACTCTGCTGTGTGCCAGCTCTGTGCCATGTGTATTCTGCTGTGTGTCCATTCTGTGCCCTGTGTACTCTGCTGTGTGCGTGCTCTGTGCCCTTACAGTGGAATTTCTCCTGGTCAGGAGATGTTTGCACTGTAACTGGATGGGTGGAATGTGCTTGTCAATGGGTGAATATTTGCGTGTGTGACCCTCTCGGGTTTAATGGATGCTGTGAGTGAGTCAGGATGGAAATTCAGGCATACCTTTGCCACTAAGGGCCCCATTTCCATATCCCAGGTAGGTGTTCAGCCAATCGACACAGATCTTCTTGGTGTACTGTTTCTTGTACGTGTTGTCAGCCTTGTTCTGGTTCCACGTGTTCTGTGTGGACTGGGCAAAACGTGAGGCTGCAACCCAGGTAGCGTGCTCCAGATCAAAGCTGATGAACTCACGTCCATTGAAGGCATATTGACGAACTCCGCTCACAGTCCCATCATCCCCCACCTCACAGCCTGAGGTATACTGCAGGAAGTTCAGAGCTAAAGATAGGCCAGAAAAACAATAATCAGCACCAACCTTTCAAAAACAAGAGACTGCAGACTATCCACTCACTCTATATTACACACTCCCTAACACAAGTTAGACACACTCACTAACATGATTGTCTTCACTATTACACACTCCCTGTGAACCTGAGTAAAGCTCTAACACGAGCATGTTCACTATTACACACTCACTGTGAACCTGGGTCACTTTCAAACACGAGGGTGTTCACTATTACAGACGCTGTGAACTTGGCTCACTCTCTAAAAGGAGTGTGTTCACCATGACACACCCTTGGTGAATCTGGGTCACTCTCTAACATGAGTGTGTTCACTATTGCTGCCTCTGTGAACCTGAGTATATCTATCACATGAGTGTGTTCACTATTACATGCTCCCTCTGAACCTGGCTCACTCACTAACATGAGTGCGTTCACTATTACACTCTCTCTATGAACCTGGGTCACTCTCTGACATGAGTGTGTTCACTATTGCACATTCCCTGTGAACTTGGGTCACTCTTTAACTAGAGTGTGTTCACTATTGCAGCCTCTGTGAACCTGAGTAAATCTCTAGCATGACTGTGTTCACTATTACACACCCCTGGTGAATCTGGGTCACTCCCTAACTAGAGTGTGTTCACTATTATAGCCTCTGTGAAACTGAGTAAAGCTCTAACATGGGTGTGTTCACTATTACACACACTGTGAACCTGGATCATTCTCTAACCTGAGTACATTCATTATTACACATTCCCTCTGAACCTGGTTCACTTTCTAACAAGAGTGTGTTCACTATTACACACTCGGTAAACCTGGGTAAATCTCTAACCTGTGTATGTTCTCTATTACACACTCTCTGGGTAAATCTCTAACACAAATGTGTTCACTATTACACACACATTGTGAGCATGGGTCACTCTCTAACATGAGTGTGTCCACTATTACACACACCATGAACCTGGGTAACTCTCTAACATGGATGTTTTCACTATTACACACACACCCCAGTGAACCTGGATAACTCTCTAACATGAGTGTGTTCACTATTACACACTGTCTTGAACCTGGGTCACTGCTGTCAGAGGAGTGTGTTCACTATTACACATTCCTGTGTTCGTGGGTAACCCTCTAACATGAATGTGTTCTCTACGACAACACCGAGTATGTTCACGATTACAAACTCCCTGTTAACCTGGGTGACTCTCTAACACAGGTGAGTTCACTATACACACTCTCTTTGAAACTAGCTCACTCTCTAACATGAGTATGTTCACTATTACACACTCCATGTGAACCTGAATCATTCTCTAACATGAGTGTGTTCACTCTTACACACTCCCTATGAACCTGGGTCACTCTCTAACACGAGTGTGTTCACTATTACACACTCTGTGAACCTGAGTCATTCTCTAACACTAGCGTGTTTCACTATTACACACTCCCTGTTAACCTGGATTACTCTCTAACACGTGTGTTCACTATTACACACTCCCTATGAACCTGGGTCATTCTCTAACATGAGTATGTTCACTGTTACGCAGTCTCTGTGAATCTGAGTCGCTCTCTTACATGAGGTGCTAGTGAGTTGAGGAACAGAGAGAGAGTGTAGATTAACATGTGGCTGCAGGGATGCTGTAGGAGAGAGGGTTTCATTTACTTGGATAATTGGAGCACATTTTGGGGAAGGTGGGACCTTACAAACAGGACGGTTTGCACCTAAACCAGAGGGGCACTAATATCCTGGGAGGGAAATTTGCGTCAGCTCTTCAGGAGGGTTTAAACTAATTTGTCAGGGGGTTGGGAAAATGAGGTGTAGTCCAAAAGCCAGTGTTGAGGGTCACGAGGTACTGAGGAAGGTCTCAAGGTCGCAGGAGTGTATAGACAGACGGGATGGTGGGTTGAAGTGTATCTACTTCAATGCAAGGAGCATCAGGAATAAGGTAGGTGAACTTGGGAGCATGGATTGGTACTTGGGACTGTGATGTTGTGGCCATTACAGAGACTGGTTAGAACAGGGACAGGAGTGGTTGTTGGCAGTTCCAGGGTATAGATGTTTCAGTAAGACTAGGAAAGGCGGTAAAAGAAGGGGAGGAGTAGCATTGTTAATCAAGGATAGTTTAACGGCTGCAGAAAGGCATTTCGAGGGCGATCTGCCTACTGAGATAATATGGACTGAAGTTAGAAATAGGAAAGGATTGATCATGTTGTTAGGAGTTTTCTCTAGGCCCCTAAATAGTAATAGAGATGTGGAGGAGGAAATGGCAAAGCAGATCATGGATAGGTGTGGAGGTCACAGGGTAGTTATCATGGGTGGCTTTATCTTTCCAAAGATTGTTTGGAACCTTTATAGGTCGAATAGTTTGGATGGGACACTTTTTGTACAGTGTGTGCAGGAGAGTTTCCTGACACAATATGTGGATAAGCCGACAAGAGATAGGGCCACATTGAGCTTGGTACTGGGTAATGAACCGGGCCAAGTGTTAGATTTGTTTGCGGAGAGCACTTTGGAGATAGTGACCATAATTCGGTGTCTTTCATTATTGCAATGGAGAGGGATAGGGTCACACGACAGGGCAAGGTTTATAACTGGGGCAGGGGTAATTATGACACAATTAGGCTAGAATTAGGGAGCATAAGATGGGAGCAGAAACTGTCAGGTATGGGCACAAATGAAAAGTGGAGCTTTTTCAAGAAACAAATACTGCATGTCCTTGATAGGTATGTCCCTGGCAGGCAGGGAGGAAATGGCCAAGTGAGGGAACCATGGTTCACATGGGAGGTTGAATTTCTTGCTAAGAGGAAAAAGGAAGCATATGTAAGGATGAAAAAACAAGGTTCAGTTGAGTCGCTTGAGAGTTACAAGGTAGCTAGAAATTAGTTAAAAGGCTTAGGAGAGCTAGAAGGGAGCATGAGAAGTCCTTGGCGAGTGGGATAAAAGGTAACCCCAAGGCTTTTTACTCTTATGTGAGAAATAAAAGAATGACCAGGATGAGGTTAGGGCCAGTCAAGGATAGTAGTGGGAACTTGTGCATGGAGTCAGAAGAGATAGATGAGGTGTTGAAATGAATACTTTTCTTCAATGTTCACTAAGGAGAGGGGCCATGTTTTTGAGGATGAGTATGTGATACAGGCTGATAGGATGGAGGAGGTAGATGTTCTGAGGGAAGATATATTAGCAATTTTGAAAAATCTGAGGGTCGATAAGTCCCCTGGCCAGATAGGATACATCCTAGGCTACTTCGGGAGGCAAGGGATAAGACTGTAGAGCCTTTAACTTTGATCTTTGGGTCCTCACTGTCCACAGGGATAGTGCCAGAGGACTGGAGAGTGGCAAATGTTGTTCCTCTCTTCAAGAAAGGAAATAGGAATGGCCCTGGTAATTATAGGTCAGTTAGTCTTACTTCAATGGTCAGTAAGTTAATGGAATGGGTCCTGAAAGATAGGATGTATGACCATTTGGAAAGATGCAGTTTAATCTGGGATAGTCAGCCCCGTTTCGTGAGGGTAAGTCCTGCCTCACAAATTTGATTGAATTCTTTGAGGAGGTAACTATGTGTGGACGAAGGTCAAGCAGTTGATGTCGTATACATGGATTTTAGTAAGGCCTTTGATAAGGTTCCCCATGGTAGGCTCAAGAGGGAGATAAGGATGTCTGGGATAGAAGGAAATTTGGCCGATTGGATAAGTAACTGGCTGTCTCATAGAAGACAGAGGGTGGTGATGGAAGGAAAATTTTCAGACTGGAGCCAGTTACCAGCGGTGTACCACAGGGTCAGTGCTGTGTCCTCTGCTTTTTGTGATTTTTATCAATGACTTGGAAGAGGGGGCTGAAGGGTGGGTTAGTAAATTTGCTGACGACACCAAGATTGGTGGAGTAGTGGGTGAGATGGAGGGCTCTTGCAAACTGCAAAGAGACATTGATAGGATGCAGAGCTGGGCCGAAAAGCGGCAGATGCAGTTTAACCCTGATAAGTGTGAGGTGATTCATTTTGATAGGACAAACTTGAATGCGGATTACAGGGTCAACAGCAGGGTTCTGAGGAACGTGGAGGAACAGAGAGATCTTGGGGTTCATATCCACAGATCTCTGAAGGTTGCCACTCAAGTGGATAAAGCCGTAAAAAAGGCTTATAGTGCGTTAGCGTTTATTAACACAAGGTTTGAGTTTAAGAGCCGTGGGGTAATGCTGCAACCAGACTGGACATTGGTGAGACCACATTTGGAATATTGTGTTCAGTTCTGGTCACCTCACTATAAGAAGCATGTGGAAGCATTGCAGAGAGTGCAGAGGAGATTTACCAGGATGCTGCCTGGTTTGCAGGGTAGGTCTTATGAGGAAAGGTTGAGGGAGCTGGGGGCTCTTTAGAGCAGAGGAGGATGAGAGGTTTATAAGATGATGAGGGGTATAGATAGAGTGGACGTGCAGAGACTATTTCCTCAGGTGGATGTAGCTGTTACTAAGGGGCATAACTATAAGGTTCATGGTAGGAGATATAGGAGAGATGTCCAAGGTAGATTCTTCACTCAGAGAGTGGTTGGGGTGTGGAATGGACTGCCTGCTGTGATAGTGGAGTCGGACACTTTAGGAACTTTCAAACAGTTACTGGATAGGCACATGGAGCACACCAGAATTACTGGGAATGGGATAGCTTGATCTTGGGTTTGGACATATCCTGGCACAACATCGAGGGCCGAAGGGCCTATACTGTGCTGTACTGTTCTATGTTCTATGAATGTGTTCACTATTATACACTCCCTGTAAACCTGGGTCACTCTCTAACATGACTGTGTTCACTATTGCAGCCTCTGTGAACCTGAGTAAATCTCTAATATGACTGTGTTCACTACTATACACTCCCTTTGAAGCTGGGTCACTCTCTAACACAACTGTGTTCACCATTACACACTCCTTGTGAACCTGGGTAACTTTCTAACATGAGGATGTTCACTATTACACACTCCCTGTGAACCTGGCTCATTCACTAACATCAGTATGTTCACTATTACACACTCTGTGAATCTGGATCACTCGCTAACATGAGTCTGTTCACTATTACACACTCCCTGTAAACCTGAGTAAGTCTCTAACATGAATGTGTTCACTATTACGCACTCCTTGTGAACCTGGGTCACTCTCTAACATGAATGTGTTCACTATTACACACTCTCTGTGAACCTGGCCACTCTCTAACACGAGCATATTCACTATTACAAACTCCCTATGAACCTGGGTCATTCTCTAACATGAATGTGTTCACGATTACACACTCCCTGTGAACCTGGCTCACTCTCAATCACAAATGTACACTTACCTTTGTCATCACTGCCTGTTCTCTTAGTTGCGATGCGAACATTGGCCATCGACAGCTTCTCTCGATCCATCAGCCTCTGTGTCTCTTCAGCCCAATAACCTTCCTCCACTGATGTGTTCATCCATGGTTGCCGTGCTATGTCTGTCTTGCCATTGCTGTCATAGTAAGTGATCGGTACGCCATCAAGCACTCCAACATGAATGAACTGCGGCAGGCCACCACTGTTCAACATCGAGGTGTAGTAATATCTCAACGAGTGGCTATCTGTCTCGGCAAATACATTCACCGCATTCAGAAGGACGTTCACACACAGACTGTACCACATCCCTCTCCCCCACCCACCGTCACACTCCCAAGACCACCATCACCACTCCCCACCCCCCCGCACCACCCCACCAATCAGCTCTATCTGAACACGAGAAATAACGCTGGAGGAAATCAGTGCTAACTTATTCAAAACGAGTCAAACACAAATCAACAACAGCAATCCAGGCTCAGATGAAAAACTGTGCATCGACTGACTGAGATTAAAAACAACTGGGGGGGGGGCGGGGGTGGCAGTGATGCACTGTCAGAGGGTCAGTACTGAGGGGGTGCCGCACTGTCAGAGGGTCAGTGCTGAGGCAGTGCTGCACTGTCAGAGAGTCAGTACTGAGGGAGTACTGCACTGTCAGAGGGTCGGTGCTGAGGCAGTGCTGCACTGTCAGAGGGTCGGTGCTGAGGGAGTGCTGCACTGTCAGAGGGTCGGTGCTGAGGGAGTGCTGCACTGTCAGAGGGTCGGTGCTGAGGCAGTGCTGCACTGTCAGAGGGTCAGTACTGAGGGAGTGCCGCACTGTCAGAGGGTCAGTGCTGAGGCACTGCTGCACTGTCAGAGGGTCAGTACTGAGGGAGTGCTGCACTGTCAGAGGGTCAGTGCTGAGGGAGTGCTGCACTGTCAGAGGGTCAGTACTGAGGGAGTGCTGCACTGTCAGAGGGTCGGTGCTGAGGCAGTGCTGCACTGTCAGAGGGTCAGTACTGAGGGAGTGCTGCACTGTCAGAGGGTCAGTACTGAGGGAGTGCTGCACTGTCAGAGGGTCAGTACTGAGGGAGTGCTGCACTGTCAGAGGGTCGGTGCTGACGGAGTGCTGCACTGTCAGAGGGTCGGTGCTGAGGCAGTGCTGCACTGTCAGAGGGTCAGTACTGAGGGAGTGCTGCACTGTCAGAGGGTCAGTGCTGAGGGAGTGCTGCACTGTCAGAGGGTCGGTGCTGAGGGAGTGTTGCACTGTCAGAGGATCAATGCTGAGGGAGTGCTGCATTGTCAGAGGGTCAGTACTGAGGAAGAGCTGCACTGTCAGAGGGTCGGTGCTGAGGGACAGCTGCACTGTCAGAGGGTCAGTGCTGAGGGAGTGCTGCATTGTCAGAGGGTCAGTACTGAGGGAGAGCTGCACTGTCAGAGGGTCGGTGCTGAGGCAGTGCTGCACTGTCAGAGGGTCAGTACTGAGGGAGAGCTGCATTGTCAGAGGGTCAGTGCTGAGGGAGTGCTGCATTGTCAGAGGGTCAGTGTTAGGGAACACTGTTGGAAATGCTGCATTTTCTGCTCTCTCAGGTGGGTTTATATGATTCTATTTGAAAGACAAGCAGATAGTTTATGTACATTTCTCTGGGTTCGTGTTGATCACTGAACCAACATAAGCAAAACAGATTACCTGGTCAATGTGAAGGACTGTCTTTGGGATCTTGCTGTACATGAATTGCCTGCTGTCTTTTCCAAATCGGCCTGGTGACTAGACTTACAAACAATACTTAATTGTCTATATGGAGGCCGTGGGGCATCCCAGGTTGATAAACCTTCCTCTACCTGTTGTTCTTTAGTGGCCTCACAGCTCCCTCCAGCCACTCCCTTACTCTATACCTGCTTCCACACACCTCTCTATATCTGTGTTGAACTATGTCCTGAATCTTTACACTGTCACGCCCCACATTTGGACTTTGGCTGTCGGCAGAAGTGAAGCTGTTGCCCTTTATGGGAATGTTTTGGTCTTGTCCTGTACTAAATTCTCCTTTAAACAGCTCTCACTTTTCTCTGTAGGTCTGTTCCTGACAGCCGGACCTAGGTTAACAGGCTCAGCTTCATTCTCAGTCCAGGGAAGTCTCAGCCTTTCTTCAACTTAATTCCCCACCTCGAGCTAAACATCAAACTCTACCATGCGATGTTCACTGTTTGGGAGTTGTTTCCTTTGCTGTCCTGATTTATATTAATTATTGTTTATTTCCTTGTTACTAAATCCAGTACAACCTGTTCCCTTGCCACTTTATAAAACATATTGAAAACTACCCAGTAAGCATGATAGAACATCACCATCGTCACAGCTATTGCTTCCGTCAATTGATGTGAAAATTAACATTGTCCATTGGAATCATTTTCTATTTGCTCCCAGCTTCTCTGATCTCAGTTTTAGTCTGTGTCCCCCCAGCTCTCATCTCCCCCACGAGGGGAAACATCCTTTCAGCATCCATCTTGTCAACTCTCCTCAGAATCTTCTCTGTTTCAATAAGATCACCTCTCATTCTCCCAAACTCCAATGGATACAAACCTGACCTTTTCCTCATAGGACAATCCCTTCATTCCAGGAACCAGCCCTTCATGTGTCTACATGTCCTCGACACTAAATCCCATCAGTCTTCCACACTGTGCTGACTTCAATGGTATCAAATATCAGGCTGGCTGTATAACAGTGTCTGAGCAAACATCACCCATTTCAAACTCTCCCCAAAAGATTCAAATTCACCCCAGAGAGAGAGAGTGAGAATGGAAGAGGGAATTCTGTACTTACCGGGAGAGACCCAGGAAAAACACAGGGAGATGGAGAAAAGGATCAGCAACATTCTGGGAATCCACTGTCCCAATTCCAATCAGTGACTGGGAATTAAACACTCTGAGGATGAAACAACTTTATAAACTGGGGGAAAACATGAAATAAAAACCCAAAACCTTATCCAAACTCCATTTTCCCGTCTGTATCGAGCATTTCCTTCTTGCAGAACCAGAGGATGTCTGATTGGTTTGTCTCAGAAAATTAACCAATGAATGAGATAAACAGCCAGCCTGTCACTAGTTACCAGGAAGATCAAACTCAGACTGGTTCAGATTCAGGCTGATAAAAATCTAATCTTTACCCAGTGCCTTTCACAAAGTGAAACCTCCCCAAGGACAGCTTTATAAAACAAAGATTGACCCAGAGACACACACAGCTCAGTGCACAAAAACTGTCTCCAAATTCCAGGGTTAAAGGAGTGTTTTAAAGAGAGGCTGCAGAGAGGTGTAGGGAGGGGATTACAGAGTGAAGGACTGAGGTTACTGAAGGCACAGTTCCCAGTGTGGGGGAGATTCTAATCCCTGATACTGGAGATGTCAGAATGAGAGGAACACAGAGATCTCACAGAGTTTGTGAAACCGGAGGGGATTACAGAAATAGGAAGGGGTGAGGGATGGAGAGATTTCAATTTTAAAATTCTCAAGATCCACTGCAACAACTCACCAAGGTTGCTGTTCCGTTAAGTGTTCGAGATATAGATTCTTTGGGGCTTGTCAACTCCCAAAGTAACCAGTAGCTTGTTAAACCATTTCTCTGTCTTTACAGCTTCAATGTATATCTGAGAATCTCTGCATGAGGCTAAAATTCCTCCCCACTCCAGAGCCACAGCAATGTGGTTGACCTTTAACTGCCCTCGGACAACAAGGGATGGGCAATAAATGCTCCCAGCCAGCGATATCCACCTCCCACGAGTGAATAAAAAACAGATTAAAGATGTGCAGGTTAGGTGGATTGGCCGTGCTAATTTGCTCCTTAGTGTCCCAAGACGTGTAGGTTAGGGGTAGTAGTGGGGTAAGTGTATGGGCATAGGGCAGGGGCTGAGCCTGGGCCTGAGTAAGGTGCTCTGTCGGTGCATACTCAATGGGCCAAATGGTCTCCGACTGCTCTGTAGGGATTCTATGATTCTGTGAAAATCCAGGGCAGAGGAAATGCTGGCTTTATTTCAAAGGGAATGGAAAATAAAAATAGGGAAAGCTTGCTAAAACTGCACAAGTCACGAATTAGACCACTTCTGGCCTGAAACTGAAAATTGTGAACAGTTTTAGTCCCCTTATCTAAGAAAAGATATACTGGCATTGGAGGCAGTCCAGAGAAGGTTCACGAGGTTCAGCTCAGGTGTTGAGGGATTTTCTTACGAGGAGAGGTTGAGTAGGTTAGGCCTGTACTCATTGGAGTTCAGAAGAATGAGAGGTGACCTTATTGAGGCATAGAGGATTCTCAGGGGGTTTGACAGGGTAGATGCTGAGAGATTGTTTCCCCTTGTTGGAGAGTCTAGGGTCAGTGGGCAAAATCTCAGAGTAAGGTGTTTAAGCCATGATATGTTGATATGCACGATCATCTTGGAGGAAAGGCTATCCCCAGGCAAGGTGCATTGGGGAGACCATGCAGACGCTATGACAACGGATGCATGGACAAACACCAGGCAAGACTGTTCTCTTCTTGTTGGGGAACACTTCAGCGGTCACAGGCATTCAGCCTCTGATCTTTGGGTAAGCGTTCTCCAAGACAGCCTTCAAAACACACAACGCAAAATCACTGAGCAGAAACCAATAGCCAAGTTCCGCACATATGAGGACGGCCTCAACCGGGATCTTGGGTTCATGTCACACTAACTGTAACCCCCATGACTTGCCTGGGCTTGCAAAATCTCACTAACTGTCCTGGCTGGAGACAATACACATCTTTGTAACCTGTGCTTAACCCTCTCTCCACTCAGATTGTCTGTACCTTTAAGACTTGATTACCTGTAAAGACTCACATTCCAACCATTATTTTGTAAATTGAGTTTGTGTCTTTATATGCCCTGTTTGTGAACAGAGCTCCCACTGACATGATGAAGGAGCAGTGCTCTAAAAGTTTGTGGCTTGTGCTACCAAGTAAACCTGTTGGACTTTAACTTGGTGTTGTGAGACTTCTTACTGTGCTCACCCATTTAAGACAGAGATGAGGAGGAGTTTCTTCTCTCAGTGCGTAGTGTCTCTGCGATTCTTTACGGCAGAGAGCTGTAGAGGCTGGGTCATCAGTATGTTCAAGGCTGAGATAGACAGATTGTTAATGAGCTAGGGAATGGAGGGTTATGGGGATAAGGTGGGAAAGTGGAGCTGAGGATTATCACATCAGGATCTATCATGATCTCATTGAATGGTGGAGGTGACCCGATGGGCTGAATGGACTCCACTTGATCCTATATCTTCTGGATATATAGGTTGCTTGACTGGGAACTTACAGGTCAGTGAGCACAGGGGTACCCAGGAACACAGAGCTCAGTGTGAGGGTTCATGGTGTGAGCTGTAAGAGTCTGAGGGATAGTGACAGGATGGATGTGGAGAGGATGTATCCTCTTGTGGGAGAATCTAGAAATCAGGGTCAGTGTTTAAAATAAGGGGGCTCCTGTTTAAGACAGAGATGAGGAGAAATGTTTTCTTTCAAAGGGTCACAATGCTCTGGATCTCTTTTCCTCCAAAGACAGTGGAAGCTTTGAATATTTTTAAGGCAGAGTTAGATAGATTCTTCATTCTATCATTCAAACTGAACAATCTCACATTTTCCCACACTGAATTCCATTTGGCAATTTTTCTGTCCACTCTCCTAACCTGCCAATGTCTCTCTGTAAACTATTTATTATTTCCTTACAACCTACCTTCTCTCTCATCTTTGTATCATCCACAAATTGGCCACAGTACACCCTGTTCCTGCAAATCATTCATATATGTTGTGATGATCTGTGGTCCCAGCACTGATCACTGTGGCACTGCCCTGGTTACTGCCCTCCAACCTGAGAAAGATCCCTTTATAGCTACTCGCTGCTTCCTGTTAATTAGCCAATCCTCTATCCATGCCACAATATTACCTCCAACACCATGAGCTCCAATGTTGTATAGGAGCCTTTTCCATGGCACCTTATCAAATGCCTTTTGAAAATCTAAATGTATAACATTTACTGGTTCCCCTCTATTTACTCTGGCTGGTACCTCCTCAAAGAATTCCAGTAAATTTGTCAGATATTATTTCCTCTTTAGAAAACCATGCTAAATGTGTTTGATCAGATGCTGACTTTCCAAATGCACTACTATTCTCGCCTCAATAATATTTTCCAACAAGCAAAGCTAGACTAACTGGTCTGTAGTTTCCTATATTTCACCTCTTTCCCTTTTTGAACACGAGCACCACATTGACATGTTTCTAATCCTTTGGCACAGTTTCAGAATGCAAGGATATTTGGAAGCTGCCAACTAATGCATCCATGATCTCTGTAGTTCCCTCCTTTAAGATCCTGGAGTGCAAGCCATTGGGTTCAGGGGACGTTCTGCCTTCCATTTTCATCCTTCGGGAAAAAGACACAGAAGTTTGAGGTCATGTACCAAATGACTCAAGAACAGCTTCTTCCCTGCTGCTGTCAGAGTTTTGAATGGACTTACCTTGCATTAAGTTGATCTTTCTCTGCATCCTAGCTATGACTATAACACTACATTCTGCACTCTCTCACTTCCTTCTCAAAGTATTTTTCACTGTATGTCAATACATGTGACAATAATAAATAAAATAAAATAAAATTAAAATGATCATCCCCTTATTCCACAACTCTGCCCTCTGGTTCTACGCCCTCTCATGAATGGAAACATCCTCTCAACATTTACCCTGTCTAACCCCTAAGAATCGGAAATGTTTCAGTCATTTCACTCTCATTCCTCTGAACCCTGAGTACAGATCCAACCCGTTTAACCTGTCCTCATATGGCAGTCTCTCCGTACCCAGCATCATCCCAGTAAATCTCCTCTGTACTGCCTCCAATGACAGTATACATTTCCTTAAATAATGGATCAAAATCTGTACACAGTATCATAATTGTGGCCTCATTAGTAACTTGTACAGTTGCAGCAACACTTCTTCACTTTTATGCTCCAGCTGTCTTGAAATAATAGCCAACATTCCGTTTACCATTCCTATTACCTTCTGTATCTGTTGGGTACAGGTACAGCTTTTGGGTTTCATGAACAAGGACCCCCCTGAGTCCCTTTGTGCTGCAGCTTTCTGCAGTCTCTCTCCATTTAAATAATAATCTGCCTTCTCATTCCTTCATTCAAAGTGAACATGCTCACATTTCTCCACATTGAATTCCAATTGCCAGTTTGCTGCCCTTTCACCTAACCTGTCAATATATTTGAATCACAGAATGCCCACAGTGCAGAAGGAGGCCATTCAGTCCATTTAAGACTGCACCAACAACGATCCTTTGCCATTTTATATGTCCACTGATTGGCAGGAGAGTATACAAAAGGGGCCTATCTGTGGGATGGGAGAGAGGGCAGCAGAGATAGGCACAGAGAGTCCAACGCAAACTGGAAGAACAGCATCTAATCTTCTAACTTAAGCATCTAATTAGGAATTTTGCAACATTCCGGACTGAACATTGAGTTCAACAGCTTCATAAAGTCATAGAGATTTACAGCATGCAAATACGCCCTTCGGCCCAACTTGTCCATGCTGCCACTTTTTACTTAAACCCCTAAGTTAGTTCCAATTGCCTGTGTTTGGTCCAGATCCCTCTATACCCATTTTACCCATGTAAATGTCTAAAAGGTAAAATTGTACTTGCCTCTACTACTACCTCTGGCAGCTTGTTCCAGACACTCACCACTCTGTGTGAAAAAATTGCCCCTCTGGGACCTTTTGTATCTCTCCCCTTTCACCTTACACCTGTGTTCTCTAGTTTTAGACTTCTGTACCTTTGGGAAAAGATATTGACTATGCCCCTCATTACTTGTGGACCTCTATAAGATCACTCCTCAGCCTCCTCTGCTGCAGAGAAAAAAACCCCACTCTATGCAGCCTCTCCTTATAACTCAAACCATCAAGTCCTGGTAGCATCCCAGTAATTTGCTTCTGCACTCTTTCTAGTTTAATAACATCCTTTTTATAATAGGTTGATCAGAACTGTACACAGTATTCCAAGTGTGGCCTTACCAATGTCTTGTACAACTTCAACAAGACATTCCAGCTCCTGTACTCAATGTTCTGACAGATGAAACCAAGCATGTTGAATGCCTTCTTCATCACTCTGTCTACCTGTGACTCCAATTTCAAGGAGCTTTGAACACGTACTCCTAGATCTTTTTGATCTATAACTCTCCCCAGTGCCCTAGCATTAACTGAGTAAGTCCTGTTCTGCTTCAATCTACCAAAATGCATTTATCTAAACTAAACCCACCTGCCATTCATCAGCCCACTGACCCAATTGATCAAGATCCCATTGCAATCATAGATAACCTTCTTCACTGTCCACTATGCCACCAGTCTTGGCGTCATCTGAAAACTTACTAACAATGCCTCCTATATTCCCATCCAAATCATTCATATAAAAGACAAATAATAATGAATCCAGCACCGATCACTGAGGCACATCACTGGTCACAGGTCTCCAGTTTGAAAAGCAACCCTCTACAACCACCCTCTGGCTTCTGTCATCAAGTCAATTTTGTATCCATTTAGCTACCTCACCCTAGATCCCGTGAGATTTAATCTTATACAACAACCTACCATACTTGTCAAAGATTTTGCTAAAATCCATGTAGACAACATCAACAACACTGCCCTCATCTACCTTCTTGATTACCTTTTCAAAAAACTCTATCAAATTTGTGAGACATGATTTTCTACCCACAAAGCCTTGCTGACTGTCCCTAATCAGTCCTTGCCTCTCCAAATGCCTGTACATGCTGTCTCTCAAAATACCTTCTAACAGCTTACCCATGACAGATGTGAGGCTCACCAGCCTGTAGTTCCCAGGCTTTTCCCTGCAGCCCTTCTTAAACAAAAGCACAACATTTGCCACCCTCCAATCTTCAGGCACCTCACCTGTGACTATTGATGATTCAAATATCTCTGTCAGGTGACCCACAATTTCCTCCCTTGCCTCCCACAATGTCTTGGGACACATTTCATCAGGTCCCGGGGATTTATGTACCTTGATGTGCTTTAAGACTTCCAGCACCTCCTTCTCTTTTATATGTACATTCCTCAAGACGTCACTATTTATTTCCCCAAATTTCCTAACATCCATGCTTTTCTCAACAATAAGTACTGATGAGAAATAGTCATTTTGGATCTTTTGTGGATCTGCACATAGATGACCTTGTTGATCCTTAAGATGTCCTACTCTCTCCCTTGTTACTCTTTTGCACTTGTATTTTTAGAAGATCTTTGGATTCTCCTTTGCCTTAACTGCAAAAACAATCTCGTGCCCCTTTTTTGCCCTCCTGATTTCTCTCTTAACTCAACTCCTACACCCCTATACTCTTCAAGGGATTCACTTGATTCCAGCTGCCTATGCACGTCATGTGCCTCCTTCTTCTTCTTGGCCAGGGCTTCACTATTCCGAGTCTTCAGAGCATGAACTCTCCCTTCACGCAATTCCATTTATTTTATTTCATTTCTTTTTATCTTATTCATCCATTTTTATTACTTTATATTCTTACTGTCATTTTTATTTTCTTCCATTGTTTCATTCCTTCACTTCTAAAATCTCACTTTCCATCTTGTTTCCCCTTTTTGCACCCCGTGAAGGCCATCTGCCACATGCCACAGGTTGTTTGACACTCTATACTTCTGTTCTACTGTTTACACATTATGGATGTTAATGGATCCTATTAGCACCATTCCTGGCCTTTATTGCCACTATTTGCATTCCCTTTGTCTTTGCCATCCCTATCCATTATAGCCCCCACCATCCCACCCTTACAGCATAAATCTTGTCCTATTTTCTTTGCCTTCAGCTCTGACAAAGAGTCATGCAGACTCGAAACATTGGCTGTATTCTTGCTCCACAGATGCTGTCAGACCTTCCGAGGTTTCCCAGCGTTTTCTGATGAGTAACGACTGCCTGAGTTTAATCTGCCTGGTAACTGCTGACACTTCATTCTTCATTCTATCATTGGCTATTTTTCTGAGGCTAACCAATCAGAACTTGACCAGGAAGTTTAAGTTCAGGAAATGATCAAACTAGAAATAAAAATCAGTAAAAGGAGGAAATAAGACGACTGGTCTGAACCGTTTCTGCCCTTCTGAATCTCCTTGGACTGCTTGTTTATTGTGTGTATTCCAATCACAATAAACAGTGTTAGTTTCCTCCTCAGAGTGTTTAATTCCCAGTCACTGATTGGAATTGGGACAGTGGATTCCCAGAATGTTGCTGATCCTTTTCTCCATCTCCCTGTGTTTTTCCTGGGTCTCTCCCGGTAAGTACAGAATTCCCTCTTCCATTCTCACTCTCTCTCTCTCTGGGGTGAATTTGAATCTTTTGGTGAGAGTTTGAAATGGGTGATGTTTGCTCAGACACTGTTATACAGCCAGCCTGATATTTGACACCATTGAAGACAGCACAGTGTGGAAGACCCTGATGGGATTGGTGTTCAGATCTCCTGACAGCAGGATGTACAAACACCCAGAGCAGAGAAGCTTGGAACAAATGGAAAATGCTTCAAATGGACAATTTTAATTTTCATATCAATTGGCAGCATGGTGGCACAATAGTTAGCACTGCTGCCTCATAGTGCCAATGAGCTGGGTTCGATTCCCAGCTTGGGTCACGGTCTGTGTGGTGTTTGCACATTCTCCCTGTATCTGTGTGGGTTTCCTCTGGTTTCCTCCCACAGTCTGAAAGTCATGCTGGTTAGGTTCATTTACCCGAACAGGTGCCGGAGTTGGGGACTCGGGGAATTTCACAATAACTTCATTGCAGTGTTGATGTAAGCCCCACTTGTGACTAATAAAAAACAACAAAAAAAAACTGGGAGAAGCAACACACCTTCATCACTCCTGGGCTCAAGTCTTTGAAACACTGTGGAGAGGCTTCACCCAACCAAAGATCAGCTGTGATGCCCTCATGGTTGAATAGGTCAGGTTATCTCAGACCACCAACATCTTAGTGAGTGTGTATAAAGGGGTGATTAAAAAACTGTGTGAAGGACAGTGGAGATCCATCTGGATTGTCCATCCCCCTGTTTGACAGTCAGACTGTTCATACAGTGAATGTTTCCACTCCCGCCTCATCCCATGGTGCGGGATTCTGCTCATAACCAACAGTGAAACTAAAACTGGATCCCTTCCAGTGATTTAAGGTTGCTGCAATTTAAAAACAAATTACTGCAAAGACGATAAACAACAGACCAGACCGGAGTGACTCTGATTCTGTGTTTACTCCCTGCTCTGAGTCTCTGCAGCATCAATACTGACCCAGTTTAATCTGATTCTGTTTCAGACAGGATTCTGACATTGGGATAAAATGGGGGATTATTGGAGTTTATCACTGTGTGGATGGTTCTCATTATGATCAGGGGGTAGTGTAATGAAATGTCTATTAACCTGCCACTGTAATTGGTTATTTTCCAGCTACTGATTCAATAATTGCAGTATACACCGCAGTCTCCGGAATGACAGATTTCCCTGAGGTGACTAAAGTTGCGATGGTCAACGGAATTCAGGTGAATTATCACGACAGTAACATTCGACAGACTATCCCCAGACAGCAGTTCCTGATAGAATCTTTCAAACAGGCCTATTGGGATGATCTGTCTAGTATTGGAAACAGACATTCAACCGTAACAAAGGATTACCTGTCTACAGTCATGAAGAGCATGAACCAGACATCGGGTAAGAAACATAGGAAATAGGTGCAGGAGTGGGCCAAACAGCCCTTCAAGCCTGCTTCACCATTCAATATGATCATGGCTGATCATGCACTTTTCGTATCCCACTTTCTCTCCATAGCTTTTGATTCCTTTAACCACAAAGGCCATGTCCAGCTCCCTCTTGACCATATCTAATGAACTGGCTGCAACGGCTTTCTGTGGTAAAGAATTCCACAGGTTCACAACTCTCTGAGTGAAGAAGTTCATCCTCATCTCATCCTGAATGGCTTATCCCTTATTCTTAGACTGTGACCCTTAGTTCTGGACTTACCCAACATCGGGAACATTCTGCCAGCATCAGCCTGTCCAATCCCATCAGGATTTTATATGTTTCTATGAGATCCCATTTCACTCTTCTAAATTCCAGTGAGTACAAGCCCAGCCGATCCCATTTCTCTTCATATGTCAGTCCTACCATTCCAGTAATCAGTCTGGTGATCCTTCGCTGGACTCCCTCAATAGTAAGATTGTTCTTCCTCAGACTAAGAGACCATAGCTTCACACAAAACTCACAACGTGGTCTCACCAAGACCCTGTATAATGCAGCAAGACATCCCTACTCCTTTACTCAAATCCTCTTGCTAAGAAGAGAAGCATGCCATTAGCTTTCCTCGCTGCCTGCTGTACCTGCATGCCAACCTTCAGCGACTGTTCCACCATGACACCAGGCCAGGTTGCACTTCACCTTTTCCTAAACTACCATCATTCAGATGGCAATAATCTTCCTTCCTGTTTTTGCCATCAAAGTGGATAACCTCACATTGATCCACATTATGTTATATTTGCCCATTCAGCTAGCCAATCCAAGTCACCCTGCAGCCTTATAGCATCGTCCTCACAGCGCACACTGCCACACAGCTTAGTGTCATTTGCAAATTTGGAGATATTGCATTCAATTCTTTGTCCAAAGCGTTAATGTACATTGTGAATAGCTGGGGTCCCAGCACTGACCCCATCATTACCCGACTGCCTGCCACTCTGAAAAGGACCCATTTATTCCCACTGTCAGTTTCCTGTCTGCGAACCAGTTCTCTATCCACATCAATACGTTACCCCCAATACCATGAGCTTTAACGTCCCTCACTATCTCTTGTGTGGTACTTTGTCAAAAGCCTTTTGAAAGTCCAGATACACAACATCCACTGATTCTCCCTTGTCCACTCTATTGGTCACATCCTCAATGAATTCCAGAAGATTTGTGAAGTACAATTTCCCTTTAGTGAATCCATGTTGACTTGGATTTCCAAATGCTCAATTATTATATCCTTAATAATTGAGTCCAGCATTTTCCCCACCACTGATGTCAGGCTAACCAGTCTATAATTCCCATTTTTGCTCCCTCTTTTTTCAAAAAGTGGGGTTACATTAGTTACCCTCCAATCCACTGGAACTCTTTAAGAGTCCATAGGAACCTGTCTGCTATTTTTAGGACCACTTCCTTAAGTACTCTGGGATGCATAACATCAGGCCCTGGGGACTGACCGGCTTTTAATCCCAGCAATTTCCCCCCCAAAAAATTTCCTGACTAATAAGGATCTCCTTCAGTTCCTCCTTCATATTAGATCCTCTGTCCCCTATTATTTCTGGAAGGTTACTTGTGACCTCCTTAGTGAAGACAGATCCAAAGTATTTGGTCAGCTGGTCTGCCATCTCTTTGTTCATTATGAATTCCTATGATCCTAACTATAAGGGACCTACATTTGTCTTCACCAGTCCTTTTTTCTTCACATACCTACAGAAGGTTTGAAGTCAGTTTTTATGTTTTCTGCAAGCCTATCCTCGTTTTCTATTTTCCCCTTCCCAATTAAACCTCTGTCCTCCTCTGCTGGATTTTAAATTTCTCCCAGTTCTCAGGTTTGCTGCTTTTTCTGGCCAATTTTTATGCCTCCTCTTTGGCTTTAACACTATCTCTGATTTTCCCTTGTTCACCATGGTTGAGCCACCTTCCCCAGTTTACTCTTACACGAGACGGGGATATGCAGTTGTTGAAGTTTATCCACGTGTTCTTTAAATGTCTGCCATTGACCGTCCACTGTCAACCCCTCAAGTATTTTTTGCTAGTTTATCCTAGCCAATGCACCATCAAAGTTAGTTTTCCTCAAGTTCAGGACTCTAGTCTTCAAGTTAATGTGTCACTCGCCATCTTAATGAAGAATTCTACCATATTATGACCACTCTTCCCCAAAGGATCTTGCACCACAAGGTTGCTAATTAAATCTCTCTCATCACACAATACCCAATGCAGAACTCAGTCTATCCCCCAGCACCGACCCCCGGGCCGCTGAGCTCAGTCCGTGTCCCGGCACCGACCCCCGGGCCGCTGAGCTCAGTCCGTGTCCCGGCACCGACCCCCGGGCCGCTGAGCTCAGTCCGTGTCCCCAGCACCGACCCCCGGGCCGCTGAGCTCAGTCCGTGTCCCGGCACCGACCCCCGGGCCGCTGAGCTCAGTCCGTGTCCCGGCACCGACCCCCGGGCCGCTGAGCTCAGTCCGTGTCCCGGCACCGACCCCCGGGCCGCTGAGCTCAGTCCGTGTCCCGGCACCGACCCCCGGGCCGCTGAGCTCAGTCCGTGTCCCGGCACCGACCCCCGGGCCGCTGAGCTCAGTCCGTGTCCCGGCACCGACCCCCGGGCCGCTGAGCTCAGTCCGTGTCCCGGCACCGACCCCCGGGCCGCTGAGCTCAGTCCGTGTCCCGGCACCGACCCCCGGGCCGCTGAGCTCAGTCCGTGTCCCGGCACCGACCCCCGGGCCGCACAATCACCCATTTCAATCTGATACTGGATCCCCAGTCTCCTCTGATCACACTGTGACTCCAATCCTCACTTTTGATACCGGATCCCTTCTGATCGTGCTGTCACTGTAATCCAATCTGACACTAGATCCCCGATTTCCCCTCTGATCACTCTGAGTCTAATCCCCTTTCTATCTGATACTAGATCCCTTTCCACTTTGATCTGATTGTTAGTGATTTTCCATTAATGATAGATCATTAATTATCAATCTCTGACAGGAATTCACACTTTCCAGTTGATTATGGTTGTCGAGGTCACTGAAGACGGCTCCATTAAGAGATCGATGCGGTTTGGATTTGACGGAAAGGACTATATTAGTTTAGAGCCCAGCAGAATGAGATGGGTGGCAACCAATCACTTTGCAGTGAAGACTAAAGAGGAATGGGATCTGAATGAATCCTGGAACAAGCACTGGAAAAGGACTTTGGAAGTACATTGTGTGCAGTATTTGAAAAGATACTTACAAGCTGGAAAGGAATATTTTGAACGGAAAGGTATCTCATGGAGTCTCATTTTTGATCTGACTTTAGTGATCTATGTCTGAATTACTGAGGCATCCCCAGTCTGAGCCCAGTCCCAAATTTACCTAAATGTAGTGCGATCATAGAGATTGGGGAATCTGAGTTTGTCACACCATTAGTGAGCTGCAGATGGAAATGTCTGCTTCCTAAAGAGGAAATTGTGTGTATCTGTTTGTTGCCCATAGCAATGTTCAGTCATTGGGGAGACAGACTTTTGGGACTGACCTGGGTATTGTGCTCAGTGAATACCTTCATCAGTCTTCACAATGGGAAAGGACAATGTGAGTGTAGACATCAGGACAGAGCACTGTGGAGTATTAGAGAGAGGACATCCTGGTATGTTCAACAGCCTTTAAAGTGGATAAACCCGCAGACCCGGCTGAGATGTGTCCCAGGCTGTTGAAAGGGGGATGGAGCAGATATCGGGGGCACTGCCACTAATTTTCACATCCCCTTTGGTCAGAGGACTGGAGGACAACTAACATTGTCCCATTATCAAAAAAAAGGGGATAGACGAGGAAATTTCAGGCCAGTCAGTCTAAGCTGGAGGTGGAGAAGTTACTGGACAGAATTGTTAGAGATAGAATATATCTGCACTTGAATAGACACAGAATGATCAGGGAGAGTCAGCATAGACTTGTTAAGGGAACAAATCTAATCAGCTTTTTCTGAGGAGGTAACTAGGAGTCTTGATGAGGGTAATACATTTGTTGTGGTCTATATGGACCTTATCAAGGCTTTTGATAAGATCCCTCATAACAAATAGAAAGTAAGGGCCTGTGGACTCCAACACAAAGTGGCACATTGGATCCAAACTTGACTAAGATGTAGGAAGCAGAGGGTGAGGGATGTTTCTGTGACTGGAAGTCTGTTTCCAGTGGAGTCCCACAGGGCTACGGATGAGGCACTTACTATTTCTGGTGTACATTTATGACTTGGTCTTAAATATAGTGGGTTTGATCAAGAAGTTTGCGGATGACAGGAAAATTGTTAGGATGGTAAATAGCAAATAGGAGGGTAGATGTAGACTGCAGGAAGGGATCAGTAGACTGGTCAGGTAGACAGAGCAGCGGCAAATGGAATTCAACCTGAAAAAGTGAGAGATGGGGAGGGTTAACAAGGTAAAGGAATACCATGAATGGTAAGGTCCTGGAAAGTACTGAGAGGCCTTGGAATGCAGATCCACAAATCGCAGAAGGTAGCAGGACAGGTAGATAAGGTTGGTTAAGAAGGCAAATGGGATACTTGCCTTTATTGGCTGAAAGCTAGAATACAAGAGCGGGGAGGTCATGCTGGAACTTTAGAAAATACCGTTAGGCTACAACTGGAATAGTGTGTGTGGTTCTGATCACCATATTATAGGAAGTGTTTGATTGCACTGGGAAGGGTGCAGAGATGCTGCCTGGGCTGGAGGGTCTCAGCTATGGGGAAAGATTGGATAGGTTGGGACTGTTTTCCTTGGGGCAGTGAAGAGGGGACTTTATAGAAGTGTTTAGGATTATGAGGGACATCGATAGCATGGAAAGGGATGTCCTTTTCCATCAGTGGAGGGGTCAATAACCAGGGACATAGAAGTAGAAATCTAAGGGAGGAGTTGAAAAGAAACCTTTTCACTCAGAGGGTTGCAGTAGAGTGGAACTCGCTGCTACAATCAGAAATTCACCAAACATTACAGAAGGATTTAGATATTCACTTGCTCTGCCATAACCTCCAGGGCTATTGGAATATGTTGGAAAATGAAATTCGTGTAGTCAGATCTTTGTGGACCCACATGGACATGATGGGCTGAATGGCCCCTCTGTGCTGTAAAAGTCTATGGATCTATAAATGCTTTAGAGCAGGTATAAAGAAGCCACACAAGTTTTAGAGAAAGTTCCTGTCCTCAGCATTGTGGTTGAATGTAACAGCAGATTCTGTTGATGAAGGGACTGTGTCTCTAAGCTTCTTAGATAATTTATTGACTTTTTTGAGCTGTTTCTAAAACTCATTCAGAGAGCAGGGGACCTTCAATGTATAGTCATGACCATCTTCCTGTTAGCTCCACAAGATCCCTGTCTAGATTCCTAATTGGGTGCTGAGACCCCTTCACACTGCCAACTGGCACAGTTCCTGCACCGACCCCCTTCACACTGCCAACTGGCACAGTTCCTGCACCGACCCCCTTCACACTGCCAACTGGCACAGTTCCTGCTAGGCAGACACAAATTGGTAGTCTTGACACTTGATTGGATGATCTGAAGTAGCATGCGGACTCAGCGGATCTCTCTGTTTTTGCTCTGCCTGCTCCCAACCCCACCAGAATACATGAAATACAGCTCATTGAAACGTTCTCCCATTCCATTCAGTGTGGGTTTATTGTTTGTGTTTTCACCCTTTCCCATTACAGTTCAGCCTGAAGTCTTCATCTCCAGAAGTGAGCCCAATCGTCAGTACAAGCCCCTCACTCTCTCCTGCCTGGTTACTGGCTTTTATCCTGTAGACATCGAGGTGAACTGGCTAAGGAATGGAGAGGTAATGTCTGAGACACTATCCTCGGGGATTCGACCGAACCACGATGGGACCCATCAGATCCAGAAAGAGATTGAAATAAATGCTGGGGATGAGGATCAATACTCCTGTCAAATTGAACACAGCAGCCTGGCAGAGCCCAAGCTCCATCAGTGGGGTAAGGAACTGTACTGGATATGACTTCACTGCTGTAAGGCCACAAGGTGTAGCTGCAGTGTAGGCCATTTGGCCCATTGAGTCTGCTGTGCTATTTAATAATATTATGACTGATCTGATATGGAAATCCTTAACTCCATTTTTCCACCTGATTCCCATAACCCTAGATTCTCTTACTGCTTAAAAATCATGTCAACTCTCCTCATTAGAATATATCTCCATTCCTGGGATTAACCTAGTGAACGTTCTCTGAACTGCCTTCAGTGCCTCCATAAGAGGATGAAAACTGCCCACTGTATTCGAGCTATAATCTAACAGAATGAGATTCAAAGAATCCCTACATCGCAGAAGCAGACCATTTGCCCCCTCGAGTCTGCACCAACCACAATTCCACCAAGCCCTATTCATGTAACCCCACATACTTAACCTGCTAATCCCCTGACACTAGGGTCAATTTAGCCAATCCACATAATCTGCACATCTTTGGACTGTGGGAGGCAACTGAGCACCTGTAGGAAACCCACGCAGTTACAGGGAGAATGTGCAAACTCCACATAGAGCCGAGGCCAATATTGGACCTGGCTCCCTGGTGCTGTGAGGTAGCAACGCAAGCCGCTTTGCCGATGTGCCATTAACTGGTGCCTAGTATAGTTTTAGCAAGACTTCTTTTTTTTTATATTCCATTCCCTTTGAAATAGAGATCGACATTCAATTTGCTTTTCTATTACTTGCTAATAAGAACATAAGAAATAGGAACAGGAGTAGGCCACCTAGCCCTTTGAGCCTCCCCCACTATTCAATAAGATCATGGCTGATCTGAAGTGGATCAGTTCCACTTACCCGCCTGCTCCCCATAACCCTTAATTCCCTTATTGATCAGAAATCTATCTACCCGTGACTTAAACATATTCAACGAGGTAGCCTCCACCACTTCAATGGGCAGAGAATTCCAGAGATTCACTACCCTCTGAGAGAAGACGTTCCTCCTCAACTCTGTTCTAAACTGACTCCCCCTTATTTTGAGGCTGTGTCCTCTAGTTCTGGTTTCCTTTCTAAGTAGAAAGAGTCTCTCTGCCTCTACCCTATCTAGCCCCTTCATTATCTTATGTCTCTATAAGATCACCCCTTTTGCTGAACTATGTACTAGCTTTTTGTGATTTATGTATGAGTACCCCTAAATTCCTCTGTGCTGCAGATTTTTGCAGTCTTTCTCTATTTAAGTAATATTCAGCTCCTTTATTCTTCTTACCAAAGTGCACAACTTCACATTTCCCTGCATTATTTTCTGTCTGCCAATTTTTTCGCACTCACCTAATCTGTCCACATCCCTCTGTGCACACTTTGGGCCCCATTTTACCATCAAGTTGCATTCATTTTCAGGTGCGAAAACTTGGTAAAGTCGGGCGTGAGGCAAATAGCGCAATCTGCGCCGGTTCTCCGTTTACCAAGGCCCGAAAATAGCTACGATCGGGACCAGGCGCAATGGCCATTTAAATGCATGATTGGAGGCGGGGGTGGGGGTGTGAGGGAGGTGAGTCCAACAGCTTCCTGCTTGAGATCAGTGGGGGCGGCCCACTGCCACTCTGCCTGGGATCAGTGAGGGGAAAGGGGGGGGTCCGCTGCCACACTGTCTGAGATCACTGAGGGGGAAGTGGGAATCCATTGTCATTCTGCCTGAGATCAGTGAGGGGGGGGGCCTGCTGCCACTCTGAATGAGTTCAGTGAGGGGGAAGGGGGTTTGCTGTCACTCTGCCTGAGATCAGTGAGAGGAAAGGGGGGTCTGCTACCACTCTGTTCAGTGATGGGGAGGGAGGAGTGGTCCACTGTCACTCCGCCTGAGTTCAGTGATGGGGAGGGAGGAGGGGCCCGCGATCTGTCTGGGTGGCGGGGCTGTGGGGGGATAAAGGGATCAGGAATGTTGGGGGAGTGGGGCAATGTCTGTGAAGGCCAGAGGGAGGCATTATCTGGCCCAGGATGGATGTGGTAGGGGAGCAGCATTCTATCATCTTTCTTTCTGCGCATGCGTAGTTGGAGGTGCCGATCGGAGCTGCAGGGTTTTGGGTGTGTTAAGCCCTGTCCACAGGCTTGTGCCGGGCGATTCTGAATTTTTGCAGGCAGAAGGCACATGTGGACTCCTGAGACCAGATCTAAAACACTCCCAATTTCAAATCTGCCCAGTATTTTGAATCAAAAAGGTAAAATTGGGCCCTTTGTGTCATTTTCACCATTTGCCTCCCTACCTATTTTTGTGTCATCCACAACCTTGGCAATAGTACCTCCACTTCCCTCGTCCTAGTCATTGATGATATACACTGTAAATAATTGTGGTCCCAGCATTAATCCCTGTGGTAATCCACTAGTAACAGAAAGAAGTCTCACAACACCAGCTTAAAGTCCAACAGGTTTATTTGTAACAAACGCCACAGGCTTTTGGAACAGGCTGTCCCTTCGTCAGGTGAGTGGGAGTTCTGTTCACAAACAGGGCACAAAGACACAAATTTAATTTACATGAATAATGATTGGAATGTGAGTCTTTACAGCTAATCAATTCTTAAAGGTATAAACAATGTGAGTGGAGAGAGCAACAGGAAGAGAACAGTCTTGCCTGGTGATTGTCAAGTGGTGTTCGTTCATCATTGATGAAGATGAACATCTCGGCAAGGCCATCCCCACACCCCCACTTCTTGCCTTCAAACAACTGCACAACCTCAAACAGACCATTGTCCACAGCAAGCTACCCAGCCTTCAGGAGAACAGTGACCCCAACACCACACAACCCTGCCACAGCAACCTCTGTAAGATATGCCGGATCATCGACATGGATGCCATCATCTCACTTGAGAACACCATCCACCAGGTACACTGTGCATACTCTTGCAATTCAGCCAACATTGTCTACCTGATATGCTGCAGGAAAGGAGTCCCGAGGCTTGGTACATTGGGGAGACCATGCAGACATTACAACAATAGAGGAATGAACACCGCTTGACAATCACCAGAAGACTGTTTCCTTCCTGTTGGCGAACATTTCAGCGGTCACAGGCATTCGGCCTCTGATCTTCGGGCAAGTGTTCCCCAAGGCGGCCTTCACGACGCATGACAGCGCAGAGTCGCAGAGCAGAAACTGATAACCAAGTTCCACACACCTGAGGACGGCCTCAACCGGGATCTCGGATTCATGTCACACTAACTGTAACCCCCACAACTTGCCTGGACTTGCAAAATCTCACTTGCAAAAGCACAGGTTAAAAGGATGTGTATTGTTTCCATACAGGAAAGTTAGTGGGAGTTTGCAAGTCCAGGCTAGTTGATGGGATTACAGATAGTGCGACATGAACCCAAGATCCCTGTTGAGGCCGTCCTCATGTGTGTGGAACTTGGCTGTCAGTCTCTGCTCAGCGACTCTGCGCTGTCGTGTGTCGTGAAGGCCACCTTAGAGAACGCTTACCCGAAGGTCAGAGGCTGAATGTCCGTGACCACTGAAGTGTTCGCCAACAGGAAGAGAACACGCTTGCCTGGTGATTGTCGAGCGGTGTTCATTCATCTGTTGTCGTGGCATCTGCATGTTCTCCCCAATGTACCATGCCTCAGGACATCCTTTCCTGCAGCGTATCAGGTAGACAACGTTGGTCAAGTTGCAAGTGTATTTACCGTGTACCTGGTGGATGGTATTCTCACATGGGATGATGGTATCCATGTCGATGATCCAGCATGTCTTACAGAGGTTACTGTGGCAAGGTTGTGTGGTGTCGTAGTCACTATTCTCCTGCAGGCTGGGTAGTTTTAAGTGGACAATGGTCTGTTTGAGGTTGTGCCGTTGTTTGAAGGCAAGAAGTGGGGGTGTGGGGATGGCCTTGCCGAGATGTTCATCTTCATCAATGATGAATGAACACCGCTTGACAATCACCAGGCAAGACTGTTCTCTTCCTGTTGGGGAACACTTCAGCGGTCATGGGCATTCAGCCTCTGGTCTTTGGGTAAGCATTCTCCAAGGCAGCCTTATCGACACACAACGGTGCAGAGTCGCTGAGCAGAGACTGGTAGCCAAGTTCCGCACACATGAGGACGGCCTCAACCGGGATCTTGGGCTCATGTCACACTATCTGTAACCCCACAACTTGCCTGGGCTTGCAAAATCTCACTAACTGTCCTGTCTGGAAACAATACACATCTCTTTAACCTGTGCTTAAAGCTCTCTCCACTCACATTGTCTGTACCTTGATTAGCTGTAAAGACGCACATTCCAATCATTATGCATGTAAATTGAGTTTGTGTCTTTGTGCCCTGTTTGTGATCTGAACTCCCACTCACCTGACGAAGGGACAGCCTGTTCTGAAAGCTTGTGGCGTTGGCTACAAATACACCTGTTGGACTTTAAGCTGGTGTTGTGAGACTTCTTTCTGTTTTTACCCCAATCCAATGCCAGCATCTCCACATCGTAATCCACTAGTTACAGGTTGCCATCCTGAAAATGCCCCTCTTATCCCAACTCTGTCATCTATCAGTTGCCAATCCTTTATTCATATGAATATACTACCACCAGCAGCAAGGGGTCTTATCAAGTAGCCTTCTGTGCAGTAGGTTCTATACTCAGAGTAGTAAGGGCGTGGAATGCCCTGTCTGCAGCAGTAGTGGACTCGCCAACATTAAGGTCATTTAAATGGTCATTGGATAAACATATGGATGATATTGGAATAGTGTAGGTTAAATGGGCTTTAGATTAGTTTCACAGGTTGGTGCAACATCAAGAGCCAAAGGGCCTGTACTGCACTAATATTCTATGTTCTATATTCTAATATCTTATTGAACACATTTTGGAAATCCAAGTTTGTTACGTTTATTGGTTTCCCTTTATCTTTCTCGCTGGTCACCACCTCAACAAATTTTAATAAATTTGTTGGGTATGATTTCCCCTTCATGAAGCTGGGCTGACTCTGCTTGATTATATTATGTATTTCTAAATGCTTTGCTATTATATCTTTTATATTGGATGCTAACATTTTTTAATGTTAGGCTGAGGCTTACTTTGTCTCCCTCCCTTTTTGAATAATTGGCAGTTTTCCAATCCTCTGGGACATTCCAGAATTTAAAGATTCTTGGAAGTGTATAATCTCTGTAGCTATATTGTTTAATATCCTAGGATGCAATTCAACAGGCCCATGGGATTTATCTGACTTTAGCCCCATTAACTTCCCTAGTAGTTTTTCTCTAGCGCTCCCCACTTCTTCCCCCACTCCTTTATTCAGCATTTCTGCTTAATGATTTAGTATTTTTGGAATGTTATTAGTGTCTTTCATTGTGAATACCAACACAAAGTATTCATTTAACACTTCTGCCATTTTCTGGTTCCCTATTGTTATAGATCATGGAATTATTTCCCCAGCCTCATTCTCCAAGGAGGCCATGTTCACTTTTTGGCCTCTGTCTTACTCTTAATATACCTAAAGACACTCTTACTGTCCATTTTTATATTTCTTGCAAGTTTATGCTCATAGTTTATCTTCTCCCTCTTTATATTATCTTTGGTCATCTTTTGTTAGATTTTAAAACTTTACTAATTCTCTAAATTACCACCAACCATTACCACATTTTATGTTTTTTTTTCTCTCACGTTAATATTATATATAACTTCTTTGGATAACCATGATTGATTTATTCTGTTCCTGGAATCCTTCTTCCTCACTAGGATATATTGTTGCTGTCCATTATGAACTTTTTTTAGAAGCAAGTGTCGTTGTTGATCAGCTGTCTTTTTTTTGCTAAATTCCTTTCCCAATCCACTCCACAAACTCTACCCTCATGTCTTTGTAATTACCAGTTGAAGTTTAGCATAGTTGTTTCTGATCCAAGTTTCTCATTCTCAAACTGAATGCTAAATTCTATCATGTTATGATCACTGTTTCCAGGGGATCTTTAATGCTGAGATTGTTTACTAAACCTGCCTCATTACACTTGACCAGGTCCAAAATATCCTGATCCCTGGTTGCATCCACAACATATTATTCTAGGAAACTCCCAAATACATGCTATGAATCCTTCCTCATGGCTACCTCTGCCAAATTGATTTCCCCAATCAACATGAAGATTCAAGTCACCCATGAATAACGTACTGCCTTTTTTACATGTCGTCATTATCTCCTGATCTATTCACTGTCCTGTAGTCTAGCTACTGTTAGGGGCTACACTCAACCCCTTGTTATTTTGGAAATGCACCCATGTGGATTCTACATCTCCTGATCCAAGACCATTTCTTGCTATTATCTTTATTCCAGCTCGCACCAACAAAACTCCCTCACCATCCTTTCCTTCCTGTCCGGCTGTACAAAAAGTCACATAACCCTCAATATTTATTTCCAACTTTGCTGTCCTTGTAACTATGTCTCTATAATGGCTATCAGATCATGCATATTAACCTCAACTTGTGCTGTTAATTCATGACTTTTTGCCAGATACTAGGTACATTTAGGTAAAGAGCCATTCATTTTGCCTCTATCACTTTTCCCCCTTTGACCCAATTTGCTGCTTTTTTTTAATGTTTGTTCACTGTGTCCCTTCCTGTCACAGTCTGGGTATCATTACCTAAATAGCTGCTTTGCAACATTACTGTATCCTTCTGCTTTGTTACACTACCTTTCCCTCCACCATACCATCTCTCTTGACCCAACAAAAACCTCTCCACCTCATTTGAATAAACCCCAGCATCCACAGCCTTTTATGGAGACAGTTCCAGATTTCCACTGCCCATGTTAAATAATTTAATGTTACTTCATTAGATTTAATGTGGATGATCCCCTGCTTCCCCACACTGGGGAAAACTATGGCAGATGGAATTCATTAATTTAATCAGTTAATGTCCCTTCATTGTGACTTCTAATATAGTCCCATCTGTAAACTTGGATACACAACTCTGTGTTCCATCAACCAAGTCATTCATATCGATGGTGAAAAGTTGAGACCCCAGTACAGCTCCTTGGGCAATTATCACATCCTGCCAATGGGAGCACATTCCCATTCTCTCCATTCCCTGCCTCCTCCCTCCCAACCAATTTTCACCCCATGGCAAAGATTCCCTTCAATTCCAAACACTCTGATTATTGTCAAGAATCTCTTGTGTGGAACTTTATCAATGACCTTCTGGAAGTCCATCCAGAGCAGGTCCGTAGACAGTCCCTTATCCACCATGGGGCCAAAGCTTCAACCAATCCCATTTGGACTGGGGCGACTTCAGTTCAAATTGTCCCCAATGAACACAGAACTGGGAATGGATCCGGGAACAGAGACAATCCTCATATTATTCAAATGTGTTTCAGAAATCCCGGGAAACAGTGGGGGATGGTCCCATCTTGGAATTATAATCGGATCAGTGATCTCAGCACTGGCTGTTATATTCGGAATTATCATCTGGAAAAGTCAAAGGAGAGGTAAGAATCAGAGAGAGGGGAATGTAGAACTGAGGGGCCAGAGTGAGTGTGGGGAATCTCCAGTACTGGGAGTACAGGACACTGTTGAATGAACTGATTTAATTCCCACACACAGATACACACGTATAAACACATCTTGTTCCCTGTCTGATCTTCCTTTGTGTGATCAGCCCAGACCAGGTGTAATATTGATCATTAAAGCCACCGCACACACTCACATCCTCACCTACTGAATATGGATGGAATGGAAGAGATCTACAGGATCTTCATAAAGTGTAAGGATGGAGGGGAGTGTGAGAATGAGTATTTCTCACACAATCTCCATTCCCTCACACTTGTTGTGTTCTCACTCTCCGAGAATGGATTATTCCCCATTCTAACTGATATTTATTTTACTTCTGCAGATTCACCAAGTGGGATGTACACAACAGCTCCAGTAAGTGACTGAGGGACAGATTGTTGGGAATGAAATACTCACATTTTGTGCACTTTTCTCACTTTCTGATCACTCAGAATTTTAAATATCTTTAAATGTTTGCTGATTTTGATCAAGACTTTTTTAGACTCAGTATAAAAGACTGTGTGAGAAGTCCAGTAATGGAGAAGACAATCAGGATGTTGGAAACATTTTTCTGGTGCTGGGCAGTTTTCCCCTTCACTTTATAAGTTGTCTGAGATGAAGGAAAATGAAATTTGATCTGATGAATTCCCACACAGTCACAGAGTGTTCACCCCAGCAGCTCCTTTATACAGGACTGGACACTGTACAGGCTGTTCCCAGGAACACACACTGAGATAAACACTGTCTCCTGGAGGACCGTCAACTCAGTGAAAATCAGCCTGAAACTCACAGTCTTCCAGGGCAAAAGGTTCTCCATGACTGAGGGTTTCAGATTGTCGCAATGCAAGGTCCAGGAATACTGGTGAGGGACACAACACAGCTTGGGGCAGCTACTGGAGACACTCAATGGGGAAAGACCTCCCATCATAGTTACAGGAAGTGGCTGAAAAACATGTCAAATCTCTCAGTGTGAATGATTGCTGAGAAATTAATTTTCTTCATATAAATTGTAATTCTGAGTGGAGTCAGACACTGCAGAATGTCAGATTTCATATTGATAGACACCAGTCCACTTTGCTCTGATGCAGATGTGTTCAAAAATGCTCTTTTGCCTGGTGCTGTGAGGCAGCAATGCTAACTACTATGTGACCACAGGGACTTACTAGGATGCTACTGGGATTTGATGGTTTGAGTGACAAGGAGTGGCTGGATAGACTGGGACTTTTTTCGATGGAGCTTAGGAGGCTTAAGAGTGATCTTACAGAGGTCCGTAAAATAATGAGGGGCATAGATAAGGTGGATGGTCAACATCTTTTAGTAAAAGGAAGTCTAAGACTAGAGGACATAGGTTTAAGGCGAGAGGGGAAAGATACAAAAGGATTGAGAGAAGCCATGTTTTTACACAGAGGGTGGTGAGTGGCTGGAACCAGCTGCCTAAAGTAGTAGAGGCAGGTACACTTTTGTCTTTTAAAAAGCATTTTGATGTTACAAGAGTAAGATTGGTCTAAAGGGCTACGGACTAAACTAGCTTAATGGTAAAAACTGGGTATGTGAACAAGTTGGGCTGAAGGGCCTATTTCCATGCTGTAAACCTCCATGACTCTAGGTGCTCTGGTTTCCTCCCACAGTCCGAAAGACGTGCTGGTTAGGTGCATTGGCCATGCTAAATTCTCCCTCGCTGTAAAGAATCAGCTACTGGAATGTGGCGACGGGGATTTTCACAGTAACTTCATCGCAGCGTTAATGTAAGCCTTCTTGTGACCCAAATAAATAAACGTTAAGCTATAATTTATTGATGGAGAGAAGTCTTTAATCAATGTTTCACTGTAATTCTGATAACTATGGATTGTAATCAATAAATAATTGTCAGTGTTTGACTTGTCTGAATTCTTCTTCACTGATTTCACAGGAAAGGTTTAATTCATTCACTCAGCAGCTTGTGATGATTAGAATGGACAGTTGGTGATGTTCAATCCAATGTGAACTGGCTGAGTTCAGACCAAATGTCAGCATCATTCACTGTTTTCCATCAGCATTGATTGACTTGTTAACAGAAAAGAAGATGTCAGTGCGAGAGACAGAGGAGAGGAAGCCGTGTCCTAACTTTAGAGAATCAAACTTCAACACATTTCCCAGTGAGCTGGAGGTGAAGGCTCACCAGCTTCTCAGTAATGAGAAGTGTAGGGAAGCTCAAAGTGAGTGTGTTGGTGTGGAAGGACAATATCTCGGCAATAGTGTTGAAGACTTGTGCTCCAGAACTTGCTGCTCCCCTAGCCAAGCTGTTCCAGTACAGCTACAACACTGGCAATGGAGAAAATGTATGTGCTGTACACTAGGATCAGGACAAATTTAACCGGGCCAATTACAGCCCAATCAGTCCACTGTCAATCATCAGTAAAGTGATGAAGGGGTTATTAACAGTGCCATCAAGCGGGAATAACCTGCTCAGTGACACCCAGTTTGGGTTCCTCCGGGGTCACTCAGCTCCTGACCTCATTCCAGGTTTGATTCAAACATGGACAAAAGAACTGAGTTCCAGAGGTGAGATGATAGTGACAGCTCTTGACATCTAGGCCACATTTGACTGAGTTATGGCATCAAGGAGCCCTTGTAAAACCGGTATAATAGGTATCGGGGGAAATCTCTCTACTGGTTGGAATCATAACTTGCACAAAAAATAGTGGTTGTGTGGTTGGAGGCCAATTATCTCAGTCTCTGGGCATCACTACAGGAATTCCTGAGGGAATTTGTGTCCCAGTCCCAACCATCTTCAGCTGCTTCATCAATGACCTGCCTTCGATGATAATGTCAGAAGTGGGGATGTTCACTGATGATTACACAATGTTCAGCTGCATTATGTCTCCTCAGATATTGAAGCAGCCCATGTCCAAAATGCAGCAGCACCTGAACTATACCCAGGCTTGGACTAACAAGTGACAAGTAATATTTGGGCTGTACAAGTGCAAAGCAACAATCATCTCCAACAAGAGAGAATCTAACTATTGCTCCTTGACATTCAATGGTATTACCATGACTGAATCCCCCATTAGCAACATCCTGGGGCCTACCATTGACCAGGAACAAAACTGGATGAGCCATATAAATACAGTAGTTACAAGAACAGGTCAGAGATTAGGAATCCTGCAGTGGGTAACCACCTCCTGATTCCCCAAAACCTGTCCACCATCTACATGGCACAAGTCAGGAGGGTGAGGACTGTATTCATTGGAGTTTAGAAGAGAGAGAGGGGATCTCATTGAAACTTATAAAATTCTAACAGGATTAGACAGGGTAGATTCAGAAAGAATGTTCCAAATGTGGGGGAGTCCAGAACTAGGGGTCATAGTTTGAGGTGAGGAGAAATTTCTTTACCCTGAGAATGGTGAATGTGTGGAATTCAGTACCACAGAAAGTAGGTGAGGCCAAAACATTATCTGACTTCAAGAATAAATGAGATGGAGCTTTTGGGCCTTTTGGGATTTAGGGTTATGGGGGAAAGGGGATCAGGATATTGAATTTGATGATCAGCCATGATCATAATGAATGGTGAAAAGTCTCAAAGGGTGGAATAACCTACTCCTACTTCTGTTTTCTATGTTTCTGTGTAATGGAATTCTCTCCACTTGCCTCGATAAGTGCAACTCTAAAAACACTCAAGAAACTCAACAGACACTATTCAGGATAAAGCAGCACACTTCATTGCTACCCATTCCACAAGGAACAGCATGGTGGAACAGTGGTTCGTACTGCTGCCTCACAGCACCCAGGGACCCGGGTTTGATTCTTGGGTCACTCTCTGTGTGAAGTTTGCACATTCTCCCCGTGTCTGCATGTGTTTCCTCCGGGTGCTCCGATTTCCTCCCATAGTCCAAAGATGTGCGGGTGAGCTGGACTGGCCAGGCTAAATAACCCTTTTGTGTCATGGGGATTACTGCAGCTAAATGCATGAGTTAATGGGGATGGGGCCAGTGTGGGATTGCGTTCGGTGCAGAATCAATGGGCCAAAAGACCTCCTTCTGCACTGGAGGATTCGATGATTCAAACCCTCCACCACTGATACACAGTGGAGCTGTGTGAATCAACTATAAGATTCACTGCAGGAACTCACCAAGGCTCCCTGGGCAGCATCTTATAAACCCACTAGCACCTTGAAGGACAAGGACGGCAGATACTTGGGAACACACACTACCTGGAGGTTCTGCTCCAAGCCACACACCACCCTAACTTGGAAATATATCTGTTATTCCTTCACCGTCACTGGGTCAAAACCCAGGAACTCCCACTTTAAGAGCATTGTGAGGGCAGCTAGGGATGGGCAATAAATACTGGCCTAGCCAGTAATTTTCACATCCCATTGAGACTAAAAAAGAAGCAACTGGAAAGAAATTGAATAATTTAACAGTCTTACAGGGTTTGTAGAATTGTTGCAAGTTTTGCATTTAAATTGTAATTGATAATTGAATGGGTTATGGAGTGAGGATGCACATACACCCTCACGTAAGCATGTACATATACACCAGCACGCGTGCGCACACACACACACACACACACACACAGACATATGTAAGCACACACATGAACCCACAAGCATACACAAACAGACACATGTAAACACACAGACATGCACGCACACTGGTGCGCAAATAAGCACACACATGCTTATATACGCACACAAATAGAAACAGTACGCTCATGTATACACATACTCACAGTTACAAAGAGAGGTGTACACACACAGGTACAGATCACAGTTAAGGGTGTTCTGTGGGAGAACATTTATAATTGGCATGGAAACCATTTCCCTTATAATTAAGAGTAGTGGGCTCGCTCCCCAACAGCCAATTCGGATTCCTCCAGCTTTCGACAAGCTGCAGTACAAGGTGTGTAACTGAGAAGCTGCTTCAACAGGAAGGTCCATGTCAGTCACTTCCGAAAAACATCAAAATAAACCAGGAAAGAAGCCAGGCCTCCATAATGGGGGTGAGGGGAAGTGTGGTGAGGGGAGGGGAATGTCCATCTACAGGGCAAACTGTGTCTGCTCTTACAGCCAGGCAAGCTGAAAGGGACTGTGGGAGGACTGTCCTCCCTGGCCAACTGCTGGGCACTCACACCAGACCATTCATCTGCTCAATTTCAAATTGGGAAACCTAAAGCGGACTGGAAAAATTGCAGTTTCACAAGGTTTTTAATAAGTCTAACAGTCTGTACCCTTGTCGGGGCAGGTGGCCTGACTGGGCCCAAAGCCTGCAGAGGCTAAAATGATGGTTGTCTGCAGTGTGGCTTCTTCGTAATTTTCAAGCCCCTTTTCATGTTCATTCCTGATGGGGGAGGAAACTCAACATGGAAGTGTCGGAACTGGAAATGGACAATTTCCTAATAACTGGTCACAGGACAGGTGAATTAGCCATGCTAAATTCTCCCTCAGTGTACCTGAACAGGTGCCGGAGTGTGGCAGCTCGGGGATTTTCACATTCACTTCATTGCAGTATTAATGTAAGCCTACTTGTGAAAAATAAATAAACGTTAGAAATTCTTTCCCTTTCATCGGCTCTTTTTGCAACACTAATCAATCATTCAGCCTATGGTTGTGTGGCTTAACTTCAGGGAACTGATCACATTTTAATGAAGACAGGAAACTGGATCCTTATCAACATTTTTTTTGTGTTTTCCAATCACAATAAACAATATTAGTTTCCTCCTTCGAATGTTTAATTCCCAGTCACTGATTGGAATCGGGACAGTGGGTTCCCAGAATGTTGCTGATCCTTTTCTCCATCTCCCTGTGCTCCCCCCCCACCAACTCTGCCCCCATAGTCTCACACTTCATCCTCCCAAATATCACTGTTTCTCTCCATTTCAATCCACAATTCACATCACATCTTCCCTGGTTATGACGATAAATAACAGACCAGTCCCGAGTGACTGATTCCGTGTTTATTCCCTGCTCTGAGACTCTGCAGCATCAACACTGACCCAGTTTAATCTGATTCTGTTTCAGACAGGATTCTGACATTGGGAAAAGTGGGGGATTATTGAAGTTTATCACTGTGTGGATGGCTCTCACTGTGATCAGGGGGTAGTGTGTGGAAATGTTTATTACCCTGTCACTGTAATTGTTTAATATAGAGACAGAAAATGAATGATGAACGGATCAGCATCAGCAGCATCTGATGGTGGGTGAAACAGTTCACAGAGAGGATTGCCTCTCCATGCCCAGGCTGGGATCTTACGGTGGTGCAGATTTCCCCCAATGGAGCCGGCATTTCCCAGCGGAAAATCCCAGTCAACTCTAGAGAGATACAGACTGGGAAAGTTCATTCTTTTCTCTCTGCACAGATACTGCTGGAACCGCTCTGCTTTTCCAGTATCCAGTGTTCCAGGGTGGATTTACAATGAAACACACTGTGCCCCGACACAGGGCTCCCAGAATGATCAGTGACTTTCTCACAGACAATCAGAGAGAACCACTTTGAAATCCCGCCCAGAACTTACCTGTCAATCAGTCTGCTGGGCCAATCACAGAGCAGAGGGCAGCTCCTTCCCGACACGATCATTGGTCAGAATGAGATGACCCACAGCTCTGACCAAACATTGGCTCCTCTCTCTCTCTCTCTCCACAGATGCTGTCAGACCTGCTGAGATTTTCCAGCATTTTCTGTTGTTGGTCCATTATCCATGTGTCCCTGGGCCTGCACAGTGAGGATGGCAGTATGGAATCAGGGGGAGACCCAGCCCGTGATGCCTGAGTTGTCATTTCTTTCACGCGCAGCGGCAGTTGGCGCCTCACGTTCGGGAGTTGGAATGTGAGGAAGCGCGAGCCTGAGCGGCTGTCACGGGGGCGGGGCTGGAATTGGAGGTGCGCACCGATAAATCCCAGCCCCGGGCTCCCAGTGAAACACCCTCACTCCCATCCACCCTCCCTCAGCAGCACCCCACCATCCCTGTCAAGGTACAAGGTATTAGTGAGGCCGCAGTTAGAGTATCGCGGACAGTTTTGGTCCCCTTATTTAAGGAAATATATTGTCACTGGAGGCAGTATCGAGGAGATTTACTCAGATGATCCTGGGCACAGAGAGACTGATATATGAGGAAAGATTAAACAGATTGTGTCTGTGCTCCTTGGAGTTCCGAGGAATGAGCGGTGATATGTTTCAAACATATAAGAGTCTTAGGGGGTTAGACAGGGTAAATGTTGGGAGGATGTTTCCATTCATGGGAGAGTGTAGGATCAGAGGGCAGAGTCGCAGAATAAGGGGGTGATCATTTAACAAGAATTTCTTCTCCCAATGAAAAGTTAGAAGTTTATTTATTATCACAAGTAGGCTTACATTAACAATGCAATGAAGTTATTGTGAAAAATCCCGAGTCATCACACTCCGGTGCCTGTTCGGGTATACTGAGGGAGAATTTAGCATGGCCAATGCACCCAACCAGCAAATCTTTCGGACTGTGGGAAGAAACTAGAGCACCGGAGGAAACCCACACAGACACGTGGAGAACGTGCAAACTCCACACAGACAGTGACCCAAACCGGGAATCAAACCCAGGTCCCTGGCTCTGTGAGGCAGCAGTGCTACCGACTGTGCCAAATATTCAAAGCTTCTACTGCCTTGGAGGAGGAGTTTCAGACCTTTGTGACTCTCAGAGAAAACATTTTTCCTCATCTCTGTCTTAAACAGGAGCCCCCTTATTTTAAACACTGACCCCGATTTCTAGATTCTCCCACAAGAGGATACATCCTCTCCACATCCATCCTGTCAATATCCCTCAGGCTCTTACAGCTCACACCATGAACACTCACACTGAGCTCTGTGTTCCTGGGTACCCCTGTGCTCACTGACCTGTAAGTTCCCAGTCAAGCAACCTATATAACCAGAAGATATAGGATCAAGTGGAGTCCATTCAGCCCATCGGGTCACCTCCACCATTCAATGAGATCATGATAGACCCTGAAGTGATAATCCTCAGCTCCACTTTCCCACTTTATCCCCATAACCCTCCATTCCCGAACTCACTAACAATCTGTCTATCTCAGGCATGAACATACTTAATGGTACAGCCTCTACTGTCATCTGCGGTAAAGAATTGCAAAGAGACGCCACACACTGAGAGAAGAAATTCCTCCACATCTCTGTTTTAAATGGGTGACATCTTACTCTGAGGTTTTGCCATCCGATTCTAGACTCTCCCACAGGAGGAAACACCCTCTCAGCATCTACCCTGTCAAACCCCCTGAGAATCCGATATGTTTCAATAAGGTCACATCTCATTCTTCTAAACTCCAGTGAGTATAGGACCAACCTACTCAACCTCTCCTCATAATAAAATCCCTCCATCCCCAGGATCAACCTGGTGAACTTTCTCTGGACTGCTTTCAAAGCCAGTATATTTTCTCTTAGATAAGGGGACTAAAACTGATCACAGTTTTCCAGATGTGGTCTAACTGGTGCCTTGTATAGTTTTAGCAAGCTTTCCCTACTTTTATATTCCATTCTCTTTGAATTAAAGGCACCATTCCCCCTGTCCTGTGTTTTAAAATTGAAATCTCTCCATGTCCTCACCCCTTCCTATTTCTGTAATCCCCTCCAGTTTCACAAACTCTGTGAGATCTCTGTGTTCCTCTCATTCTGACATCTCCAGTATCAGGGATTAGAATCTCCCCCACACTGGGGGCTGTGCCTTCAGTAACCTCAGTCCTTCACTCTGTAATCCCCTCCCTCCACCTCTCTGCAGCCTCTCTTTAAAACACTCCTTTAACCCTGGAATTTGGAGACAGTTTTTGTGCACTGAGCTGTGTGTGTCTCTGGGTCAATCTTTGTTTTATAAAGCTGTCCTTGGGGAGGTTTCACTTTGTGAAAGGCACTGGGTAAAGTTTAGATTTTTTTCAGCCTGAAACTGAACCTGTCTGAGTTTGATCTCCCTGGTAACGAGGAATAGACTGACTGTTGATCTCTTTAAGGGGATAATTTTCCGAGACGAACCAATCAGACATCCTCTGGTTCTGCAATAAGGAAATGAGCAAAGTCCGATTTTGATGGGAAAATGGAGTCTGGATAAAGTTTTTGTTTTTTCGTGTTTTCCCCCGAGTTTATAAAGTTGTTTTATCCTCAGAGTGTTTAATTCCCAGTCACTGATTGGAATTGGGACAGTGGATTCCCAGAATGTTGCTGATCCTTTTCTCCATCTCCCTGTGTTTTTCCTGGGTCTCTCCCGGTAAGTACAGAATTCCCTCTTCCATTCTCACTCTCTCTGTCTCTGGGGTGAATTTGAATCTTTTGGTGAGAGTTTGAAATGGGTGATATTTGCTCAGACATTATTGTGTATCTGTCAGATATAAATGTGAGATAACATCATGACTGACAAGGGAGTGAAAGTGTCCAGGGAGATAGAGAGGAAAGTAGAGTTCAGATCACAATCACATCACCACAGAATGGCAGAGCAGATTCGAGGGGCCGAATGGCCTACTCCTGCTCCATGTTTGTATGTTCAAAACACCCAGATCAGAGAAGCTTGGAGCAATGAAAGTGGAAAGGTCCAGAAACAGAGGGAAGAATGGAGGAACAGAAAGATTAAATTGCGATAAAGGACATGGGGAAAATGTGCAGGTAATATAAAGACTAATGGTAAAAGTTTATAGAAATATATTAACAGTAAATGAGTGACTCTGTGAGATATGGAACCATTAAAGATTGACAGGCAGAGCTGTAGATAACACGGGAGATTTATTACCCAAGTACTTTGTAATACCATAGAGGAAACAATAAAATATTAGCAGCAGAGAACAAGATCAGAAGATTCCAGGTTCGGCTCCTGGCCGGCTCACTGTTATATTTTTCCTGCACAGAGTGCTGTCTGACTGAGAGAAGTGCTTTCGGAGTTGGATGAACACGGAGTTAGGTGAAACAGGCAGCAGAGGCTACAAACGAGAGTGCAGATTGGGAAATATATTTTTCTTTTTGCTCTTGGCACTGTAGTTGTTGTACACTATTATCGTGTTTCTGTGTAATTTCTGTGGTTTATAGTTTGAAAAGGTTATACTCGGTAGTAACAAGGAGCAGGAAGGAAAGAAAATTGTATATCTCTGAAACAAAACATCTTTCAAAAGTTTAATTGAAAGGGGTAAGACATGACAGGAGAGCTCCAAGCAGTGGTTTACTCCTCTTGCTCCATGTGACAGACTGGGGACAGTTCCAGTCTCCTGGGTCAGCAGGTCTACAGGAAGTCTCTCCAGCTACAGCTCAAAGTTACCGATGTATTTTGACAAAAGGTGTGAGAGAGAAAGCAGATACAGAAAGACTTCACAACACCAGGATGCACCAAAGCTCTTTCCAGCCAATGAAATACCTTTTCTAGTCTCCTCACTGTTATGGTGCAGGAAACTCTGATTAGACACTCTACATGAATGATGTTGCCTCAGGAATCAGTATTGATCCAGTTTATGATCATCCTGCTCTGTCCCGGGATCTATTACATTAATCTGTGAGGAAAGTGACCCAAGCCGGGAATTGAACCTGGGTCCTTGATACTGTGATCTTTCCACCCTGCTGCACTGGTTGGTTGGTGTATCAGGGGAGGGAAATGGGCCGCGAGCCGAACAATCGAATTTGCGCCTGGTGTCAGGTGGTTCGGGATTCTCCCAGGCCATTTTTTCCGGCGGGATGTCAATTTCCATGCATTTGAATAGGTTTACATATCATTAGAGTTTGGCCCAGCCCTTTTCCCCCTCCCGTACCTTCCCCTCCTCTCCAGCGTGACGTCACTCCAGCATGAATCACAGATAGTTTATAAAAGTCTGGGCCTGGGGCAGCAATAGTGAAGGAGAGTGAGGAGGTAATTCCCATTGAGCGGCAGCCCCCGGAGTTCAGGGGGAGGGGGCACCGGATACTCAGGTGCTGGGATGGGGTGGGGGGCTTTTTGATTTGTCCATGGGATGTGGGTGTCAGTGGCTGGGCCAGCATTTATTACCCATTCCTCAGAGCATTTAAGACTCAACCACATTGCTGTGGGTCTGGAGTCACATGTAGGCCAGACCAGGTAAAGATGGGAGATTTTCTTTCCTAAAGGACATTAGTGAACAAGATGGGTATTTGTGACAATAGATTACAGTTTCATGGTCACCAATAGATTTTTAATTCCAGACTTCTATTGAATTCAAATTTCACCATCGCCATGGTGGGATTCGAATCCAGGTACCCAGAGTATTCCCCTGGGTCTCTGGATTAGTCCAGCAGCAATGCCACTACACCAGCACCTCCCCTGGGGGGACCAGTGCTGGGAGTCACCACTTGCAGCAGGTTCATGGTGCACACATTGCCCCTGGCTACACAGAGACCCCCGAAGGGTGTCACATGATGTTCATCACCAACCCACAAATATTAACCTGTTTGTTTTACTGTCTGTCTGCTGGACAGACACTGCGGCTGACACCAGACCTTGTATCCCAGGCCCCACTAACAGTAACAGACAGCAGCTCTGTCAGCTGCTGCTCCAAGCACGGGAGCTGTGCAGTTGTTAACACGGCTCTTCACACTGCCTGGACTCTGCACTGCTGCCTGCGATGGGAACCCATCCTGTGATAGTCACGAGGCTGCCCCTCCCCCCGTCTGTCTGTAATACCTGGAAGGCACTGCGGTGATAGCACTCATACCCAAGCTTCAAGGGTCCGCAATGGGTAGCTTGGCATCCCATTCCTGTGCCCTCCCTGCGTGCCAGAAGGCAGAAGCCACAGCAGGAGGGCAGGGGGCTGCCGGTCAGCGCCAGGACATGGCAGCACATCCTGCCACAGGGGAGGGGGGCAGGGGAAGGAGGAGGTGGAGGCTCAGGGCGTACAGGAGTTGTAGATGTTTTGCAGGGATGATGGGAGCCACACGATGCTGCTGGCTCTGTCTAAGTAAGGAGACAGTGTGGCACCTGTTTCAGCTCCTCAGACCTGGTAACTCGAGGCACAGGAGGACACCCACTCCCGGTGGCAGTGATGGTCACGGTGCCCTCAACTTCTACACCACCAGGTCCTTCCAGGAATCCAGCCAATTACATCCACTTCAACATGGGCCAGACCCAACAGGAAGCCCGGACTGCAGCTTCACCACCATCACTGCACTGCCCCATGTGCAGAGGGCTGTAGATGGCATTCACGTTATCCAGTGGATCCCACATGATCAGGGACTGCGCTTCATCAATAGGAAGGGGTTCCACTTCCTGAATGTGCAGATTGTCCGTGACCACAGGCTGAATATCATGCACTGTGTGTACAACACCCAGGGAGTGTGCACAACAGCTCCATCCTCCAGAGTTCGGACATCCCCGGACTCTTTCAGGACCAGTTCAGGCTGCCGGGATGGCTGGAGGGGGACAAGGGTCCAAATGGCATCAGACCAGGGTGATGGGAGTGGGCTGGGCATGCTAGCGAGTCCTTGGTTCAGTCAGGAGGGTGGTGATGACTCACTCTGTGGCACACTGTGATGCTGCCCTGGTGCCACACAAGTCTGAATCCTACCAAGAACAAAGAACAACACATCACGGGAAACAGGCCCTTCGGCCCAACGAGCCTGTGCTGCCATTTTAACATTGCGCCTTTCCTCTTCCACCCTTGACCCATGTCTATGCTTATGGCACCCACAGTGAAACCAGATTGAGGGGAGAATAATTTTGGGGCAATTTGTTACACCAATCAGCCTAACAGCACATCTTTGGGGTGTGGGAGGAAACCGGAGCACCCGCAGGAAACCCACACAACCACGGGGAGAATGCACAAACTCCCACAGACACTGGCCCAAATCCATGTATCTGCACAGCAATCAGTGATAGTCACTGAGCTGTCGTGGTGCCCATCAGCTGGTCCAGTTTAAGCGTACACAAACGACGTGAAGTACTAGGCTACTCTCGAAACATCCAAGAGCAGCCCACGCACGACCCACCGTGTGTATGCCCATCGTTAGACAACAAGGTGGACCGACACACCTGTGGATTCAAAGAGAAAAACATCAACAACATGTAGCATTAGATTTCCAGAAACGTCCCGAGTATCTGACCCTTACTTAAAACAGTCTCCTATTTCTCTCCATCCTTATTTTGCTCATGTGTCTATCTAAGTGTACCTTAAACAAGTTTAGCGTGCCTGCCTCCACCACCTTACTTGGCAGTGCATTCCATACCCCCACAACCCTCTGTGTGAAAAACCTCCCTCTAGCATCCAAATTATACCTCTCCCCCCTCATCCTAAGCCCGTGGCCCCTCGTGATATTTGTCTCCAATCTAGGAAAAAGCCTGCCACTGTATCTATCTATCTATACCCTTCATAATCTTATACACCTCTATTAGATCCCCCCTCAATCTTCCTCTTTCTAAGGAAAACAGCCCCAATTTACCCAATCTTTCCTCATAACCCAGTCCTTCCATACCAGGCAGCATCCTGGTAAACCTCCTCTGCACTCTCTCCAGGGTCTCCACGTCCTTCCGGTAGTAAGGTGACCAGAACTGGATGCAGTACTCCAAATGCAGTCTAACCAACGTTCTGTACAACCGTAGCATTAGACGCCAGCTCTTGTACTCTATACCCCTTCCTATAAAGGCGAGCATACCATAAGCTTCCTTCACAACCTTCTCCACCTGTGTTGCCACCTTCAAAGACTTGTGCACTTGCACCCCCAGGTCCCTCTGTATTTCTATACTCTTAATAGGTCTATCCTTTATCATATAACTCCCCTCTACATTATTCCTTCCAAAATGTATCACCTCGCATTTATCAGGATTAAATTCCATCTGCCATTTGTCTGTCCAATATACCAGCCTATCTATATCCTGCTGTGTCACCTGACACTCCTCCTCACTGTCCGCCAAACCTGCCATCTTTGTGTCATCTGCAAACTTGCAGATCACCTACTACCTGCCCTCTCTGTCTACACTGGCACCTAGGCACACATATGAGTGTGGGTCTCGCACATAAACGTGCAGGCAATGGGCTGTGTGGGGTTAAGGGGGGAACAGAACCCTGTGGGGCGTGGATGTTGCCACAGGGTGCGGTGGGTGTTGGAGATACCAGGGCAGGCGGTCTGTGCCTACTGGCCAAAGGGCCTCTGTCACACAGCATGACGTTCTGTGCCTCTTTGTGTGCGGTCAGGATACGGTCATCCCTGTAGGGCAGGAATCACAGAAAGATTAGTCACAGCTGGGGGTGCAGTAATATTTCTCGGTGAAACTAACAGTGCAAATAGCATGAAAGGATGATATTTAATGGTGCGATATAACAGGTGTATGTCATTCTAAACAGTATCTCGTGTCCTTTTTTTGACTAGTGCAAACCTTAACTTCTGCCCTCCTGATGACACTGGAACTTCTGAATTTTTTGTGGCCTTTTACTGCACCTGGGTGACCCCCCAGGATGCACATTGGATGGGGAGGCACCCTGCTGCGTTCCACACCCCGGGGACTGTGATCCCCTTGGTGGGAGACCCCTGGGGGGCTGAGACCTACAGGTCTCTGGCTGACTTGCGGATGACACTGGTGTAGCCGTGCCACCCTGTTCATCCCGCTGCCCGTGAGATGCTCCGGTGTCAGGAAAGAGTGGGAGGGGGTGGAACCAGAAGGTTTAGGGATGTCTGGTGTCTCCTGGCATGGGCTCCAAGCCTTCCTCCTCCCTCAGGGTGCCCATATGTACCGGGGACACTCAATGGGACAGTGGGCCAGCCTCAGCATCACCTGGCTCTGTCAGTCCTGGAATCCCAACTACATCTGCCCCATGCTGTGCAAGCCCTCAGCGATGCCCCCTGAGACCGGACCAAGTTTGAGGCTCGCAGTCATGGCCGTGTCTCCAGGATGGTCTACATCCTGTCAGCCATGGTGACCAATCCTTGCCCCAGGCTTTCCACTGTGGATGTGACCCTTGCAGTGTTAGCCTGAGTGCCACACTGTACCGGTACCACCTCCTGTGACAGAAATCTGTTCGACTCCTCCAAAAGCCTCACAGTTGATGCAGTGTTGCTGACAGCCCCTCCACCATTGCTGCTGATGTATCTCCAGCAGTTTCGGGATGACTGATCCCAGAGGCCTAGCACTTGGCTTGGGGCCGGATGCATCCTGAGCCCCAGAAGAACTCCGTGTGCCCGAACCCTCGATGTTCCCGCCTTCACCCGATGTAGATCAAAGGCTGTGTGGTGCCCACCAGTAAGTGACCCAGAAGCCTCAGCACGAACTTGTCCCACTGAGGTGATCGTGTCTGCTCTGAGGGATTGTGTGGTGGAAGCTGGTGTCGATTGACAAATGCTAAGCTTGGTTCTTTCCTCAGGGCTTTCCTCCGAGGTTTTCTTCCAGCTGCCGTTCTGCATCTTAGGAGGAGCAGAGTGGGGGGGGTTTAATGCATCTGGATCATTTCCTGTAACAGATAACAAAAGGTTCAGTGCAAGAGAACAAAGAACAAAGAAAATTACAGCACAGGAACAGGCCCTTCGGCCCTCCAAGCCTGCACCGACCATGCTGCCCGACTGAACTAAAACCCCCGACCCTACCAGGACCATATCCCTCTATTTCTATCCTTTTCATGTATTTGTCATGATGCCCGTTAAAAGTTACTACCGTATCTGCTTCCACTACCTCCCCCGGCAATGGGTTCCAGGTACCCACTACTCTCTGTGTAAAAAAATCTGCCTCGTACATCTCCTTTAAACATTGCCCCTTGCACCTTAAACCTGTGCCCTCTAGTAATTGACTCTTCCACCCTGGGAAAAAGCTCCTGACTATCCACTCTGTCCATTCATCTCATAATCTTGTAGACTTCTATCAGGTCTCCCCTCAACCTTTGTGTTTCCAGTGAGAACAAACCAAGTTTCTCCAACCTCTGATAGCTAATGGTCTCCATACCAGGCAACATCCTGGTAAATCTTTTCTGTTCCATCTCCTAAGCTTCCACATCCTTCTGGTAGTGTGGCGACCAGAATTGAACACTGTATTCCAAGTGCGGCCTAACTAATGTTCTATAAAGCGTCAACATGACTTGCCAATTTTTAAACTCAATGCCCCGTCCGATGAAGGCAACCATGTCATTTGTCTTCCTGACCACCTTCTCTACTTATGTTGCCACTTTCAGTGAGTGACCTGTGTACCTGTACATCCAGATCCCTTTGCCTATCACTCCTCTTCACGGTTCTGCCAATTACTGTATATTTCCTATCCGTATTAGACCTTCCAAAATGCATGACCTCACATCTGTCTGGATTAAACTCCATCTGCCTTTTCTCCGTGCAATTCTCCAACTGAACTGTATCCTGCTGTATCCTCTGATGGCCCTCATCGCTATCCTCAAAACCACCAACATTTGTGTCATCTGCAAACTTTCTAATTGAATCAGTTACATTTTCCTCCAAATCATTTATATATATTACAAACAGCAAAGGTCCCAGCACTGATCCCTGAGGAATGCCACTTGTCTCAGCCCTCCATTCAGAAACACATCCTTCCACTGCTACCCTCTGTCTTCTTTGACCGAGCCAGTTTTGTATCCACCTTGCCAGCTCACCTCTGATCCCATGCAACTCCACCTTCTGCACCAGTCTGCTATGAGGGACCTTGTCAAAGGCCTTACTGAAGTCCATGCAAAGAGCATCCACTGCCCTACCCTCATCAATCATCTTCGACACTTCCTCAAAAAACTCGATCAAGTTAGTGAGACATGACCTCCCCTTCACAAAACCATGTTGCCTCTCACTAATACGTCTACTTGTTTCCAAGCAGGAATAAATCCTGTCTCGAAGAATCCTCTCCAATAATTTCCCTCCACTGATGATCCAGCCAATAGTTACCTGGATTATTCTTGCTCCCCTTCCTAAACAAAGGAACAACATTGGCTATTCTCCAATCCTTTGGGACCTCTCCTGTAGTCTGTGAGGATACAAAGATTTCTCTCAAGGCCCCAGCCATTTCCTCCTTGCCTAACTCAGTATTCTGGGGGATATCCCATCAGGCCCTGGGGACATGTCTACCATAATACCTCTCAGGAACCCAATAGCTCCTCCTTTTTGATCTCAACATGACTCAAACTATCTACACATCCTTTCCCAGACTCATCATCCCTGAAGTCGTTCTCTTTGTTGAACACTGATAGAAAGTATTCATTAATATCTCATCCAATTCCCCTGGATCCCCACATAGATTCCATCCCTTGTCCTTGAGTGGGCCAACCCTTTCCATGGCGACCCTCTTGCTCTTTACATACGTGTAAAAAGCCTTGGGATTTTCCTTAATCCTGCCGGCCAGTGCTTTACGTGACCCCTTTTAGCTGTCCTTATTCCTTGCTTAAGTTTCTTTCTAATTTTTAAAGTAGAAAAGGACAAGTGTCTGGGCAGTTTGCCACTTACCTGGAATGAGTCATGTGAACTCAGGTTTTGGGAATGCTCACTTCCATGGTGAACCCTGACCTGACCGTCAGTGACCATTCCCTCTTCACCCTTCCCTGCTAGCCCCATAGTGCTCCTCAGAGGTATTGAGGAGATGCAGCTCGGAGACCCCACCTCCAGTCTTGGCATTCTCCCACAGGAGGAAACACCCTCTCAGCACCTACCCTGTCAAAGACCCTGAGAATCCGATATGTCTCAATAAGGTTGCCTCTCTTTCTGCTCAACTCCAATGAGTACAGGCCCAATCTACTCAACATCTCAAAAGAAAATCCCTTCATACCTGGGATCAACCTGGTGAACTTTCTCTGGACTGCTTCCAATGCCAGTATATTTTCCCTTTGATAAGGGGACTAAAATTGTTCACAGTTTTCCAGATGTGGTCTAACTGGTGCCTTGTATAGTTTTAGCAAGGTTTCCCTACTTTTATATTCCATTCTCTTTGAAATAAAAGCACCATTCCCTCCTCACCTTTCCCTGCTAGCTCCATAGGACACCTCAAAGGTAGTGAGGAGATGCAGCTTGGAGACCCCACCCCCAGTCTTGACATGTTCCTGGTGGTTATGGGCCCTCTTATCCTATGGGGATAAAGGAGGGATTGAAAATCTGATGGCTGTGAGGACACAGGGTGTAGGGGGTGGGGGTGATAGGGTGGGGTTTATCGGGGCTGTGCCTTGGCAGTCTGTGGTTGTGACTGGGGCGGGGACAGAGGGATTGGAGGAATATCCTTGGAGGCCGGGTGCTGGGAGGCTGCAGAGTGTCAGGCGGGTGGCTCGACATTGCAGGTACGACAGACGGGACCGATATCAGGATGGGATGGACACTGACCCTTCCTGCCTGACAACCGCTTACACAGCCTCCAGACCATATTACTGGCCCGTTCGGGGTGGTGTTCGGGGGGTGGCTGTGATGGTGATTGGGAGGAGGGGATGGTGATTGCGGGGGGTGGTTATCGGGGAGAGACGGTGTGGTGACTGGGAGGAGGAGGAGGAGGGGATGGTCATTGGGAGGTAGGGGTAGTGAACGGGGGGGGATGGTGATCGGGGAGTGGGTAGTAATTAAGAGGGAGGGTGGTGATCGGGGCGAGGGTTTGGTGATTGGGGGAGAGGGTGGTGATCGGGGGAGGGGGTGGTGATCGGGGAAGGGGATGGTGATCGGGGGAGGGGGTGGTGATCGGGGAAGGGGGTGGTGATCGGGGGAGGGGGTGGTGATCGGGGAAGGGGATGGTGATCGGGGGAGGGGGTGGTGATCGGGGAAGGGGGTGGTGATCGGGGGAGGGGGTGGTGATCGGGGAAGGGGATGGTGATCGGGGGAGGGGGTGGTGATCGGGGGAGGGGGTGGTGATCGGGGGAGGGGGGTGGTGATCGGGGGAGGGGGGTGGTGATCGGGGGAGGGGGGTGGTGATCGGGGGAGGGGGGTGGTGATCGGGGGAGGGGGGTGGCGATCGGGGGAAGGGGTGGCGATCGGGGGAGGGGATGGTGATCGGGGGAGGGGGTGGTGATCGGGGAAGGGGGTGGTGATCGGGGGAGGGGGTGGTGATCGGGGGAGGGGGTGGTGATCGGGGAAGGGGGTGGTGATCGGGGAAGGGGGTGGTGATCGGGGGAGGGGGTGGTGATCGGGGAAGGGGATGGTGATCGGGAGTAGGGGATTGTATATGGGGGGCTCTGTCGGGGGGGTGATTGGGGACGTGGGGAGAGGGGATGGTGAAGGCCAGTGAGATTGTTCTGATGATCAGATGGTGTTCATTGGCCAATCCCTTTAACTGTTTCTTTTACAGACACGAACACACTCACGGTGATGCGAACTGTTGTCTCTGGGACAGAAGATTTTCCTGAGATCACGAGCACTGCAATGGTCAATGGTGTCCAAACAGGGTATTATGACAGTAATATCCGTCGCTGCATTCCCAGGCAGAGGTTCATGGCTGAAAATATCGACTCTGAATTCTGGGATTATATCACAGAACTGGTGAACTCACACTCAGACATGGCAAAGGAGAATCTGAATACAGTCCTGAAGATGACAAACCAGACATCCGGTAAGATCAGGCAGAGAGAATCCGCGTGTCAATGTACAACCTTACAGTAAACTCAGTCCCCCAGCACTGACCCCTGGGACACTGAACTCAGTCCCCCAGCACTGACCCCTGGGACACTGAACTCAGTCCCCCAGCACTGACCCCTGGGACACTGAACTCAGTCCCTCAGCACTGACCCCTGGGACACTGAACTCAGTCCCCCAGCACTGACCCCTGGGACACTGAACTCAGTCCCCCAGCACTGACCCCTGGGACACTGAACTCAGTCCCCCAGCACTGACCCCGGGACACTGAACTCAGTCCCCCAGCACTGACCCCTGGGACACTGAACTCAGTTGCCCAGCACTGACTCCTGGGACACTGAACTCAGTCCATCTCCAAGCACTTGACCCCTGGGACACTGAACTCAGTCCCCCAGCACTGACCCCTGGGTCACTGAACTCAGTCCCCCAGCACTGACCCCTGGGACACTGAACTCAGTCCCCCAGCACTGACCCCTGGGTCACTGAACTCAGTCCCCCAGCACTGACCCCTGGGACACTGAACTCAGTCCCCCAGCACTGACCCCTGGGACACTGAACTCAGTCCCCCAGCACTGACCCCTGGGTCACTGAACTCAGTCCCCCAGCACTGACCCCTGGGACACTGAACTCAGTCCCCCAGCACTGACCCCTGGGACACTGAACTCAGTCCCCCAGCACTGACCCCTGGGACACTGAACTCAGTCCCCCAGCACTGACCCCTGGGTCACTGAACTCCGTCCCCCAGCACTGACCCCTGGGTCACTGAACTCAGTCCCCCAGCACTGACCCCTGGGACACTGAACTCAGTCCCCCAGCACTGACCCCTGGGTCACTGGACTCAGTCCCCCAGCACTGACCCCTGGGACACTGAACTCAGTCACCCAGCACTGACCCCTGGGACACTGAACTCAGTTGCCTAGCACTGACTCCTGGGACACTGAACTCAGTCCAAGTCCCAGCACTGACCCCTGGGACACTGAACTCGGTCCCTCAGCACTGACCCCTGGGACACTGAACTCCGTCCCCCAGCACTGACCCCTGGGACACTGAACTCAGTCCCCCAGCACTGACCCCTGAGACACTGGACTCAGTCCCCCAGCACTGACCCCTGGGACACTGAACTCAGTCCCCCAGCACTGACCCCGGGACACTGAACTCAGTCCCCCAGCACTGACCCCTGGGACACTGAACTCAGTCCCCCAGCACTGACCCCTGGGACACTGAAGTCCGTCCCCCAGCACTGACCCCTGGGACACGGAACTCGGTCCCTCAGCACTGACCCCTGGGACACTGAACTCAGTCACCCAGCACTGACCCCTGGGACACTGAACTCCATCCCCCAGCACTGACCCCTGGGACACTGAACTCAGTCCCCCAGCACTGACCCCTGGGACACTGAACTCAGTCCCCCAACACTGACCCCTGGGAGACTGAACTCAGTCCCCCAGCACTGACCCCTGGGACACTGAACTCAGTCCCCCAGCACTGACCCCTGGGTCGCTGAATCAGTCCCCCAGCACTGACCCCTGGGTCACTGGACTCAGTCCCCCAGCACTGACCCCTGGGACACTGAACTCAGTCCCCCAGCACTGACCCCTGGGACACTGAACTCAGTCCATCTCCCAGCACTGACCCCTGGGACACTGAACGCGGTCCCTCAGCACTGACCCCTGGGACACTGAACTCAGTTGCCCAGCACTGACTCCTGGGACACTGAACTCAGTCCATCTCCCAGCACTGACCCCTGGGACACTGAACTCGGTCCCTCAGCACTGACCCCTGGGACACTGAACTCCGTCCCCCAGCACTGACCCCTGGGACACTGAACTCAGTCCCCCAGCACTGACCCCTGAGACACTGGACTCAGTCCCCCAGCACTGACCCCTGGGACACTGAACTCAGTCCCCCAGCACTGACCCCTGGGACACTGAACTCACTCCCCCAGCACTGACCCCTGGGACACTGAACTCAGTCCCCCAGCACTGACCCCTGGGACACTGAACTCAGTCCCCCAGCACTGACCCCTGGGACACTGAAGTCCGTCCCCCAGCACTGACCCCTGGGACACTGAACTCGGTCCCTCAGCACTGACCCCTGGGACACTGAACTCAGTCCCCCAGCACTGACCCCTGAGACACTGGACTCAGTCCCCCAGCACTGACCCCTGGGACACTGAACTCAGTCCCCCAGCACTGTAATCCCCTCCAGTTTCACAAACTCTGTGAGATCTCTGTGTTCCTCTCATTCTGACATCTCCAGTATCAGGGATTCGAATCTCCCCCACACTGGGGACTGTGCCTTCAGTAACCTCAGTCCTTCACTCTGTAATCCCCTCCCTACACCTCTCTGCAGCCTCTCTTTAAAACACTCCTTTAACCCTGGAATTTGGAGACAGTTTTTGTGCACTGAGCTGTGTGTGTCTCTGGGTCAATCTTTGTTTTATAAAGTTGTCCTTGGGGAACATAGAACATAGAACACTACAGCACAAACAGGCCCTTCGGCCCACAAGTTGCGCCGATCACATCATCACCTACCAACCTACAGACCTATCTATAACCCTCAATCTCATTAAACCCCATATACTCATCCAGAAGTCTTTTAAAAGACCCCAGCGAGTTCGCCTCCACCACCACTGACGGCAGCCGATTCCATTCACTCACCACCCTCTGAGTGAAAAACTTACCCCTAACATCACTTCTGAACCTCCCTCCCCGCACCTTAAATCTGTGTCCTCTCGTAGCGACCATTTCAAACCGGGGAAATAGCCTCTGAGAGTCCACCCTATCTATTCCTCTCAACATTTTGTAAACTTCTATCAGGTCGCCTCTCAACCTTCGTCTCTCCAGGGAAAAGAGTCCCAGCTCCCTCAACCTAACTTCATAAGGCATGCCTCCCAGTCCAGGCAACATCCTTGTAAATCTCCTCTGCACCCTTTCAATAGCTTCTACATCCTTCCTATAGTGAGGCGACCAGAACTGCGCACAATACTCCAAATGAGGCCTGACAAGGGTCTTATAAAGTTCCAGCATTACCTCCCGACTCCTAAACTCACTCCCTCGATTAATGAAGGCCAGTACACCATACGCCTTCTTAACCACCTCCTCCACCTGCGAGGCCGATTTAAGAGTCCTGTGGACCCGGACCCCAAGATCCTTCTGCTCCTCAACACTACTCAGACTTCTGCCCTTGATAGTGTACTCGTTCATCCCGTTGGTTCTGCCAAAATGGACGACTATACATTTATCCGCATTGAAGTCCATCTGCCACTTCTCCGCCCAGTCCTGCATCCTATCTATGTCCCGCTGCAACTTTTGCCATCCTTCCAGATCATCCACAACACCACCGACCTTCGTGTCATCAGCAAACTTACTTACCCATCCCTCCACTTCCTCATCCAGGTCATTTATGAAAATGACAAACAACAAGGGTCCCAGAACAGATCCTTGAGGCACTCCGCTGGGAGGTTTCACTTTGTGAAAGGCACTGGGTAAAGATTAGATTTTTATCAGCCTGAATCTGAACCTGTCTGAGTTTGATCTTCCTGGTAACTAGTGACAGGCTGGCTGTTTATCTCTTTCATTGGTTAATTTTCTGAGACAAACCAATCAGACATCCTCTGGTTCTGCAAGAAGGAAATGCTCGATACAGACAGGAAAATGGAGTTTGGATAAGGTTTTGGGTTTTTATTTCATGTTTTCCCCCAGTTTATAAAGTTGTTTCATCCTCAGAGTGTTTAATTCCCAGTCACTGATTGGAATCGGGACAGTGGATTCCCAGAATGTTGCTGATCCTTTTCTCCATCTCCCTGTGTTTTTCCTGGGTCTCTCCCGGTAAGTACAGAATTCCCTCCTCCATTCTCACTCTCTCTCTCTCCGGGGTGAATTTGAATCTTTTGGTGAGAGTTTGAAATGGGTGATATTTGCTGAGACATTATTATGTATCTGTCAGATATAAATGTGAGATAACATCATGACTGACAAGGGAGTGAAAGTGTCCAGGGAGATAGAGAGGAAAGTAGAGTTCAGATCACAATCACATCACCACAGAATGGCAGAGCAGATTCGAGGGGCCGAATGGCCTACTCCTGCTCCATGTTTGTATGTTCAAAACACCCAGATCAGAGAAGCTTGGAGCAATGAAAGTGGAAAGGTCCAGAAACAGAGGGAAGAATGGAGGAACTGAAGGATTAAATTGCGATAAAGGACATGGGGAAAATGTGCAGGTAATATAAAGGTTCGTTCGTCAGGTGAATGGAGAGTTCTCCACTCAGAACTCTGCAATCACCTGACGAAGGAACAGCTTTCCAAAAGCTAGTGACGTTTACTATCAAATAAACCCGTTGGACTTTAATCTGGTGTTGTGAGATTTCTTACTGTGTTTACCCCAGTCGAACACCGGCATCTCCACATCATATTTTTCCTGCACAGAGTGCTGTCTGACTGAGAGAAGTGCTTTGGGAGTTGGATGAACACAGGGAGTAGGTGAAACAGGCAGCAGAGGCTACAAACGAGAGTGCAGATTGGGAAATATATTTTCTTTTTGCTCTTGGCATTGTAGTTGTTGGACACTACTGTAGTGTTTCTGTGTAATTTCTGTGGTTTATAGTTTGAAAATGTTATACTCGGTAGTAACAAGGAGCAGGAAAGAAAGAAAATTGTATATATCTGAAACAAAACATCTTTCAAAAGTTTAATTGAAAGGGGTAAGACATGACAGGAGAGCTCCAAGCAGTGGTTTACTCCTCTTGCTCCATGTGACAGTCTGGGGACAGTTCCAGTCTCCTGGGTCAGCATGTGTACAGGAAGTGTCTCCAGCTACAGCTCCTGGAAGCTCGAGTTTCAGAACTGGAGCGGCGGCTGGAGACACTGTGGAGCATCCACGAGTCAGAGAGTATTGTGGATAGCATGTATAGAGAGTTGGTCACACCGCAGGCTCAGACTCCACAGGCAGGAAGAGAATGGCATGAGAGACAGGCAGGTAGTGCAGGAATCTCCAGTGACCATTCCCCTGCAAAACAGATATACCGCTTTGGATACTGTTGGGGGGAATGATCTCTCGAGGGAAAGCAGCAGCAGCTAAACTTTTACACCTAGGTTGGTTCTGTTGCAAAGGGGAAGGGTTAAAAGTGTGTCAGTGGAATAGTTATAGGGGATTCAATTGTAAGGAGAATAGACAGGCGTTTCTGTGGCTGCAGACAAGACTCCAGGATAGTATGTTGCCTCCCTGGTGTTAGGGTCAAGGATGTCTCGTAGCACCTGCAGGACATTGTGAAGGGGGAGGGTGAACAGCCCATGGTTATATTACATGTTGGTACAAGCGACATAGGTTAAAAAAGGGATAAGGTCCTGAAAGCAGAATATAGGGAGCGAGGAAAAAAGATAAGAAATTGGATCTTAAAGGTAGTGATTTCAGGATTACTAGCGGTGCCACGCGTTAGTCAGAGTAGAAATGAGAAGAGATATCAGATAAATACGTGGCTGAAGAGATGGTATCAGGGAAAGGGTTTCATATTCCTGGGGCATTGGGACCGGTTCTGGGGGAGGTGGGACCTGTACAAATTGGATGGGTTACACCTGGACAGGACTGGGACTGATGTCCGAGGGGGAGTGTTTGCCCGAGCGGTTGGGGAGGGTTTAAACTAATAATGCCAAGGGGATGGGAACCTATGTAAGGAGTTCGAGAAGGAGGGAGCAAGGAGAAAAGAAGAAGGGGAGAAGGTTCCAACTACGTCAAAAATCAGGAGAAAAATTAAAAGGAAGGAGAACGGAGGAGATGTTATTAATGGAAGTGTTAGAATTCAAAAAGAAGGTACAAAAACTAGCGTAAGGCCGCTTTATCTGAATACTAGCAGCATTTGAACCAAGGTAAATGAGTTGACACCACAAATCATTGTGAACGAGTATGATTTGGTGGCCATTACAGAGACAGAGTTGCAGGATGGTCACGGCTGGGAGTTGAACATCCAGGGGTATCAAACTGTTCAGAGGGACAGACAGGAAGGTAACGGAGGTTAGTGTAACTCTGATATTTAAGGATGATATCACGGCAGTAGTGAAAGATGTTCTCGGTTCTATGGAAAAAAGGTTGAATCCATTTGGGTGGAAATTAGTAATAGTAAGGAGAAAAATCACTGACTGGTGTAGACCAGCAAATAATAACATCATGGTGGGGTGAGAAATAAACAAAGAAATAACTGATGCATGTAAAAATGGTATAGCAATTATCATGGGGGATTTTAATCTACATATCAATTGGTCAAACCAGGTCAGTCAAGGCAGCCTTGAGAAGGAGTTCATAGAATGTTTCCCTGACAGCTTCCTTGAACAGTATGTAATGGAACCGATAAGGGAGCAAGTTCTCCTAGATGTGGTCCTGTGAAATGAGTCGGGAATAATTAATGATCTTGTAGTTGGGGATCTTCTCGGAAGAAGCGATCACAGTATGGTTGAATTTAAAATATAGATGGAGCGTGAGGAGGACTTTCAAAGCGATCTTTCACAGTGCTCAGCAAAAGTATATACCAGTGATAAGGAAGGACTGTAGAAAAAGAGATAATCAGCCATGGATATCTAAGGAGATAAAGGACAGTATCAAATTGAAAGAAAATGCATACAAAGTGGCAAAAATTAATGGGAACCTAGAGGATTGAGAAATCTTTAAAGGTCAGCAGAAAGCCATGAGAAAAGCTAAAGAAAGGTAAGATGGAGAATGAGAGTAAACTAGCTCAGAATATTAAAAACAGAGAGCAAAAGTTTCTACAAATATAAAAACGAAAAAGAGTGGCGAAAGTAAACATGAGTCCTTTCGAGGGCGAGAAGGGAGATGTAATAACTGGAAATGAGAAAATGGCTGAGGCATAGAGCAGATATTTTGTGTGGGTCTTCACAGTGGAAGACACAAATAACACGCCAAAAATTGATGACAGGAAGGCTGTGGCAGGTGAGAACCGAGAAACTATCATTAACACGAAAGAGATGGTGTTGGGCAAGTTAATGGGGCTAAAAGTAGACAAGTCTCCTGATCCTGATGGAATGCATCCCAGGGTACTAAAAGAGATGGCAAGAGAAATAGCAAGTGCACTAGTCGTAATTTACCAAAATTCACTGGACTCTGGGATGGAACAGCAAATGTGACGCCATTGTTCAAAAAGGGAGTAGACAAAAGGCAGGTAACTATCAGCCGGTAAGCTTAACTTCCGTAGGACGAAAAATGCTTGATCTTGCTTGAATCTATCATCAAGGAAGAAATAGCAAGACATCTGGATATAAATGGTCCCACTGGTGAGACACAGCATGGGTTCATGAAGAGCAGGTCATGTTTGACTAATTTGGTGGAATTCTTTGAGAACATTACATGTGCAGTGGACAATGGGGAACTCGTGGATGTGATGATCTGCATTTCCAGAAGGCATTTGATAAGGTGCCGCACCAAAGACTGCTACGCCAGATAAAGGTGCACGGTGTTACGGGTATTAGCATGGATAGAGGATTGCTTAACTAACAGAAAGCAAAGAGTGGGGGTAAATGGGTGTTTTTCTGGTGATCAGTGTCTAGTAGTGTGCCTCAGGGATCAGTGTTGCGACTGCAATTGTTTACAATTCACATAGATGATTTGGATGATTTGACACTAAGATGGGTGGAAGAGCAAAGTGTGCAGAGGATGCTGAAAGTCTGCAAAGGGATATAGATAATCTCAGTGAGTGGGCAAGGGTCTGGCAGATGGAGGACAATGTTGGTAAATGTGAGGTCAGCCATTTTGGTGGAATAACAGCAAAATGGACTGTTATTTAGATGGTAAAAAATTGCAACATGCTGTTGTACAGAGGGACCTGGGTGTCCTTGTGCAGGAATCTCAAGTTGGTTTGCAGGGAATTAAAAAGGTAAATGGAATTTTGTCTTTCATTGCTGGAGGGATGGAGGTTAAAAATGGGGAGATTGCATTGCAGCTGTATAAGGTGCTGGTGAGGCCACATCTGGAGTACGGTGTATAGTTTTGGTCTCCTTACTTGAGAAAGGATATACTGGCACTGGAAGGGGGTACAGAGGAGATTCACTAGGTTGATTCCAGATTTGAGAGGGTTGGCTTATGAGGAGAGACTGAGTAGACTGGGGCTCTACTCGCTGGAGTTCAGAAGAATGAGGGGAGATCAGAGAGAAACATATAAGATTATGAAGGGAATAGATAAGATAGAAGCAGGGAAGTTGTTTCCACTGGCAGGTGAAACTAGAACTAGGAGGCGTAACCTCAAAATAAGGGGAAGCAGATTTAGGATTGAGTTGAGGAGGAACTTCTTCACACAAAGGGTTGTGAATCTGTGGAATTCCCTGCCCAGTGAAGCAGTTGAGACTACCTCATTGAATGTTTTTAAGACAATGATAGATAAATTTTTGAACAGGAAAGGAATTAAGGGTTATGGTGAGCGGGCGGGTAAGTGGAGCTGAGTCCACAAGAAGATTGGCCATGATCTCATTGAATGGCGGAACAGGCCTGAGGGACCAGATGGCCAACTCCTGCTCCTGGTTCTCATGTTCTCAACAAATTAAAATCCGTACTTTGATTTGGGAGCAGTGATGTTAGATTGCAAAGTTACCGATGTATTTTGAGAAAAGGTGTGAGAGAGAAAGCAGATACAGAAAGACTTCACAACACCAGGATGCACCAAAGCTCTTTCCAGCCAATGAAATACCTTTTCTAGTCTCCTCACTGTTATGGTACAGGAAACTCTGATTAGACAATCTACATGAATGATGTTGCCTCAGGAATCAGTATTGATCCAGTTTATGATCATCCTGCTCTGTCCCGGGATCTATTACATTAATCTGTGAGGAAAGTTCTCCCTCAGGACTGATCCTCTGACAGTGCAGCATTCTGTCAGTAATACACTGTGTGTGCAGCCCAGTCTCTGGAATGGGAGCTTCAATCCGGAACATTCTGAGTCAGAGGTGAGAGTGTTTCCAGGCAGCTACAGCTGGGAGTGAAATTTAAATCGGAATATTCCTGCCTGGTGATTCCTAGACTTTTCCAAACTGAGGGTATACTCGTGACCATGTATAAAGGGGGATTAAAAAGCTCTGTGAAGTTCAGTGGAGATCCTGCTCTGGATTATCCATCTCCCTCATAGAATCATAGAATCCCTACAGTGTAGAGGGAGGCCATTCAGCTCATCAAGTCTACACTGATCACAGTCCACACAGGCCCTATCCCCATAACCCCATGCATTTACCCTGGTGAGTACCCCTGACACTAAAGGGCAATTTACCATGGCCATTCACTAACCCGCACATTTCGGTCTGTGGGAGGAAACCGGAGCACCCGGAGGAAACCCACACACACCCGAGGAGAACATGCAAATTCCACACAGACAGTGACCCAAGCCGGGAATTGAACCTGGGTCCTTGATACTGTGATCTTTCCACCCTGCTGCACTGGTTGGTTGGTGTATCAGGGGAGGGAAATAGGCCGCGAGCCAAACAATCGAATTTGCGCCTGGTGTCAGGTGGTTCGGGATTCTCCCAGGCCATTTTTTCCAGCGGGATGTCAATTTCCATGCATTTGAATAGGTTTACATATCATTAGAGTTTGGCCCGGCCCTTTTCCCCCTCCCGTACCTTCCCCTCCTCTCCAGCGTGACGTCACTCCAGCATGAATCACAGATAGTTTATAAAAGTCTGGGCCTGGGGCAGCAATAGTGAAGGAGGGTGAGGAGGTAATTCCCATTGAGCGGCAGCCCCCGGAGTTCAGGGGGAGGGGGCACCGGATACTCAGGTGCTGGGATGGGGTGGGGGGCTTTTTGATTTGTCCATGGGATGTGGGTGTCAGTGGCTGGGCCAGCATTTATTACCCATTCCTCAGAGCATTTAAGACTCAACCACATTGCTGTGGGTCTGGAGTCACATGTAGGCCAGACCAGGTAAAGATGGGAGATTTTCTTTCCTAAAGGACATTAGTGAACAAGATGGGTATTTGTGACAATAGATTGCAGTTTCATGGTCACCAATAGATTTTTAATTCCAGACTTCTATTGAATTCAAATTTCACCATCACCATGGTGGGATTCGAATCCAGGTACCCAGAGTATTCCCCTGGGTCTCGGGATTAATCCAGCAGCAATGCCACTACACCAGCACCTCCCCTGGGGGGACCAGTGCTGGGAGTCACCACTTGCAGCAGGTTCATGGTGCACACATTGCCCCTGGCTACACAGAGACCCCCGAAGGGTGTCACATGATGTTCATCACCAACCCACAAATATTAACCTGTTTGTTTTACTGTCTGTCTGCTGGACAGACACTGCGGCTGACACCAGACCTTGTATCCCAGGCCCCACTAACAGTAACAGACAGCAGCTCTGTCAGCTGCTGCTCCAAGCACGGGAGCTGTGCAGTTGTTAACACGGCTCTTCACACTGCCTGGACTCTGCACTGCTGCCTGCGATGGGAACCCATCCTGTGATAGACACGAGGCTGCCCCTCCCCCCGTCTGTCTGTAATACCTGGAAGGCACTGCGGTGATAGCACTCATACCCAAGCTTCAAGGGTCCGCAATGGGTAGCTTGGCAAACCCACTCCTGTGCCCTCTCTGCGTGCCGTGGCCAGGATGTCAACGGTAGGCAACCCATTTCGATGACACATGGCACTGTGTTGAGTTGCCAGCGCCCAGACCCATGGGGATGCTGGTTACTGGGAGGGGGTGGGGGGGCCTGGGGTGGATAACTGTACTAAATATTTCTATCTCCCTGTCACTGTACAACTTGACCCCCCACCCCGCAGCGCAGTGCAGATATGGATTTTGGATTGGCAGCGATAGAAATGGCCATCATTGTAGCGGCCACTGAGGAGGGAGGAGGAGGGAAATGTCCAACCACTCAAGGCCAAACAGAGCCAGAAGCCACAGCAGGAGGGCAGGGGGCTGCCGGTCAGCGCCAGGACATGGCAGCACATCCTGCCACAGGGGAGGGGGGCAGGGGAAGGAGGAGGTGGAGGCTCAGGGCGTACAGGAGTTGTAGATGTTTTGCAGGGATGATGGGAGCCACACGATGCTGCTGGCTCTGTCTAAGTAAGGAGACAGTGTGGCACCTGTTTCAGCTCCTCAGACCTGGTAACTCGAGGCACAGGAGGACACCCACTCCCGGTGGCAGTGATGGTCACGGTGCCCTCAACTTCTACACCACCAGGTCCTTCCAGGAATCCAGCCAATTACATCCACTTCAACATGGGCCAGACCCAACAGGAAGCCCGGACTGCAGCTTCACCACCATCACTGCACTGCCCCATGTGCAGAGGGCTGTAGATGGCATTCACGTTATCCAGTGGATCCCACATGATCAGGGACTGCGCTTCATCAATAGGAAGGGGTTCCACTTCCTGAATGTGCAGATTGTCCGTGACCACAGGCTGAATATCATGCACTGTGTGTACAACATCCAGGGAGTGTGCACAACAGCTACATACTCCGGAGTTCGGACATCCCCGGACTCTTTCAGGACCAGTTCAGGCTGCCGGGATGGCTGGAGGGGGACAAGGGTCCAAATGGCATCAGACCAGGGTGATGGGAGTGGGCTGGGCATGCCAGTGAGTCCTTGGTCCAGGCAGGAGGGTGGTGATGACTCATTCTGTGGCACACTGTGATGCTGCCCTGGTGCCACACAAGTCTGAATCCTACCAAGAACAAAGAACAACACAGCACGGGAAACAGGCCCTTCGGCCCAACGAGCCCGCGCCGTCATTTGAACATTGTGCCTTTCCTCCTCCACCCTTGACCCATGTCTATGCTTACGGCACCCACAGTGAAACCAGATTGAGGGAAGAATACTTTTGGGACAATTTGTTACACCAATCAGCCTAACAGCACATCTTTGGGGTGTGGGAGGAAACCAGAGCACCCGGAGAAAACCCACGCAAGCACAGGGAGAATGCACAAACTCCCACAGACACCGGCCCAAATCCATGTATCTGCACAGCAATCAGTGATAGTCACTGAGCTGTCATGGTGCCCATCAGCTGGTCCAGTTTAAGCGTACACAAACGACGTGAAGTACTAAGCTACTCTCGAAACATCCAAGAGCAGCCCAGGCACGACCCACCGTGTGTATGCCCCTCGTTAGGCAACAAGGTGGACCAACGCACTTGTGAAGAAAAAGAGAAAAACATCAACAACATGTAACAGTTGATTTCCAGGAACGTCCCGAGTCTCTGACCCTTACTTAAAACAGTCTCCTATTTCTCTCCATCCCTATTTCGCTCATGTGTCTATCTAAGTAAACCTTAAACAAGTCCAGTGTGCCTGCCTCCACCACCTTACTTGGCAGTGCATTCCATACCCCCACAACCTTCTGTGTGAAAAACCTCCCTCTAGCATCCAAATTATACTTCTCCCCCCTCACCCTAAGCTCGTGGCCCCTCGTGATATTTGTCTCCAATCTAGGAAAAAGCCTGCCACTGTCTACTCTATCTATACCCTTCATAATCTTATATACCTCTATTAGATCCCCCGTCAATCTTCCTCTTTCTAAGGAAAACAGCCCCAATTTACCCAATCTTTCCTCATACCCCAGTCCTTCCATACCAGGCAGCATCCTGGTAAACCTCCTCTGCAGTCTCTCCAGGGTCTCCACGTCCTTCCGGTAGTAAGGTGACCAGAACTGGACGCAGTACTCCAAATGCAGTCTAACCAACATTCTGTACAACTGCAGCATTAGACACCAGCTCTTGTACTCTATACCCCTTGCTATAAAGGCTAGCATACCATAAGCTTCCTTCACAACCTTCTCCACCTGTGTTGCCACCTTCAAAGACTTGTGCACTTGCACCCCCAGGTCCCCCTGCATTTCTATACTCTTAATAGGTCTACCCTTTATCATATAACTCCCCTCTATTCCTTCCAAAATGTATCACCTCGCATTTATCAGGATTAAATTCCATCTGCCATTTATCTGCCCAAAATACCAGCCTATCTATATCCTGTTGCCTGACACTCCTCCTCACTGTCCGCCAATCCTGCCATCTTTGTGTCGTCTGCAAACTTGCTGATCACCTACTACCTGCCCTCTCTGTCTACACTGGCACCTGGACACACGTATAAGTGTGGGTCTCGCACATAAACATGCAGGCAATGGGCTGTGTGGGGTTAAGGGGGGAACAGAACCCTGTGGGGCGTGGATGTTGCCACAGGGTGCGGTGGGTGTTGGAGATACCAGGGCAGGCGGTCTGTGCCTACTGGCCGAAGGGCCTCTGTCACACAGCATGACGTTCTGTGCCTCTTTGTGTGCGGTCAGGATACGGTCATCCCTGTAGGGCAGGAATCACAGAAAGATTAGTCACAGCTGGGGGTGCAGTAATATTTCTCGGTGAAACTAACAGTGCAAATAGCATGAAGGGATGATATTTAATGGTGTGATATAACAGGTGTATGTCATTCTAAACAGTATCTCGTGTCCTTTTTCCGACTAGTGCAAACCTTAACTTCTGCCCTCCTGATGATACTGGAACTTCTGAATTTTACGTGGCCTTTTACTGCACGTGGGTGACCCCCCAGGATGCACATTGGATGGGGAGGCACCCTACTGCGTTCCACACCCCGGGGCCTGTGATCCCCTTGGTGGGAGACCCCTGGGGGGCTGTGACCTACAGGTCTCTGGCTGACTTGCGGATGACACTGGTGTAACCGTGCCACCCTGTTCATCCCGCTGGCCGTGAGATGCTGCGGTGTCAGGAAAGGGTGGGAGGGGGTGGAACCAGAAGGTTTAGGGATGTCTGGTGTCTCCTGGCTGGAAGGTCCCAGCATGGGCTCCAAGCCTTCCTCCTCCCTCAGGGTGCCCATATGTACCGGGGATACTCCATGGGACAGTGGGCCAGCCTCAGCATCACCTGGCTCTGTCAGTCCTGGAATCCCAACTACATCTGCCCCATGCTGTGCAAGCCCTCAGCGATGCCCCCTGAGACTGGATCAAGTTTGAGGATCGCAGTCATGGCCGTGTCTCCAGGATGGTCTGCATCCTGTCAGCCATGGTGACCAATCCTTGCCCCAGGCTTTCCACTGTGGACGTGACCCTTGCAGTGTTAGCCTGAGTGCCACACTGTACCGGTACCACCTCCTGTGACAGAAATCTGTTCGACTCCTCCAAAAGCCTCACAGTTGATGCAGTGTTGCTGACAGCCCCTCCACCATTGCTGCTGATGTATCTCCAGCAGTTTCGGGATGACTGATCCCAGAGGCCTAGCACTTGGCTTGGGGCCAGATGCATCCTGAGCCCCAGAAGAACCCCATGTGCCCGAACCCTCGATGTTCCTGCCTTCACCCGATGTAGATCAAAGGCTGTGTGGTGCCCACCAGTAAGTGACCCAGAAGCCTCAGCACGAACTTGTCCCACTGAGGTGATCGTGTCTGCTCTGAGGCATTGTGTGGTGGAAGCTGGTGTCGATTGACAAATGCTAAGCTTGGTTATTTCCTCAGGGCTTTCCTCCGAGGTTTTCTTCCAGCTGCCGTTCTGCATCTTAGGAGGAGTGGAGTGGGGGGGGTTTAATGCATCTGGATCATTTCCTGTAACAGATGACAAAAGGTTCAGAGCAAGAGAATAAAGAACAAAGAAAATTACAGCACAGGAACAGGCCCTTCGGCCCTCCAAGCCTGCACCAACCATGCTGCCCGACTAAACTAAAACCCCCTCCCCTTCCGGGACCATATCCCTCTATTTCTATCCTCTTCATGTATTTGTCATGATGCCCGTTAAAAGTTACTACCGTATCTGCTTCCACTACCTCCCCCGGCAATGGGTTCCAGGCACCCACTGCTCTCTGTGTAAAAATATCTGCCTCGTACATCTCCTTTAAACATTGCCCCTTGCATCTTAAACCTGTGCCCTCTAGTAATTGACTCTTCCACCCTGGGAAAAAGCTCCTGACTGTCCACTCTGTCCATTCATCTCATAATCTTGTAGACTTCTATCAGGTCTCCCCTCAACCTTTGTGATTCCAGTGAGAACAAACCAAGTTTCTCCAACCTCTGATAGCTAATGGTCTCCATACCAGGCAACATCCTGGTAAATCTTTTCTGTTCCATCTCCTAAGCTTCCACATCCTTCTGGTTGTGTGGCGACCAGAATTGAACACTGTATTCCAAGTGCGGCCTAACTAAGGTTCTATAAAGAATCAACATGACTTGCAAATTTTTAAACTCACTGCCCCGTCCGATGAAGGCAACCATGTCATTTGCCTTCCTGACCACCTTCTCTACTTATATTGCCACTTTCAGTGAGTGACCTGTGTACCTGTACATCCAGATCCCTTTGCCTACCACTACTCTTAAGGGTTCTGCCATTTACTGTATATTTCCTATCCATATTAGACCTTCCAAAATGCAATACCTCTCATCTGTCTGGATTAAACTCCAAATGCCTTTTCTCCGTGCAATTCTCCAACTGATCTATATCCTGCTGTATCCTCTGATGGCCCTCATCGCTATCCTCAAAACCACCAACATTTGTGTCATCTGCAAACTTTCTAATCGAATCAGTTACATTTTCCTCCAAATCATTTATATATATTACAAACAGCAAATGTCCCAGCTCGGATCCCTGAGGAACAGCACTTGTCACAGCCCTCCATTCAGAAACGCACCCTTCCACTGCTACTCTCGGTCTTCTTTGAGCCAGTTTTGTATCCACCTTGCCAGCTCACCTCTGATCCCATGCAAGTTCACCTTCTGCACCAGTCTGCCATGAGAGACCTTGTCAAAGGCCTGACTGAAGTCCATATAGACAACATCCACTGCCCTACCCTCATCAATCATCTTCGACACTTCCTCGAAAAACTCGATCAAGTTAGTGAGACATGACCTCCCCTTCACAAAACCATGTTGCCTCTCACTAATACGTCCACTTATTTCCAAGCAGGAATAAATCCTGTCTCGAAGAATCCTCTCCAATAATTTCCCTCCACTGATGATCCAGCCTATAGTTACCTGGATTATTCTTGCTCCCCTTCCTAAACAAAGGAACAACATTGGCTACTCTCCAATCCTTTGGGATCTCCCCTGTAGTCAGTGAGGATACAAAGATTTCTCTCAAGGCCCCAGCCATTTCCTCCTTGCCTAACTCAGCATCCTGGGGTATATCCCATCAGGCCCTGGGGACATGTCTACCGTAATACCTCTCAAGAACCCAATAGCTCCTCCTTTTTGATCTCAACATGACTCAAGCTATCTACACATCCTTTCCCAGACTCATCATCCCTGAAGTCATTCTCTTTGTTGAACACTGATAGAAAGTATTCATTAATATCTCATCCAATTCCTCTGGATCCCCACATTGATTCCATCCCTTGTCCCTGAGTGGGCCAACCCTTTCCATGGCGACCCTCTTGCTCTTTACATACATATAAAAAGCCTTGGGATTTTCCTTAATCCTGCCGGCCAGTGCTTTACGTGACCCCTTTTAGCTGTCCTTATTCCTTGCTTGAGTTTCTTTCTAATTTTTAAAGTAGAAAAGGACAAGTCTCTGGGCAGTTTGCCACTTACCTGGAATGAGTCATGTGAACTCAGGTTTTGGGAATGCTCACTTCCATGGTGAACTCTGACCTGACCGTCAGTGACCATTCCCTCTTCACCCTTCCCTGCTAGCCCCATAGCGCTTCTCAGAGGTATTGAGGAGATGCAGCTTGGAGACCCCACCTCCAGTCTTGGCATTCTCCCACAGGGGGAAACACCCTCTCAGCACCTACCCTGTCAAAGACCCTGAGAATCCGATATGTCTCGATAAGGTCGCCTCTCTTTCTGCTCAACTCCAATGAGTACAGGCCCAATCTACTCAACATCTCCTCATAAGAAAATCCCTTTATACCCGGGATCAACCTGGTGAACTTTCTCTGGACTGCTTCCAATGCCAGTATATTTTCCCTTTGATAAGGGGACTAAAATTGTTCACAGTTTTCCAGATGTGGTCTAACTGGTGCCTTGTATAGTTTTAGCAAGGTTTCCCTACTTTTATATTCCATTCTCTTTGAAATAAAAGCACCATTCCCTCCTCACCTTTCCCTGCTAGCTCCATAGGACACCTCAAAGGTAGTGAGGAGATGCAGCTTGGAGACCCCACCCCCAGTCTTGACATGTTCCTGGTGGTTATGGGCCCTCTTACCCTATGGAGATAAAGGAGGGATTGAAAATCTGATGGCTGTGAGGACACAGGGTGTAGGGGGTGGGGGTGATAGGGTGGGGTTTATCGGGGCTGTGCCTCGGCAGTCTGTGGTTGTGACGGGGGCGGGGACAGAGGGGTTGGAGGAATATCCTTGGAGGCCGGGTGCTGGGAGGCTGCAGAGTGTCAGGCGGGTGGCTCGACATTGCAGGTACGACAGACGGGACCGATATCAGGATGGGATGGACACTGACCCTTCCTGCCTGACAACCGCTTACACAGCCTCCCAGACCATATTACTGGCCCATTCGGGGTGGTGTTCGGGGGGTGGCTCTGATGGTGATTGGGAGGAGGGGATGGTGATTGCGGGGGGTGGTTATCGGGGAGAGAGGGTGTGGTGACTGGGAGGAGGAGGAGGAAGGGATGGTTATTGGGAGGTAGGGGTAGTGATCGGGGGGGGAATGGTGATCGGGGAGTGGGTAGTAATTAAGAGGGAGGGTGGTGATCGGGGGAGGGGATGGTGATCGGGGGAAGGGGTGAAAATCAGGGGAGGGGGTGGTGATCGGTGATCGGGGAGAAGATGGTGATCAGGAGTAGGGGATTGTATATGGGGGGCTCTGTCGGGGTGGTGATTGGGGACGTGGGGAGAGGGGATGGTGAAGTCCAGTGAGATTGTTCTGATGATCAGATGGTGTTTAGTGACCAATCCCTTTAACTGTTTCTTTTACAGACACTGACATACACATGGTGATGCATACTGTTGTCTCTGGGATAGAAGATTTTCCTGAGACCACGAGCACTGCAGTGGTCAATGGTGTCCAAACAGGGTATCATGACAGTAATATCCGTCGCTGCATTCCCAGGCAGAGGTTCATGGCTGAAAATATCGACTCTGAATTCTGGGATTCTATCACAGAACTGGTGAACTCACGCTCAGACATGTTAAAGGAGAATCTGAATACAGTCCTGAAGATCACAAACCAGACATCAGGTAAGATCAGGCAGAGAGAATCAGCGTGTCGATGTACAACCTTACAGTGAACTCAGTCCCCCAGCACTGACCCCAGGGACACTGAACTCAGTCCCCCCAGCACTGACCCTGGGACACTGAACTCAGTCCCCCAGCACTGACCCCTGGGACACTGAACTCAGTCCCCCAGCACTGACCCTGGGACACTGAACTCAGTCCCCCAGCACTGACACCTGGGACACTGAACTCAGTCCCCCAGCACTGACCCCTGGGACACTGAACTCAGTCCCCCAGCACTGACCCCTGGGACACTGAACTCAGTCCCCCAGCACTGACCCCTGGGACACTGAACTCAGTCCCCCAGCACTGACCCCTGGGACACTGAACTGTCCCCCAGCACTGACCCCTGGTACACTGAACTCAGTCCCCCAGCACTAACCCCTGGAACACTGAACTCAGTCCCCCAGCACTGACCCCTGGGACACTGAACTCAGTCCCCCGGCACTGACCCCTGGGACACTGAACTCCGTCCCCCAGCACTGACCCCTGGGACACTGAAATCAGTCCCCCAGCACTGACCCCTGGGACACTAAACTCAATCCCTCAGCACTGACCCCTGGGACACTGAACTCAGTCTCCCAGCACTGACCCCTGGGACACTGAACTCAGTCCATCTCCCAGCACTGACCCCTGGGACACTGAACTCAGACCCCCAGCACTGACCCCTGGGACACTGAACTCCGTCCCCCAGCACTGACCCCTGGGACACTGAACTCCGTCCCCCAGCACTGACCCCTGGGTCACTGAACTCAGTCCCCCAGCACTGACCCCTGGGACACTGAACTCCGTCCCCCAGCACTGACCCCTGGGTCACGGAACTCAGTCACCCAGCACTGACCCCTGGGACACTGAACTCAGTCCCCCAGCACTGACCCCTTGGACACTGAACTCAGTCTCTCAGCACTGACCCCTGGGTCACTGAACTCCGTCCCCCAGCACTGACCCCGGGACACTGAACTCAGTCCATCTCCCAGCACTGACCCCTGGGACACTGAACTCAGACGGCCAGCACTGACCCCTGGGACACTGAACTCAGTCCCCCAGCACTGACCCCTGGGACACTGAACTCAGTCACCCAGCACTGACCCCTGGGACACTGAACTCAGTCACCCAGCACTGACCCCTGGGACACGGAACTCAGTCCCTCAGCACTGACCCCTGAGACACTGAACTCAGTCACTCAGCACTGACCCCTGGGACACTGAACTCAGTCCCCCAGCACTGACCCCTGGGACACTGAACTCAGTCACTCAGCACTGACCCCTGGGACACTGAACTCAGTCCCCCGGCACTGACCCCTGGGACACTGAACTCAGTCCCCCAGCACTGACCCCTGGGACACTGAACTCAGTCCCCCAGCACTGACCCCTGGGACACTGAACTCAGTCCCCCAGCACTGACCCCTGGGACACTGAACTCAGTCCCCCAGCACTAACTCCTGGGACACTGAACTCAGTCCCCCGGCACTGACCCCTGGGACACTGAACTCAGTCCCCCAGCACTGACCCCTGGGACACTGAACTCAGTCCCCCAGCACTGACCCCTGGGACACTGAACTGTCCCCCAGCACTGACCCCTGGGACACTGAACTCAGTCCCCCAGCACTAACCCCTGGGACACTGAACTCAGTCCCCCAGCACTGACCCCTGGGACACTGAACTCAGTCCCCCGGCACTGACCCCTGGGTCACTGAACTCAGTCCCCCAGCACTGACCCCTGGGACACTGAACTCAGTCCCCCGGCACTGACCCCTGGGACACTGAACTCAGACCCCCAGCACTGACCCCTGGTACACTGAACTCAGTCCCCCGGCACTGACGCCTGGGACACTGAACTCAGTCCATCAGCACTGACCCCTGGGACACGGAACTCAGTCCCCCAGCACTGACCCCTGGGACACTGAACTCAGTCTCCCAGCACTGACCCCTGGGGCACTGAACTCAGACCCCCAGCACTGACCCCTGGGACACTGAACTCAGTCCCCCAGCACTGACCCCTGGGTCACTGAACTCCGTCCCCCAGCACTGACCCCTGGGACACTGAACTCAGTCCCCCAGCACTGACCCCTGGGACACTGAACTCAATCCCTCAGCACTGACCCCTGGGACACTGAACTCAGTCTCCCAGCACTGACCCCTGGGACACTGAACTCAGTCTCCCAGCACTGACCCCTGGGACACTGAACTCAGTCCATCTCCCAGCACTGACCCCTGGGACACTGAACTCAGACCCCCAGCACTGACCCCTGGGACACTGAACTCCGTCCCCCAGCACTGACCCCTGGGACACTGAACTCCGTCCCCCCGCACTGACCCCTGGGTCACTGAACTCAGTCCCCCAGCACTGACCCCTGGGACACTGAACTCCGTCCCCCAGCACTGACCCCTGGGTCACTGAACTCAGTCACCCAGCACTGACCCCTGGGACACTGAACTCAGTCCCCCAGCACTGACCCCTGGGACACTGAACTCAGTCACTCAGCACTGACCCCTGGGTCACTGAACTCCGTCCCCCAGCACTGACCCCGGGACACTGAACTCAGTCCATCTCCCAGCACTGACCCCTGGGACACTGAACTCAGACCGCAAGCACTGACCCCTGGGACACTGAACTCAGTCCCCCAGCACTGACCCCTGGGACACTGAACTCAGTCACCCAGCACTGACCCCTGGGACACGGAACTCAGTCCCTCAGCACTGACCCCTGGGACACTCAACTCAGTCCCCCAGCACTGACCCCTGGGACACTGAACTCAGTCCCCCAGCACTGACCCCTGGGACACTGAACTCAGTCCCCCAGCACTGATCCCTGGGACACTGAACTCAGACCCCCAGCACTGACCCCTGGGATACTGAACTCGGTCCCTCAGCACTGACCCCTGGGACACTGAACTCCGTCCCCCAGCACTGACCCCTGGGACACTGAACTTAGTCACTCAGCACTGACCCCTGGGACACTGAACTCAGTCCCCCAGCACTGACCCCTGGGAGACTGAACTCAGTCCCCCAGCACTGACCCCTGGGACACTGAACTCAGTCCCCCAGCACTGACCCCTGGGGCACTGAACTCAGTCCCCCAGCACTGACCCCTGGGACACTGAACTCAGTCCCCCAGCACTGATCCCTGGGACACTGAACTCAGTCCCCCAGCACTGACCCCTGGAATACTGAACTCGGTCCCTCAGCACTGACCCCTGGGACACTGAACTCCGTCCCCCAGCACTGACCCCTGGGAGACTGAACTCAGTTCCCCAGCACTAACCCCTGGGACACTGAACTCAGTCCCCCAGCACTGACCCCTGGGACACTGAACTCAGTCCCCCAGCACTGACCCCTGGGACACTGAACTCAGTCCCCCAGCACTGACCCCTGGGACACTGAACTCAGTCCCCCAGCACTAACCCCTGGGACACTGAACTCAGTCCCCCAGCACTGACCCCTGGGACACTGAACTCAGTCCCCCGGCACTGACCCCTGGGACACTGAACTCAGTCCCCCGGCACTGACCCCTGGGGCACTGAACTCAGTCCCCCAGCACTGACCCCTGGGACACTGAATTCAGTCCCCCAGCACTGACTCCTGGGACACTGAACTCAGTCCCCCAGCACTGACCCCTGGGACACTGAACTCAGTCCCCCAGCACTGACCCCTGGGACACTGAACTCAGTCCCCCAGCACTAACTCCTGGGACACTGAACTCAGTCCCCCGGCACTGACCCCTGGGACTCTGAACTCAGTCCCCCAGCACTGACCCCTGGGACAGTGAACTCAGTCCCCCAGCACTGACCCCTGGGACACTGAACTGTCCCCCAGCACTGACCCCTGGGACACTGAACTCAGTCCCCCAGCACTAACTCCTGGGACACTGAACTCAGTCCCCAGCACTGACCCCTGGGACACTGAACTCAGTCCCCCAGCACTGACCCCTGGGACACTGAACTCAGTCCCCCAGCACTAACCCCTGGGACAGTGAACTCAGTCCCCCAGCACTGACCCCTGGGACACTGAACTCAGTCCCCCAGCACTGACCCCTGGGTCACTGAACTCAGTCCCCCAGCACTGACCCCTGGGACACTGAACTCAGTCCCCCGGCACTGACCCCTGGGACACTGAACTCAGACCCCCAGCACTGACCCCTGTTACACTGAACTCAGTCCCCCGGCACTGACGCCTGGGACACTGAACTCAGTCCATCAGCACTGACCCCTGGGACACGGAACTCAGTCCCCCAGCACTGACCCCTGGGACACTGAACTCAGTCTCCCAGCACTGACCCCTGGGGCACTGAACTCAGACCCCCAGCACTGACCCCTGGGACACTGAACTCAGTCCCCCAGCACTGACCCCTGGGTCACTGAACTCCGTCCCCCAGCACTGACCCCTGGGACACTGAACTCAGTCCCCCAGCACTGACCCCTGGGACACTGAACTCAATCCCTCAGCACTGACCCCTGGGACACTGAACTCAGTCTCCCAGCACTGACCCCTGGGACACTGAACTCAGTCTCCCAGCACTGACCCCTGGGACGCTGAACTCAGTCCATCTCCCAGCACTGACCCCTGGGACACTGAACTCAGACCCCCAGCACTGACCCCTGTGACACTGAACTCCGTCCCCCAGCACTGACCCCTGGGACACTGAACTCCGTCCCCCAGCACTGACCCCTGGGTCACTGAACTCAGTCCCCCAGCACTGACCCCTGGGACACTGAACTCCGTCCCCCAGCACTGACCCCTGGGTCACTGAACTCAGTCACCCAGCACTGACCCCTGGGACACTGAACTCAGTCCCCCAGCACTGACCCCTGGGACACTGAACTCAGTCTCTCAGCACTGACCCCTGGGTCACTGAACTCCGTCCCCCAGCACTGACCCCGGGACACTGAACTCAGTCCATCTCCCAGCACTGACCCCTGGGACACTGAACTCAGACCGCAAGCACTGACCCCTGGGACACTGAACTCAGTCCCCCAGCACTGACCCCTGGGACACTGAACTCAGTCACCCAGCACTGACCCCTGGGACACGGAACTCAGTCCCTCAGCACTGACCCCTGGGACACTGAACTCAGTCCCCCAGCACTGACCCCTGGGACACTGAACTCAGTCCCCCAGCACTGACCCCTGGGACACTGAACTCAGTCCCCCAGCACTGATCCCTGGGACACTGAACTCAGACCCCCAGCACTGACCCCTGGAATACTGAACTCGGTCCCTCAGCACTGACCCCTGGGACACTGAACTCCGTCCCCCAGCACTGACCCCTGGGACACTGAACTTAGTCACTCAGCACTGACCCCTGGGACACTGAACTCAGTCCCCCAGCACTGACCCCTGGGAGACTGAACTCAGTCCCCCAGCACTGACCCCTGGGACACTGAACTCAGTCCCCCAGCACTGACCCCTGGGGCACTGAACTCAGTCCCCCAGCACTGATCCCTGGGACACTGAACTCAGTCCCCCAGCACTGACCCCTGGAATACTGAACTCGGTCCCTCAGCACTGACCCCTGGGACACTGAACTCCGTCCCCCAGCACTGACCCCTGGGAGACTGAACTCAGTTCCCCAGCACTAACCCCTGGGACACTGAACTCAGTCCCCCAGCACTGACCCCTGGGACACTGAACTCAGTCCCCCAGCACTGACCCCTGGGACACTGAACTCAGTCCCCCAGCACTGACCCCTGGGACACTGAACTCAGTCCCCCAGCACTAACCCCTGGGACACTGAACTCAGTCCCCCAGCACTGACCCCTGGGACACTGAACTCAGTCCCCCGGCACTGACCCCTGGGACACTGAACTCAGTCCCCCGGCACTGACCCCTGGGGCACTGAACTCAGTCCCCCAGCACTGACCCCTGGGACACTGAACTCAGTCCCCCAGCACTGACCCCTGGGACACTGAACTCAGTCCCCCGGCACTGACCCCTGGGACACTGAACTCAGTCCCCCAGCACTGACCCCTGGGACACTGAACTCAGTCCCCCAGCACTGACCCCTGGGACACTGAACTCAGTCCCCCAGCACTAACCCCTGGGACACTGAACTCAGTCCCCCGGCACTGACCCCTGGGACACTGAACTCAGACCCCCAGCACTGACCCCTGGGACACTGAACTCAGTCCCCCAGCACTGACCCCTGGGTCACTGAACTCCGTCCCCCAGCACTGACCCCTGGGACACTGAACTCAGTCCCCCAGCACTGACCCCTGGGACACTGAACTCCGTCCCCCAGCACTGACCCCTGGGTCACTGAACTCAGTCACCCAGCACTGACCCCTGGGACACTGAACTCAGTCCCCCAGCACTGACCCCTGGGACACTGAACTCAGTCCCCCAGCACTGACCCCTGGGACACTGAACTCAGTCCCCCAGCACTGACCCCTGGGAGACTTGAACTCAGTCCCCCAGCACTGACCCCTGGGACACTGAACTTAGTCACTCAGCACTGACCCCTGGGACACTGAACTCAGTCCCCCAGCACTGACCCCTGGGACACTGAACTCAGTCCCCCAGCACTGATCCCTGGGACACTGAACTCAGACCCCCAGCACTGACCCCTGGAATACTGAACTCGGTCCCTCAGCACTGACCCCTGGGACACTGAACTCCGTCCCCCAGCACTGACCCCTGGGTCACTGAACTCAGTCCCCCAGCACTGACCCCTGGGACACTGAACTCGGTCCCTCAGCACTGACCCCTGGGACACTGAACTCCGTCCCCCAGCACTGACCCCTGGGAGACTGAACTCAGTCCCCCAGCACTGACCCCTGGGACACTGAACTCAGTCCTCCAGCACTGACCCCTGGGACACTGAACTCAGTCACTCAGCACTGACCCCTGGGACACTGAACTCAGTCCCCCAGCACTGACCCCTGGGTCACTGAACTCAGTCTCCCAGCACTAACCCCCGGGACACTGAACGCAGTCCCCCAGCACTGACCCCTGGGTCACTGAACTCAGTCCCCCAGCACTGACCCCTGGGACACTGAACTCAGTCCCCCAGCACTGATGCCTGGGACACTGAACTCAGTCCCCCAGCACTGACCCCTGGGACACTGAACTCAGTCCCCCAGCACTGACCCCTGGGACACTGAACTCAGTCCATCTCCCAGCACTGACCCCTGGGACACTGAACTCAGTCCCCCAGCACTGACCCTGGGACACTGAACTTAGTCCATCTCCCAGCACTGACCCCTGGGACACTGAACTCAGACCCCCAGCACTGACCCCTGGGACACTGAACCCCGTCCCCCAGCACTGACCCCTGGGACACTGAACCCCGTCCCCCAGCACTGACCCCTGGGACACTGAACTTAGTCCATCTCCCAGCACTGACCCCTGGGACACTGAACTCAGACTCCCAGCACTGACCCCTGGGACACTGAACCCCGTCCCCCAGCACTGACCCCTGGGACACTGAACTCCGTCCCCCAGCACTGACCCCTGGGACACTGAACTCAGTCCCCAAGCACTGACCCCTGGGACACTGAACTCCGTCCCCCAGCACTGACCCCTGGGAGACTGAACTCAGTCCCCCAGCACTGACCCCTGGGACACTGAACTCCGTCCCCCAGCACTGACCCCTGGGTCACTGAACTCAGTCCCCCAGCACTGACCCCTGGGACACTGATCTCGGTCCCTCAGCACTGACCCCTGGGACACTGAACTCGTCCCCCAGCACTGACCCCTGGGAGACTGAACTCAGTCCCCCAGCACTGACCCCTGGGACACTGAACTCAGTCCTCCAGCACTGACCCCTGGGACACTGAACTCAGTCAGTCAGCACTGACCCCTGGGACACTGAACTCAGTCACTCAGCACTGACCCCTGGGTCACTGAACTCAGTCTCCCAGCACTGACCCCCGGGACACTGAACGCAGTCCCCCAGCACTGACCCCTGGGTCACTGAACTCAGTCCCCCAGCACTGACCCCTGGGACACTGAACTCAGTCCCCCAGCACTGATGCCTGGGACACTGAACTCAGTCACTCAGCACTGACCCCTGGGACACTGAACTCAGTCCCCCAGCACTGACCCCTGGGACACTGAACTCAGTCCCCCAGCACTGACCCCTGGGACACTGAACTCAGTCCATCTCCCAGCACTGACCCCTGGGACACTGAACTCAGTCCCCCAGCACTGACCCTGGGACACTGAACTTAGTCCATCTCCCAGCACTGACCCCTGGGACACTGAGCTCAGACCCCCAGCACTGACCCCTGGGACACTGAACCCCGTCCCCCAGCACTGACCCCTGGGACACTGAACTCCGTCCCCCAGCACTGACCCCTGGGACACTGAACTTAGTCCATCTCCCAGCACTGACCCCTGGGACACTGAACTCAGACTCCCAGCACTGACCCCTGGGACACTGAACCCCGTCCCCCAGCACTGACCCCTGGGACACTGAACTCCGTCCCCCAGCACTGACCCCTGGGACACTGAACTCAGTCCCCAAGCACTGACCCCTGGGACACTGAACTCCGTCCCCCAGCACTGACCCCTGGGAGACTGAACTCAGTCCCCCAGCACTGACCCCTGGGACACTGAACTCTGTCCCCCAGCACTGACGCCTGGGACACTGAACTCAGTCACTCAGCACTGACCCCTGGGACACTGAACTCAGTCCCCCAGCACTGACCCCTGGGACACTGAACTCAGTCTCCCAGCACTGACCCCGGGACACTGAACTCAGTCCCCCAGCACTGACCCCTGGGACACTGAACTCAGTCCCCCAGCACTGACCCCTGGGACACTGAAATCAGTCCCCAAGCACTGACCCCTGGGACACTGAACTCAGTCCCCCAGCACTGACCCCTGGGACACTGAACTCAGTCCCTCAGCACTGACCCCTGGGACACTGAACTCAGTCCCCCAGCACTGACCCCTGGGACACTGAACTCAGTCCCCCAGCACTGACCCCTGGGACACTGAACTCAGTCCATCAGCACTGACCCCTGGGACACTGAACTCAGTCCCCCAGCACTGACCCCTGGGATACTGAACTCAGTCCCCCAGCACTGACCCCTGGGACACTGAACTCAGTCCCCCAGCACTGACCCCTGGGACACTGAACTCAGTCCCCCAGCACTGACCCCTGGGACACTGAACTCAGTCCCCCAGCACTGACCCCTGGGACACTGAACTCAGTCCCCCAGCACTGACCCCTGGGACACTGAACTCAGTCCCCCAGCACTGACCCCTGGGACACTGAACTCAGTCCCCCAGCACTGACCCCTGGGACACTGAACTCAGTCCCCCAGCACTGACCCCTGGGACACTGAACTCAGTCCATCTCCCAGCACTGACCCCTGGGACACTGAACTCAGTCCCCCAGCACTGACCCCTGGGACACTGAACTGTCCCCCAGCACTGACCCCTGGGACACTGAACTCAGTCCCCCAGCACTGACCCCTGGGACACTGAACTCAGTCCCCCAGCACTGACCCCTGGGACACTGAACTCAGTCCCCCAGCACTGACCCCTGGGACACTGAACCCAGTCCCCCAGCACTGACCCCTGGGACACTGAACTCAGTCCCCCAGCACTGACCCCTGGGACACTGAACTCAGTCCCCCAGCACTGATCCCTCGGACACTGAACTCAGACCCACAGCACTGACCCCTGGGACACTGAACTCAGTCCCCCAGCACTGACCCCTGGGACACTGAACTCAGTCCCCCAGCACTGACCCCTGGGACACTGAACTCAGTCCCCCAGCACTGATCCCTCAGACACTGAACTCAGACCCCCAGCACTGACCCCTGGGACACTGAACTCGGTCCCTCAGCACTGACCCCTGGGACACTGAACTCCGTCCCCCAGCACTGACCCCTGGGAGACTGAACTCAGTCCCCCAGCACTGATGCCTGGGACACTGAACTCAGTCCCCCAGCACTGACCCCTGGGACACTGAACTCAGTCCCCCAGCACTGACCCCTGGGACACTGAACTCAGTCCCCCAGCACTGACCCCTGGGACACTGAACTCAGTCCCCCAGCACTGACCCCTGGGACACTGAACTCAGTCCCCCAGCACTGACCCCTGGGACACTGAACTCAGTCCCCCAGCACTGACCCCTGGGACACTGAACTCAGTCCCCCAGCACTGACCCCTGGGACACTGAACTCAGTCCATCTCCCAGCACTGACCCCTGGGACACTGAACTCAGTCCCCCAGCACTGACCCCTGGGACACTGAACTCAGTCCCCCAGCACTGACCGCTGGGACACTGAACTCCGTCCCCCAGCACTGACCCCGGGACACTGAATTCAGTCCCCCAGCACTGACCCCTGGGACACTGAACTCAGTCCCCCAGCACTGACCCCGGGACACTGAACTCAGTCCCCCAGCACTGACTCCATCTAATTTAGTCCCCTCACCGCTCAGCTTCCTGTTACTAATGGCAGAGGAAGATTCCATCCATTTCTATCTCAGACTCAATCCCCTTTCACCACTGAAAAGATTGTCTATGGATTATTGATCCCTGTTTAGTTTCTGACAGGAATTCACATTCTTCAGTGGATTTGGTCTGTTGAGGTCAAATGCATCACCTCGCATTTGCCTCAGTTAAACTCCATCTGCCATTCGTCAGCCCACTGACCCAATTGATCAAGATCCCATTGCAATTGGAGATAACTTTCTTCACTGTCCACGATGCCACCAGTCGGGATCATGGAGGAGGGAGGAAGGCCAACGACCAGGGCTGGCCATCGGGGTGGGTGTGGGGTCAGCGTGCTGGAGGTGGGGGGTAGTGGAGCTGCCTTAAATGGGGGGGACGTTGGCACTGCGGAGTGTGGGGTTGTTGGCACTGTGGGGACGGGGTAATTGTCAAGAGCATGTGGGATCAGGGGGTTACTGGAGATCAGGGTGGGCTGGAAGGGCTGTGGGTGGGTTTGGGGGTGGTGCGCGAATGTTCGGGGGACCAGCGATTGGGCCGTGGGGAGGTGGAGGGCCGGCGTTGCGGGGATTGCAGATCTGGCCAGCGATGGAGCCGGCCAGCAATTGGGAGGCCGACAGACAGGGGCTACAGAGCATGCACCAATCTGACTGATTGGCACATGTGCAGTGGCCCATTCAGCACTTTGCTGTCAGTCTCTCCAGCTGGAATAGGCCCCACCTACAGCTTTTCAGTGTGAACCATGCTACTGCTCTCTGCAATGTACAGATTGTGGGAGATTCATTTTGAAACTCCCACTGTAAAAAAAACGTGATTTACTCCAGGTTTCAAACAAATTCAACAGTTGAATTTTTTTGGGGAGAATCCCGGCCACTCTGTTTCCGATCCATTCGGCAAGTTTGTTTACATTCTGATGCTGCTTATTTTATTCCAGGGATTTCAGTTTTGCTGACAATTCTATCACAAGATCATTTCTCCACTTTATTGATTAACAAAGCAATATTTCCAATCCTCCAGTTCACTGAATATTGATCATCATTTGCTCTCTGACAGGAATCCATATTTTCCAATGGATACACTTTGTCGAGGTCACTGAAGACGGCTCCATTAAGAGATCGATGCGGTTTGGATTTGATGGAAAGGACTATATTAGTTTAGAGCCAGACAGAATGAGATGGGTCGCATCCAATCACTTTGCAGTGAAGACTAAAGAGAAATGGGATTCAGATCAATCCTGGAATAATTACTGGGAAGAACATCTGCAGGGAGAATTTGTTCAACATTTAAAGAAATATTTGGAAGCAGGAAAGGAATATTTTGGACAGAAAGGTATTGAATTTAGTTTTGAGCCCATGTTCTGATCTAACTTCACTGATCTATCAAACCGTTCTCCCATTCCATTCAGTGTGGGGTTTATTGTTTGTGTTTTCACCCTTTCCCATTACAGTTCAGCCTGAAGTCTTCATCTCCAGAAGTGAGCCCAATAGTCAGTACAAGCCCCTCACTCTCTCCTGCCTGGTTACTGGCTTTTATCCTGTACACATCGAGGTGAACTGGCTAAGGAATGGAGAGGTAATGTCTGAGACACTATCCTCGGGGATTCGACCGAACCACGATGGGAGCCATCAGATCCAGAAAGAGATTGAAATAAATGCTGGGGATGAGGATCAATACTCCTGTCAAATTGAACACAGCAGCCTGGCAGAGCCCAAGCTCCATCAGTGGGGTAAGGAACTGTACTGGATATGTGCATGCATTTGTATGGGAGCACATTCCCATTCTCCCCATTCCCTCTCTCCCAACCAATTTTCACCCCATGACAAAGATTCCCTTCAATTCCAAACACTCTGATTATTGTCAAGAATCTCTTGTGTGGAACTTTATCAATGACCTTCTGGAAGTCCATCCAGAGCTGGTCCGTAGACAGTCCCTTCTCCACCATGGGGCCAGTGTAAAAGCAAAGCTTCAACCAATCCCATTTGGGCTGGGGCGACTTCAGTTCAAATTGTCCCCAATGAACACAGAACTGGGAATGGATCCGGGAACAGAGACAATCCTCATATTATTCAAATATGTTTCAGAAATCCCGGGAAACAGTGGGGGACGGTCCCATCTTGGAATTCTGGTTGGATTCGTGATCCCAGCACTGGCTGTTATATCTGGGATAATCGGAATAATCATCTGGAAAAGACAACAGAGAGGTAAGAGTCAGAGAGAGGGAAATGTAGAACTGAGGGGACAGAGTGTGTGTGGGGAATCTCCAGTACTGGGAGTACAGGACACTGTGTTGAATGAACTGATTTAATTCCCCCACACAGATACACACGTATAAACACATCTTGTTCCCTGTCTGATCTTCCTTTGTGTGATCAGCCCAGGCCAGGTGTAATATTGATCATTAAAGCCACCGCACACACTCACATCCTCACCTACTGAATATGGATGGAATGGAAGAGATCTACAGGATCTCCATAAAGTGTAAGGATGGAGGGGAGTGTGAGAATGAGTATTTCTCACACAATCTCCATTCCCTCACACTTGTTGTGTTCTCACTCTCTGAGAATGGATTATTCCCCATTCTAACTGATATTTATTTTACTTCTGCAGATTCACCAAGTGGGACGTACACAACAGCTCCAGTAAGTGACTGAGGGACAGATCGTTGGGAATGAAATACTCACGTTTTCTGACTTTTCTCTCTTTCTGATTGCTCAGAGTTTTAAATACCTTTAAATGTTTGCGGGTTTTGATCAAGACTTTTTGGAATCAGTATAAAAGATTATGTGAAATATCCGATAATGGAGAAGACAATCAGGATGTTGGAAACATTTTTCTGGTGCTGGGCAGTTTTCCCCTTCACTTTATAAGTTGTCTGAGATGAAGGAAAATGAAATTTGATCTGATGAATTCCCACACAGTCACAGAGTGTTCACCCGACAGCTCCTTTATACAGGACTGGACACTGTACAGGCTGTTCCCAGGAACACACACTGAGATAAACACTGTCTCCTGGAGGACCATCAACTCAGTGAAAATCAACCTGAAACTCACAGTCTTCCAGGACAAAGGGTTCTCCATGACTGAGGGTTTCAGACTGTCGCAATGCAAGGTCCAGGAATACTGGTGAGGGACACAACACAGCTTGGGGCAGCTACTGGAGACACTCAATGGGGAAAGACCTCCCATCATAGTTACAGGAAGTGGCTGAAAAACATGTCAAATCTCTCGGTGTGAATATTGCTGAGATATTAATATTACCAATCTAAATTGTAACTCTGAGTGTAGTGAGACACTACAGAATGTCAGAATTTAAATTATTACACACTGGCCCATTTTGCTCTTTATGTAATATCATATTTGATGTGTTCTAAGATTGTTTATTTTGATGATATAACACATTCATGGAGGAAAATCTATAATCAGGATCACAGTGAAACATCATAACTGTGGATTGTAATCAATAAATAATTGTCAGTGTTTGCCTTGTCTGAATTCTTCTTCACTGATTTCACAGGAAAGGTTTAATTCATTCACTCAGCAGCTTGTGATGATTGGAATGGACAGTTGGTGATGTTCAATCCAATATGAACTGGCTGAGTTCAGACCAAATGTCAGCATCATTCACTGTTTTCCATCAGCATTGATTGACTTGTTAACAGAAAAGAAGATGTCAGTGCGAGAGACAGAGGAGAGGAAGCTGTGTCCTAACTTTAGAGAATCAAACTTCAACACATTTCCCAGTGAGCTGGAGGTGAAGGCTCACCAGCTTCTCAGTAATGAGAAGTGTAGGGAAGCTCAAAGTGAGTGTGCTGGTGTGGAAGGACAATATCTCGGCAATAGTGTTGAAGACTTGTGCTCCAGAACTTGCTGCTCCCCTAGCCAAGCTGTTCCAGTACAGCTACAACACTGGCAATGGAGAAAATTGCCCAGGCATCTGCTGTACACTAGGATTAGGACAAATTTAATCCAGCCAATAACTACCCCATCAGCTTACAGTCAATCATCAGTAAAGTGATGAAGGGGTTATTAACAGTGCCATCAAGCGGGAATAACCTGCTCAGTGACACCCAGTTTGGGTTCCTCCAGGGTCACTCAGCTCCTGACCTCATTACAGGTTTGATTCAAACATGGGCAAAAGAACTGAGTTCCAGAGGTGAGGTGACATCAAAGCTGCATTCAACCGGGTTATGGCACCAAGGAGCCCTTGTAAAACCGGTATAATAGGTATCAGGGGGAACGCTCTCCACTGGTTGGATTCATAAATAGTACAAAAAATAGTGGTTGTGTGGTTGGAGGTCAATTATCTCAGTCTCTGGGCATCACTGCAGGAATTCCTGAGGGAATTTGTGTCCCAGTCCCAACCATCTTCAGCTGCTTCACCAATGACCTGCCTTCGATGATAATGTCAGAAGTGGGGATGTTCACTGATGATTACACAATGTTCAGCTGCTTTATGTCTCCTCAGATATTGAAGCAGTCCGTGTCCAAAATGCAGCAGCACCTGAACAATATCCAGGCTTGGACTAACAAGTGGCAAGTAATATTTGGGCCACACAAGTGCCAGGTAATAACCATCTCCAACAAGAGAGAATTGAACCACCATCCCTTGAATTGAATTGTATTACCATGACTGAATCCCCCATGAGCAATGTCCTGGGGCCTCCCATTGGCCAGGAACAAAACTGGATTAGCCATATAAATACAGTAGTTACAAGAACAGGTCAGAGATTAGGAATCCTGTAGTGGGTAACCACCTCCTGACTCCCCAAAACCTGTCCACCATCTACATGGCACAAGTCAGGAGGGTGAGGACTGTATTCATTGGAGTTTAGAAGAGTGAGAGGGGATCTCATTGAGACTTATAAAATTCTCACAGGATTAGACAGGGTAGATTCAGAAAGAATGTTCCAAATGTGGGGGAGTCCAGAACTAGGGGTCATAGTTTGAGGTGAGGAGAAATTTCTTTACCCTGAGAATGATGAATGTGTGGAATTCAGTACCACAGAAAGTAGGTGAGGCCAAAACATTATCTGACTTCAAGAATAAATGAGATGGAGCTTTTGGGCCTTTTGGGATTAAGGGTTATGGGGGAAAGGGGATCAGGATATTGAATTTGATGATCAGCCATGATCATAATGAATGGTGAAAAGTCTCGAAGGGTGGAATAACCTACTCCTACTTCTGTTTTCTATGTTTCTGTGTAATGGAATTCTCTCCACTTGCCTCGATAAGTGCAGCTCTAAAAACACTCAAGAAACTCAACAGACACTATTCAGGATAAAGCAGCACACTTCATTGCTACCCATTCCACAAGGAACTGCATGGTGGAACAGTGGTTAGTACTGCTGCCTCACAGCACCCAGGGACCCGGGTTTGATTCCCGTCTTGGATCACTCTCTGTGTGAAGTTTGCACATTCTCCCCGTGTCTGCATGTGTTTCCTCCAGGTGCTCTGGTTTCCTCCCACACCCCAAAGATGTGCTATTAGGCTGATTGGTGTTAACAAATTGTCCTAAATTAGTCTTCCCTCAATCTTCCCCAATAGGCGTAGACAAAGGTTATAGGTATAGGAGGGCACTGACAATGTTAAAATGGCAGCGCGGGCTCGTTGTGCCGAAGGGCCTGATTCCCACGCTGTGTTGTTCTCTGTTCTTTGTTCTTTGTTCCACTCCAAGCCACACACCACCCTAACTTGGAAATATATCTGTTGTTCCTTCACCATCACTGGGTCAAAACCCTGGAACTCCCACTTTAACAGTATTGTGAAGGGCAACTTGGGATGGGCAATAAATACTGGCCTGGCCAGTAATTTTCACATCCCATTGAGACTAAAAAAGAAGCAACTGGAAAGAAATTGAATAATTTAGCAGTTTTACAGGGTTTGTAGAATTGTTGCAAGTTTTTCATTTAAATTGTAATTGATAATTGAATGGGTTATGGAGTGAGGATGCACATACACCCTCATGTAAGCATGTACATATACACCAGCACGCGCATGCACACACACACACACACACACACACATACACACACACTCACACACATATGTAAACACACACATGAACAGACATGCACATACAAACAGACACATGCAGACACACAGACACAAAGATACATACACACTCACAGGCACCAACACATATATACATACGTACACACACAGACATGCACACACAGGTGTGCAAGTAACACACACATGTTCATATGCACACACAAATACACACACTACGCTCATGTACACACACACTCACAGCTACAAAGAGAGGTGTACACACACAGATGCAGGTCACAGTTAAGGATTTTCTGTGGGGGAACATTTATAATTGGCATGGAAACCATTTCCCTTACAATTAAGAGTAGTGGGCAGGCTCCCGAACAGCCAATTCGGATTCCTCCAGCTTTCGACAAGCTGCAGTACAAGGTGTGTAACTGAGAAACTGCTTCAACAGGAAGGTCCATGTTAGTCACTTCAGAAAAACATCAAAATAAACCAGGAAAGAAGCCAGGCCTCCATAATTGGGGTGAGGGGGAATGTGGTGAGGGGAGGGGAATGTCCATCTACAGGGCAAACTGTGTCTGCTCTTACAGCCAGGCAAGCTGAAAGGGACTGTGGGAGGACTGTCCTCCCTGGCCAACTGCTGGGCGCTCACACCAGACCATTCGTCTGCTCAATTTCAAATTGAGAAACCTAAAGCGGATTCGAAAAATTTCAGTTTAACAAGGTTTTTAATGAGTCTAACAGTCTGTACCCTTGTCGGGGCAGGTGGCCTGACTGGGCCCAAAGCCTGCAGAGGCTAAAATGATGGTTGTCTGCAGTGTGGCTTCTTCGTAATTTTCAAGCCCCTTTTCATGTCCATTCCTGATGGGGGAGGAAACTCAACATGGAAGTGTCGGAACTGGAAATGGACAATTTCCTGATAACTGGTCACAGGACAGGTGAATTAGCCATGCTAAATTCTCCCTCAGTGTACCTGAACAGGTGCTGGACTGTGGCAGCTCAGGGATTTTCGCATTAACTTCATTGCAGTATTAATGTAAGCCTACTTGTGAAAAATAAATAAACGTTAGAAATTCTTTCCCTTTCATCAGCACTTTTTGCAACACTAATCAATCATTCAGCCTATGGTTGTGTGGCTAAACTTCAGGGAACTGATCACATTTTAATGAAGACAGGAAACTGGATCCTTATCAACATTTTTTTTGTGTTTTCCAATCACAATAAACAATATTATTTTCCTCCTTCGAATGTTTAATTCCCAGTCACTGATTGGAATTGGGACAGTGGATTCCCAGAATGTTGCTGATCCTTTTCTCCATCTCCCTGTGTTTTTCCTGGGTCTCTCCCGGTAAGTACAGAATTCCCTCTTCCATTCTCACTCTCTCTCTCTCTGGGGTGAATTTGAATCTTTTGGTGAGAGTTTGAAATGGGTGATATTTGCTCAGACATTATTATGTATCTGTCAGATATAAATGTGAGATAACATCATGACTGACAAGGGAGTGAAAGTGTCCAGGGAGATAGAGAGGAAAGTAGAGTTCAGATCACAATCACATCACCACAGAATGGCAGAGCAGATTCGAGGGGCCGAATGGCCTACTCCTGCTCCATGTTTGTATGTTCAAAACACCCAGATCAGAGAAGCTTGGAGCAATGAAAGTGGAAAGGTCCAGAAACAGAGGGAAGAATGGAGGAACAGAAAGATTAAATTGTGATAAAGGACACAGGGAAAATGTGCAGGTAATATAAAGGTTCTTTCGTCAGGTGAATGGAGAGTTCTCCACTCAGAACTCTGCAATCACCTGACGAAGGAACAGCTTTCCAAAAGCTAGTGACGTTTACTATCAAATAAACCCGTTGGACTTTAACCTGGTGTTGTGAGATTTCTTACTGTGTTTACCCCAGTCGAACACCGGCATCTCCACATCATATTTTTCCTGCACAGAGTGCTGTCTGACTGAGAGAAGTGCTTTGGGAGTTGGATGAACACAGGGAGTTAGGTGAAACAGGCAGCAGAGGCTACAAACGAGAGTGCAGATTGGGAAATATATTTTCTTTTTGCTCTTGGCACTGTAGTTGTTGTACACTATTATAGTGTTTCTGTGTAATTTCTGTGGTTTATAGTTTGAAAATGTTATACTCGGTCGTAACAAGGAGCAGGAAGGAAAGGAAATTGTATATATCTGAAACAAAACATCTTTCAAAAGTTTAATTGAAAGGGGTAAGACATGGCAGGAGAGCTCCAAGCATTGGTTTACTCCTCTTGCTCCATGTGACAGACTGGGGACAGTTCCAGTCTCCTGGGTCAGCATGTGTACAGGAAGTGTCTCCAGCTACAGCTCCTGGAAGCTCGAGTTTCAGAACTGGAGCGGCGGCTGGAGACACTGTGGAGCATCCACGAGTCAGAGAGTATTGTGGATAGCATGTATAGAGAGTTGGTCACACCGCAGGCTCAGACTCCACAGGCAGGAAGAGAATGGCAAGAGAGACAGGCAGGTAGTGCAGGAATCTCCAGTGACCATTCCCCTGCAAAACAGATATACCGCTTTGGATACTGTTGGGGGGAATGACCTCTCTAGGGAAAGCAGCAGCAGCTAAACTTTTACACCAAGATTGGTTCTGTTGCAAAGGGGAAGGGTTAAAAGTGTGTCAGTGGAATAGTTATGGGGGATTCAATTGTAAGGAGAATAGACAGGCGTTTCTGTGGCTGCAAATGAGACTCCAGGATAGTATGTTGCCTCCCTGGTGTTAGGGTCAAGGATGTCTCAGAGCGCCTGCAGGACATTGTGAACGGGGAGGGTGAACAGCCCATGCTTATATTATATGTTGGTACAAGCGACATAGGTTAAAAAAGGGATAAGGTCCTGAAAGCAGAATATAGGGAGCGAGGAAAAAAGATAAGAAATTGGATCTTAAAGGTAGTGATTTCAGGATTACTAGCGGTGCCACGCGTTAGTCAGAGCAGAAATGAGAAGAGATATCAGATAAATACGTGGCTGAAGAGATGGTATCAGGGTAAGGGTTTCATATTCCTGGGGCATTGGGACCGGTTCTGGGGGAGGTGGGACCTGTACAAATTGGATGGGTTACACCTGGACAGGACTGGGACTGATGTCCGAGGGGGAGTGTTTGCTCGAGCGGTTGGGGAGGGTTTAAACTAATAATGCCAAGGGGATGGGAACCTATGTAAGGAGTCCGAGAAGGAGGGAGCAAGGACAAAAGAAGAAGGGGAGAAGGTTCCAACTACATCAAAAATCAGGAGAAAAATTAAAAGGAAGGAGAACGGAGGAGATGTTATTAATGGAAGTGTTAGAATTCAAAAAGAAGGTACAAAAACTAGCATAAGGCCACTTTATCTGAATGCTAGCAGCATTTGAACCAAGGTAAATGAGTTGACAACACAAATCATTGCGAATGAGTATGATTTGGTGGCCATTACAGGGACAGAGTTGCAGGATGGTCACGGCTGGGAGTTGAATATCCAGGGGTATCAAACTGTTCAGAGGGACAGACAGGAAGGTAACGGAGGTTAGTGTAACTCTGATATTTAAGGATGATATCACGGCAGTAGTGAAAGATGTTCTCGGTTCTATGGAAAAAAGGTTGAATCCATTTGGGTGGAAATTAGTAATAGTAAGGAGAAAAATCACTGACTGGTGTAGACCAGCAAATAATAACATCATGGTGGGGTGAGAAATAAACAAAGAAATAACTGATGCATGTAAAAATGGTATAGCAATTATCATGGGGGATTTTAATCTACATATCAATTGGTCAAACCAGGTCGGTCAAGGCAGCCTTGAGAAGGAGTTCATAGAATGTTTCCGTGACAGCTTCCTTGAACAGTATGTAATGGAACCGATAAGGGAGCAAGTTCTCCTAGATCTGGTCCTGGGTAATGAGATGGGAATAATTAATGATCTTGTAGTTGGGGATCTTCTCGGAAGAAGCGATCACAGTATGGTTGAATTTAAAATACAGATGGAGCGTGAGGAGGACTTTCAAAGCGATCTTTCACAGTGCTCAGCAAAAGTATATACCAGTGATAAGGAAGGACTGTAGAAAAAGAGATAATCAGCCATGGATATCTAAGGAGATAAAGGACGGTATCAAATTGAAAAAAAATGCATACAAAGTGGCAAAAATTAATGGGAACCTAGAGGATTGAGAAATCTTTAAAGGTCAGCAGAAAGCCATGAGAAAAGCTAAAGAAAGGTAAGATGGAGAATGAGAGTAAACTAGCTCAGAATATTAAAAACAGAGAGCAAAAGTTTCTACAAATATAAAAACGAAAAAGAGTGGCGAAAGTAAACATGAGTCCTTTCGAGGGCGAGAAGGGGTAGGTAGTAATTGGAAATGAGAAAATGGCTGAGGCATTGAGCAGGTATTTTGTGTGGGTCTTCACAGTGGAAGACACAAATAACATGCCAAAAATTGATGACAGGAAGGCTGTGGCAGGTGAGAACCTAGAAATTATCATTATCACGAAACAGATAGTGTTGGGCAAGTTAATGGGGCTAAAAGTAGACAAGTCTCCTGGTCCTGATGGAATGCATCCCAGGGTACTAAAAGAGATGGCAAGAGAAATAGCAAGTGCACTAGTCATAATTTACCAAAATTCACTGGACTCTGGGGTGGAACAGCAAATGTGACGCCATTGTTCAAAAAGGGAGTAGACAAAAGGCAGGTAACTATCAGCCGGTAAGCTTAACTTCCGTAGGACGAAAAATGCTTGATCTTGCTTGAATCTATCATCAAGGAAGAAATAGCAAGACATCTGGATATAAATGGTCCCACTGGTAAGACACAGCATGGGTTCATGAAGGGCAGGTCATATTTGACTAATTTGGTGGAATTCTTTGAGAACATTACATGCGCAATGGACAATGGGGAACTCGTGGATGCGGTGATCTGCATTTCCAGAAGGCATTTGATAAGGTGCCGCACCAAAGACTGCTACGCCAGATAAAGGTGCACGGTGTTACGGGTATTAGCATGGATAGAGGATTGCTTAACGAACAGAAAGCAAAGAGTGGGGGTAAATGGGTGTTTTTCTGGTGATCAGTGACTAGTGGTGTGCCTCAGGGATCAGTGTTGCGATTGCAATTGTTTACGATTTACATAGATGATTTGGAGTTGGGGACCACGTGTAGTATGTCAAAATTCACAGATGACACTAAGATGGGTGGAAGAGCAAAGTGTGCAGAAGATGCTGAAAGTCTGCAAAGGGATATAGATAATCTAAGTGAGTGGGCGAGGGTCTGGCAGATGGAGGACAATGTTGGTAAATGTGAGGTCATCCATTTTGGTGGAATAACAGCAAAATGAATTATTATATAAATGGTAAAAAATTGCAGCATGCTGCTGTGCAGAGAGACCTGGGTGTCCTTGTGCAGGAATCTCAAGTTGGTTTGCAGGTGCAGCAGGTAATTAAAAAGGTAAATGGAATTTTGTCTTTCATTGCTGGAGGGATGGAGGTTAAAAACGGGGAGATTGCATTGCAGCTGTATAAGGTGCTGGTGAGGCCACATCTGGAGTACGGTGTATAGTTTTGGTCTTCTTACTTGAGAAAGGATATACTGGCACTGGAAGGGGTGCAGAGGAGATTCACTAGGTTGATTCTGGAGTTGAGAGGGTTGGCTTATGAGGAGAGACTGAGTACTCTAGGGATATACTCATTGGAATTCAGAAGAATGAGGGAGATCTGAGAGAAACATATAAGATTATGAAGGGAATAGATAAGATAGAAGCAGGGAAGTTGTTTCCACTGGCAGGTGAAACTAGAACTAGGAGGCGTAACTTCAAAATAAGGGGAAGCAGATTTAGGATTGAGTTGAGGAGGAACTTCTTCACACAAAGGGTTGTGAATCTGTGGAATTCCCTGCCCAGTGAAGCAGTTGAGGCTACCTCATTGAATGTTTTCAAGGCAATGATAGATAAATTTTTGAACAGTTAAGGAATTAAGGGTTATGGTGAGCGGGCGGGTAAGTGGAGTTGAGTCCACAAGAAGATCGGCCATGATCTTATTGAATGGCGGAACAGGCTTGAGGGACCAGATGGCCAACTCCTGCTCCTGGTTCTGATGTTCTTAACAAATTAAAATCCGTACTTTGATTTGGGAGCAGTGATGTTCGATTGCAAAGTTACCAATGTATTTTGAGAAAAGGTGTGAGAGAGAAAGCAGATACAGAAAGACTTCACAACACCAGGATGCACCAAAGCTCTTTCCAGCCAATGAAATACCTTTTCTAGTCTCCTCACTGTTATGGTACAGGAAACTCTGATTAGACAATCTACATGAATGATGTTGCCTCAGGAATCAGTATTGATCCAGTTTGTAATCACCCTGCTCTGTCCCAGGATCTATTACATTAATCTGTGAGGAAAGTTCTCCCTCAGGACTGATCCTCTGACAGTGCAGCATTCTGTCAGTAATACACTGTGTGTGCAGCCCAGTCTCTGGAATGGGAGCTTCAATCCGGAACATTCTGAGTCAGAGGTGAGAGTGTTTCCAGGCAGCTACAGCTGGGAGTGAAATTTAAATCGGAATATTCCTGCCTGGTGATTCCGAGACTTTTCCAAACTGAGGGTATACTCGTGACCATGTATAAAGGGGGATTAAAAAGTTCTGTGAAGTTCAGTGGAGATCCTGCTCTGGATTATCCATCTCCCTCATAGAATCATAGAATCCCTACAGTGTAGAGGGAGGCCATTCAGCCCATCAAGTCTACACTGATCACAGTCCACACGGGCCCTATCCCCATAACCCCATGCATTTACCCTGGTGAGTACCCCTGACACTAAAGGGCAATTTACCATGGCCATTCACTAACCCGCACATTTCGGTCTGTGGGAGGAAACCGGAGCACCCGGAGGAAACCCACGCACACCCGAGGAGAACATGCAAATTCCACACAGACATAAGAACATAAGAACATAAGAAATAGGAGCAGGAGTAGGCCATCTGGCCCTTCGAGCCTGCCCCGCCATTCAATAAGATCATGGCTGATGTGTCGTGGCTCAGTTCCACTTTCCCGCCCTCTCCCCATAACCCTTAATCCCCTCTCTTATCAAAAACCCATCAACCCGCTTCTTAAAAATATCTAGCGAGGCAGCCTCCACCACTTCAAAGGGCAGAGAATTCCAGAGATTCACCACCCTTTGAGTGAAGAAGTTCCTCCTCAACTCCGTTCTAAACCGCCCCCCCTTTATCTTGAGGCTGTGCCCCCTAGTCCTACTGTCTTTTTTGAGCGGGAAGAGTCTCTCCACCTCTATCCTATCCATCCCATTCATCATCTTATACGTCTCAATGAGATCTCCCCTCATTCTTCTAAACTCCAACGAGTACAAGCCTAGTCTATTCAGCCTCTCCTCATAGCTCAACCCCCTCAACTCCAGTATCAGCCTAGTAAACCTCCTCTGCACTCCCTCCAAGGCCAAAATATCCTTGCGCAGGTGCGGCGCCCAAAACTGCACACAGTACTCCAGCTGCGGCCTCACCAATGCCCTATACAGCTGCAGCAAGACCTCCCTACTTTCATATTCAATCCCCCTCGCTATGAAGGCCAGCATCCCATTCGCCTTCCTGACCACCTGCTGCACCTGCAAGCTGGGTTTTTGCGACTCATGCACAAGGACCCCGAGGTCCCTCTGCACCGTCGCCTGCTGCAGTTTTTCGCCACGTAAGTAATAGTCCTTCCTACCATTCTTCCTACCAAAGTGGACCACCTCACACTTGCCAACATTAAATTCCATTTGCCATTTCCTGGCCCATTCGCCCAGCCTATCTAGATCCTTCTGCAGACTCTCCACACCCTCCGCACAATTTGCCTTTCCCCCAATCTTGGTGTCATCAGCAAATTTCGACACCCTGCACTCGGTTCCCTCCTCCAGATCATCTATATAAATGGTAAATAGCTGAGGCCCCAGCACCGACCCCTGGGGCACCCCACTAGTCACCAACCGCCAATCCGAATAGCACCCATTGACCCCCACTCTCTGCCTCCTATTTGACAACCAATCCTCTATCCACGCTAACACCCTACCCCCAACTCCATGCCCCCTTACCTTCTGCAGTAACCTCTTGTGAGGTACCTTGTCAAACGCCTTCTGGAAATCCAGAAAGACCACATCCACCGGCTCTCCTCTATCCACCGCCCTAGACACATCCTCATAGAACTCCAGTAAATTTGTCAGACACGACTTCCCTTTAATGAAACCGTGCTGCGTCTGCTCTATCAAGCAATTCCCTTCAAGATGCCTCGCAATTTCCTCCTTAATGACGGATTCTAACATTTTACCTACCACAGACGTTAAACTAACCGGCCTATAATTCCCCGCCTTTTGCCTGGCACCCTTCTTAAACAACGGTGTAACATTAGCCGTTTTCCAATCTTCCGGCACTTCCCCGGAATCCAGCGACGTCTGGAAAATAACCACCAAGGCATCCACTATCACCTCCGCCATTTCTTTCAGAATCCTCAGACAGTGACCCAAGCCGGGAATTGAACCTGGGTCCTTGATACTGTGATCTTTCCACCCTGCTGCACTGGTTGGTTGGTGTATCAGGGGAGGGAAATGGGTCGCGAGCCGAACAATCGAATTTGCGCCTGGTGTCAGGTGGTTCGGGATTCTCCCAGGCCATTTTTTCCGGCGGGATGTCAATTTCCATGCATTTGAATAGGTTTACATATCATTAGAGTTTGGCCCGGCCCTTTTCCCCCTCCCGTACCTTCCCCTCCTCTCCAGCGTGACGTCACTCCAGCATGAATCACAGATAGTTTATAAAAGTCTGGGCCTGGGGCAGCAATAGTGAAGGAGAGTGAGGAGGTAATTCCCATTGAGCGGCAGCCCCCGGAGTTCAGGGGGAGGGGGCACCGGATACTCAGGTGCTGGGATGGGGTGGGGGGCTTTTTGATTTGTCCATGGGATGTGGGTGTCAGTGGCTGGGCCAGCATTTATTACCCATTCCTCAGAGCATTTAAGACTCAACCACATTGCTGTGGGTCTGGAGTCACATGTAGGCCAGACCAGCTAAAGATGGGAGATTTTCTTTCCTAAAGGACATTAGTGAACAAGATGGGTATTTGTGACAATAGATTGCAGTTTCATGGTCACCAATAGATTTTTAATTCCAGACTTCTATTGAATTCAAATTTCACCATCACCATGGTGGGATTCGAATCCAGGTACCCAGAGTATTCCCCTGGGTCTCTGGATTAGTCCAGCAGCAATGCCACTACGCCAGCACCTCCCCGGGGGGGACCAGTGCTGGGAGTCACCACTTGCAGCAGGTTCATGGTGCACACATTGCCCCTGGCTACACAGAGACCCCCGAAGGGTGTCACATGATGTTCATCACCAACCCACAAATATTAACCTGTTTGTTTTACTGTCTGTCTGCTGGACAGACACTGCGGCTGACACCAGACCTTGTATCCCAGGCCCCACTAACAGTAACAGACAGCAGCTCTGTCAGCTGCTGCTCCAAGCACGGGAGCTGTGCAGTTGTTAACACGGCTCTTCACACTGCCTGGATTCTGCACTGCTGCCTGCGATGGGAACCCATCCTGTGATAGTCACGAGGCTGCCCCTCCCCCCGTCTGTCTGTAATACCTGGAAGGCACTGCGGTGATAGCACTCATACCCAAGCTTCAAGGGTCCGCAATGGGTAGCTTGGCATCCCATTCCTGTGCCCTCCCTGCGTGCCAGAAGGCAGAACCCTCAACAGGAGGGCAGGGGGCTGCCGGTCAGCGCCAGGACATGGCAGCACATCCTGCCACAGGGGAGGGGGGCAGGGGAAGGAGGAGGTGGAGGCTCAGGGCGTACAGGAGTTGTAGATGTTTTGCAGGGATGATGGGAGCCACACGATGCTGCTGGCTCTGTCTAAGTAAGGAGACAGTGTGGCACCTGTTTCAGCTCCTCAGACCTGGTAACTCGAGGCACAGGAGACACCCACTCCCGGTGGCAGTGATGGTCACGGTGCCCTCAACTTCTACACCACCAGGTCCTTCCAGGAATCCAGCCAATTACATCCACTTCAACATGGGCCAGACCCAACAGGAAGCCCGGACTGCAGCTTCACCACCATCACTGCACTGCCCCATGTGCAGAGGGCTGTAGATGGCATTCACGTTATCCAGTGGATCCCACATGATCAGGGACTGCGCTTCATCAATAGGAAGGGGTTCCACTTCCTGAATGTGCAGATTGTCCGTGACCACAGGCTGAATATCATGCACTGTGTGTACAACACCCAGGGAGTGTGCACAACAGCTACATCCTCCAGAGTTCGGACATCCCCGGACTCTTTCAGGACCAGTTCAGGCTGCCGGGATGGCTGGAGGGGGACAAGGGTCCAAATGGCATCAGACCAGGGTGATGGGAGTGGGCTGGGCATGCTAGCGAGTCCTTGGTCCAGGCAGGAGGGTGGTGATGACTCATTCTGTGGCACACTGTGATGCTGCCCTGGTGCCACACAAGTCTGAATCCTACCAAGAACAAAGAACAACACAGCACGGGAAACAGGCCCTTTGGCCCAACGAGCCTGTGCTGCCATTTTAACATTGCGCCTTTCCTCTTCCACCCTTGACCCATGTCTATGCTTATGGCACCCACAGTGAAACCAGATTGAGGGGAGAATAATTTTGGGGCAATTTGTTACACCAATCAGCCTAACAGCACATCTTTGGGGTGTGGGAGGAAACCGGAGCACCCGCAGGAAACCCACACAACCACGGGGAGAATGCACAAACTCCCACAGACACTGGCCCAAATCCATGTATCTGCACAGCAATCAGTGATAGTCACTGAGCTGTCGTGGTGCCCATCAGCTGGTCCAGTTTAAGCGTACACAAACGACGTGAAGTACTAGGCTACTCTCGAAACATCCAAGAGCAGCCCACGCACGACCCACCGTGTGTATGCCCATCGTTAGACAACAAGGTGGACCGACACACCTGTGGATTCAAAGAGAAAAACATCAACAACATGTAGCATTAGATTTCCAGAAACGTCCCGAGTATCTGACCCTTACTTAAAACAGTCTCCTATTTCTCTCCATCCTTATTTTGCTCATGTGTCTATCTAAGTGTACCTTAAACAAGTTTAGCGTGCCTGCCTCCACCACCTTACTTGGCAGTGCATTCCATACCCCCACAACCCTCTGTGTGAAAAACCTCCCTCTAGCATCCAAATTATACCTCTCCCCCCTCATCCTAAGCCCGTGGCCCCTCGTGATATTTGTCTCCAATCTAGGAAAAAGCCTGCCACTGTATCTATCTATCTATACCCTTCATAATCTTATACACCTCTATTAGATCCCCCCTCAATCTTCCTCTTTCTAAGGAAAACAGCCCCAATTTACCCAATCTTTCCTCATAACCCAGTCCTTCCATACCAGGCAGCATCCTGGTAAACCTCCTCTGCACTCTCTCCAGGGTCTCCACGTCCTTCCGGTAGTAAGGTGACCAGAACTGGATGCAGTACTCCAAATGCAGTCTAACCAACGTTCTGTACAACCGTAGCATTAGACGCCAGCTCTTGTACTCTATACCCCTTCCTATAAAGGCGAGCATACCATAAGCTTCCTTCACAACCTTCTCCACCTGTGTTGCCACCTTCAAAGACTTGTGCACTTGCACCCCCAGGTCCCTCTGTATTTCTATACTCTTAATAGGTCTATCCTTTATCATATAACTCCCCTCTACATTATTCCTTCCAAAATGTATCACCTCGCATTTATCAGGATTAAATTCCATCTGCCATTTGTCTGTCCAATATACCAGCCTATCTATATCCTGCTGTGTCACCTGACACTCCTCCTCACTGTCCGCCAAACCTGCCATCTTTGTGTCATCTGCAAACTTGCAGATCACCTACTACCTGCCCTCTCTGTCTACACTGGCACCTAGGCACACATATGAGTGTGGGTCTCGCACATAAACGTGCAGGCAATGGGCTGTGTGGGGTTAAGGGGGGAACAGAACCCTGTGGGGCGTGGATGTTGCCACAGGGTGCGGTGGGTGTTGGAGATACCAGGGCAGGCGGTCTGTGCCTACTGGCCAAAGCGCCTCTGTCACACAGCATGACGTTCTGTGCCTCTTTGTGTGCGGTCAGGATACGGTCATCCCTGTAGGGCAGGAATCACAGAAAGATTAGTCACAGCTGGGGGTGCAGTAATATTTCTCGGTGAAACTAACAGTGCAAATAGCATGAAAGGATGATATTTAATGGTGCGATATAACAGGTGTATGTCATTCTAAACAGTATCTCGTGTCCTTTTTTTGACTAGTGCAAACCTTAACTTCTGCCCTCCTGATGACACTGGAACTTCTGAATTTTTTGTGGCCTTTTACTGCACCTGGGTGACCCCCCAGGATGCACATTGGATGGGGAGGCACCCTGCTGCGTTCCACACCCCGGGGACTGTGATCCCCTTGGTGGGAGACCCCTGGGGGGCTGAGACCTACAGGTCTCTGGCTGACTTGCGGATGACACTGGTGTAGCCGTGCCACCCTGTTCATCCCGCTGCCCGTGAGATGCTCCGGTGTCAGGAAAGAGTGGGAGGGGGTGGAACCAGAAGGTTTAGGGATGTCTGGTGTCTCCTGGCATGGGCTCCAAGCCTTCCTCCTCCCTCAGGGTGCCCATATGTACCGGGGACACTCAATGGGACAGTGGGCCAGCCTCAGCATCACCTGGCTCTGTCAGTCCTGGAATCCCAACTACATCTGCCCCATGCTGTGCAAGCCCCCAGGGATGCCCCCTGAGACCGGACCAAGTTTGAGGCTCGCAGTCATGGCCGTGTCTCCAGGATGGTCTACATCCTGTCAGCCATGGTGACCAATCCTTGCCCCAGGCTTTCCACTGTGGATGTGACCCTTGCAGTGTTAGCCTGAGTGCCACACTGTACCGGTACCACCTCCTGTGACAGAAATCTGTTCGACTCCTCCAAAAGCCTCACAGTTGATGCAGTGTTGCTGACAGCCCCTCCACCATTGCTGCTGATGTATCTCCAGCAGTTTCGGGATGACTGATCCCAGAGGCCTAGCACTTGGCTTGGGGCCGGATGCATCCTGAGCCCCAGAAGAACTCCGTGTGCCCGAACCCTCGATGTTCCCGCCTTCACCCGATGTAGATCAAAGGCTGTGTGGTGCCCACCAGTAAGTGACCCAGAAGCCTCAGCACGAACTTGTCCCACTGAGGTGATCGTGTCTGCTCTGAGGGATTGTGTGGTGGAAGCTGGTGTCGATTGACAAATGCTAAGCTTGGTTCTTTCCTCAGGGCTTTCCTCCGAGGTTTTCTTCCAGCTGCCGTTCTGCATCTTAGGAGGAGCAGAGTGGGGGGGGTTTAATGCATCTGGATCATTTCCTGTAACAGATAACAAAAGGTTCAGTGCAAGAGAACAAAGAACAAAGAAAATTACAGCACAGGAACAGGCCCTTCGGCCCTCCAAGCCTGCACCGACCATGCTGCCCGACTGAACTAAAACCCCCGACCCTACCAGGACCATATCCCTCTATTTCTATCCTTTTCATGTATTTGTCATGATGCCCGTTAAAAGTTACTACCGTATCTGCTTCCACTACCTCCCCCGGCAATGGGTTCCAGGTACCCACTACTCTCTGTGTAAAAAAATCTGCCTCGTACATCTCCTTTAAACATTGCCCCTTGCATCTTAAACCTGTGCCCTCTAGTAATTGACTCTTCCACCCTGGGAAAAAGCTCCTGACTATCCACTCTGTCCATTCATCTCATAATCTTGTAGACTTCTATCAGGTCTCCCCTCAACCTTTGTGTTTCCAGTGAGAACAAACCAAGTTTCTCCAACCTCTGATAGCTAATGGTCTCCATACCAGGCAACATCCTGGTAAATCTTTTCTGTTCCATCTCCTAAGCTTCCACATCCTTCTGGTAGTGTGGCGACCAGAATTGAACACTGTATTCCAAGTGCGGCCTAACTAATGTTCTATAAAGCGTCAACATGACTTGCCAATTTTTAAACTCAATGCCCCGTCCGATGAAGGCAACCATGTCATTTGTCTTCCTGACCACCTTCTCTACTTATGTTGCCACTTTCAGTGAGTGACCTGTGTACCTGTACATCCAGATCCCTTTGCCTATCACTCCTCTTCACGGTTCTGCCAATTACTGTATATTTCCTATCCGTATTAGACCTTCCAAAATGCATGACCTCACATCTGTCTGGATTAAACTCCATCTGCCTTTTCTCCGTGCAATTCTCCAACTGAACTGTATCCTGCTGTATCCTCTGATGGCCCTCATCGCTATCCTCAAAACCACCAACATTTGTGTCATCTGCAAACTTTCTAATTGAATCAGTTACATTTTCCTCCAAATCATTTATATATATTACAAACAGCAAAGGTCCCAGCACTGATCCCTGAGGAATGCCACTTGTCTCAGCCCTCCATTCAGAAACACATCCTTCCACTGCTACCCTCTGTCTTCTTTGACCGAGCCAGTTTTGTATCCACCTTGCCAGCTCACCTCTGATCCCATGCAACTCCACCTTCTGCACCAGTCTGCTATGAGGGACCTTGTCAAAGGCCTTACTGAAGTCCATGCAAAGAGCATCCACTGCCCTACCCTCATCAATCATCTTCGACACTTCCTCAAAAAACTCGATCAAGTTAGTGAGACATGACCTCCCCTTCACAAAACCATGTTGCCTCTCACTAATACGTCTACTTGTTTCCAAGCAGGAATAAATCCTGTCTCGAAGAATCCTCTCCAATAATTTCCCTCCACTGATGATCCAGCCAATAGTTACCTGGATTATTCTTGCTCCCCTTCCTAAACAAAGGAACAACATTGGCTATTCTCCAATCCTTTGGGACCTCTCCTGTAGTCTGTGAGGATACAAAGATTTCTCTCAAGGCCCCAGCCATTTCCTCCTTGCCTAACTCAGTATTCTGGGGGATATCCCATCAGGCCCTGGGGACATGTCTACCATAATACCTCTCAGGAACCCAATAGCTCCTCCTTTTTGATCTCAACATGACTCAAACTATCTACACATCCTTTCCCAGACTCATCATCCCTGAAGTCGTTCTCTTTGTTGAACACTGATAGAAAGTATTCATTAATATCTCATCCAATTCCCCTGGATCCCCACATAGATTCCATCCCTTGTCCTTGAGTGGGCCAACCCTTTCCATGGCGACCCTCTTGCTCTTTACATACGTGTAAAAAGCCTTGGGATTTTCCTTAATCCTGCCGGCCAGTGCTTTACGTGACCCCTTTTAGCTGTCCTTATTCCTTGCTTAAGTTTCTTTCTAATTTTTAAAGTAGAAAAGGACAAGTGTCTGGGCAGTTTGCCACTTACCTGGAATGAGTCATGTGAACTCAGGTTTTGGGAATGCTCACTTCCATGGTGAACCCTGACCTGACCGTCAGTGACCATTCCCTCTTCACCCTTCCCTGCTAGCCCCATAGCGCTTCTCAGAGGTATTGAGGAGATGCAGCTCGGAGACCCCACCTCCAGTCTTGGCATTCTCCCACAGGGGGAAACACCCTCTCAGCACCTACCCTGTCAAAGACCCTGAGAATCCGATATGTCTCAATAAGGTTGCCTCTCTTTCTGCTCAACTCCAATGAGTACAGGCCCAATCTACTCAACATCTCAAAAGAAAATCCCTTCATACCTGGGATCAACCTGGTGAACTTTCTCTGGACTGCTTCCAATGCCAGTATATTTTCCCTTTGATAAGGGGACTAAAATTGTTCACAGTTTTCCAGATTTAGTCTAACTGGTGCCTTGTGTAGTTTTAGCAGGCTTTCCCTACTTTTATATTCCATTCTCTTTGAAATAAAAGCACCATTCCCTCCTCACCTTTCCCTGCTAGCTCCATAGGACACCTCAAAGGTAGTGAGGAGATGCAGCTTGGAGACCCCACCCCCAGTCTTGACATGTTCCTGGTGGTTATGGGCCCTCTTATCCTATGGGGATAAAGGAGGGATTGAAAATCTGATGGCTGTGAGGACACAGGGTGTAGGGGGTGGGGGTGATAGGGTGGGGTTTATCGGGGCTGTGCCTTGGCAGTCTGTGGTTGTGACTGGGGCGGGGACAGAGGGATTGGAGGAATATCCTTGGAGGCCGGGTGCTGGGAGGCTGCAGAGTGTCAGGCGGGTGGCTCGACATTGCAGGTACGACAGACGGGACCGATATCAGGATGGGATGGACACTGACCCTTCCTGCCTGACAACCGCTTACACAGCCTCCAGACCATATTACTGGCCCGTTCGGGGTGGTGTTCGGGGGGTGGCTCTGATGGTGATTGGGAGGAGGGGATGGTGATTGGTGGGGGTGGTTATCGGGGAGAGAGGGTGTGGTGACTGGGAGGAGGAGGAGGAGGGGATGGTCATTGGGAGGTAGGGGTAGTGAACGGGGGGGGATGGTGATCGGGGAGTGGGTAGTAATTAAGAGGGAGGGTGGTGATCGGGGCTAGGGTTTGGTGATTGGGGGAGAGGGTGGTGATCGGGGGAGGGGGTGGTGATCGGGGAAGGGGATGGTGATCGGGGGAGGGGGTGGTGATCGGGGAAGGGGGTGGTGATCGGGGGAGGGGGTGGTGATCGGGGAAGGGGATGGTGATCGGGGGAGGGGGTGGTGATCGGGGAAGGGGGTGGTGATCGGGGGAGGGGGTGGTGATCGGGGAAGGGGATGGTGATCGGGGGAGGGGGTGGTGATCGGGGGAGGGGGGTGGTGATCGGGGGAGGGGGGTGGTGATCGGGGGAGGGGGGTGGTGATCGGGGGAAGGGGTGGCGATCGGGGGAGGGGATGGTGATCGGGGGAGGGGGTGGTGATCGGGGGAGGGGGTGGTGATCGGGGAAGGGGGTGGTGATCGGGGAAGGGGGTGGTGATCGGGGGAGGGGGTGGTGATCGGGGAAGGGGATGGTGATCGGGAGTAGGGGGTGGTGATCGGGGGAGGGGGTGGTGATCGGGAGTAGGGGATTGTATATGGGGGGCTCTGTCGGGGGGGTGATTGGGGACGTGGGGAGAGGGGATGGTGAAGGCCAGTGAGATTGTTCTGATGATCAGATGGTGTTCATTGGCCAATCCCTTTAACTGTTTCTTTTACAGACACGAACACACTCACGGTGATGCGAACTGTTGTCTCTGGGACAGAAGATTTTCCTGAGATCACGAGCACTGCAATGGTCAATGGTGTCCAAACAGGGTATTATGACAGTAATATCCGTCGCTGCATTCCCAGGCAGAGGTTCATGGCTGAAAATATCGACTCTGAATTCTGGGATTATATCACAGAACTGGTGAACTCACACTCAGACATGGCAAAGGAGAATCTGAATACAGTCCTGAAGATGACAAACCAGACATCCGGTAAGATCAGGCAGAGAGAATCCGCGTGTCAATGTACAACCTTACAGTAAACTCAGTCCCCCAGCACTGACCCCTGGGACACTGAACTCAGTCCCCCAGCACTGACCCCTGGGACACTGAACTCAGTCCCCCAGCACTGACCCCTGGGACACTGAACTCAGTCCCTCAGCACTGACCCCTGGGACACTGAACTCAGTCCCCCAGCACTGACCCCTGGGACACTGAACTCAGTCCCCCAGCACTGACCCCTGGGACACTGAACTCAGTCCCCCAGCACTGACCCCTGGGACACTGAACTCAGTCCCTCAGCACTGACCCCTGGGACACTGAACTCAGTCCCCCAGCACTGACCCCTGGGACACTGAACTCAGTCCCCCAGCACTGACCCCTGGGACACTGAACTCAGTCCCCCAGCACTGACCCCGGGACACTGAACTCAGTCCCCCAGCACTGACCCCTGGGACACTGAACTCAGTTGCCCAGCACTGACTCCTGGGACACTGAACTCAGTCCATCTCCCAGCACTGACCCCTGGGACACTGAACTCGGTCCCTCAGCACTGACCCCTGGGACACTGAACTCAGTCCCCCAGCACTGACCCCTGGGACACTGAACTCAGTCCCCCAGCACTGACCCCTGGGACACTGAACTCAGTTGCCCAGCACTGACTCCTGGGACACTGAACTCAGTCCATCTCCAAGCACTTGACCCCTGGGACACTGAACTCAGTCCCCCAGCACTGACCCCTGGGACACTGAACTCCATCCCCCAGCACTGACCCCTGGGACACTGAACTCAGTCCCCCAACACTGACCCCTGGTACACTGAACTCAGTCCCCCAGCACTGACCCCTGGGACACTGAACTCAGTCCCCCAGCACTGACCCCTGGGACACTGAACTCAGTCCCCCAGCACTGACCCCTGGGTCACTGAACTCAGTCCCCCAGCACTGACCCCTGGGACACTGAACTCAGTCCCCCAGCACTGACCCCTGGGTCACTGAACTCAGTCCCCCAGCACTGACCCCTGGGACACTGAACTCAGTCCCCCAGCACTGACCCCTGGGACACTGAACTCAGTCCCCCAGCACTGACCCCTGGGTCACTGAACTCAGTCCCCCAGCACTGACCCCTGGGACACTGAACTCAGTCCCCCAGCACTGACCCCTGGGTCACTGAACTCAGTCCCCCAGCACTGACCCCTGGGTCACTGAACTCCGTCCCCCAGCACTGACCCCTGGGTCACTGAACTCAGTCCCCCAGCACTGACCCCTGGGACACTGAACTCAGTCCCCCAGCACTGACCCCTGGGTCACTGGACTCAGTCCCCCAGCACTGACCCCTGGGACACTGAACTCAGTCACCCAGCACTGACCCCTGGGACACTGAACTCAGTTGCCTAGCACTGACTCCTGGGACACTGAACTCAGTCCAACTCCCAGCACTGACCCCTGGGACACTGAACTCGGTCCCTCAGCACTGACCCCTGGGACACTGAACTCCGTCCCCCAGCACTGACCCCTGGGACACTGAACTCAGTCCCCCAGCACTGACCCCTGAGACACTGGACTCAGTCCCCCAGCACTGACCCCTGGGACACTGAACTCAGTCCCCCAGCACTGACCCCGGGACACTGAACTCAGTCCCCCAGCACTGACCCCTGGGACACTGAACTCAGTCCCCCAGCACTGACCCCTGGGACACTGAAGTCCGTCCCCCAGCACTGACCCCTGGGACACGGAACTCGGTCCCTCAGCACTGACCCCTGGGACACTGAACTCAGTCACCCAGCACTGACCCCTGGGACACTGAACTCCATCCCCCAGCACTGACCCCTGGGACACTGAACTCAGTCCCCCAGCACTGACCCCTGGGACACTGAACTCAGTCCCCCAACACTGACCCCTGGGAGACTGAACTCAGTCCCCCAGCACTGACCCCTGGGACACTGAACTCAGTCCCCCAGCACTGACCCCTGGGTCGCTGAATCAGTCCCCCAGCACTGACCCCTGGGTCACTGGACTCAGTCCCCCAGCACTGACCCCTGGGACACTGAACTCAGTCCCCCAGCACTGACCCCTGGGACACTGAACTCAGTCCATCTCCCAGCACTGACCCCTGGGACACTGAACTCGGTCCCTCAGCACTGACCCCTGGGACACTGAACTCAGTTGCCCAGCACTGACTCCTGGGACACTGAACTCAGTCCATCTCCCAGCACTGACCCCTGGGACACTGAACTCGGTCCCTCAGCACTGACCCCTGGGACACTGAACTCAGTCCCCCAGCACTGACCCCTGGGACACTGAACTCAGTCCCCCAGCACTGACCCCTGGGACACTGAACTCACTCCCCCAGCACTGACCCTTGGGACACTGAACTCAGTCCCCCAGCACTGACCCCTGGGACACTGAACTCAGTCCCCCAGCACTGACCCCTGGGACACTGAAGTCCGTCCCCCAGCACTGACCCCTGGGACACTGAACTCGGTCCCTCAGCACTGACCCCTGGGACACTGAACTCAGTCCCCCAGCACTGACCCCTGAGACACTGGACTCAGTCCCCCAGCACTGACCCCTGGGACACTGAACTCAGTCCCCCAGCACTGTAATCCCCTCCAGTTTCACAAACTCTGTGAGATCTCTGTGTTCCTCTCATTCTGACATCTCCAGTATCAGGGATTCGAATCTCCCCCACACTGGGGACTGTGCCTTCAGTAACCTCAGTCCTTCACTCTGTAATCCCCTCCCTACACCTCTCTGCAGCCTCTCTTTAAAACACTCCTTTAACCCTGGAATTTGGAGACAGTTTTTGTGCACTGAGCTGTGTGTGTCTCTGGGTCAATCTTTGTTTTATAAAGCTGTCCTTGGGGAACATAGAACATAGAACACTACAGCACAAACAGGCCCTTCGGCCCACAAGTTGCGCCGATCACATCATCACCTACCAACCTACAGACCTATCTATAACCCTCAATCTCATTAAACCCCATATACTCATCCAGAAGTCTTTTAAAAGACCCCAGCGAGTTCGCCTCCACCACCACTGACGGCAGCCGATTCCATTCACTCACCACCCTCTGAGTGAAAAACTTACCCCTAACATCACTTCTGAACCTCCCTCCCCGCACCTTAAATCTGTGTCCTCTCGTAGCGACCATTTCAAACCGGGGAAATAGCCTCTGAGAGTCCACCCTATCTATTCCTCTCAACATTTTGTAAACTTCTATCAGGTCGCCTCTCAACCTTCGTCTCTCCAGGGAAAAGAGTCCCAGCTCCCTCAACCTAACTTCATAAGGCATGCCTCCCAGTCCAGGCAACATCCTTGTAAATCTCCTCTGCACCCTTTCAATAGCTTCTACATCCTTCCTATAGTGAGGCGACCAGAACTGCGCACAATACTCCAAATGAGGCCTGACAAGGGTCTTATAAAGTTCCAGCATTACCTCCCGACTCCTAAACTCACTCCCTCGATTAATGAAGGCCAGTACACCATACGCCTTCTTAACCACCTCCTCCACCTGCGAGGCCGATTTAAGAGTCCTGTGGACCCGGACCCCAAGATCCTTCTGCTCCTCAACACTACTCAGACTTCTGCCCTTGATAGTGTACTCGTTCATCCCGTTGGTTCTGCCAAAATGGACGACTATACATTTATCCGCATTGAAGTCCATCTGCCACTTCTCCGCCCAGTCCTGCATCCTATCTATGTCCCGCTGCAACTTTTGCCATCCTTCCAGATCATCCACAACACCACCGACCTTCGTGTCATCAGCAAACTTACTTACCCATCCCTCCACTTCCTCATCCAGGTCATTTATGAAAATGACAAACAACAAGGGTCCCAGAACAGATCCTTGAGGCACTCCGCTGGGAGGTTTCACTTTGTGAAAGGCACTGGGTAAAGATTAGATTTTTATCAGCCTGAATCTGAACCTGTCTGAGTTTGATCTTCCTGGTAACTAGTGACAGGCTGGCTGTTTATCTCTTTCATTGGTGAATTTTCTGAGACAAACCAATCAGACATCCTCTGGTTCTGCAAGAAGGAAATGCTCGATACAGACGGGAAAATGGAGTTTGGATAAGGTTTTGGGTTTTTATTTCATGTTTTCCCCCAGTTTATAAAGTTGTTTCATCCTCAGAGTGTTTAATTCCCAGTCACTGATTGGAATCGGGACAGTGGATTCCCAGAATGTTGCTGATCCTTTTCTCCATCTCCCTGTGTTTTTCCTGGGTCTCTCCCGGTAAGTACAGAATTCCCTCTTCCATTCTCACTCTCTCTCTCTCTGGGGTGAATTTGAATCTTTTGGTGAGAGTTTGAAATGGGTGATATTTGCTGAGACATTATTATGTATCTGTCAGATATAAATGTGAGATAACATCATGACTGACAAGGGAGTGAAAGTGTCCAGGGAGATAGAGAGGAAAGTAGAGTTCAGATCACAATCACATCACCACAGAATGGCAGAGCAGATTCGAGGGGCCGAATGGCCTACTCCTGCTCCATGTTTGTATGTTCAAAACACCCAGATCAGAGAAGCTTGGAGCAATGAAAGTGGAAAGGTCCAGAAACAGAGGGAAGAATGGAGGAACAGAAAGATTAAATTGCGATAAAGGACATGGGGAAAATGTGCAGGTAATATAAAGGTTCTTTCGTCAGGTGAATGGAGAGTTCTCCACTCAGAACTCTGCAATCACCTGACGAAGGAACAGCTTTCCAAAAGCTAGTGACGTTTACTATCAAATAAACCCGTTGGACTTTAACCTGGTGTTGTGAGATTTCTTACTGTGTTTACCCCAGTCGAACACCGGCATCTCCACATCATATTTTTCCTGCACAGAGTGCTGTCTGACTGAGAGAAGTGCTTTGGGAGTTGGATGAACACAGGGAGTTAGGTGAAACAGGCAGCAGAGGCTACAAACGAGAGTGCAGATTGGGAAATATATTTTCTTTTTGCTCTTGGCATTGTAGTTGTTGGACACTACTGTAGTGTTTCTGTGTAATTTCTGTGGTTTATAGTTTGAAAATGTTATACTCGGTAGTAACAAGGAGCAGGAAAGAAAGAAAATTGTATATATCTGAAACAAAACATCTTTCAAAAGTTTAATTGAAAGGGGTAAGACATGACAGGAGAGCTCCAAGCAGTGGTTTACTCCTCTTGCTCCATGTGACAGTCTGGGGACAGTTCCAGTCTCCTGGGTCAGCATGTGTACAGGAAGTGTCTCCAGCTACAGCTCCTGGAAGCTCGAGTTTCAGAACTGGAGCGGCGGCTGGAGACACTGTGGAGCATCCACGAGTCAGAGAGTATTGTGGATAGCATGTATAGAGAGTTGGTCACACCGCAGGCTCAGACTCCACAGGCAGGAAGAGAATGGCATGAGAGACAGGCAGGTAGTGCAGGAATCTCCAGTGACCATTCCCCTGCAAAACAGATATACCGCTTTGGATACTGTTGGGGGGAATGATCTCTCGAGGGAAAGCAGCAGCAGCTAAACTTTTACACCTAGGTTGGTTCTGTTGCAAAGGGGAAGGGTTAAAAGTGTGTCAGTGGAATAGTTATAGGGGATTCAATTGTAAGGAGAATAGACAGGCGTTTCTGTGGCTGCAGACAAGACTCCAGGATAGTATGTTGCCTCCCTGGTGTTAGGGTCAAGGATGTCTCGTAGCACCTGCAGGACATTGTGAAGGGGGAGGGTGAACAGCCCATGGTTATATTACATGTTGGTACAAGCGACATAGGTTAAAAAAGGGATAAGGTCCTGAAAGCAGAATATAGGGAGCGAGGAAAAAAGATAAGAAATTGGATCTTAAAGGTAGTGATTTCAGGATTACTAGCGGTGCCACGCGTTAGTCAGAGTAGAAATGAGAAGAGATATCAGATAAATACGTGGCTGAAGAGATGGTATCAGGGAAAGGGTTTCATATTCCTGGGGCATTGGGACCGGTTCTGGGGGAGGTGGGACCTGTACAAATTGGATGGGTTACACCTGGACAGGACTGGGACTGATGTCCGAGGGGGAGTGTTTGCCCGAGCGGTTGGGGAGGGTTTAAACTAATAATGCCAAGGGGATGGGAACCTATGTAAGGAGTTCGAGAAGGAGGGAGCAAGGAGAAAAGAAGAAGGGGAGAAGGTTCCAACTACATCAAAAATCAGGAGAAAAATTAAAAGGAAGGAGAACGGAGGAGATGTTATTAATGGAAGTGTTAGAATTCAAAAAGAAGGTACAAAAACTAGCATAAGGCCACTTTATCTGAATACTAGCAGCATTTGAACCAAGGTAAATGAGTTGACACCACAAATCATTGTGAACGAGTATGATTTGGTGGCCATTACAGAGACAGAGTTGCAGGATGGTCACGGCTGGGAGTTGAACATCCAGGGGTATCAAACTGTTCAGAGGGACAGACAGGAAGGTAACGGAGGTTAGTGTAACTCTGATATTTAAGGATGATATCACGGCAGTAGTGAAAGATGTTCTCGGTTCTATGGAAAAAAGGTTGAATCCATTTGGGTGGAAATTAGTAATAGTAAGGAGAAAAATCACTGACTGGTGTAGACCAGCAAATAATAACATCATGGTGGGGTGAGAAATAAACAAAGAAATAACTGATGCATGTAAAAATGGTATAGCAATTATCATGGGGGATTTTAATCTACATATCAATTGGTCAAACCAGGTCACTCAAGGCAGCCTTGAGAAGGAGTTCATAGAATGTTTCCCTGACAGCTTCCTTGAACAGTATGTAATGGAACCGATAAGGGAGCAAGTTCTCCTAGATGTGGTCCTGTGAAATGAGTCGGGAATAATTAATGATCTTGTAGTTGGGGATCTTCTCGGAAGAAGCGATCACAGTATGGTTGAATTTAAAATATAGATGGAGCGTGAGGAAGACTTTCAAAGCGATCTTTCACAGTGCTCAGCAAAAGTATATACCAGTGATAAGGAAGGACTGTAGAAAAAGAGATAATCAGCCATGGATATCTAAGGAGATAAAGGACAGTATCAAATTGAAAGAAAATGCATACAAAGTGGCAAAAATTAATGGGAACCTAGAGGATTGAGAAATCTTTAAAGGTCAGCAGAAAGCCATGAGAAAAGCTAAAGAAAGGTAAGATGGAGAATGAGAGTAAACTAGCTCAGAATATTAAAAACAGAGAGCAAAAGTTTCTACAAATATAAAAACGAAAAAGAGTGGCGAAAGTAAACATGAGTCCTTTCGAGGGCGAGAAGGGAGATGTAATAACTGGAAATGAGAAAATGGCTGAGGCATTGAGCAGATATTTTGTGTGGGTCTTCACAGTGGAAGACGCAAATAACACGCCAAAAATTGATGACAGGAAGGCTGTGGCAGGTGAGAACCGAGAAACTATCATTAACACGAAAGAGATGGTGTTGGGCAAGTTAATGGGGCTAAAAGTAGACAAGTCTCCTGATCCTGATGGAATGCATCCCAGGGTACTAAAAGAGATGGCAAGAGAAATAGCAAGTGCACTAGTCGTAATTTACCAAAATTCACTGGACTCTGGGATGGAACAGCAAATGTGACGCCATTGTTCAAAAAGGGAGTAGACAAAAGGCAGGTAACTATCAGCCGGTAAGCTTAACTTCCGTAGGACGAAAAATGCTTGATCTTGCTTGAATCTATCATCAAGGAAGAAATAGCAAGACATCTGGATATAAATGGTCCCACTGGTGAGACACAGCATGGGTTCATGAAGAGCAGGTCATGTTTGACTAATTTGGTGGAATTCTTTGAGAACATTACATGTGCAGTGGACAATGGGGAACTCGTGGATGTGATGATCTGCATTTCCAGAAGGCATTTGATAAGGTGCCGCACCAAAGACTGCTACGCCAGATAAAGGTGCACGGTGTTACGGGTATTAGCATGGATAGAGGATTGCTTAACTAACAGAAAGCAAAGAGTGGGGGTAAATGGGTGTTTTTCTGGTGATCAGTGTCTAGTAGTGTGCCTCAGGGATCAGTGTTGCGACTGCAATTGTTTACAATTCACATAGATGATTTGGATGATTTGACACTAAGATGGGTGGAAGAGCAAAGTGTGCAGAGGATGCTGAAAGTCTGCAAAGGGATATAGATAATCTAAGTGAGTGGGCAAGGGTCTGGCAGATGGAGGACAATGTTGGTAAATGTGAGGTCAGCCATTTTGGTGGAATAACAGCAAAATGGACTGTTATTTAGATGGTAAAAAATTGCAACATGCTGTTGTACAGAGGGACCTGGGTGTCCTTGTGCAGGAATCTCAAGTTGGTTTGCAGTACAGCAGGGAATTAAAAAGGTAAATGGAATTTTGTCTTTCATTGCTGGAGGGATGGAGGTTAAAAACGGGGAGATTGCATTGCAGCTGTATAAGGTGCTGGTGAGGCCACATCTGGAGTACGGTGTATAGTTTTGGTCTCCTTACTTGAGAAAGGATATACTGGCACTGGAAGGGGGTACAGAGGAGATTCACTAGGTTGATTCCAGATTTGAGAGGGTTGGCTTATGAGGAGAGACTGAGTAGACTGGGGCTCTACTCTCTGGAGTTCAGAAGAATGAGGGGAGATCAGAGAGAAACATATAAGATTATGAAGGGAATAGATAAGATAGAAGCAGGGAAGTTGTTTCCACTGGCAGGTGAAACTAGAACGAGGAGGCGTAACCTCAAAATAAGGGGAAGCAGATTTAGGATTGAGTTGAGGAGGTACTTCTTCACACAAAGGGTTGTGAATCTGTGGAATTCCCTGCCCAGTGAAGCAGTTGAGGCTACCTCATTGAATGTTTTTAAGACAATGATAGATAAATTTTTGAACAGGAAAGGAATTAAGGGTTATGGTGAGCGGGCGGGTAAGTGGAGCTGAGTCCACAAGAAGATCGGCCATGATCTTATTGAATGGCGGAACAGGCTTGAGGGACCACATGGCCAACTCCTGCTCCTGGTTCTCATGTTCTCAACAAATTAAAATCCGTACTTTGATTTGGGAGCAGTGATGTTAGATTCCAAAGTTACCGATGTATTTTGAGAAAAGGTGTGAGAGAGAAAGCAGATACAGAAAGACTTCACAACACCAGGATGCACCAAAGCTCTTTCCAGCCAATGAAATACCTTTTCTAGTCTCCTCATTGTTATGGTACAGGAAACTCTGATTAGACAATCTACATGAATGATGTTGCCTCAGGAATCAGTATTGATCCAGTTTATGATCATCCTGCTCTGTCCCGGGATCTATTACATTAATCTGTGAGGAAAGTTCTCCCTCAGGACTGATCCTCTGACAGTGCAGCATTCTGTCAGTAATACACTGTGTGTGCAGCCCAGTCTCTGGAATGGGAGCTTCAATCCGGAACATTCTGAGTCAGAGGTGAGAGTGTTTCCAGGCAGCTACAGCTGGGAGTGAAATTTAAATCGGAATATTCCTGCCTGGTGATTCCTAGACTTTTCCAAACTGAGGGTATACTCGTGACCATGTATAAAGGGGGATTAAAAAGCTCTGTGAAGTTCAGTGGAGATCCTGCTCTGGATTATCCATCTCCCTCATAGAATCATAGAATCCCTACAGTGTAGAGGGAGGCCATTCAGCTCATCAAGTCTACACTGATCACAGTCCACACAGGCCCTATCCCCATAACCCCATGCATTTACCCTGGTGAGTACCCCTGACACTAAAGGGCAATTTACCATGGCCATTCACTAACCCGCACATTTCGGTCTGTGGGAGGAAACCGGAGCACCCGGAGGAAACCCACGCACACCCGGGGAGAACATGCAAATTCCACACAGACAGTGACCCAAGCCGGGAATTGAACCTGGGTCCTTGATACTGTGATCTTTCCACCCTGCTGCACTGGTTGGTTGGTGTATCAGGGGAGGGAAATGGGCTGCGAGCCGAACAATCGAATTTGCGCCTGGTGTCAGGCGGTTCGGGATTCTCCCAGGCCATTTTTTCCGGCGGGATGTCAATTTCCATGCATTTGAATAGGTTTACATATCATTAGAGTTTGGCCCGGCCCTTTTCCCCCTCCCGTACCTTCCCCTCCTCTCCAGCGTGACGTCACTCCAGCATGAATCACAGATAGTTTATAAAAGTCTGGGCCTGGGGCAGCAATAGTGAAGGAGAGTGAGGAGGTAATTCCCATTGAGCGGCAGCCCCCGGAGTTCAGGGGGAGGGGGCACCGGATACTCAGGTGCTGGGATGGGGTGGGGGGCTTTTTGATTTGTCCATGGGATGTGGGTGTCAGTGGCTGGGCCAGCATTTATTACCCATTCCTCAGAGCATTTAAGACTCAACCACATTGCTGTGGGTCTGGAGTCACATGTAGGCCAGACCAGGTAAAGATGGGAGATTTTCTTTCCTAAAGGACATTAGTGAACAAGATGGGTATTTGTGACAATAGATTGCAGTTTCATGGTCACCAATAGATTTTTAATTCCAGACTTCTATTGAATTCAAATTTCACCATCACCATGGTGGGATTCGAATCCAGGTACCCAGAGTATTCCCCTGGGTCTCTGGATTAGTCCAGCAGCAATGCCACTACGCCAGCACCTCCCCGGGGGGGACCAGTGCTGGGAGTCACCACTTGCAGCAGGTTCATGGTGCACACATTGCCCCTGGCTACACAGAGACCCCCGAAGGGTGTCACATGATGTTCATCACCAACCCACAAATATTAACCTGTTTGTTTTACTGTCTGTCTGCTGGACAGACACTGCGGCTGACACCAGACCTTGTATCCCAGGCCCCACTAACAGTAACAGACAGCAGCTCTGTCAGCTGCTGCTCCAAGCACGGGAGCTGTGCAGTTGTTAACACGGCTCTTCACACTGCCTGGACTCTGCACTGCTGCCTGCGATGGGAACCCATCCTGTGATAGTCACGAGGCTGCCCCTCCCCCCGTCTGTCTGTAATACCTGGAAGGCACTGCGGTGATAGCACTCATACCCAAGCTTCAAGGGTCCGCAATGGGTAGCTTGGCATCCCATTCCTGTGCCCTCCCTGCGTGCCAGAAGGCAGAACCCTCAGCAGGAGGGCAGGGGGCTGCCGGTCAGCGCCAGGACATGGCAGCACATCCTGCCACAGGGGAGGGGGGCAGGGGAAGGAGGAGGTGGAGGCTCAGGGCGTACAGGAGTTGTAGATGTTTTGCAGGGATGATGGGAGCCACACGATGCTGCTGGCTCTGTCTAAGTAAGGAGACAGTGTGGCACCTGTTTCAGCTCCTCAGACCTGGTAACTCGAGGCACAGGAGACACCCACTCCCGGTGGCAGTGATGGTCACGGTGCCCTCAACTTCTACACCACCAGGTCCTCCCAGGAATCCAGCCAATTACATCCACTTCAACATGGGCCAGACCCAACAGGAAGCCCGGACTGCAGCTTCACCACCATCACTGCACTGCCCCGTGTGCAGAGGGCTGTAGATGGCATTCACGTTATCCAGTGGATCCCACATGATCAGGGACTGCGCTTCATCAATAGAAGGGGTTCCACTTCCTGAATGTGCAGATTGTCCGTGACCACAGGCTGAATATCATGCACTGTGTGTACAACACCCAGGGAGTGTGCACAACACCTCCATCCTCCAGAGTTCGGACATCCCCGGACTCTTTCAGGACCAGTTCAGGCTGCCGGGATGGCTGGAGGGGGACAAGGGTCCAAATGGCATCAGACCAGGGTGATGGGAGTGGGCTGGGCATGCTAGCGAGTCCTTGGTCCAGGCAGGAGGGTGGTGATGACTCATTCTGTGGCACACTGTGATGCTGCCCTGGTGCCACACAAGTCTGAATCCTACCAAGAACAAAGAACAACACAGCACGGGAAACAGGCCCTTTGGCCCAACGAGCCTGTGCTGCCATTTTAACATTGCGCCTTTCCTCTTCCACCCTTGACCCATGTCTATGCTTATGGCACCCACAGTGAAACCAGATTGAGGGGAGAATAATTTTGGGGCAATTTGTTACACCAATCAGCCTAACAGCACATCTTTGGGGTGTGGGAGGAAACCGGAGCACCCGCAGGAAACCCACACAAGCACGGGGAGAATGCACAAACTCCCACAGACACTGGCCCAAATCCAAATCCATGTATCTGCACAGCAATCAGTGATAGTCACTGAGCTGTCGTGGTGCCCATCAGCTGGTCCAGTTTAAGCGTACACAAACGACGTGAAGTACTCAGCTACTCTCGAAACATCCAAGAGCAGCCCACGCACGACCCACCGTGTGTATGCCCCTCGTTAGACAACAAGGTGGACCGACACACCTGTGGATTCAAAGAGAAAAACATCAACAACATGTAGCATTAGATTTCCAGAAACGTCCCGAGTATCTGACCCTTACTTAAAACAGTCTCCTATTTCTCTCCATCCTTATTTCGCTCATGTGTCTATCTAAGTATACCTTAAACAAGTTTAGCGTGCCTGCCTCCACCACCTTACTTGGCAGTGCATTCCATACCCCCACAACCTTCTGTGTGAAAAACCTCCCTCTAGCATCCAAATTATACCTCTCCCCCCTCGCCCTAAGCCCGTGGCCCCTCGTGATATTTGTCTCCAATCTAGGAAAAAGCCTGCCACTGTTTATCTATACCCTTCATAACCTTATACACCTCTATTAGATCCCCCCTCAATCTTCCTCTTTCTAAGGAAAACAGCCCCAATTTACGCAATCTTTCCTCGTAACTCAGTCCTTCCATACCAGGCAGCATCCTGGTAAACCTCCTCTGCACTCTCTCCAGGGTCTCCACGTCCTTCCGGTAGTAAGGTGACCAGAACTGGATGCAGTACTCCAAATGTGGTCTAACCAACGTTCTGTACAACTGCAGCATTAGACTCCAGCTCTTGTACTCGATACCCCTTCCTATAAAGGCGAGCATACCATAAGCTTCCTTCACAACCTTCTCCGCCTGTGTTGCCACCTTCAAAGACTTGTGCACTTGCACCCCCAGGTCCCTCTGTATTTCTATACTCTTAATAGGTCTATCCTTTATCATATAACTCCCCTCTACATTATTCCTTCCAAAATGTATCACCTCGCATTTATCAGGATTAAATTCCATCTGCCATTTGTCTGCCCAATATACCAGCCTATCTATATCCTGCTGTGTCACCTGACACTCCTCCTCACTGTCTGCCAATCCTGCCATCTTTGTGTCATCTGCAAACTTGCTGATCACCTACTACCTGCCTTCTCTGTCTTCACTGGCACCTGGGCACCCGTACGAGTGTGGGTCTCGCACATAAACGTGCAGGCAATGGGCTGTGTGGGGTTAAGGGGGAACAGAACCCTGTGGGGCGTGGATGTTGCCACAGGGTGCAGTGGGTGTTGGCGATACCAGGGCAGGCGGTCTGTGCCTACTGGCCGAAGGGCCTCTGTCACACAGCATGACGTTCTGTGCCTCTTTGTGTGCGGTCAGGATACGGTCATCCCTGTAGGGCAGGAATCACAGAAAGATTAGTCACAGCTGGGGGTGCAGTAATATTTCTCGGTGAAACTAACAGTGCAAATAGCATGAAGGGATGATATTTAATGGTGCGATATAACAGGTGTACGTCATTCTAAACAGTATCTCGTGTCCTTTTTCTGACTAGTGCAAACCTTAAATTCGGCCCTCCTGATGACACTAGAACTTCTGAATTTTTCGTGGCCTTTTACTGCACCCAAGATGCACATTGGATGGGGAGGCACCCTACTGTGTTCCACACCCCGGGGCCTGTGATCCCCTTGGTGGGAGACTCCTGGGGGGCTGAGACCTACAGGTCTCTGGCTGACTTGCGGATGACACTGGTGTAGCCACCCTGTTCATCCCGCTGCCCGTGAGATGCTCCGGTGTCAGGAAAGGGTGGGAGGGGGTGGAACCAGAAGGTTTAGGGATGTCTGGTGTCTCCTGGCTGGAAGGTCCCAGCATGGGCTCCAACCCTTCCTCCTCCCTCAGGGTGCCCATATGTACCGGGGATACTCCATGGGACAGTGGGCCAGCCTCAGCATCACCTGGCTCTGTCAGTCCTGGAATCCCAACTACATCTGCCCCATGCTGTGCAAGCCCTCAGCGATGCCCCCTGAGACCGGACCAAGTTTGAGGCTCGCAGTCATGGCCGTGTCTCCAGGATGGTCTACATCCTGTCAGCCATGGTGACCAATCCTTGCCCCAGGCTTTCCACTGTGGATGTGACCCTTGCAGTGTTACCCTGAGTGCCACACTGTACCGGTACCACCTCCTGTGACAGAAATCTGTTCGACTCCTCCAAAAGCCTCACAGTTGATGCAGTGTTGCTGACAGCCCCTCCACCATTGCTGCTGATGTATCTCCAGCAGTTTTGGGATGACCGATCCCAGAGGCCTAGCACTTGGCTTGGGGCCAGATGCATCCTGAGCCCCAGAAGAACTCCGTGTGCCCGAACCCTCGATGTTCCCGCCTTCACCCGATGTAGATCAAAGGCTGTGTGGTGCCCACCAGTAAGTGACCCAGAAGCCTCAGCACGAACTTGTCCCACTGAGGTGATCGTGTCTGCTCTGAGGGATTGTGTGGTGGAAGCTGGTGTCGATTGACAAATGTTAAGCTTGGTGATTTCCTCAGGGCTTTCCTCCGAGGTTTTCTTCCAGCTGCCGTGCTGCATCTTAGGAGGAGTGGAGTGGGGGGGGTTTAATGCATCTGGATCATTTCCTGTAACAGATGACAAAAGGTTCAGAGCAAGAGAATAAAGAACAAAGAAAATTACAGCACAGGAACAGGCCCTTCGGCCCTCCAAGCCTGCACCAACCATGCTGCCCGACTGAACTAAAACCCCCGACCCTACCAGGACCCTATCCCTCTATTTCTATCCTCTTCATGTATTTGTCATGATGCCCGTTAAAAGTTACTACCGTATCTGCTTCCACTACCTCCCCCGGCAATGGGTTCCAGGTACCCACTACTCTCTGTGTAAAAATATCTGCCTCGTACATCTCCTTTAAACATTGCCCCTCACACCTTAAACCTGTGGCCTCTAGTAACTGACTCTTCCACCCTGGGAAAAAGCTTCTGACTATCCACTCTGTCCATTCATCTCATAATCTTGTCGACTTCTATCAGGTCTCCCCTCAACCTTTGTGGTTCCAGCCAAACCAAGTTTCTCCAACCTCTCATTGCTAATGCCCTCCATGCCAGGCAACATCCTGGTAAATCTTTTCTGTTCCCTCTCCAAAGCCTCTACATCCTTCTGGTAGTGTGGCGACCAGAATTGAACACTGTATTCCAAGTGCGGCCTAACTAAGGTTCTATAAAGCGTCAACATGACTTGCAAATTTTTAAACTTGTTGTAGGTAATGATACCTCTGAGACTAATTGTGAGTCAAAGTACAGCAAGTTTATTCAAAAGTTTTTGGGAGATACACCTGGCACCTAACAGCGGTTCCCCAGGCATCTCTCTGAACATAAGTTAAGAGCGCTTATTTATACCCCCCGAGTCACGTACGCATCTTCTCATTCTCAGCAGGATCCCAGGCTGTGGGTTATCCTCCATTGTGAAACCAAGGCTGCCTCGGCATTACTTCATGGTTATCTCAAGGCCGCAATTGACGTGTGTGATTAGCTTTTAGCTAACGTACAGGCTGACAAGACAAGTTAAAATTAACGGGCCGGTATAACAATCTGTGCTCACAAGTTATATTATACATATATTATGTATAATATGTTAGTACATGACACATAAGCAGTATATAACGAATATATATATATGTGAATATATTTAGGACATGCAAGCTTCACAATGTTAGATGAAAGTCCACGAAATTAAAGACACAACTTAACTACAAGCTGGGTCAGCTACATTTCTGAGCGAGCTTATCATAAACTTGTGTACAACAGCAAGAGCAGCTGCAGCCTGGGCACACGAAAACAAAGTTACATTTATCTGAAATATATGAAAACGGGCTGCATATGGACTACTGGATTTTTTTTCCATTCTCCCAAGTATTACAAAGGTCATTAACTCATTTCCGACTGCAAACTCAATACCCCGTCCAAAGAAGGCAAGCATGTCATTTGCCTTCTTGACCACCTTCTCTACCTCTTTTGCCACTTTCAGTGAGTGACCTGTGTACCTGTACACACAGATCCCTTTGCCTATCACTAATCTTAACGGTTCTGCCATTTACTGTATATTTCCTATCCGTATTAGACCTTCCAAAATGTATTACCTCACATTTGTATGGATTAAGCTCCATCTGCCTTCTCTCCGTGCAATTCTCCAACTGATCTGTATCCTGCTGTATCCTCTGATGGCCCTCATTGCTATCCTCAAAACCACCAACAATTGTGTCGTCCGCAAACTTTCGAATCGAATCGAATCAATTACATTTTCCTCCAAATCATTTCATATATATTACAAACAGCAAATGTCCCAGCTCGGATCCCTGAGGAACAGCACTTGTCACAGCCCTCCATTCAGAAACACATCCTTCCTCTGCTACCCTCTGTCTTCGTTGACTGAGCTAGTTTTGTATCCACATTGCCAGCTCACCTCTGATCCCATGCAACTTCACCTTCTGCACCAGTCTGCCATGAGGGACTTCGTCAAAGGCCTTACTGAAGTCCATGTAGACAACATCCACTGCCCTACCCTCATCAATCATCTTCATCACTTCCTCAAAAAACCCGATCAAGTTTGTGAGACACGACCTCCCCTTCACAAAACCATGTTGCCTCTCACTAATACGTCTACTTGTTTCCAAGTCAGAATAAATCCTGTCTCGAAGAATCCTCTCCAATAATTTCCCTACCACTGATGATCCAGCCTATAGTTAACCTGGATTATTCTTGCTCCCCTTCCTAAACAAACGAACAACATTGGCTATTCTCCATTCCTTTGGGACCTCCCCTGTCGCCAGTGAGGATACAAAGATTTCTCCCAAGGCCCCAGCCATTTCCTCCTTGCCTAACTCAGTATTCTGGGGTATATCCCATCGGGCCCTGGGGACTTGTCTACCGTAATATCTCTCAAGAACCCAATAGCTCCTTTTTGATCTCAACATGACTCAAACTATCTACACATCCTCTCCCAGACTCATCATCCCTGAAGTCATTCTCTTTGGTGAATACTGATGCAAAGTATTCATTTAATATCTCGCCCATTTCTTCTGGCTCCACACATAGATTCCATCCCTTGTCCTTGAGTGGGCCAACCCTTTCCATGGCGACCCTCATGCCCTTTACATATGTATAAAAAGCCTTGGGATTTTCCTTAATCCAACTGGCCAGTGATTTTTGGGGCCCCTTTTAGCCCTCCTTACTCCTTGCTTAAGTTTCTTTCTAATTTCCTTGTATTTGGAAATGCTCACTTCCATGGTGAACCCCTGACCTGACTGTCAGTGACCATTCCCTCCTCACCCTTCCCTGCTAGCCCCAAATAGCTCCTCAAAGGTAGTGAGGGGATGCAGCTCGGGAACCCCACCCCCAGTCTTGACATGTTCCTGGTGGTTATGGGCCCTCTTACCCTATGGGGATAAAGGAGGGATTGAAAATCTGATGGTTGTGAGGACACAGGGTGTAGGGGGTGGGGGTGATAGGGTGGGGTTTATCGGGGCTGTGCCTCGGCAGTCTGTGGTTGTGACTGGGGGGGTGGGGACAGAGGGGTTGGAGGAATATCCTTGGAGGCCGGGTGCTGGGAGGCTGCAGAGTGTCAGGCGGGTGGCTCGACATTGCAGGCACGACAGACGGGACCGATATCAGGATGGGATGGACACTGACCCTTCCTGCCTGACAACCGCTTACACAGCCTCCCAGACCATATTACTGGCCCGTTCGGGGTGGTGTTCGGGGGGTGGCTCTGATGGTGATTGGGAGGAGGGGATGGTGAATTGGGGAGAGGATGATCGGGGAGAATTGGAGAGAGGGAGCGATGATCGGAGAGAGAGGGTGTGGTGACTGGGAGGAGGAGGAGGCGATGATTATTGGGAGGTAGGGGTAGTGATCGGGGGGGAATGGTGATCGGAGAGTGGGTGGTAATTAAGAAATAGGGTAGTGATCGGGGCGAGGGGTGGTAATCCTGAGAGAGGATGGCGATCAGGTGTCGGGGGAGGGGGTGATAATCAGGGGAGGGGATGGTGATCGGGGGAGGGGGTGGCGATCGGGGGAGGGGGTGGTGATCGGGGGAGGGGGTGGCGATCGGGGGAGGGGTGGTGATCGGGGGAGGGGGTGGCGATCGGGGAGGGGGTGTTGATCGGGGGAGGGGGTGGTGATCGGGGGAGGGGGTGGTGATCGGGGGAGGGGATGGTGATCGGGGGAGGGGGTGGCGATCGGGGGAGGGGGTGGTGATCGGGGGAGGGGGTGGCGATCGGGGGAGGGGTGGTGATCGGGGGAGGGGGTGGCGATCGGGGAGGGGGTGTTGATCGGGGGAGGGGGTGGTGATCGGGGGAGGGGGTGGTGATCGGGAGTAGGGGATTGTATATGGGGGGCTCTGTCGGGGGGGTGACTGGGGACATGGGGAGAGGGGATGGTGAAGTCCAGTGAGATTGTTCTGATGATCAGACAGTGTTTATTGACCAATCCCTTTAACTGTTTCTTTTACAGACACGAACACACTCACGGTGTTTTACACTGCTTTCTCTGGGATAGAACATTTTCCTGACGTTGCAAGCACTGGAATGGTCAATGGTGTCCAAATAGGATATTGTGACAGTAATATCCGTCGCAGCATTCCCAGGCAGAGGTTCGTGGCTGAAAATATCGACTCTGAATTCTGGGATTATATCACAGAACTGGTGAACTCACACTCAGACATGGTAAAGAAGAATCTGAATACAGTCCTGAAGATCACAAACCAGACATCAGGTAAGATCAGGCAGAGAGAATCAGCGTGTCAATGTACAACCTTACAGTGAACTCAGCCCCCCAGCACTGACCCCTGGGACACTGAACTCAGTCCATCTCCCAGCACTGATCCCTGGGACACTGAACTCAGTCCCCCAGCACTGACCCCTGGGACACTGAACTCGGTCCCCCAGCACTGGCCCCTGGGACACTGAACTCAGTCCCCCACCACTGACCCCTGGGTCACTGAACTCAGTCCCCCAGCACTAACCCCTGGGACACTGAACTCAGTCCATCTCCCAGCACTGACTCCTGGGACACTGAACTCAGTCCCCAGCACTGACCCCTGGGACACTGAACACAGTCCTCCAGCACTGACCCCTGGGACACTGAACTCAGTCCCCCAGCACTGACCCCTGGGACACTAGGCTCAGTCCCCCAGCACTGACCCCTGGGACACTGAACTCCGTCCCCCAGCACTGACCCCTGGGACACTGAACTCAGTCCCCCAGCACTGACCTCTGGGACACTGAACTCAGTCCATCTCCCAGCACTGACCCCTGGGACACTGAACTCAGTCCCCCAGCACTGACCCCTGGGACACTGAACTCGGTCCCCAGCACTGGCCCCTGGGACACTGAACTCAGTCCATCTCCCAGCACTGACCCCTGGGACACTGAACTCAGTCCCCAGCACTGACCCCTGGGACACTGAACTCTGTCCCCCAGCACTGACCCCTGGGACACTGAACTCAGTCCCCCAGCACTGACCCCTGGGACACTGAACTCGGTCCCTCAGCACTGACCCCTGGGACACTGAACTCAGTCCCCCAGCACTGACCCCTGGGACACTGAACACAGTCCTCCAGCACTGACCCTGGGACACTGAACTCAGTCCCCAGCACTGACCCCTGGGACACTGAACTCAGTCCCCCAACACTGGCCCCTGGGACACTGAACTCTGTCCCCCAGCACTGACCCCTGGGACACTGAACTCAGTCCCCCAGCACTGACCCCTGGGACACTGAACTCGGTCCCTCAGCACTGACCCCTGGGACACTGAACTCAGTCCCCAGCACTGACCCCTGGGACACTGAACACAGTCCTCCAGCACTGACCCTGGGACACTGAACTCAGTCCCCAGCACTGACCCCTGGGACACTGAACTCAGTCCCCCAACACTGGCCCCTGGGACACTGAACTCAGTCCATCTCCCAGCACTGACCCCTGGGACACTGAACTCAGTCCCCCAGCACTGACTCCATCTAATTTAGTCCCCTCACCGCTCAGCTTCCTGTTACTAATGGCACAGGAAGTTTCCATCCATTTCATTCTCAGACTAACACCCCTTTCACCACTGAAAAGATTGTCTATTGATTATTGATCCCTGTTTAGTTTCTGACAGGAATTCACATTCTTCAGTGGATTTGGTCTGTTGAGGTCAAATGCATCACCTCGCATTTGCCTCAGTTAAACTCCATCTGCCATTCGTCAGCCCACTGACCCAATTGATCAAGATCCCATTGCAATTGGAGATAACTTTCTTCACTGTCCACGATGCCACCAGTCGGGATCATGGAGGAGGGAGGAAGGCCAACGACCAGGGCTGGCCATCGGGGTGGGTGTGGGGTCAGCGTGCTGGAAGTCGGGGGTAGTGGGGCTGCCTTAAATGGGGGGGATGTTGGCACTGCGGAGTGTGGGGTTGTTGGCACTGTGGGGACGGGGTAATTGTCAAGAGCGTGTAGGATCAGGGGGGTACTGGAGATCAGGGTGGGCTGGAAGGGCTGTGGGTGGGTTTGGGGGTGGTGCGCGAATGTTCGGGGGACCAGCGATTGGGCCGTGGGGAGGTGGAGGGCCGGCGTTGCGGGGATTGCAGATCTGGCCAGCGATGGAGCCGGCCAGCAGTTGGGAGGCCGACAGACAGGGGCTACAGAGCATGCACCAATCTGACTGATTGGCACATGTGCAGTGGCCCATTCAGCACTTTGCTGTCAGTCTCTCCAGCTGGAATAGGCCCCACCTACAGCTTTTCAGTGTGAATCATGCTACTGCTCTCTGCAATGTACAGATTGTGGGAGATTCATTTTGAAACTCCCACTGTAAAAACAAACGTGATTTACTCCAGGTTTCAAACAAATTCGACAGTTGAATTTTTTGGGGGAGAATCCCGGCCACTCTGTTTCCTATCCATTCGGCAAGTTTGTTTACGTTCTGATGCTGCTTATTTTATTCCAGGGATTTCAGTTTTGCTGACAATTCTATCACAAGATCATTTCTCCACTTTATTGATTAACAAAGCAATATTTCCAATCCTCCAGTTCACTGAATATTGATCATCATTTGCTCTCTGACAGGAATCCATATTTTCCAATGGATTCGGTCTGTCGAGGTCACTGAAGACGGCTCCATTAAGAGATCGATGCGGTTTGGATTTGATGGAAAGGACTATATTAGTTTAGAGCCACACAGAATGAGATGGGTTGCAACCAATCACTTCGCAGTGAAGACTAAAGAGAAATGGGATTCAGATCAATCCTGGAATAATTACTGGGAAAAATATCTGCAGGAAGAATTTGTTCAACATTTAAAAAAATATTTGGAAGCAGGAAAGGAATATTTTGGACGGAAAGGTATTGATTTCAGTTTTGAGCCCATGTTCTGATCTAACTTCACTGATCTATCAAACCGTTCTCCCATTCCATTCAATGTGGGTTTATTGTTTGTGTTTTCACCCTTTCCCATTACAGTTCAGCCTGAAGTCTTCATCTCCAGAAGTGAGCCCAATAGTCAGTACAAGCCGCTCACTCTCTCCTGCCTGGTTACTGGCTTTTATCCTGTAGACATCGAGGTGAACTGGCTAAGGAATGGAGAGGTAATGTCTGAGACACTATCCTCGGGGATTCGACCGAACCACGATGGGACCCATCAGATCCAGAAAGAGATTGAAATAAATGCTGGGGATGAGGATCAATACTCCTGTCAAATTGAACACAGCAGCCTGGCAGAGCCCAAGCTCCATCAGTGGGGTAAGGAACTGTACTGGATATGTGCGTGTGTTTGTATGGGAGCACATTCCCACTCTTCCCATTCCCTGTCTCCCCCCATCAACCAATTTTCACCCCATGGCAAAGATTCCCTTCAATTCCAAACACTCTGATTATTGTCAAGAATCTCTTGTGTGGAACTTTATCAATGATATTCTGGAAGTCCATCCAGAGCAGGTCCGTAGACACTCCCTTATCCACCATGGGGCCAAAGCTTCAACCAATCCCATTGGGACTGGGGCGACTTCAGTTCAAATTGTCCCCAATGAACACAGAACCGGGAATGGATCCGGGAACAGAGACAATCCTCATATTATTCAAATGTGTTTCAGAAATCCCAGGAAACAGTGGGGGATGGTCCCATCTTGGAATTCTGGTTGGATTCGTGATCCCAGCACTGGCTGTTATATTTGGGATAATCGGAATAATCATCTGGAAAAGACAACAGAGAGGTAAGAGTCAGAGAGAGGGAAATGTAGAACTGAGGGGACAGAGTGAGTGTGGGGAATCTCCAGTACTGGGAGTACAGGACACTGTGTTGAATGAACTGATTTAATTCCCACACACAGATACACACGTATAAACACATCTTGTTCCCTGTCTGATCTTCCTTTGTGTGATCAGCCCAGACCAGGTGTAATATTGATCATTAAAGCCACCGCACACACTCACATCCTCACCTACTGAATATGGATGGAATGGAAGCGATCTACAGGATCTCCATGAAGTGTAAGGATGGAGGGGTGTGTGAGACTGAGTATTTCTCACACAATCTCCATTCCCTCACACTTGTTGTGTTCTCACTCTCTGAGAATGGATTATTCCCCATTCTAACTGATATTTATTTTACTTCTGCAGATTCACCAAGTGGGACGTACACAACAGCTCCAGTAAGTGACTGAGGGACAGATTGTTGGGAATGAAATACATTCACATTTTGTGGACATTTCTCACTTTCTGATTGCTCAGAGTTTTAAATATCTTTAAATGTTTGTGGATTTTGACCAAGACTTTTTGGAATCAGTATGAGAGACTCTGTGATACACCTGACAATGGAGAAGACAATCAGGATGTTGGAAACATTTTTCTGGTGCTGGGCAGTTTTCCCCTTCACTTTATAAGTTGTCTGAGATGAAGGAAGATGAAATTTGATCTGATGAGTTCCCACACAGTCACAGAGTGTTCACCCGACAGCTCCTTTATACAGGACTGGACACTGTACAGGCTGTTCCCAGGAACACACACTGAGATAAACACTGTCTCCTGGAGGACCATCAACTCAGTGAAAATCAGCCTGAAACTCACAGTCTTCCAGGGCAAAGGGTTCTCCATGACTGAGGGTTTCAGATTGTCGCAATGCAAGGTCCAGGAATACTGGTGAGGGACACAACACAGCTTGGGGCAGCTACTAGAGACACTCAATGGGGAAAGACCTCCCATCATAGTTACAGGAAGTGGCTGAAAAACATGTCAAATCTCTCAGTGTGAATATTGCTGAGATATTAATATTACCAATCTAAATTGTAACTCTGAGTGTAGTGAGACACTACAGAATGTCAGAATTTAAATTATTACACACTGGCCCATTTTGCTCTTTATGTAATATCATATTTGATGTGTTCTACGATTGTTTATTTTGATGATATAACACATTCATGGAGGAAAATCTATAATCAGGATCACAGTGAAACATCATAACTGTGGATTGTAATCAATAAATAATTGTCAGTGTTTGCCTTGTCTGAATTCTTCTTCACTGATTTCACAGGAAAGGTTTAATTCATTCACTCTGCAGCTTGTGATGATTGGAATGGACAGTTAGTGAGGTTCAATCCAATGTGAACTGGCTGAGTTCAGACCAAATGTCAGCATCATTCACTGTTTTCCATCAGCATTGATTGACTTGTTAACAGAAAAGAAGATGTCAGTGTGAGAGACAGAGGAGAGGAAGCCGTGTCCTAACTTTAGAGAATCAAACTTCAACACATTTCCCAGTGAGCTGGAGGTGAAGGCTCACCAGCTTCTCAGTAATGAGAAGTGTAGGGAAGCTCAAAGTGAGTGTGTTGGTGTGGAAGGACAATATCTCGGCAATAGTGTTGAAGACTTGTGCTCCAGAACTTGCTGCTCCCCTAGCCAAGCTGTTCCAGTACAGCTACAACACTGGCAATGGAGAAAATTGCCCAGGTATGTGCTGTACACTAGGATCAGGACAAATTTAACCCAGCCAATAACTACCCCATCAGCTTACAGTCAATCATCAGCAAAGTGAAGGAGGGGTTATTAAGAGTGCCATCAAGCAGGAATAACCTGCTCAGTGACACCCAGTTTGGGTTCCTCCGGGGTCACTCAGCTCCTGACCTCATTCCAGGTTTGAATCAAACATGGACAAAAGAGCTGAGATGAGAGTGATAGCTTTTGACATCAAGGCCGCATTTGAGCAAACATGACATCAAGCAGCCCTCGTAAAACCGGAATCGATGGGTATTGGGGAACAGAACGTAAGAACATCAGAAATAGGAGCAGGAGTAGGCCATCTAGTCCCTTCGCGCCTGCCCCGCCATTCAATAAGATCATGGCTGATCTGAAGTGGATTAGTTCCACTTTCCCGCTTTCTTCCCATAACCCTTAATTCCCTTGTCTATCAGAAACCAATCTACCCATGACTTAAATATATTCAACAAGGTAGCCTCCACCACTTCAATGGGCAGAGAATTCCAGAGACTCACCACCCTTTGAGTGAAGAAGTTCCTCCTCAACTCCGAACTAAACTGCACCCCCTCCCCCTTATCTTAAGGCTGTGCCCTCTAGTTCTGCTATCCTTTCGAAGCGGGAAGAATCTCTCTAAATCTACCTTATCTATCCCCTTCATTATCTTTTCTGTCTCTATAAGATCCCCCTCAGCCTTCGAAACTCCAACGAGTACAGACCCAGCCTATTCAATCTCTCCTCGTAGGCTAACCCCCTCATTTCCAATATCAGCCTAATGAACCTTCTCTGTACTCCCTCCAAGGCCAAAATATCCTTGCACAAGTGCGGTGACCAAAACTGCACACACTACTCCAGTTGCAGCCTCACCAGTACCCTGTACAGTTGCAGCAAGACCTCCCTGCTTTTATACTCTATCCCCCTCGCTATAAAGGCCAGCATCCCATTCGCCTTCTTGATCACCTGCTGCACCTGCAGACTGGGTTTTTGCGACTCGTGCACAAGGACCCCCAGGTCCCTCTGCACCATAGCATGCTGCAGCTTTTTGCCCTTTAAATAATAATCCCTCCTACTATTATTTCTACCAAAGTGGATAACCTCACACTTGCTAACATTATACTCCATCTGCCAGGTCCTCGTCCACTCACTCAGCCTTTCCAGGTCTCTCTGCAGGCTTTCCGCGCCTTCCGCGCAATTTGCTTTTCCACTCATTTTCATGTCACCAGCAAATTTTGTTACCCTAAACTCAGCCCCCTCCTCCAGATCATCTATGTAAATGGTAAACAGATGAGGCCCCAGCACCAATCACAGCGGCACTCCACTAGTCGCCAACTGCCAACCATAATAGCACCCATTGATTCCAATTCTCTGCTTCCTATTAGACAGCCAATCTTCTATCCACGCTAACACCTTACCCCCAACTCCGTGCACCCTAACCTTCTGCAGCAACCTTTTGTGCGGCACCTTACCAAACGCCTTCTGGAAATCTAAAAACACCACATCTACCAGTTCCCCTCTGTCTACCGCACTAGTCACATCCTCATAGAAATCCAATAAATTTGTTAAACACGACTTCCCCTTAACGAATCCGTGCTGTGTCTGCTCGATCAAACCATTCTTTTCTAGGTGTCTCTCTATTTCTTCTTTGATGACGGATTCTATTATTTTTCCAACTACGGACGCTAAACTAACCGGCCTATAATTCCCTGCCTTTTGTCTGCTACCTTTTTTAAACAGCAGCGTAACATTAGCCGTTTTCAAATCTTCCGGCACTTCCCCAGAGTCCAGCGAAGTTTGGTAAATAATCACTAAGGCATCCAATATCACCCCTGCCATTTCTTTCAGATCCCTGGGATGCATTCCATCCGGTCCTGGGGACTTGTCTACCTTCAGTCCTGTTAGTCTATTAAGCACTACCTCTCTAGTGACAGTAATCGCATTCAGGACCTCATCTCCAACCAACCCTCTATCTTTAATATTCGGCAATCTATTTGTGTCCTCCTCCGTGAAGACCGACACAAAAAACTTATTTAAAGTCTCAGCGATTTCCTCGTCACCCACCGCTAAATCCCCCCTCTCGTCCTCCAAGGGTCCAACATACACTCTAGCCAGTCTCTTCTTCTTTATATGTTTGTAAAAACTTTTACTGTCATTTTTTATATTTAGAGCTAGTTTAGCTTCATACTCTATCTTTCCTTTGTTTATCACTTTCTTAGTCATTCTTTGTTGTTTTTTAAATCTTTCCCAATCTTCTAATTGCCCACTACTTTTAGCCGCTCTGAACACATCAGCTTTTAATTTAATAGTCTCCTTTATTTCCTTCAATAACCACGGCTGGTTATCTCTTCTCCTACAGTCCTTCTTTACCATCGGAATATATTTCTGCTGAGCACCGAAAAAGATATCCTTAAAAATCCTCCACTGTTCCTCAGCTGTCCTACCAACCAATCCGCGCCCCCAATCTACATTTGCCAATTCCGCCCTCATCTTATCATACTCCCCTCTGTTCAAACAGGGGACACTGGTCCGGGACCCTACTTTCTCATCCTCCATCAGCATCAGAAATTCAACCATACAATGATCACTCGTCCCAAGAGGATCCCTCACAAGAAGATCCCTAATTCTACCTGCCTCGTTACACAGTACCAGATCTAAGATAGCTTGATCCCTCATAGGTTCCATTACACACTGTTCAAGGAAACTATCCCAACAGCATTCCAAGAACTCTTCCTCAAGCCCACCGCGTCCAACTCGGGTCATCCAATCAATATGCAGATTAAAATCCCCCATAATTATCGCCATTCCGTTTTTGCACACATCAATTATCTGTTTGTTTCTAGCCCACCCCACCTCAAAGTTATTATTTGGGGGCCTGTAGACCACACCCACCAGCGTCTTCCTCCCTTTGCTGTTCCTTATCTCCACCCACAACGATTCCACATTTTGCTCTTTGGATCCTATATCTTCCCTGACTACCGCCCTGATATTATCCTTAATTAACAGAGCTACCCCACCCACTTTTCCTTCCTGTCTATCCTTCCTAAATACCTAATACCCCTGGATATTCAGTTCCCAGCCCCTACAACCACGTTTCCGTAATGGCCACTAGATCATATCCATTTGTGCTGATTTGCACCACCAGCTCATTCACTTTGTTCCGAATGCTTCGTGCACTCAGGTAAAGTGTCTTTATACCAGCCTTTATCTGGACCTTGTTTGTAGAAACACTACTAACCTCTCTCGTGCCCCCGACTCATTTAATTAGTGGAACATCCTCAACATTTACCTGCACACATACCCCCTCCTTGAATTTAGATTTTGTAATTTCCCCCACCCCTGCACCCTCCCCCCCACTAATTAGTTTAAAGCCCTATCTACAGTCCTAGTTATACGATTCGCCAGGACTCTGGTCCCAGCTCGGTTCAGACGAAGACCATCCCATTTGAACAGGTCCCATCTGCCCCAATACTGGTGCCAATGCCCCATAAATTCAAACCCATTCCTCCCACACCAATCCCTGAGCCACGCATTCATCTCCTTAATCCGATTTACCCTGCACCAATTTGCACGCGGTTCAGGTAGTAATCCAGAGATAACCACCTTGTCAGCTCTGCTTTTTAATTTAGTTCTCAGATTATCATACTCCCTCTGCAGATCCTTCATTCCTATTTTGCCCATGTTGTTGGCACCCACATGAACCGTGACGACCGGATTCTCACCCTCCCACTCCAGGTTCCTCTGCAACCCAGATGAGACACCAGGCAGGGAACACACCCTTCGGTGTTCTTTATCCTTGTCACAAAGGGCAGTGTCTATGCCCCAAAATACACCATCCCCAATTACCATTACATTTCTCTTTACTTATTCTGCTTTGACCTCGGTTTGCACCACTGTACCATGGACAGTTTGCTTGTCCACCTTGCAGCCCTCGTTCTTGTCCACACTGAGAGCAAGAACCTCAAACCTGTTGTGCAGCTTCAGGGGCTGAGGCTTTTGGGTCCCCCCCTCCTTCCTCCCCACACCCCCCTCCTTCCTCTCACCCTTCCTCCCCACACCCCCTCCTTCCCCTTACCCTTCCTCCCCACACCCCCCTCCTTCCCCTCAGCAAACCTCTCTTGTTCCTGACCCTCAGAGTTTGTCAGTTTAGAGGGTTTGACTTTGTCTTGTAACACATTGTCCAGGTAACACTCACCCTCCCTGATGTGTCACAGTGTCTGGAGCTCAGAGTTCAGTTCGTCTACTTTGAGCTGGAGCTCTTCAAGCAACCAGCACTTACTGCAGACATGGTCACTGGGAATGACCTTGGGGTCCACCAGCTCCCACATCATGCAGAAACAGCACATCACACGTCCCTCCATCTCAGTCACCTAGTGTATTCTAAACCCAGCAAACAATTTAAACTTACCTTGCCCTTTCCGCCCAAGCCCTGTGAGCCAAAGCCCTTACAGCTCACTCCGCTCCCTTCTCACTCCGCTGCCCGCTGTCTACTGCAACCCTCCTTTTATACTTTGCGCGGTAAAAATCTCTTCCCAGAAGACCCTGCAGCCCACTTCCTGTTTAACTTTTAAAGCTGGATTTCCGTTAAAAAACCCACGAAAATCTTTACAAAGTCAATCACTTACCTTTACTCTCTTCTCTCCGCTCTCCGCTCGCTCCAACGAACAAACTCTCCATTGGTTGCAATCATAACTAGCACAAAAAATAGTGGTTGTGTGGTTGGAGGCCAATTATCTCAGTCTCTGGGCATCACTACAGGAATTCCTGAGGGAATTTGTGTCCCAGTCCCAACCATCTTCAGCTGCTTCATCAATGACCTGCCTTCGATGATAATGTCAGAAGTGGGGATGTTCACTGATGATTACACAATGTTCAGCTGCATTATGTCTCCTCAGATATTGAAGCAGTCCGTGTCCAAAATGCAGCAGCACCTGGACGAACAAGTGACAAGTAATATTTGGGCCACACAAGTGCAAGGCAACAATCATCTCCAACAAAACAGAATCTTCACAGTACAGGACACAAATAGCTTACCAAAAATTGACAGTCATGGGACTGTAGGGGGTGAGGTCCTTAAAACAATTACTATTACTAAAGAGGGAGTGCTTGGTCGGCTAATGGGGCTAAAGGTAGACAAGTCCCCGGGACCAGATGGAATGCATCCCAGGGTACTGAAGAAATGGCAGAAGTAATAGCAGATGCATTAGTTGTAAGTTGTCAAAATTTGCTGGACTCTGGGGAAGTGCCGGCTGATTGGAAAACAGCTAATGTGACGCCACTGTTTAAAAAATGAAGTAGACAAAAGGCGGGTAACTACAGGCCGGTTAGCTTAATGTCCGTAGTTGGGAAAATGCTTGAATCCATCATTAAAGAAGAAATAGCAGGACACCTGGAGAAGAATGGTTCCATCAAGCAGACGCAGCACGGATTCACGAAGGGAAAGTCGTGTTTGACGAACTTACTGGATTTTTATGAAGATGTAACAAGTGCAGTTGACAAAGGGGTGGATGTGGTGCTTTTAGATTTCCAGAAGGTGTTCGATAAGGTATCACAGTGGTTAGCACTGCTGCTTCACAGCTCCAGGGTCCTGGGTTCGATTCCCAGCTCAGGTCACTGTCTGTGTGGAGTTTGCACATTCTCCTCGTGTCTGCATGGGTTTCCTCCGGGTACTCCGGTTTCCTCCCACAGTCCAAAGATGTGCGGGTTAGGTTGTTTGGCCATGCTAAGAAATTGCCCCTTAGTGTCCAAGGATGCATGGGTTAAAGGGATTAATGGGTATAATTTGTGGGGATATGGGGGTAGGGCCTGGGTGGGATTGTTCGGTGTGAACTCGATGGGCCGAAGGGCCTCTTTCTGCACTGTAGGGTTCTATGGATTCTATGAAGGTGCTGCAGAAGGTTAGGGTACACAGAGTTGGGGCTAAAGTGGTAGGTTGGATTGAGGATTGGCTATCTAACAGGAAGCAGAGAGCTGGAATAAATGGGTGCTTTTCTGGTTGGCAGTTGGTGACTAGTGATGTGCTGCAGGGATCGGTGCTGGGGCCTCAACTGTTTACCATATACATAGACAACCTGGAGGGGGGCGCTGAGTATAGGGTAACAAAATTTGCTGATGACACGAAGATGAGTGGGAAAGCGAATTGCATGGAGGACGCAGAAAGTCTACAGAGAGATTTGGATAGGCTGAGTGGGTGAGGATCTAGCATTTGGAGCATAAGAGAGGTTATCCATTTTGGAAGGAATAAGAGTAAAACAGACGATTATTTAAATGATGAAAAATTACAACATGCTACGGTGCAGAGGGACCTGGGGGTCCTTGTGCTCGAATCGCAAAAACTTTGTCTGCAGGTGCAGCAGGTGATCAAGAAGGCAAATGGGATATTGGTCTTTATCGCGAGGGGGATGGAATATAAAAGCAGGGAGGTCTTACTGCAATTGTACAAGTCACTGGTGAGGCCGCAACTGGAGTACTGTGCGCAGTTTTGATCCCTATTTGCGAAAGGATATATTGACATTGGAGGGAGTGCAGAGAATGTTCACCAGGTTGATACCGGATATGAGGGGGTTAGATTATGAGGAGAGATTGAGTAGATTGGGCCTGTACTCGTTGGAGTTTAGAAGGCTGAGGGGAGATCTGATAGAGACATATAAAATAATGAAGGGGCTAGATAGGGTAGAGGTAGAGAGATTCTTTCCACTTCGAAAGGAAACAAGAACTAGAGGACACAGCCTCAAAATAAGGGGGAGTCAGTTTAGAACAGAGTTGAGGAGGAACTTCTTCTCTCAGAGGGTAGTGAATCTCTGGAATTCTCTGCCCATTGAAGTGGTGGAGATTACCTTGTTGACTATGTTTATGTCACAGGTAGATAGATTTGTGATCAATAAGGGAATTAAGGGTTATGGGGAGAAAGTGGGAAAGTGGAACTGATCCACTTCAGATCAGCCATGGTCTTATTGAATGGTGGGGCAGGCTCGAGGGGCTAGATGGCCTACTCCTGCTCCTATTTCTTATGTTCTTATGTTCTTATCTAACTTTCATCCCTTGAATTCAATGGTATTACCATGACTGAATTCCCCATGAACAATGTCCTGGGGCCTCCCATTGACCAGGAACAAAACTGGATTAGCCATATAAATACAGTAGTTACAAGAACAGGTCAGAGATTAGGAATCCTGTAGTGGGTAACCACCTCCTGACTCCCCAATACCTGTCCACCATCTACCTGGCACAAGTCAGGAGGGTGAGGACTGTATTCATTGGAGTTTAGAAGAGAGAGAGGGGATTTCATTGAAACTTATAAAATTCTAACAGGATTAGACAGGGTAGATTCAGAAAGAATGTTCCAAATGTGGGGGAGTCCAGAACTAGGGGTCATAGTTTGAGGTGAGGAGAAATTTCTTTACCCTGAGAATGGTGAATGTGTGGAATTCAGTACCACAGAAAGTAGGTGAGACCAAAACATTATCTGACTTCAAGAATAAATGAGATGGAGCTTTTGGGCCATTTGGGATTTAGGGTTATGGGGGAAAGGGGATCAGGATATTGAATTTGATGATCAGCCATGATCATAATGAATGGTGAAAAGTCTCGAAGGGTCGAATAACCTACTCCTACTTCTGTTTTCTATGTTTCTGTGTAATGGAATTCTCTCCACTTGCCTCGATAAGTGTAGCTCTAAAAACACTCAAGAAACTCAACAGACACTATTCAGGATAAAGCAGCACACTTCATTGCTACCCTTTCCACAAGGAACAGCATTGTGGAACAGTGGTTAGTACTGCTGCCTCACAGCACCCAGGGACCCGGGTTTGATTCCCGTCTTGGGTCACTCTCTGTGTGAAGTTTGCACATTCTCCCCGTGTCTGCATGTGTTTCCTCTGGGTGCTCCAATTTCCTCCCATAGTCCAAAGATGTGCAGGTGAGCTGGACTGGCCAGGCTAAATAACCCCTTTGTGTCATGGGGATTACTGCAGCTAAATGCATGAGTTAATGGGGATGGGGCCAGTGTGGGATTGCATTTGGTGCAGACTCAATGGGCCAAATGGCCTCCTTCTGCACTGGAGGATTCTATGATTCAAACCCTCCACCACTGATACACAGTGGAGCTGTGTGAATCATCTATAAGATTCACTGCAGGAACTCACCAAGGCTCCCTGGGCAGCATCTTTTAAACCCACTAGCACCTTGAAGGACAAGGACAGCAGATACTTGGGAACACACACTACCTGGAGTGCCGGATTAGGCAGGAACTTACAGATACTGATTGGGAGAGGTTGTTAGCGGGTAAGTCCACATTCAGCAACTGAAAAGGTTGCAGGAAAGACATGTGCCGGTTAAGAGGAAGGATGGGAAAAGAAGGATTAGAGAGCCATGGATAACTAGGGATATTGAGGACTTGGTCAGGAAGAAAAGAGAGGCGTATGTTAGGTCTAAGCATCTGGGAACAGAGACAGCATTGGAGGAATACAGAGAGAGTAGGAGGGAGCTCAAACGGGGAGTTAGAAGGGCAAAAAGGGGGCATGAAATGGTCTTGGCAGACAGGATTAAGGAAAATCCAAAGGCATTTTACTCCTATGTTAGGAACAAAAGGTCAGTTAGAGGAAAAATCGGTCCTGTCAGGAACAGAGGAGGGGAACTTTGCTTAGAGACCGAGGGAATGGAGGAGATCCTGAATGAATACTTTGCGTCAGTATTCACAAAGGAGAGGGGCTTGTTGTCAGGTACTGTCTTGGAGGGAGTAGTAGACCCATTGCAGGAAATATCTATTACAAGGGAGGAAGTAGCGAAGAGTAGTGGGCGAGAAGAGGATTGGGAGAGGTTTAAATGTCAACAAAGATTGACAAAGAAGTTGATAAAGAAGGGTAGGAGAAACTATGAAGCTGGGCTAGCGCTTAATATAAAAAAGGATAGCAAGAATTTTTATAAATATATAAAAAGGAAGAGGCTGGCTAGGGTGAACGTTGGACCCTTAGAGGATGAGAGGGGGGACCTAGTGGTAGGGGATGGGGAAATGGCTGAGGTCTTGAATAACTTTTTTGTTTCTATCTTCACGGAGGAGGACGTGAATAATTTGCCGGGTGTTAGCGACGGAAAGCTGGTAGGACTGGAGGATCTTAATGACATTATTGTTACTAGAGAGGCGGTGCTTGACAGACTGGAGGGGCTGATTGTGGACAAGTCCCCAGGACTGGATGGAATGCATCCGAGGGTTCTGAAAGAAATGGCGGAGGTGATAGTGGATGCCTTGGTGGTTATTTTCCAGACGTCGCTGGACTCCGGGGAAGTGCCGGAAGATTGGAAAACGGCTAATGTTACACCGTTGTTTAAGAAGGGTGGCAGGCAAAAGGCAGGGAATTATAGGCCAGTTAATTTAACGTCTGTTGTAGGTAAAATGTTAGAATCCGCCATCAAGGAGGAAATAGCGAGGCATCTTGAGGGGAATTGCTTGATAGAGCAGACGCAGCATGGTTTCGTTAAGGGGAAGTTGTGTCTGACAAATTTATTGGAGTTCTTTGAGGATGTGTCTAGGGCGGTGGATAGAGGAGAGCCGGTGGATGTGGTCTTTCTTGATTTTCAGAAGGCGTTTGACAAGGTACCTCACAAGAGGTTATTGCAGAAGGTAAGGGGGCATGGAGTTGGGGGTGGGGTGTTAGCGTGGATAGAGGATTGGTTGTCAAATAGGAGGCAGAGAGTTGGGGTTAATGGGTGCTATTCGGATTGGCGGTTGGTGACTCATGGAGTGCCCCAGGGGTCGGTGCTGGGGCCTCAGCTATTTCCCATTTATATAGATGATCTGGAGGAGGGAACCGAGTGTATGGTGTCGAAATTTGCTGATGACACCAAGATTGGTGGAACGGCAAATTGTGCGGAGGGTGTGGAGAGTCTGCAGAAGGATCTAGATAGGCTGGGCGAATGGGCCAGGAACTGGCAAATGGAATTTAATGTTGGCAAGTGCGAGGTGGTCCACTTTGGTAGGAATAATGGTAGGAAGGACTATTACTTATGTGGCGAAAAACTGCAGCAGGCGACGGTGCAGAGGGACCTCGGGGTCCTTGTGCATGAGTCACAAAAACCCAGCTTGCAGGTGCAGCAGGTGGTCAGGAAGGCAAATGGGATGCTGGCCTTCATAGCGAGGGGGATTGAATATAAAAGTAGGGAGGTCTTGCTGCAGCTGTATAGGGCATTGGTGAGACTGCAGCTGGAGTACTGTGTGCAGTTTTGGTCGCCGCACTTACGCAAGGATATTTTGGCCTTGGATGGTGTGCAGAGGAGTTTTACTAGGCTGATACCGGAATTGAGGGGGTTGAGCTATGAGGAGAGGCTGAATAAACTAGGCTTATACTCGTTAGAGTTTAGAAGAATGAGGGGAGATCTCATTGAGACGTATAAGATGATGAATGGGATGGATAGGATAGAGGTGAAGAGACTCTTCCCGCTCAGAAAGGACAGTAGGACTAGGGGGCACAGCCTCAAGATAAAGGGGGGGGTGGTTTAGAACGGAGTTGAGGAGGAACTTCTTCACTCAAAGGGTGGTGAATCTCTGGAATTCTCTGCCCGTTGAAGTGGTGGAGGCTGCCTCGCTAAATATTTTTAAGAAGCGGGTTGATGGGTTTTTGATAAGAGAGGGGATTAAGGGTTACGGGGAGAGGGCGGGAATGTGGAACTGAGCCACGACAGATCAGCCATGATCTTATTGAATGGCGGGGCAGGCTCGAAGGGCTAGATGGCCTACTCCTGCTCCTATTTCTTATGTTCTTATGTTCTTAAAATTGAAATCTCTCCATGTCCTCACACCTCCCTATTTCTGTAATCCCCTCCAGTTTCACAAACTCTGTGAGATCTCTGTGTTCCTCTCATTCTGACATCTCCAGTATCAGGGATTAGAATCTCCCCCACACTGGGGACTGTGCCTTCAGTAACCTCAGTCCTTCACTCTGTAATCCCCTCCCTACACCTCTCTGCAGCCTCTCTTTAAAACACTCCTTTAACCCTGGAATTTGGAGACAGTTTTTGTGCACTGAGCTGTGTGTGTCTCTGGGTCAATCTTTGTTTTATAAAGATGTCCTTGGGGAGGTTTCACTTTGTGAAAGGCACTGGATAAAGATTAGATTTTTTCAGCCTGAATCTGAACCTGTCTGAGTTTGATCTTCCTGGTAACTAGTGACAGGCTGGCTGTTTCTCTCTTGGTTGGTCTCAAAAAATTAACCAATCAGTCATCCTCTGGTTCTGCAATAAGGAAATAAGCAAAGCTCGACATCGACAGAAAAATGGATAAAGTTTTTGTTGTTTTTTCATGTTTTCCCCCAGTTTATAAAGTTGTTTCATCCTCAGAGTGTTTAATTCCCAGTCACTGATTGGAATTGGGACAGTGGATTCCCAGAATGTTGCTGATCCTTTTCTCCATCTCCCTGTGTTTTTCCTGGGTCTCTCCCGGTAAGTACAGAATTCCCTCTTCCATTCTCACTCTCTCTCTCTCTGGGGTGAATTTGAATCTTTTGGGGAGAGTTTGAAATGGGTGATATTTGCTCAGACATTATTATGTATCTGTCAGATATAAATGTGAGATAACATCATGACTGACAAGGGAGTGAAAGTGTACAGAGAGATAGAGAGGAAAGTAGAGTTCAGATCACAATCACATCACCACAGAATGGCAGAGCAGATTCGAGGGGCCGAATGGCCTACTCCTGCTCCATGTTTGTATGTTCAAAACACCCAGATCAGAGAAGCTTGGAGCAATGAAAGTGGAAAGGTCCAGAAACAGAGGGAAGAATGGAGGAACAGAAAGATTAAATTGTGATAAAGGACATGGGGAAAATGTGCAGGTAATATAAAGACTAATGCTAAAAGTTTATAGAAATATATTAACAGTAAATGAGTGACTCTGTGAGATATGGAACCATTAAAGATTGACAGGCAGAGCTGTAGATAACACGGGAGATTTAGTAACCAAGTACTTTGTAGAACCACAGGGGAAACAATAAAATATTAGCAGCAGAGAACAAGATCAGAAGATTCCAGGTTCAGCTCCTGGCTGGTTCACCGTTATATTTTTCCTGTAAGAAGTCTCACAACACCAGTTTAAAGTCCAACAGGTTTATTTGATAGTGAACACCACTAGCTTTCAGAACACTGTTCTTTCGTCAGGTGAATGGAGAGTTCTCCACTCAGAACTCTGCAATCACCTGACGCAGGAACAGCTTTCCAAAAGCTCGTGACGTTTACTATCAAATAAACCCGTTGGACTTTAACCTGGTGTTGTGAGATTTCTTACTGTGTTTACCCCAGTCAAACACCGGCATCTCCACATCATATTTTTCCTGCACAGAGTGCTGTCTGACTGAGAGAAGTGCTTTGGGAGTTGGATGAACACAGGGAGTTAGGTGAAACAGGCAGCAGAGGCTACAAACGAGAGTGCTGATTGGGAAATATTTTTTCTTTTTGCTCTTGGCATTGTAGTTGTTGGACACTATTATAGTGTTTCTGTGTAATTTCTGTGGTTTATTGTTTGATAATGTTATACTCGGTAGTAACGAGGAGCAGGAAAGAAAGAAAATTGTATATATCTGAAACAAAACATCTTTCAAAAGTTTAATTGAAAGGGGTAAGACATGACAGGAGAGCTCCAAGCAGTGGTTTACTCCTCTTGCTCCATGTGACAGACTGGGGACAGTTCCAGTCTCCTGGGTCAGCATGTCTACAGGAAGTGTCTCCAGCTACAGCTCCTGGAAGCTTGAGTTTCAGAACTGGAGCGGCGGCTGGAGACACTGTGGAGCATCCACGAGTCAGAGAGTATTGTGGATATCGTGTATAGAGAGTTGGTCACACCGCAGGCTCAGACTCCACAGGCAGGAAGAGAATGGCAAGAGTAATAGGCAGGCAGTGCAGGAATCTCCAGTGACCATTCCCCTGCAAAACAGATAAACCGCTTTGGATACTGTTGAGGGGAATGACCTCTCTAGGGAAAGCAGCAGCAGCTAAACTCGTTGCACCAAGATTGGTTCTGTTGCAAAGGGGAAGGGTAAAAAGTGTGACAGTGCAATAGTTATAGGGGATTCAATTGTAAGGAGAATAGACAGGCGTTTCTGTGGCTGCAGATGAGACTCCAGGATGGTATGTTGCCTCCCTGGTGTTAGGGTCAAGGATGTCTCGGAGCGCCTGCAGGACATTGTGAAGGGGGAGGGTGAACAGCCTGTGGTTATATTACATGTTGGTACAAGCAACATAGGTTAAAAAAGGGATAAGGTCCTGAAAGCAGAATATAGGGATCTGGGAAAAAAGTTAAGAAATCGGATCTTAAAGGTAGTGTTTTCAGGATTACTAGCGGTGCCACGCATTAGTCAGAGTAGAAATGAGAGGATATATCGGATAAATACATGGCTGAAGAGATGGTATCAGGGAAAGGGTTTCATATTCCTGGGGCATTGGGACCGGTTCTGGGGGAGGTGGGACCTGTACAAATTGGATGGGTTACACCTGGACAGGACTGGGACTGATGTCCGAGGGGGAGTGTTTGCTCGAGTGGTTCGAGAAGGTTTAAACTAATAATGCCAGGGGGATGGAAACCAATGTAAGGAGTCCGAGAAGGAGGGAGCAAGGAGAAAATGTGGGGAGAACGTTCCAACTACATCAAAAATCAGGAGAAAAATTAAAAGGAAGGAGAACTCAGGGGATATTATTAATGGAAGTGTTAGAATTCAAAAAGAAGGTACAAAAACTAGCATAAGGGCACTTTATCTGAATACTAGCAGCATGTGAAACAAGGTAAATGAGTTGACAGCACAAATCATTGCGAACGAATATGATTTGGTGACCATTACAGAGACAGAGTTGCAGGATGGTCACGGCTGGTAGTTGAATATCCAGGGGTATCAAACTGTTCAGAGGGATGGACAGGAAGGTAAGGGAGGTTAGTGTAACTCTGATATTTAAGGATGATATCAGGGCAGTAGTGAAAGATGTTATAGATTCTATGGAAAAAAAGATTGAATCCATTTGGGTGGAAATTAGAAATAGTAAGGAGAAAAATCACTGACTGGTGTAGACCAGCAAATAATAACATCATGGTGGGGTGAGAACTAAACAAAGAAATAACTGATGCATGTAAAAATGGTATAGCAATTATCATGGGGGATTTTAATCTACATATCAATTGGTCAAACCAGGTCAGTCAAGGCAGCCTTGAGAAGGAGTTCATAGAATGTTTCCCTGACAGCTTCCTTGAACAGTATGTAATGGAACCGATAAGGGAGCAAGTTCTCCTAGATCTGGTCCTGGGTAATGAGTCGGGAATAATTAATGATCTTGTAGTTGGGGATCTTCTCGGAAGAAGCGATCACAGTTTGGTTGAATTTAAAATACAGATGGAGCTTGAGGAGGACTTTCAAAGCGATCTTTCACAGTGCTTAGCAAAAGTATATACCAGTGATAAGGAAGGACTGTAGAAAAAGAAATAATCAGCCATGGATATCTAAGGAGATAAAGGACGGTATCAAATTGAAAAAAAATGCATACAAAGTGGCAAAAATTAACGGGAACCTAGAGGATTGAGAAATCTTTAAAGGTCAGCAGAAAGCCATGAGAAAAGCTAAAGAAAGGTAAGATGGAGAATGAGAGTAAACTAGCTCAGAATATTAAAAACAGAGAGCAAAAGTTTTTACAAATATAAGAACGAAAAAGAGTGGCGAAAGTAAACATGAGTCCTTTAGAGGGCGAGAAGGGAGATGTAATAACTGGAAATGAGAAAATGACTGAGGCATTGAGCAGGTATTTTGTGTGGGTCTTCACAGTGGAAGACACAAATAACATGCCAAAAATTGATGACAGGAAGGCTGTGACAGGTGAGAACCTAGAAACTATCATTAACACGAAAGAGATGGTGTTGGGCAAGTTAATGGGGCTAAAGGTCTCCTGGTCCTGATGAAATGCATCCCAGGGTACTGAAAGAGATAGCAAGAGAAATAGCAAGTGCACTAGTTGTAATTTACCAAAATTCACTGGACTCTGGGATGGAACAGCAAATGTGACGCCATTGTTCAAAAAGGGAGTAGACAAAAGGCAGGTAACTATCAGCCGGTAAGCTGAAATTCTGTAGTACGAAAAATGCTTGATCTTGCTTGAATCTATCATCAAGGAAGAAATAGCAAGACATCTGGATATAAATGGTCCCACTGGTAAGACACAGCATTGGTTCATGAAGGGCAGGTCATATTTGACTAATTTGGTGGAATTGAGAACATTACATGTGCAGTGGACAATGGGGAACTGGTGGATGTGGTGATCTGCATTTCCAGAAGGCATTTGATAAGGTGCCGCACCAAAGACTGCTACATAAGATAAAGGTGCACGGTGTTACGGGTATTAGCATGGATACAGGATTGCTTAACTAACAGAAAGCAAAGAGTGGGGGTAAATGGGTGTTTTTCTGGTGATCAGTGTCTAGTGGTGTGCCTCAGGGATCAGTGTTGCGACTGCAATTGTTTACGATTTACATAGATGATTTGGAGTTGGGGACCGTGTAGTGTGTCAGAATTTGCAGATGACACTAAGATGGGTGGGAGAGCCAAGTGTGCAGAAGATGCTGAAAGTCTGCAAAGGGATATAGATAATCTAAGTGAGTGGGCAAGGGTCTGGCAGTTGGAGGACAATGTTGGTAAATGTGAGGTCATCCATTTTGGTGGAATAACAGCAAAATGGATTATTATTTGAATGGTAAAAAATTACAGCATGCTGCTGTGCAGAGAGACCTGGGTGTCCTTGTGCAGGAATCTCAAGTTGGTTTGCAGGTGCAGCAGGGAATTAAAAAGGTAAATAGAATTTTGTCTTTCATTGCCAGAGGGATGGAGTTTAAAAACAGCGAGATTATGTTGTAGCTGTATAAGGTGCTGGTGAGGCCACATCTGGAGTACGGTGTATAGTTTTGGTCTCCTTCCTTGAGAAAGGATATACTGGCACTGGAAGGGGTGCAGAGGAGATTCACTAGGTTGATCCTGGAGTTGAGAGGGTTGGCTTATGAGGAGAGACTGAGTAGACTGGGGCTCTACTCACTGGAGTTCAGAAGAATGAGGGAGATCTTATAGAAACATATAAGATTATGAAGAGAATAGATAAGATAGAAGCAGGGAAGTTGTTTCCACTGGCGGGTGAAACTAGAACTAGGAGGTGTAACCTCAAAATAAGGGGAAGCAGATTTAGGATTGAGTTGAGGAGGTACTTCTTCACACAAAGGGTTGTGAATCTCTGGAATTCCCTGCCCAGTGAAGCAGTTGAGGCTACCTCATTGAATGTTTTTAAGACAATGATAGATAAATTTTTGAACAGTAAAGGAATTAAGGGTTATGGTGAGCGGGCGGGTAAGTGGAGTTGAGTCCACAAGAAGATCGGCCATGATCTTATTGAATGGCGGAACAGGCTTGAGGGGCCAGATGGCCAACTCCTGCTCCTGGTTCTTATGTTCTTAACAAATTAAAATCCGTACTTTGATTTGGGAGCAGTGATGTTAGATTCCAAAGTAACCCATGTATTTTGACAAAAGGTGTGAGAGAGAAAGCAGATACAGAAAGACTTCACAACACCAGGATGCGCCAAAGCTCTTTCCAGCCAATGAAATACCTTTTCTAGTCTCCTCACTGTTATGGTACAGGAAACTCTGATTAGACAATCTACATGAATGATGTTGCCTCAGGAATCAGTATTGATCCAGTTTGTAATCACCCTGCTCTGTCCCAGGATCTATTACATTAATCTGTGAGGAAAGTTCTCCCTCAGGACTGATCCTCTGACAGTGCAGCATTCTGTCAGTAATACACTGTGTGTGCAGCCCAGTCTCTGGAATGGGAGCTTCAATCCGGAACATTCTGAGTCAGAGGTGAGAGTGTTTCCAGGCAGCTACAGCTGGGAGTGAAATTTAAATCGGAATATTCCTGCCTGGTGATTCCTAGACTTTTCCAAACTGAGGGTATACTCGTGACCATGTATAAAGGGGGATTAAAAAGCTCTGTGAAGTTCAGTGGAGATCCTGCTCTGGATTGTCCATCTCCCTCATAGAATCATAGAATCCCTACAGTGTAGAGGGAGGCCATTCAGCCCATCAAGTCTACACCGATCACAGTCCACACAGGCCCTATCCCCATAACCCCATGCATTTACCCTGGTGAGTACCCCTGACACTAAAGGGCAATTTACCATGGCCATTCACTAACCCGCACATTTCGGTCTGTGGGAGGAAACCGGAGCACCCGGAGGAAACCCACACACACCCGGGGAGAACATGCAAATTCCACACAGACAGTGACCCAAGCCGGGAATTGAACCTGGGTCCTTGATACTGTGATCTTTCCACCCTGCTGCACTGGTTGGTTGGTGTATCAGGGCAGGGAAATGGGCCGCGAGCCGAACAATCGAATTTGCGCCTGGTGTCAGGAGGTTCGGGATTCTCCCAGGCCATTTTTTCCGGCAGGATGTCAATTTCCATGCATTTGAATAGGTTTACATATCATTAGAGTTTGGCCCGGCCCTTTTCCCCCTCCCGTACCTTCCCCTCCTCTCCAGCGTGACGTCACTCCAGCATGAATCACAGATAGTTTATAAAAGTCTGGGCCTGGGGCAGCAATAGTGAAGGAGAGTGAGGAGGTAATTCCCATTGAGCGGCAGCCCCCGGAGTTCAGGGGGAGGGGGCACCGGATACTCAGGTGCTGGGATGGGGTGGGGGGCTTTTTGATTTGTCCATGGGATGTGGGTGTCAGTGGCTGGGCCAGCATTTATTACCCATTCCTCAGAGCATTTAAGACTCAACCACATTGCTGTGGGTCTGGAGTCACATGTAGGCCAGACCAGGTAAAGAGGGGAGATTTTCTTTCCTAAAGGACATTAGTGAACAAGATGGGTATTTGTGACAATAGATTGCAGTTTCATGGTCACCAATAGATTTTTAATTCCAGACTTCTATTGAATTCAAATTTCACCATCGCCATGGTGGGATTCGAATCCAGGTACCCAGAGTATTCCCCTGGGTCTCTGGATTAGTCCAGCAGCAATGCCACTACACCAGCACCTCCCCGGGGGGGACCAGTGCTGGGAGTCACCACTTGCAGCAGGCTCATGGTGCACACATTGCCCCTGGCTACACAGAGACCCCCGAAGGGTGTCACATGATGTTCATCACCAACCCACAAATATTAACCTGTTTGTTTTACTGTCTGTCTGCTGGACAGACACTGCGGCTGACACCAGACCTTGTATCCCAGGCCCCACTAACAGTAACAGACAGCAGCTCTGTCAGCTGCTGCTCCAAGCACGGGAGCTGTGCAGTTGTTAACACGGCTCTTCACACTGCCTGGACTCTGCACTGCTGCCTGCGATGGGAACCCATCCTGTGATAGTCACGAGGCTGCCCCTCCCCCCGTCTGTCTGTAATACCTGGAAGGCACTGCGGTGATAGCACTCATACCCAAGCTTCAAGGGTCCACAATGGGTAGATTGGCATCCCATTCCTGTGCCCCCCCTGCGTGCCAGAAGGCAGAAGCCACAGCAGGAGGGCAGGGGGCTGTCGGTCAGCGCCAGGACATGGCAGCACATCCTGCCACAGGGGAGGGGGGCAGGGGAAGGAGGACGTGGAGGCTCAGGGCGTACAGGAGTTGTAGATGTTTTGCAGGGATGATGGAAGCCACACGATGCTGCTGGCTCTGTCTAAGTAAGGAGACAGTATGGCACCTGTTTCAGCTCCTCAGACCTGGTAACTCGAGGCACAGTAGGATACCCACTCCCGGTGGCAGTGATGGTCACGGTGCCCTCAACTTCTACACCACCAGGTCCTTCCAGGAATCCAGCCAATTACATCCACTTCAACATGGGCCAGGCCCAACAGGAAGCCCGGACTGCAGCTTCACCACCATCACTGCACTGCCCCATGTGCAGAGGGCTGTAGATGGCATTCACGTTATCCAGTGGATCCCACATGATCAGGGACTGCGCTTCATCAATAGGAAGGGGTTCCACTTCCTGAATGTGCAGATTGTCCGTGACCACAGGCTGAATATCATGCACTGTGTGTACAACACCCAGGGAGTGTGCACAACAGCTACATCAGAAGGTCTAAGGATGTTTAGTGTTTCCTGGCTGGAAGGCCCCAGCAGGGGCTCCAAGCCTTCCTCCTCCCTCAGGGTGCCCATATGTACCGGGGACACTCCATGGGACAGTGGGCCAGCCTCAGCATCATCTGGTTCTGTCAGTCCTAGAATCCCAGCTACATCTGCCCCATGCTGTGCAAGCCCTCAGCGATGCCCCCTGAGACTGGACCAAGTTTGAGGCTCGCAGTCATGGCCGTGTCTCCAGGATGGTCTACATCCTGTCAGCCATGGTGACCAATCCTTGCCCCAGGCTTTCCACTGTGGACGTGACCCTTGCCGTGTTAGCCTGAGTGCCACACTGTACCGGTACCACCTCCTGTGACAGAAATCTGTTCGACTCCTCCAAAAGCCTCACAGTTGATGCAGTGTTGCTGACAGCCCCTCCACCATTGCTGCTGATGTATCTCCAGCAGTTTTGGGATGACCGATCCCAGAGGCCTAGCACTTGGCTTGGGGCCGGATGCATCCTGAGCTCCAGAAGAACTCCATGTGCCCGAACCCTCGATGTTTCTGCTTTCACCCAAAGTAGATCAAAGGCTGTGTACACTCCGAGCCCTTTGCCGATCAGTACTCCTAAGGTTTCTGCCATTTACTGTCCATTTCCTGTCTGTATTAGACCTTCAAAAATGTATTACCTCACATTTATCCAGATTAAACTCCATCTGCCTTCTCTCCACACAAGTCTCCAACTGATCTACATCCTCTGATTGTCCTCATCACTATCCACAAATCCACCAACCTTTGTGTTGTCCACAAATTTACTCATCAAACCAGTTACATTTTCCTCCAAATCATTTATATATATTACAAACAGCAAAAGTCCCAGCACTGATCCCTGAGGAACAGCACTTGTCACCGCCCTCCATTCAGAAACACACCCTTCCACTGCTACCCTCTGTCTTTTTTGACGAAGCCAATTTTGTACCCACCTTGCCAGCTCACCTCTGATCCCATGCAACTTCACCTTCTGCACCAGTCTGCCATGAGGGACCTTGTCAGAGGTCTTAGTGAAGTCCATGTAGACAACGTCCACTGCCTTACCCTCATCAATCATGTTCGACACTTCCTCGAAAAACTCGATCAAGGACGACCTCCCCTTCACAAAACCATGTTGCCTCTCATTAATACGTCCACTTATTTCCAAGTGGATATAAATCCTGTCTCGAAGAATCCTCTCCAGTAATTTCCCTGCCAGTGATGATCCAACCTGTAATTACCTGGATCATTCTTGGTAACCTTCTTAAACAAAGAAACAACATTGGGAATGCTCCAATCCTCTGGGACCTCCCCTGTAGCCAGTGAGGATACAAAGATTTCTCTCAAGGCCCCAGCAATTTCCCCCCTTGCCTCTCTCAGTTTTCTGGGGTATATCCCATCAGGCCCTGGGGACATGTCTACTTTAATGTTTCTCAAGAACCCCAATAGCTCCTTCTTTTTGACCTCAACATGACTCAAACTATCTACACATCTTTTCCTAGATTCATCATCCACCGAGTCATTCTCTTTAGTGAATACTGATGCAAAGTTTTCATTAAATATCTCGCCCATTTCCTCTGAATCCACGCATAGATTCCCTCCCTTGTCCTTGAGTGGGCCAACCCTTTCCATGGCGACCCTCTTGCTCTTTACATATGTATGAAAATCCTTGGGATTTTCCTTAATACAACTGGCCAGTGATTTTTGGGGCCCCTTTTAGCCCTTCTTACTCCTCGCTTAAGTTTCTTTGTACTTCCCTTATATTCTAGTGGAATAATAAGGGACAAGTGTCTGGGCAGTTTGCCACTTACCTGGAATGAGTCATGTGAACTCAGGTTTTGGAAATGCTCACTTCCATGGTGAACCCTGACCTGACCGTCAGTGACCATTCCCTCTTCACCCTTCCCTGCTAGCCCCATAGTGCTCCTCAAAGGTAGTGAGGAGATGCAGCTTGGAGACCCCACCTCCAATCTTGACATGGTGGTTATGGGTCACTTTATCCTATGGGGATAAAGGAGGGATTGAAAATCTGATGGCTGTGAGGACACAGGGTGTAGGGGGTGGGGGTGATAGGGTGGGGTTTATCGGGGCTGTGCCTCGGCAGTCTGTGGTTGTGACTGGGGTGGGGACAGAGGGGTTGGAGGAATATCCTTGGAGGCCGGGTGCTGGGAGGCTGCAGAGTGTCAGGCGGGTGGCTCGACATTGCAGGTATGACAGACGGGACCGATATCAGGATGGGATGGACACTGACCCTTCCTGCTCAAAGAAGGTTGTTCATCTTCTTCTGACACTGGTCCCTGGTTCTTTGTGCTAGTACGCGGACACTGACGGCCTCCCAGACTGAGGGGAGGGGGTGGTGATCGGGGGAGGGGGTGGTGATAGAGGAGGGGATGGTGATAGAGGAAGGGGTGGTGATTGGGGGAGGGGGTGGTGATTTGGGGAGGGGGTGGTGATCGGGGAGAGGATGGTGATCGGGGGGGGGTGGTGATCGGGGGAGGGGCTGGTGATCGGGGGAGGGGCTGGTGATCGGGGGAGGGGGTGGTGATCGGGGGAGGGGGTGGTGATCGGGGGAGGGGGTGGTGATAGAGGAGGGGGTGGTGATCAGGGGAGGGGGTGGTGATCGGGGGAGGGGGTGGTGATCGGGGGAGGGGGTGGTGATCGGGGGAGGGGGTGGTGAAGTCCAATGAGATTGTTCTGATGATCAGACGGTGTTTATTGACCAGTCCTATCGACTGTTTTTTTTACAGACATGAACACATTCACAGTGTTAGAAACTGTTGTCTCTGGGATACCAGATTTTCCTGAGTTCACAAACACTGCAATGGTCAAAGGTGTCCAAACAGGATATTGTGACAGTCATACCCATCGCTGCATTCCCAGGCAGAGGTTCATGGCTAAAAATATCGACTCTGAATTCTGGGATTATATCACAGAACTGGTGAACTCACACTCAGACATGGCAAAGGGGAATCTGAATACAGTCCTGAAGATGACAAACCAGACATCCGGTAAGATCAGGCAGAGAGAATCAGCGTGTCAATGTACAACCTTACAGTGAACTCAGTCCCCCAGCACTGACCCCTGGGACACTGAACTCAGTCCCCCAGCACTGACCCCTGGGGCACTGAACTCAGTCCCCCAGCACTGACCCCTGGGACACTGAACTCAGTCCCCCAGCACTGACCCCTGGCGCACTGAACTCAGTCCCCCAGCACTGACCCCTGGCGCACTGAACTCAGTCCCCCAGCACTGACCCCTGGGACACTGAACTCAGTCCCCCCAGCACTGACCCCTGGGGCACTGAACTCAGTCCCCCAGCACTGACCCCTGGGACACTGAACTCAGTCCCCCAGCACTGACCCCTGGCGCACTGAACTCAGTCCCCCAGCACTGACCCCTGGCGCACTGAACTCAGTCCCCCAGCACTGACCCCTGGGACACTGAACTCAGTCCCCCAGCACTGACCCCTGGGACACTGAACTCAGTCCATCTCCCAGCACTGACCCCTGGGACACTGAACTCAGTCCCCCAGCACTGACCCCTGGGTCACTGAACTCAGTCCCCCAGCACTGACCCCTGGGACACTGAACTCAGTCCCCCAGCACTGACCCCTGGGACACTGAACTCAGTCCCCCAGCACTGACCCCTGGGACACTGAACTCAGTCCCCCAGCACTGACCCCTGGGACACTGAACTCAGTCCCCCAGCACTGACCCCTGGGACACTGAACTCTGTCCCCCAGCACTGACCCCTGGGACACTGAACTCTGTCCCCCAGCACAGACCCCTGGGTCACTGAGCTCAGTCCATCTCCCAGCACTGGCTCCATCTAATTTTGTAACCTAACCACTCAGCTTCCTGCTACTAATGGCACAGGAAGATTCCATCCATTTCTATCCCAGGCTAAATCCCCTTTCACCACTGAAAAGATTGTCTACGGATTATTGATCTTTGTTTGGTTTCTGACAGGAATTCACATTTTTCAATGCATTCGGTCTGTCGAGGTCACTGAAGACGGCTCCATTAAGAGATCGATGCGGTTTGGATTTGATGGAAAGGACTATATTAGTTTAGAGCCAGACAGAATGAGATGGGTCGCATCCAATCACTTTGCAGTGAAGACTAAAGAGAAATGGGATTCAGATCAAGTCTGGAATAATTACTGGGAAAACGTTCTGCAGGAAGAATTTGTTCAACTTTTAAATAAATATTTGGAAGCTGGAAAGGAATATTTTGGACAGAAAGGTAATGAATTCAGTTTTGAGCCCACGTTCTGATCTAACGTCACTGATCTATCAAACCGTTCTCCCATTCCATTCAGTGTGGGTTTATTGTTTGTGTTTTCACCCTTTCCCATTACAGTTCAGCCTGAAGTCTTCATCTCCAGAAGTGAGCCCAATACTCAGTACAAGCCCCCCACTCTCTCCTGCCTGGTTACTGGCTTTTATCCTGTAGACATCGAGGTGAACTGGCTAAGGAATGGAGAGGTAATGTCTGAGACACTATCCTCGGGGATTCGACCAAACCACGATGGGAGCCATCAGATCCACAGAGAGATTGAAATAAATGCTGGGGATGAGGATCAATACTCCTGTCAAATTGAACACAGCAGCCTGGCAGAACCCAAGCTCCATCAGTGGGGTAAGGAACTGTACTGGATATGTGCATGCATTTGTATGAGAGCACATTCCCATTCTCCCCATTCCCTGTCTGTCCCCTGCCAACCAATTTTCGCCCCATGGCAAAGATTCCCTTCAATTCCAAACACTCTGATTATTGTCAAGAATCTCTTGTGTGGAACTTTATCAATGACCTTCTGGAAGTCCATCCAGAGCAGGTCTGTAGACACTCCCTTATCCACCATGGGGCCAAAGCTTCAAACAATCCCATTTGGACTGGGGCGACTTCAGTTCAAATTGTCCCCAATGAACACAGAACCGGGAATGGATCTGAGAACAGAGACAATCCTCATATTATTCAAATGTGTTTCAGAAATCCCGGGAAACAGTGGGGGACATTCCCATCTTGGAATTCTGGTTGGATTCGTGATCCCAGCACTGGCTGTTATATTTGGGATAATCGGAATAGTCATCTGGAAAAGACAACAGAGAGGTAAGAGTCAGAGAGAGGGAAATGTAGAACTGAGGGGACAGAGTGAGTGTGGGGAATCTCCAGTACTGGGAGTACAGGACACTGTGTTAAATCAACTGATTTAATTCCCACACACAGATATACACGTATAAACACATCTTGTTCCCTGTCTGATCTTCCTTTGTGTGATCAGCCCAGACCAGGTGTAATATTGATCATTAAAGCCACCGCACACACTCACATCCTCACCTACTGAATATGGATGGAATGGAAGAGATCTACAGGATCTCCATAAAGTGTAAGGATGGAGGGGAGTGTGAGAATGAGTATTTCTCACACAATCTCCATTCCCTCACACTTGTTGTGTTCTCACTCTCTGAGGATGGATTATTCCCCATTCTAACTGATATTTATTTTACTTCTGCAGATTCACCAAGTGGGACGTACACAACAGCTCCAGTAAGTGACTGAGGGACAGATTGTTGGGAATGAAATACATTCACATTTTCTGACTTTTCTCTCTTTCTGATTGCTCAGAGTTTTAAATATCTTTAAATGTTTGTGGATTTTGATCAAGACTTTTTGGAATCAGTACAAGAGACTCTGTGATACACCTGATAATGGAGAAGACAATCAGGATGTTGGAAACATTTTTCTGGTGCTGGGCAGTTTTCCCCTTCACTTTATAAGTTGTCTGAGATGAAGGAAAATGAAATTTGATCTGATGAATTTCCGCACAGTCACAGAGTGTTCACCCGACAGCTCCTTTATACAGGACTGGACACTGTACAGGCAGTTCCCAGGAACACACACTGAGATAAACACTGTCTCCTGGAGGATCATCAACTCAGTGAAAATCAGCCTGAAACTCACAGTCTTCCAGGGCAAAGGGTTCTCCATGACTGAGGGTTTCAGATTGTCGCAATGCAAGGTCCAGGAATACTGGTGAGGGACACAACACAGCTTGGGGCAGCTACTGGAGACACTCAATGGGGAAAGACCTCCCATCATAGTTACAGGAAGTGGCTGAAAAACATGTCAAATCTCTCAGTGTGAATATTGCTGAGATATTAATATTGCCAATCTAAATTGTAACTCTGAGTGTAGTGAGACACTACAGAATGTCAGAATTTAAATTATTACACACTGGCCCATTTTGCTCTTTATGTAATATATTTGATGTGTTCTAAGATTGTTTATTTTGATGATATAACACATTCATGGAGGAAACTCTATAATCAGGATCACAGCGAAACGTCATAACTGTGGATTGTAATCAATAAATAATTGTCAGTGTTTGCCTTGTCTGAATTCTTCTTCACTGATTTCACAGGAAAGGTTTAATTCATTCACTCAGCAGCTTGTGATGATTGGAATGGACAGTTGGTGATGTTCAATCCAATGTGAACTGGCTGAGTTCAGACCAAATGTCAGCATCATTCACTGTTTTCCATCAGCATTGATTGACTTGTTAACAGAAAAGAAGATGTCAGTGCGAGAGACAGAGGAGAGGAAGCTGTGTCCTAACTTTAGAGAATCAAACTTCAACACATTTCCCAGTGAGCTGGAGGTGAAGGCTCACCAGCTTCTCAGTAATGAGAAGTGTAGGGAAGCTCAAAGTGAGTGTGTTGGTGTGGAAGGACAATATCTCGGCAATAGTGTTGAAGACTTGTGCTCCAGAACTTGCTGCTCCCCTAGCCGAGCTGTTCCAGTACAGCTACAACACTGGCAATGGAGAAAATTGCCCAGGTATGTGCTGTACACTAGGATCAGGACAAATTTAACCCAGCCAATAACTACCCCATCAGCTTACAGTCAATCATCAGCAAAGTGATGGAGGGGGTTATCAACAGTGCCATCAAGCGGGAATAACCTGCTCAGTGACACCCAGTTTGGGTTCCTCCGGGGTCACTCAGCTCCTGACCTTATTACAGGTTTGAATCAAACATGGACAAAAGCGATAAGATGAGAGTGATAGCTTTTGACATCAAGGCCACATTCGACCAAATATGGCATCAAGCAGCCCTCGTAAAACCGGAATCAATGGGTATTGGGGGAACAGAACATAAGAAATAGGAGCAGGAGTAGGCCATCTAGCCCCTTCGACCCGGCCCCGCCATTCAATAAGATCATGGCTGATCTGAAGTGGATTAGTTCCACTTTCCCGCCTGCTCCCCATAACCCTTAATTCCCTTGTCTATCAGAAACCAATTTACCCATGACTTAAATATATTCAACGAGGTAGCCTCCACCACTTCAATGGGCAGAGAATTCCAGAGACTCACCACCCTTTGAGTGAAGAAGTTCCTCCTCAACTCCGATCTAAACTGCACCCCCCTGCCACTTATTTTAAGGCTGTGCTCTCGAGTCCTGCTATCCTTTCTAAGCGGGAAGAATCTCTCTAACTCTACCCTATCCATCCCCTTCATTATCTTTTCTGTCTCTATAAAATCCCCCCTCAACCTTCTGAACTCCAGCGAGTACGGGCCCAGTCTACTCAATCTCTCTTCATAGTCCAACCCCCTCATCTCCAGTATCAGCCTAGTAAACCTCCTCTGCACTCCCTCCAAGGCCAAAATATCCTTTCGCAAATAAGGGGACCAAAACTGCACACAGTACTCCAGTTGTGGCCTCACCAGTGCCCTGTACAGTCGCAGCAAGACCTCCCTGCTTTTATATTCTATCCCCCTCACTGTAAAGGCCAGCATCCCATTCGCCTTCTTGATCACCTGCTGCACCTGCAGACTGGGTTTTTGTGACTCGTGCACAAGGACCCCCAGGTCCCTCTGCACTGTAGCATGCTGCAGCTTTTCGCCCTTTAAATAATAATCCCTCCTACTATTATTTCTACCAAAATGGATAACCTCACACTTGCTAACATTATACTCCATCTGCCAGGTCCTCGCCCACTCGCTCAGCCATTCCAGATCTCTCTGCAGACTTTCCACACCCTCCGCACAATTTGCTTTTCCACTCATCTTCGTGTCATCAGCAAATTTCGTTTCCCTACACTCAGCCCCCTCCTCCAGATCGTCTATATAAATGGTAAACTGTTGAGGCCCCAGCACTGATCGCTGTGGCACTCCACTAGTCACCAACTGCCAATCAGAATAGCACCCATTGATTCCAACTCACTGCTTCCTGTTAGACATCCAATCCTCTATCCACGCTAACACCTTACCCCCAACTCCGTGCACCCTAACCTTTTGCAGCAACCTTTTGTGAGGCACCTTATCAAACGCTCTCTGGAAATCTAAAAACACCACATCCACCGGTTCCCCTCTGTCTACCGCACTAGTCACATCCTCATAGAAATCCAATAAATTTGTTAAACATGACTTTCCCTTCATGAATCCGTGCTGTGTCTGCTGATCAAACCGGCCTTTTCTAGGTGTCTCACTATTTCTTCTTTGATGACGGATTCTAGTATTTTTCCAACTACAGACGTTAAACTAACCGGCCTATAATTCCCTGCCTTTTGTCTGCTACCTTTTTTAAACAGCGGCGTAACATTAGCCGTTTCCCAATCTTCCGGCACTTCCCCAGAGTCCAGCGAATTTTGATAAATAATCACTAAGGCATCCGCTATCACCTCTGCCATTTCTTTCAGAACCCTGGGATGCATTCCATCCAGTCCCGGGGACTTGTCCACCTTCAGTCCCGTTAGTCTATTAAGCACTACCTCTCTAGTGACAGTAATCGCATTAAGGACCTCATCTCCTACTAACCCTCTATCTTTAATATTCGGCAATCTATTTGTGTCCTCCTCTGTGAAGACCGACACAAAAAACTTACTTAAAGCCTCAGACATTTCCTCGTCACCCACCGCTAAATCCCCCCTCTCGTCCTCCAAGGGTCCAACATTCACTCTAGCCAGTCTCTTCTTTATATATTTGTAAAAACTTCCACTATCATTTTTTATATTTAGAGCTAGTTTAGCTTCATGCTCTATCTTTCCTTTCTTTATCACTTTCTTAGTCATTCTTTGTTGTTTTTTAAATCTTTCCCAATCTTCTAATCGCCCACTATTTTTAGCCGCTCTGAACGCATCAGCTTTTAATTTAATAGTCTCCTTTATTTCCTTTGATAACCACGGCTGGTTATCCCTTCTCCTACATTCATCCTCAGCCGTCCTACCAACCAACCTGTGCCCCCAATCTATATTCGCCAATTCCTCTCTCATCCTATCATACTCCCCTCTGTTCAAACAGAGGACACAGATCCAGGACCCTACTTTCTCATCCTCCATCGGCATCAGAAATTCAACCGTACTGTGATCACTTGTCCCAAGAGGATCCCTCACAAGAAGATCCCTAATTCTACCTGCCTCGTTACACAGTACCAGATCTAAGATAGCTCGTTCCCTCATAGGTTCCGTTACACACTGTTCAAGGAAACTATCCCGTCAGCATTCCAAGAACTCTTCCTCAAGCCCACCGCATCCGACTTGGGTCATCCAATCAATATGCAGATTAAAATCCCCCATAATTATCGCCGTTCCATTTTTGCACGCATCATTTATTTGCTTGTTTCTAGCACGCCCCACCTCAAAGTTATTATTTGGGGACCTATAGACCACACCCAACAGCGTCTTCCTCCCCTTGCTGTTCCTTATCTCCACCCACAACGATTCCACATTTTGCTCTATGGAGCCTATATCTTCCCTGACTACCGCCCTGATATTATCCTTAATTAATAGAGCTACCCCACCTCCTTTTTCCTCCTGTCTATCCTTCCTAAATGCCTGATACCCCTGGATATTCAGCTCCCAGTCCCTACAACCACGTTTCCGTAATGGCCACTAGATCATATCCATTTGTGCTGATTTGTACCATCAGCTCATTCACTTTGTTCCGAATGCTTCGTGCATTCAGGTAAAGTGTCTTTATACCAGCCTTTATCTGGACCTTGTTTGTAGAAACACTACTAACCTCTCTCGTGCCCCCTACTCCTTTAATTAGTGGAACACCCTCAACATTTACCTGCACACATACCCCCTCCTTGACTTTAGATTTTGTAATTTCCCCCACCCCTGCACCCTCCCCCCCACTAATTAGTTTAAAGCCCTATCTACAGTCCTAGTTATACGATTCGCCAGGACTCTGGTCCCAGCTCGGTTCAGACTAAGACCATCCCATCTGAACAGGTCCCATCTGCCCCAATACTGGTGCCAATGCCCCATAAATTCAAACCCATTCCTCCCACACCAATCCCTGAGCCACGCATTCATCTCCTTAATCCGATTTACCCTGCACCAATTTGCGCGCGGTTCAGGTAGTAATCCAGAGATAACCACCTTGTCGGTTCTGCTTTTTAATTTGGTTCTCAGATTATCATACTCCCTCTGCAGATCCTCAGTTCCTATTTTGCCCATGTTGTTGGCACCCACATGAACCGTGACGACTGGATTCTCACCCTCCCACTCCAGGTTCCTCTGCAGCCCAGATGAGACACCAGGCAGGGAACACACCCTTCGGTGTTCTTATCCTTGTCACAAAGGACAGTGTCAATGCCCCAAAATACACCATCCCCAATTACCATTACATTTCTCTTTACTTATTCTGCTTTGACCTCGGTTTGCACCACTGTACCGTGGACAGTTTGCTTCTCCACCTTGCAGCCCTCGCTCTTGTCCACACTGAGAGCAAGAACCTCAAACCTGTTGTGCAGCTTCAGGGGCTGAGGCTTTTGGGTCCCCCCCTCCTTCCTCCCCACACCCCCTCCCTCCCCTCACCCTTCCTCCCCGCACCCCCCTCCTTCCCCTCACCCTTCCTCCCCACACCCCCCTCCTTCCTCTCACCCTTCCTCCCCACACCCCCCTCCTTCCTCTCACCCTTCCTCGCCACACCCCCCTCCTTCCCGTCACCCATCCTCCCCGCACCCCCCTCCCTCCTCTCACCCTTCCTCCCCACACCCCCCTCCTTCCTCTCACCCTTCCTCCCCACACCCCCCTCCTTCCTCTCACCCTTCCTCCCCACACCCCCCTCCTTCCTCTCACCCTTCCTCCCCACACCCCCCTCCTTCCTCTCACCCTTCCTCCCCACGCCCCTGTCCTTCCTCTCACCCTTCCTCCCCACACCCCCCTCCTTCCTCTCACCCTTCCTCCCCACACCCCCCTCCTTCCCCTCACCCTTCCTCCCCACACCCCCCTCCTTCCTCTCACCCTTCCTCCCCACACCCCCCTCCTTCCTCTCACCCTTCCTCGCCACACCCCCCTCCTTCCCGTCACCCATCCTCCCCACACCCCCCTCCTTCCTCTCACCCTTCCTCCCCACTCCCCCCTCCTTCCTCTCACCCTTCCTCCCCACACCCCCCTCCTTCCCCTCACCCTTCCTCCCCACACCCCCCTCCTTCCCGTCACCCATCCTCCCCACACCCCCTCCTTCCTCTCACCCTTCCTCCCCACACCCCCCTCCTTCCTCTCACCCTTCCTCCCCACTCCCCCCTCCTTCCTCTCACCCTTCCTCCCCACACCCCCCTCCTTCCTCTCACCCTTCCTCCCCACACCCCCCTCCTCCCTCTCACCCTTCCTCCCCACACCCCCCTCCTTCCCCTCAGCAAACCCCTCTTGTTCCTGACCCTCAGAGTTTGTCAGTTTAGAGGGTTTGACTTTGTCTTGTAACACATTGTCCGGGTAACACTCACCCTCCCTGATGTGTCACAGTGTCTGGAGCTCAGAGTTCAGTTCGTCTACTTTGAGCTGGAGCTCTTCAAGCAACCAGCACTTACTGCAGACATGGTCACTGGGAATGATCTTTGGGTCCACCAGCTCCCACATCATGCAGAAACAGCACATCACATGTCCCTCCATCTCAGTCACCTAGTGTATTCTAAACCCAGCAAACAATTTAAACTTACCTTGCCCTTTCCGCCCAAGCCCTGTGAGCCAAAGCCCTTACAGCTCACTCCGCTCCCTTCTCACTCCGCTGCCCGCTGTCTACTGCAACCCTCCTTTTATACTTTGCGCGGTAAAAATCTCTTCCCAGAAGACCCTGCAGCCCACTTCCTGTTTAACTTTTAAAGCTGGATTTCCATTAAAAAACCCACAAAAATCTTTACAAAGTCAGTCGCTTACCTTTACTCACTTTAACCTTCTCTCCGCTCGCTCCAACAAACAAACTCTCTATTGGTTGCAATCATAACTAGCACAAAAAGCAGTGGTTGTGTGGTTGGAGGCCAATTATCTCAGTCTCTGGGCATCACTACAGGAATTCCTGAGGGAATTTGTGTCCCAGTCCCAACCATCTTCAGCTGCTTCATCAATGACCTGCCTTCGATGATAACGTCAGAAGTGGGGATGTTCACTGATGATTACACAATGTTCAGCTGCATTATGATTCCTCAGATATTGAAGCAGTCCGTGTCCAAAATGCAGCAGCACCTGGACTAACAAGTGACAAGAAATATTTGGGCCACACAAGTGCAAGGCAACAATCATCTCCAACAAAACAGAATCTTCACGGTACAGGACACAAATAGCTTACCAAAAATTGACAGTCATGGGGCTGTAGGGGGTGAGGTCCTTAAAACAATTACTATTACTAAAGAGGTAGTGCTTGGTCGGCTAACGGGACTAAAGGTAGACAAGTCCCCGGGACCGGATGGAATGCATCCCAGGGTACTGAAAGAAATGGCAGAAGTAATAGCAGATGCATTAGTTGTAATTTATCAAAATTTGCTGGACTCTGGGGAAGTGCCGGCTGATTGGAAAACAGCTAATGTGACGCCACTGTTTAAAAAATGAAGTAGACAAAAGGCGGGTAACTACAGGCCGGTTAGCTTAATGTCCGTAGTTGGGAAAATGCTTGAATCCATCATTAAGGAAGAAATAGCAGGACACCTGGAGAAGAATGGTTCCATCAAGCAGATGCAGCACGGATTCACAAAGGGAAAGTCGTGTTTGACGAACTTACTGGATTTTTATGCAGGTGTAACAAGTGCAGTTGACAGAGGGGTGGATGTGGTGCTTTTAGATTTCCAGAAGGTGTTCGATAAGGTATCACAGTGGTTAGCACTGCTGCTTCACAGCTCCAGGGTCCTGGGTTCGATTCCCGGCTCAGGTCACTGTCTGTGTGGAGTTTGCACATTCTCCTCGTGTCTGCATGGGTTTCCTCCAGGTACTCCGGTTTCCTCCCACAGTCCAAAGATGTGCGGGTTAGGTTGTTTGGCCATGCTAAGAAATTGCCCCTTAGCGTCCAAGGGTGCATGGGTTAAAGGGATTAATGGGTATAATTTGTGGGGATATGGGGGTAGGGCCTGGGTGGGATTGTGTTCGGTGTGAACTCAATGGGCCGAAGGGCCTCTTTCTGCACTGTAGGGTTCTATGGATTCTATGAAGGTGCTGCAGAAGGTTAGGGTTCACAGAGTTGGGGCTAAAGTGGTAGCGTGGATTGAGGATTGGCTATCTAACAGGAAGCAGAGAGTTGGAATAAATGGGTGCTTTTCTGGTTGGCAGTTGGTGACTAGTGACGTGCCGCAGGGATCGGTGCTGGGGCCTCAACTGTTTACCATTTACATAGACAACCTGGAGGGGGGCGCTGAGTGTAGGGTAACAAAATTTGCTGATGACACGAAGATGAGTGGGAAAGCGAATTGCATGGAGGACGCAGAAAGTCTACAGAGAGATTTGGATAGGCTGAGTGGGCGAGGATCTAGCATTTGGAGCATAAGGGAGGTTATCCATTTTGGAAGGAATAAGAGTAAAACGGACGATTATTTAAATGATGAAAAATTACAACATGCTACGGTGCAGAGGGACCTGGGGGTCCTTGTGCTCGAAACGCAAAAACCCAGTCTGCAGGTGCAGCAGGTGATCAAGAAGGCAAATGGGATATTGGTCTTTATCGCGAGGGGGATGGAATATAAAAGCAGGGAGGTCTTGCTGCAATTGTACAAGTCACCGGTGAGGCCGCAGCTGGAGTACTGTGTGTAGTTTTGATCCCTATTTGCGAAAGGATATATTGACATTGGAGGGAGTGCAGAGAAGGTTCACCAGGTTGATACCGGAGATGAGGGGGTTAGATTATGAGGAGAGATTGAGTAGATTGGGCCTGTACTCGTTGGAGTTTAGAAGGCTGAGGGGAGATCTGATAGAGACATATAAAATAATGAAGGGGCTAGATAGGGTAGAGGTAGAGAGATTCTTTCCACTTAGAAAGGAAACAAGAACTAGAGGGCACAGCCTCAAAATAAGTGGGGAGGGTCAGTTTAGAACAGAGTTGAGGAGGAACTTCTTCTCTCAGAGGGTAGTGAATCTCTGGAATTCTCTGCCCATTGAAGTGGTGGAGATTACCTTGTTGACTATGTTTATGTCACAGGTAGATAGATTTGTGATCAATAAGGGAATTAAGGGCTATGGGGAGAAAGCGGGAAAGTGGAACTGATCCACTTCAGATCAGCCATGAGCTTATTGAATGGTGGGGCAGCTCGAGGGGCTAGATGGCCTACTCCTGCTCCTATTTCTTATGTTCTTATGTTCTTATCTAACTTTCATCCCTTGAATTCAATGGTATTACCATGACTGAATTCCCCATGAACAATGTCCTGGGGCCTCCCATTGACCAGGAACAAAACTGGATTAGCCATATAAATACAGTAGTTCCAGTACAGCCACAACACTGGCAATGGAGAAAATTGCCCAGGTATGTGCTGTACACTCGGATCAGGACAACTTTAACCCAGCCAATTACAGCCCAATCAATCTACTGTCAATCATCAGCAAAGTGATGGAGGGGTTATTAACAGTGCCATCAAGCAGGAATAACCTGCTCAGTGACACCCAGTTTGGGTTCCTCCGGGGTCACTCAGCTCCTGATCTCATTACAGGTTTGATTCAAACATGAGCAAAAGAGCTGAGTTCCAGAGGTGAGGTGACATCAAAGCTGCATTCGACCGGGTTATGGTACCAAGGAGCCCTTGTAAAACCAGTATAATAGGTATCAGGGGGAAAACTCTCCACTGGCTGGAATCATAAATAGCACAAAAAATAGTGGTTGCGTGGTTGGAGGTCAATTATCTCAGTCTCTGGGCATCACTACAGGAATTCCTGAGGGAATTTGTGTCCCAGTCCCAACCATCTTCAGCTGCTTCATCAATGACCTGCCTTCGATGATAATGTCAGAAGTGGGGATGTTCACTGATGATTACACAATGTTCAGCTGCATTATGTCTCCTCAGATATTGAAGCAATCCATGTCCAAAATGCAGCAGCACCTGAACAATATACCTGAACAATGCCACTAACAAGTGGCAAGTAATATTTGGGCCACACAAGTGCCAGGTAATAACCATCTCCAACAAGAGAGAATCGAACCACCACCCCTTGAATTGAATGGCATTGCCATGACTGAATCCCCCATGAGCAATGTCCTGGGGCCTCCCATTGACCAGGAACAAAACTGGATTAGCCATATAAATACAGTCGTTACAAGAACAGGTCAGAGATTAGGAATCCTGTAGTGGGTAACCACCTCCTGACTCCCCAATACCTGTCCACCATCTACATGGCACAAGTCAGGAGGGTGAGGACTGTATTCATTGGAGTTTAGAAGAGTGAGAGGGGATTTCATTGAAACTTATAAAATTCTAACAGGATTAGACAGGGTAGATTCAGAAAGAATGTTCCAAATGTGGGGGAGTCCAGAACTAGGGGTCATAGTTTGAGGTGAGGAGAAATTTCTTTACCCTGAGAATGGTGAATGTGTGGAATTCAGTACCACAGAAAGTAGGTGAGACCAAAACATTATCTGACTTCAAGAATAAATGAGATGGAGCTTTTGGGCCTTTTGGGATTTAGGGTTATGGGGGAAAGGGGATCAGGATATTGAATTTGATGATCAGCCATGATCATAATGAATGGTGAAAAGTCTCAAAGGGTCGAATAACCTACTCCTACTTCTGTTTTCTATGTTTCTATGTAATGGAATTCTCTCCACTTGCCTCGATAAGTGCAGCTCTAAAAACACTCAAGAAACTCAACAGACACTATTCAGGATAAAGCAGCACACTTCATTGCTACCCATTCCACAAGGAACTGCATGGTGGAACAGTGGTTAGTACTGCTGCCTCACAGCACCCAGGGACCCGGGTTTGATTCCCGCCTTGGGTCAATCTCTGAGTGAAGTTTGCACATTCTCCCCGTGTCTGCATGTGTTTCCTCTGGGTGCTCCGATTTCCTCCCATAGTCCAAAGATGTGCGGGTGAGCTGGACTGGCCAGGCTAAATAACCCCTTTGTGTCATGGGGATTAGTGCGGCTAAATGCATGAGTTAATGGGGATGGGGCCAGTGTGGGATTGTGTTCAGTTCAGACTCGATGGGCCAAAAGGCCTCCTTCTGCACTGGAGGATTCTATGATTCAAGCCCTCCACCACTGATACACAGTGGAGCTGTGTGAATCAACTATAAGATTCACTGCAGGAACTCACCAAGGCTCCCTGGGCAGCATCTTATAAACCCACTAGCACCTTGAAGGACAAGGACAGCAGATACTTGGGAACACACACTACCTGGAGGTTCCGCTCCAAGCCACACACCACCCTAACTTGGAAATATATCTGTTATTCCTTCACTGTCACTGGGTCAAAACCCAGGAACTCCCACTTTAACAGTATTGTGAAGGGCAACTCGGGATGGGCAATAAATACTGGCATAGCCGGTAATTTTCACATTCCATTGAGACTAAAAAAGAAGCAACTGGAAAGAAATTGAATAATTTAACAGTCTTACAGGGTTTGTAGAATTGTTGCAAGTTTTTCATTTAAATTTTAATTGATAATTGAATGGGTTATGGAGTGAGGATGCACATACACCCTCACGTAAGCATGTACATATACACCAGCACGCGTGCGCACACACACACATACACACAAACAGACATATGTAAGCACACACATGAACCCACAAGCATACACAAACAGACACATGTAAACACACAGACACAAAGATACATACGCACACACAGACACGCACGCACACTGGTGCGCAAATAAGCACACACACGCTTATATACGCACACAAATAGAAACAGTACGCTCATGTACACACATACTCACAGTCACAAAGAGAGGTGTACACACACAGATAGAGGTCACAGTTAAGGATTTTCTGTGGGGGAACATTTACAATTGGCATGGAAACCATTCCCCTCACAATTAGGAGTAGTGGGCAGGCTCCCGAACAGCCAATTCGGATTCCTCCAGCTTTCGACAAGCTGCAGTACAAGGTGTGTAACTGAGAAACTGCTTCAACAGGAAGGTCCATGTTAGTCACTTCAGAAAAACATCAAAATAAACCAGGAAAGAAGCCAGGCCTCCATAATTGGGGTGAGGGGAAGTGTGGTGAGGGGAGGGGAATGTCCATCTACAGGGCAAACTGTGTCTGCTCTTACAGCCAGGCAAGCTGAAAGGGACTGTGGGAGGACTGTCCTCCCTGGCCAACTGCTGGGCGCTCACACCAGACCATTCATCTGCTCAATTTCAAATTGGGAAACCTAAAGCGGACTGGAAAAATTGCAGTTTAACAAGGTTTTTAATGAGTCTAACAGTCTGTACCCTTGTCGGGGCAGGTGGCCTGACTGGGCCCAAAGCCTGCAGTGGCTAAAATGATGATTGTCTGCAGTGTGGCTTCTTCGTAATTTTCAAGCCCCTTTTCATGTTCATTCCTGATGGGGGAGGAAACTCAACATGGAAGTGTCGGAACTGGAAATGGACAATTTCCTGATAACTGGTCACAGGATAGGTGAATTAGCCATGCTAAATTCTCCCTCAGTGTACCTGAACAGGTGCTGGAGTGTGGCAGCTCGGGGATTTTCACAGTAACTTCATTGCAGTATTAATATAAGCCTACTTGTGAAAAATAAATAAACGTTAGAAATTCTTTCCCTTTCATCGGCTCTTTTTGCAACACTAATCAGTCATTCAGCCTATGGTTGTGTGGCTTAACTTCAGGGAACTGATCACATTTTAATGAAGACAGGAAACTGGATCCTTATCAACATTTTTTTTGTGTTTTCCAATCACAATAAACAATATTAGTTTCCTCCTTCAAACGTTTAATTCCCAGTCACTGATTGGAATCGGGACAGTGGATTCCCAGAATGTTGCTGATCCTTTTCTCCATCTCCCTGTGTTTTTCCTGGGTCTCTCCCGGTAAGTACAGAATTCCCTCTTCCATTCTCACTCTCTCTCTCTCTGGGGTGAATTTGAATCTTTTGGTGAGAGTTTGAAATGGGTGATGTTTGCTCAGACACTGTTATACAGCCAGCCTGATATTTGACACCATTGAAGACAGCACAGTGTGGAAGACTCTGATAGGATTGGTGTTCAGATCTCCTGACAGCAGGATGTACAAACACCCAGAGCAGAGAAGCTTGGAGCAAATGGAAAATGCTTCAAATGGACAATTTTAACTTTCACATCGATTGGGAGAAGCAAAACAGCTTCATCACTCCTGGTCTAAAGACCTCGAAATGCTCCAGAGAGAAGAAGGTTAATCCGTGTTTCACCCACCCCAGGATCAGCTGTGATGCCCTCATGGTTGAATAGGTCAAGTTATCTCAGACCATCCACATCCTAGTGAGTATTAGGAAAGGGCTGATTAATAAGCTGTGTGAAGGACAGTGGAGATCCTGCTCTGGATTGTCCATCCCCCTGTTTGACAGTCAGTCTGTTCACACAGTGACTGCTCCCCCCCCACCTCACTCTGCCCCCATAGTCTCACACTTCATCCTCCCAAATATCACTGTTTCTCTCCATTTCAATCCACAATTCACATCACATCTTTCCTGGTTATGACGATAAATAACAGACCAGTCCCGAGTGACTGATTCCGTGTTTATTCCCTGCTCTGAGACTCTGCAGCATCAACACTGACCCAGTTTAATCTGATTCTGTTTCAGACAGGATTCTGACATTGGGAAAAGTGGGGGATTATTGAAGTTTATCACTGTGTGGGTGACTCTCACTGTGATCAGGGGGTAGTGGGTGGAAATGTTTATTGCCCTGTCACTGTAATTGTTTAATATAGAGACAGAAAATGAATGATGAACGGATCAGCATCAGCAGCATCTGATGGTGGGTGAAACAGTTCACAGAGAGGATTGCCTCTCCATGCCCAGGCTGGGATCTTACGGTGGTGCAGATTTCCCCCAATGGAGCCGGCATTTCCCAGCGGAAAATCCCAGTCAACTCTAGAGAGATACAGACTGGGAAAGTTCATTCTTTTCTCTCTGCACAGATACTGCTGGAACCGCTCTGCTTTTCCAGTATCCAGTGTTCCAGGGTGGATTTACAATGAAACACACTGTGCCCCGACACAGGGCTCCCAGAATGATCAGTGACTTTCTCACAGACAATCAGAGAGAACCACTTTGAAATCCCGCCCAGAACTTACCTGTCAATCAGTCTGCTGGGCCAATCACAGAGCAGAGGGCAGCTCCTTCCCGACACGATCATTGGTCAGAATGAGATGACCCACAGCTCTGACCAAACATTGGCTCCTCTCTCTCTCTCTCTCTCTCTCCACAGATGCTGTCAGACCTGCTGAGATTTTCCAGCATTTCCTGTTGTTGGTCCATTATCCATGTGTCCCTGGGCCTGCACAGTGAGGATGGCAGTATGGAATCAGGGGGAGACCCAGCCCGTGATGCCTGAGTTGTCATTTCTTTCACGCGCAGCGGCAGTTGGCGCCTCACGTTCGGGAGTTGGAATGTGAGGAAGCGCGAGCCTGAGCGGCTGTCACGGGGGCGGGGCTGGAATTGGAGGTGCGCACCGATAAATCCCAGCCCCGGGCTCCCAGTGAAACACCCTCACTCCCATCCACCCTCCCTCAGCAGCACCCCACCATCCCTGTCAAGGTACAAGGTATTAGTGAGGCCGCAGTTAGAATATCGCGGACAGTTTTGGTCCCCTTATTTAAAGAAATATATTGTCACCGGAGGCAGTATCGAGGAGATTTACTCGGATGATCCTGGGCACAGAGAGACTGATATATGAGGAAAGATTAAACAGATTGTGTCTGTGCTCCTTGGAGTTCCGAGGAATGAGCGGTGATATGTTTCAAACATATAAGAGTCTTAGGGGGTTAGACAGGGTAAATGTTGGGAGGATGTTTCCATTCATGGGAGAGTGTAGGATCAGAGGGCAGAGTCGCAGAATAAGGGGGTGATCATTTAACAAGGATTTCTTCTCCCAATGAAAAGTTAGAAGTTTATTTATTATCACAAGTAGGCTTACATTAACAATGCAATGAAGTTATTGTGAAAAATCCCGAGTCATCACACCCCGGTGCCTGTTCGGGTATGAATGAGAAGAAATTCCTCCACATCTCTGTTTTAAATGGGTGACATCTTACTCTGAGGTTTTGCCATCCGATTCGAGACTCTCCCACAGGGGGAAACACCCTCTCAGCATCTACCCTGTCTAACCCCCTGAAAATCCGATATGTTTCAATAAGGTCACATCTCATTCTTCTAAACTCCAGTGAGTATAGGCCCAACCTACTCAACCTCTCCTCATAATAAAATCCCTCCATCCCCAGGATCAACCTGGTGAACTTTCTCTGGACTGATTTCAAAGCCAGTATATTTTCTCTTAGATAAGGGGACTAAAACTGATCACAGTTTTCCAGATGTGGTCTAACTGGTGCCTTGTATAGTTTTAGCAAGCTTTCCCTACTTTTATATTCCATTCTCTTTGAATTAAAGGCACCATTCCCTCTGCCCTGTGTTTTAAAATTGAAATCTCTCCATGTCCTCACCCCTCCCTATTTCTGTAATCCCCTCCAGTTTCACAAACTCTGTGAGATCTCTGTGTTCCTCTCATTCTGACATCTCCAGTAACAGGGATTAGAATCTCCCCCACACTGGGGACTGTGCCTTCAGTAACCTCAGTCCTTCACTCTGTAATCCCCTCCCTACACCTCTCTGCAGCCTCTCTTTAAAACACTCCTTTAACCCTGGAATTTGGAGACAGTTTTTGTGCACTGAGCTGTGTGTGTCTCTGGGTCAATCTTTGTTTTATAAAGCTGTCCTTGGGGAACATAGAACATAGAACACTACAGCACAAACAGGCCCTTCAGCCCACAAGTTGCGCCGATCACATCATCACCTACCAACCTACAGACCTATCTATAACCCTCAATCTCATTAAACCCCATATACTCATCCAGAAGTCTTTTAAAAGACCCCAGCGAGTTTGCCTCCACCACCACTGATGGCAGCCGATTCCATTCACTCACCACCCTCTGAGTGAAAAACTTACCCCTAACATCACTTCTGAACCTCCCTCCCCGCACCTTAAATCTGTGTCCTCTCGTAGCGACCATTTCAAACCGGGGAAATAGCCTCTGAGAGTCCACCCTATCTATTCCTCTCAACATTTTGTAAACTTCTATCAGGTCGCCTCTCAACCTTCGTCTCTCCAGGGAAAAGAGTCCCAGCTCCCTCAACCTAACTTCATAAGGCATGCCTCCCAGTCCAGGCAACATCCTTGTAAATCTCCTCTGCACCCTTTCAATAGCTTCTACATCCTTCCTATAGTGAGGCGACCAGAACTGCGCACAATACTCCAAATGAGGCCTGACAAGGGTCTTATAAAGTTCCAGCATTACCTCCCGACTCCTAAACTCAATCCCTCGATTAATGAAGGCCAGTACACCATACGCCTTCTTGACCACCTCCTCCACCTGCGAGGCCGATTTAAGAGTCCTGTGGACCCGGACCCCAAGATCCTTCTGCTCCTCAACACTACTCAGACTTCTGCCCTTGATAGTGTACTCGTTCATCCCGTTGGTTCTGCCAAAATGGACGACTACACATTTATCCGCGTTGAAGTCCATCTGCCACTTCTCCGCCCAGTCCTGCATCCTATCTATGTCCTGCTGCAACTTTTGCCATCCTTCCAGATCATCCACAACACCACCGACCTTCGTGTCATCAGCAAACTTACTTACCCATCCCTCCACTTCCTCATCCAGGTCATTTATGAAAATGACAAACAACAAGGGTCCCAGAACAGATCCTTGAGGCACTCCGCTGGGAGGTTTCACTTTGTGAAAGGCACTGGGTAAAGATTAGATTTTTATCAGCCTGAATCTGAACCTGTCTGAGTTTGATCTTCCTGGTAACTAGTGACAGGCTGGCTGTTTATCTCTTTCATTGGTGAATTTTCTGAGACAAACCAATCAGACATCCTCTGGTTCTGCAAGAAGGAAATGCTCGATACAGACGGGAAAATGGAGTTTGGATAAGGTTTTGGGTTTTTATTTCATGTTTTCCCCCAGTTTATAAAGTTGTTTCATCCTCAGAGTGTTTAATTCCCAGTCACTGATTGGAATCGGGACAGTGGATTCCCAGAATGTTGCTGATCCTTTTCTCCATCTCCCTGTGTTTTTCCTGGGTCTCTCCCGGTAAGTACAGAATTCCCTCTTCCATTCTCACTCTCTCTCTCTCTGGGGTGAATTTGAATCTTTTGGGGAGAGTTTGAAATGGGTGATATTTGCTCAGACATTATTATGTATCTGTCAGATATAAATGTGAGATAACATCATGACTGACAAGGGAGTGAAAGTGTCCAGGGAGATAGAGAGGAAAGTAGAGTTCAGATCACAATCACATCACCACAGAATGGCAGAGCAGATTCGAGGGGCCGAATGGCCTACTCCTGCTCCATGTTTGTATGTTCAAAACACCCAGATCAGAGAAGCTTGGAGCAATGAAAGTGGAAAGGTCCAGAAACAGAGGGAAGAATGGAGGAACAGAAAGATTAAATTGCGATAAAGGACATGGGGAAAATGTGCAGGTAATATAAAGGTTCTTTCGTCAGGTGAATGGAGAGTTCTCCACTCAGAACTCTGCAATCACCTGACGAAGGAACAGCTTTCCAAAAGCTAGTGACGTTTACTATCAAATAAACCCGTTGGACTTTAACCTGGTGTTGTGAGATTTCTTACTGTGTTTACCCCAGTCGAACACCGGCATCTCCACATCATATTTTTCCTGCACAGAGTGCTGTCTGACTGAGAGAAGTGCTTTGGGAGTTGGATGAACACAGGGAGTTAGGTGAAACAGGCAGCAGAGGCTACAAACGAGAGTGCAGATTGGGAAATATATTTTCTTTTTGCTCTTGGCATTGTAGTTGTTGGACACTACTGTAGTGTTTCTGTGTAATTTCTGTGGTTTATAGTTTGAAAATGTTATACTCGGTAGTAACAAGGAGCAGGAAAGAAAGAAAATTGTATATATCTGAAACAAAACATCTTTCAAAAGTTTAATTGAAAGGGGTAAGACATGACAGGAGAGCTCCAAGCAGTGGTTTACTCCTCTTGCTCCATGTGACAGTCTGGGGACAGTTCCAGTCTCCTGGGTCAGCATGTGTACAGGAAGTGTCTCCAGCTACAGCTCCTGGAAGCTCGAGTTTCAGAACTGGAGCGGTGGCTGGAGACACTGTGGAGCATCCACGAGTCAGAGAGTATTGTGGATATCGTGTATAGAGAGTTGGTCACACCGCAGGCTCAGACTCCACAGGCAGGAAGAGAATGGCATGAGAGACAGGCAGGTAGTGCAGGAATCTCCAGTGACCATTCCCCTGCAAAACAGATATACCGCTTTTGATACTGTTGGGGGGAATGATCTCTCGAGGGAAAGCAGCAGCAGCTAAACTTTTACACCTAGGTTGGTTCTGTTGCCAAGGGGAAGGGTTAAAAGTGTGTCAGTGGAATAGTTATAGGGGATTCAATTGTAAGGAGAATAGACAGGCGTTTCTGTGGCTGCAGACAAGACTCCAGGATAGTATGTTGCCTCCCTGGTGTTCGGGTCAAGGATGTCTCGTAGCACCTGCAGGACATTGTGAAGGGGGAGGGTGAACAGCCCATGGTTATATTACATGTTGGTACAAGCGACATAGGTTAAAAAAGGGATAAGGTCCTGAAAGCAGAATATAGGGAGCGAGGAAAAAAGATAAGAAATTGGATCTTAAAGGTAGTGATTTCAGGATTACTAGCGGTGCCAAGCGTTAGTCAGAGTAGAAATGAGAAGAGATATCAGATAAATACGTGGCTGAAGAGATGGTATCAGGGAAAGGGTTTCATATTCCTGGGGCATTGGGACCGGTTCTGGGGGAGGTGGGACCTGTACAAATTGGATGGGTTACACCTGGACAGGACAGGGACTGATGTCCGAGGGGGAGTGTTTGCCCGAGCGGTTGGGGAGGGTTTAAACTAATAATGCCAAGGGGATGGGAACCTATGTAAGGAGTTCGAGAAGGAGGGAGCAAGGAGAAAAGAAGAAGGGGAGAAGGTTCCAACTACATCAAAAATCAGGAGAAAAATTAAAAGGAAGGAGAACGGAGGAGATGTTATTAATGGAAGTGTTAGAATTCAAAAAGAAGGTACAAAAACTAGCATAAGGCCACTTTATCTGAATACTAGCAGCATTTGAACCAAGGTAAATGAGTTGACACCACAAATCATTGTGAACGAGTATGATTTGGTGGCCATTACAGAGACAGAGTTGCAGGATGGTCACGGCTGGGAGTTGAACATCCAGGGGTATCAAACTGTTCAGAGGGACAGACAGGAAGGTAACGGAGGTTAGTGTAACTCTGATATTTAAGGATGATATCACGGCAGTAGTGAAAGATGTTCTCGGTTCTATGGAAAAAAGGTTGAATCCATTTGGGTGGAAATTAGTAATAGTAAGGAGAAAAATCACTGACTGGTGTAGACCACCAAATAATAACATCATGGTGGGGTGAGAAATAAACAAAGAAATAACTGATGCATGTAAAAATGGTATAGCAATTATCATGGGGGATTTTAATCTACATATCAATTGGTCAAACCAGGTCAGTCAAGGCAGCCTTGAGAAGGAGTTCATAGAATGTTTCCCTGACAGCTTCCTTGAACAGTATGTAATGGAACCGATAAGGGAGCAAGTTCTCCTAGATGTGGTCCTGTGAAATGAGTCGGGAATAATTAATGATCTTGTAGTTGGGGATCTTCTCGGAAGAAGCGATCACAGTATGGTTGAATTTAAAATATAGATGGAGCGTGAGGAGGACTTTCAAAGCGATCTTTCACAGTGCTCAGCAGAAGTATATACCAGTGATAAGGAAGGACTGTAGAAAAAGAGATAATCAGCCATGGATATCTAAGGAGATAAAGGACAGTATCAAATTGAAAGAAAATGCATACAAAGTGGCAAAAATTAATGGGAACCTAGAGGATTGAGAAATCTTTAAAGGTCAGCAGAAAGCCATGAGAAAAGCTAAAGAAAGGTAAGATGGAGAATGAGAGTAAACTAGCTCAGAATATTAAAAACAGAGAGCAAAAGTTTCTACAAATATAAAAACGAAAAAGAGTGGCGAAAGTAAACATGAGTCCTTTCGAGGGCGAGAAGGGAGATGTAATAACTGGAAATGAGAAAATGGCTGAGGCATTGAGCAGATATTTTGTGTGGGTCTTCACAGTGGAAGACACAAATAACATGCCAAAAATTGATGACAGGAAGGCTGTGGCAGGTGAGAACCGAGAAACTATCATTAACACGAAAGAGATGGTGTTGGGCAAGTTAATGGGGCTAAAAGTAGACAAGTCTCCTGATCCTGATGGAATGCATCCCAGGGTACTAAAAGAGATAGCAAGAGAAATAGCAAGTGCACTAGTCGTAATTTACCAAAATTCGCTGGACTCTGGGGTGGAACAGCAAATGTGACGCCATTGTTCAAAAAGGGAGTAGACAAAAGGCAGGTAACTATCAGCCGGTAAGCTTAACTTCCGTAGGACGAAAAATGCTTGATCTTGCTTGAATCTATCATCAAGGAAGAAATAGCAAGACATCTGGATATAAATGGTCCCACTGGTAAGACACAGCATGGGTTCATGAAGGGCAGGTCATGTTTGACTAATTTGGTGGAATTCTTTGAGAACATTACATGCGCAATGGACAATGGGGAACTCGTGGATGCGGTGATCTGCATTTCCAGAAGGCATTTGATAAGGTGCCGCACCAAAGACTGCTACGCCAGATGAAGGTGCACGGTGTTACGGGTATTAGCATGGATAGAGGATTGCTTAACTAACAGAAAGCAAAGAGTGGGGGTAAATGGGTGTTTTTCTGGTGATCAGTGTCTAGTAGTGTGCCTCAGGGATCAGTGTTGCGACTGCAATTGTTTACAATTCACATAGATGATTTGGAGTTGGGGACCACGTGTAGTATGTCAGAATTCGCAGATGACACTAAGATGGGTGGAAGAGCAAAGTGTGCAGAGGATGCTGAAAGTCTGCAAAGGGATATAGATAATCTAAGTGAGTGGGCAAGGGTCTGGCAGATGGAGGACAATGTTGGTAAATGTGAGGTCAGCCATTTTGGTGGAATAACAGCAAAATGGACTGTTATTTAGATGGTAAAAAATTGCAACATGCTGTTGTACAGAGGGACCTGGGTGTCCTTGTGCAGGAATCTCAAGTTGGTTTGCAGGTACAGCAGGGAATTAAAAAGGTAAATGGAATTTTGTCTTTCATTGCTGGAGGGATGGAGGTTAAAAACGGGGAGATTGCATTGCAGCTGTATAAGGTGCTGGTGAGGCCACATCTGGAGTACGGTGTATAGTTTTGGTCTCCTTACTTGAGAAAGGATATACTGGCACTGGAAGGGGGTACAGAGGAGATTCACTAGGTTGATTCCAGATTTGAGAGGGTTGGCTTATGAGGAGAGACTGAGTAGACTGGGGCTCTACTCGCTGGAGTTCAGAAGAATGAGGGGAGATCAGAGAGAAACATATAAGATTATGAAGGGAATAGATAAGATAGAAGCAGGGAAGTTGTTTCCACAGGAGGGTGAAACTAGAACTAGGAGGCGTAACCTCAAAATAAGGGGAAGCAGATTTAGGACTGAGTTGAGGAGGAACTTCTTCACACAAAGGGTTGTGAATCTGTGGAATTCCCTGCCCAGTGAAGCAGTTGAGGCTACCTCATTGAATGTTTTTAAGACAATGATAGATAAATTTTTGAACAGGAAAGGAATTAAGGGTTATGGTGAGCGGGCGGGTAAGTGGAGTTGAGTCCACAAGAAGATCGGCCATGATCTTATTGAATGGCGGAACAGGCTTGAGGGACCAGATGGCCAACTCCTGCTCCTGGTTCTCATGTTCTCAACAAATTAAAATCCGTACTTTGATTTGGGAGCAGTGATGTTAGATTCCAAAGTTACCGATGTATTTTGAGAAAAGGTGTGAGAGAGAAAGCAGATACAGAAAGACTTCACAACACCAGGATGCACCAAAGCTCTTTCCAGCCAATGAAATACCTTTTCTAGTCTCCTCACTGTTATGGTACAGGAAACTCTGATTAGACAATCTACATGAATGATGTTGCCTCAGGAATCAGTATTGATCCAGTTTATGATCATCCTGCTCTGTCCCGGGATCTATTACATTAATCTGTGAGGAAAGTTCTCCCTCAGGACTGATCCTCTGACAGTGCAGCATTCTGTCAGTAATACACTGTGTGTGCAGCCCAGTCTCTGGAATGGGAGCTTCAATCCGGAACATTCTGAGTCAGAGGTGAGAGTGTTTCCAGGCAGCTACAGCTGGGAGTGAAATTTAAATCGGAATATTCCTGCCTGGTGATTCCTAGACTTTTCCAAACTGAGGGTATACTCGTGACCATGTATAAAGGGGGATTAAAAAGCTCTGTGAAGTTCAGTGGAGATCCTGCTCTGGATTGTCCATCTCCCTCATAGAATCATAGAATCCCTACAGTGTAGAGGGAGGCCATTCAGCCCATCAAGTCTACACTGATCACAGTCCACACAGGCCCTATCCCCATAACCCCATGCATTTACCCTGGTGAGTACCCCTGACACTAAAGGGCAATTTACCATGGCCATTCACTAACCCGCACATTTCGGTCTGTGGGAGGAAACCGGAGCACCCGGAGGAAACCCACACACACCCGGGGAGAACATGCAAATTCCACACAGACAGTGACCCAAGCCGGGAATTGAACCTGGGTCCTTGATACTGTGATCTTTCCACCCTGCTGCACTGGTTGGTTGGTGTATCAGGGGAGGGAAATGGGCTGCGAGCCGAACAATCGAATTTGCGCCTGGTGTCAGGTGGTTCGGGATTCTCCCAGGCCATTTTTTCCGGCGGGATGTCAATTTCCATGTATTTGAATAGGTTTACATATCATTAGAGTTTGGCCCGGCCCTTTTCCCCCTCCCGTACCTTCCCCTCCTCTCCAGCGTGACGTCACTCCAGCATGAATCACAGATAGTTTATAAAAGTCTGGGCCTGGGGCAGCAATAGTGAAGGAGAGTGAGGAGGTAATTCCCATTGAGCGGCAGCCCCCGGAGTTCAGGGGGAGGGGGCACCGGATACTCAGGTGCTGGGATGGGGTGGGGGGCTTTTTGATTTGTCCATGGGATGTGGGTGTCAGTGGCTGGGCCAGCATTTATTACCCATTCCTCAGAGCATTTAAGACTCAACCACATTGCTGTGGGTCTGGAGTCACATGTAGGCCAGACCAGGTAAAGATGGGAGATTTTCTTTCCTAAAGGACATTAGTGAACAAGATGGGTATTTGTGACAATAGATTGCAGTTTCATGGTCACCAATAGATTTTTAATTCCAGACTTCTATTGAATTCAAATTTCACCATCACCATGGTGGGATTCGAATCCAGGTACCCAGAGTATTCCCCTGGGTCTCTGGATTAGTCCAGCAGCAATGCCACTACGCCAGCACCTCCCCGGGGGGGACCAGTGCTGGGAGTCACCACTTGCAGCAGGTTCATGGTGCACACATTGCCCCTGGCTACACAGAGACCCCCGAAGGGTGTCACATGATGTTCATCACCAACCCACAAATATTAACCTGTTTGTTTTACTGTCTGTCTGCTGGACAGACACTGCGGCTGACACCAGACCTTGTATCCCAGGCCCCACTAACAGTAACAGACAGCAGCTCTGTCAGCTGCTGCTCCAAGCACGGGAGCTGTGCAGTTGTTAACACGGCTCTTCACACTGCCTGGACTCTGCACTGCTGCCTGCGATGGGAACCCATCCTGTGATAGTCACGAGGCTGCCCCTCCCCCCGTCTGTCTGTAATACCTGGAAGGCACTGCGGTGATAGCACTCATACCCAAGCTTCAAGGGTCCGCAATGGGTAGCTTGGCATCCCATTCCTGTGCCCTCCCTGCGTGCCAGAAGGCAGAACCCTCAACAGGAGGGCAGGGGGCTGCCGGTCAGCGCCAGGACATGGCAGCACATCCTGCCACAGGGGAGGGGGGCAGGGGAAGGAGGAGGTGGAGGCTCAGGGCGTACAGGAGTTGTAGATGTTTTGCAGGGATGATGGGAGCCACACGATGCTGCTGGCTCTGTCTAAGTAAGGAGACAGTGTGGCACCTGTTTCAGCTCCTCAGACCTGGTAACTCGAGGCACAGGAGACACCCACTCCCGGTGGCAGTGATGGTCACGGTGCCCTCAACTTCTACACCACCAGGTCCTCCCAGGAATCCAGCCAATTACATCCACTTCAACATGGGCCAGACCCAACAGGAAGCCCGGACTGCAGCTTCACCACCATCACTGCACTGCCCCGTGTGCAGAGGGCTGTAGATGGCATTCACGTTATCCAGTGGATCCCACATGATCAGGGACTGCGCTTCATCAATAGAAGGGGTTCCACTTCCTGAATGTGCAGATTGTCCGTGACCACAGGCTGAATATCATGCACTGTGTGTACAACACCCAGGGAGTGTGCACAACAGCTCCATCCTCCAGAGTTCGGACATCCCCGGACTCTTTCAGGACCAGTTCAGGCTGCCGGGATGGCTGGAGGGGGACAAGGGTCCAAATGGCATCAGACCAGGGTGATGGGAGTGGGCTGGGCATGCTAGCGAGTCCTTGGTCCAGGCAGGAGGGTGGTGATGACTCATTCTGTGGCACACTGTGATGCTGCCCTGGTGCCACACAAGTCTGAATCCTACCAAGAACAAAGAACAACACAGCACGGGAAACAGGCCCTTTGGCCCAACGAGCCTGTGCTGCCATTTTAACATTGCGCCTTTCCTCTTCCACCCTTGACCCATGTCTATGCTTATGGCACCCACAGTGAAACCAGATTGAGGGGAGAATAATTTTGGGGCAATTTGTTACACCAATCAGCCTAACAGCACATCTTTGGGGTGTGGGAGGAAACCGGAGCACCCGCAGGAAACCCACACAACCACGGGGAGAATGCACAAACTCCCACAGACACTGGCCCAAATCCAAATCCATGTATCTGCACAGCAATCAGTGATAGTCACTGAGCTGTCGTGGTGCCCATCAGCTGGTCCAGTTTAAGCGTACACAAACGACGTGAAGTACTCAGCTACTCTCAAAACATCCAAGAGCAGCCCACGCACGACCCACCGTGTGTATGCCCCTCGTTAGACAACAAGGTGGACCGACACACCTGTGGATTCAAAGAGAAAAACATCAACAACATGTAGCATTAGATTTCCAGAAACGTCCCGAGTATCTGACCCTTACTTAAAACAGTCTCCTATTTCTCTCCATCCTTATTTTGCTCATGTGTCTATCTAAGTATACCTTAAACAAGTTTAGCGTGCCTGCCTCCACCACCTTACTTGGCAGTGCATTCCATACCCCCACAACCTTCTGTGTGAAAAACCTCCCTCTAGCATCCAAATTATACCTCTCCCCCCTCGCCCTAAGCCCGTGGCCCCTCGTGATATTTGTCTCCAATCTAGGAAAAAGCCTGCCACTGTTTATCTATACCCTTCATAATCTTATACACCTCTATTAGATCCCCCCTCAATCTTCCTCTTTCTAAGGAAAACAGCCCCAATTTACGCAATCTTTCCTCGTAACTCAGTCCTTCCATACCAGGCAGCATCCTGGTAAACCTCCTCTGCACTCTCTCCAGGGTCTCCACGTCCTTCCGGTAGTAAGGTGACCAGAACTGGATGCAGTACTCCAAATGTGGTCTAACCAACGTTCTGTACAACTGCAGCATTAGACTCCAGCTCTTGTACTCGATACCCCTTCCTATAAAGGCGAGCATACCATAAGCTTCCTTCACAACCTTCTCCGCCTGTGTTGCCACCTTCAAAGACTTGTGCACTTGCACCCCCAGGTCCCTCTGTATTTCTATACTCTTAATAGGTCTATCCTTTATCATATAACTCCCCTCTACATTATTCCTTCCAAAATGTATCACCTCGCATTTATCAGGATTAAATTCCATCTGCCATTTGTCTGCCCAATATACCAGCCTATCTATATCCTGCTGTGTCACCTGACACTCCTCCTCACTGTCCGCCAATCCTGCCATCTTTGTGTCATCTGCAAACTTGCTGATCACCTACTACCTGCCTTCTCTGTCTTCACTGGCACCTGGGCACCCGTACGAGTGTGGGTCTCGCACATAAACGTGCAGGCAATGGGCTGTGTGGGGTTAAGGGGGGAACAGAACCCTGTGGGGCGTGGATGTTGCCACAGGGTGCAGTGGGTGTTGGCGATACCAGGGCAGGCGGTCTGTGCCTACTGGCCGAAGGGCCTCTGTCACACAGCATGACGTTCTGTGCCTCTTTGTGTGCGGTCAGGATACGGTCATCCCTGTAGGGCAGGAATCACAGAAAGATTAGTCACAGCTGGGGGTGCAGTAATATTTCTCGGTGAAACTAACAGTGCAAATAGCATGAAGGGATGATATTTAATGGTGCGATATAACAGGTGTACGTCATTCTAAACAGTATCTCGTGTCCTTTTTCTGACTAGTGCAAACCTTAAATTCGGCCCTCCTGATGACACTAGAACTTCTGAATTTTTCGTGGCCTTTTACTGCACCCAAGATGCACATTGGATGGGGAGGCACCCTACTGTGTTCCACACCCCGGGGCCTGTGATCCCCTTGGTGGGAGACCCCTGGGGGGCTGAGACCTACAGGTCTCTGGCTGACTTGCGGATGACACTGGTGTAGCCACCCTGTTCATCCCGCTGCCCGTGAGATGCTCCGGTGTCAGGAAAGGGTGGGAGGGGGTGGAACCAGAAGGTTTAGGGATGTCTGGTGTCTCCTGGCTGGAAGGTCCCAGCATGGGCTCCAACCCTTCCTCCTCCCTCAGGGTGCCCATATGTACCGGGGATACTCCATGGGACAGTGGGCCAGCCTCAGCATCACCTGGCTCTGTCAGTCCTGGAATCCCAACTACATCTGCCCCATGCTGTGCAAGCCCTCAGCGATGCCCCCTGAGACCGGACCAAGTTTGAGGCTCGCAGTCATGGCCGTGTCTCCAGGATGGTCTACATCCTGTCAGCCATGGTGACCAATCCTTGCCCCAGGCTTTCCACTGTGGATGTGACCCTTGCAGTGTTACCCTGAGTGCCACACTGTACCGGTACCACCTCCTGTGACAGAAATCTGTTCGACTCCTCCAAAAGCCTCACAGTTGATGCAGTGTTGCTGACAGCCCCTCCACCATTGCTGCTGATGTATCTCCAGCAGTTTTGGGATGACCGATCCCAGAGGCCTAGCACTTGGCTTGGGGCCAGATGCATCCTGAGCCCCAGAAGAACTCCGTGTGCCCGAACCCTCGATGTTCCCGCCTTCACCCGATGTAGATCAAAGGCTGTGTGGTGCCCACCAGTAAGTGACCCAGAAGCCTCAGCACGAACTTGTCCCACTGAGGTGATCGTGTCTGCTCTGAGGGATTGTGTGGTGGAAGCTGGTGTCGATTGACAAATGTTAAGCTTGGTGATTTCCTCAGGGCTTTCCTCCGAGGTTTTCTTCCAGCTGCCGTGCTGCATCTTAGGAGGAGCGGAGTGGGGGGGGTTTAATGCATCTGGATCATTTCCTGTAACAGATGACAAAAGGTTCAGTGCAAGAGAACAAAGAACAAAGAAAATTACAGCACAGGAACAGGCCCTTCGGCCCTCCAAGCCTGCACCAACCATGCTGCCCGACTGAACTAAAACCCCCGACCCTACCAGGACCCTATCCCTCTATTTCTATCCTCTTCATGTATTTGTCATGATGCCCGTTAAAAGTTACTACCGTATCTGCTTCCACTACCTCCCCCGGCAATGGGTTCCAGGTACCCACTACTCTCTGTGTAAAAATATCTGCCTCGTACATCTCCTTTAAACATTGCCCCTCACACCTTAAACCTGTGGCCTCTAGTAACTGACTCTTCCACCCTGGGAAAAAGCTTCTGACTATCCACTCTGTCCATTCATCTCATAATCTTGTCGACTTCTATCAGGTCTCCCCTCAACCTTTGTGGTTCCAGCCAAACCAAGTTTCTCCAACCTCTCATTGCTAATGCCCTCCATGCCAGGCAACATCCTGGTAAATCTTTTCTGTTCCCTCTCCAAAGCCTCTACATCCTTCTGGTAGTGTGGCGACCAGAATTGAACACTATATTCCAAGTGCGGCCTAACTAAGGTTCTATAAAGCGTCAACATGACTTGCAAATTTTTAAACTTGTTGTAGGTAATGATACCTCTGAGACTAATTGTGAGTCAAAGTACAGCAAGTTTATTCAAAAGTTTTTGGGAGATACACCTGGCACCTAACAGCGGTTCCCCAGGCATCTCTCTGAACATAAGTTAAGAGCGCTTATTTATACCCCCCCAGTCACGTACGCATCTTCTCATTCTCAGCAGGTTCCCAGGCTGTGGGTTATCCTCCATTGTGAAACCAAGGCTGCCTCGGCATTACTTCATGGTTATCTCAAGGCCGCAATTGACGTGTGTGATTAGCTTTTAGCTAACGTACAGGCTGACAAGACAAGTTAAAATTAACGGGCCGGTATAACAATCTGTGCTCACAAGTTATATTATACATATATTATGTATAATATGTTAGTACATGACACATAAGCAGTATATAACGAATATATATATATGTGAATATATTTAGGACATGCAAGCTTCACAATGTTAGATGAAAGTCCACGAAATTAAAGACACAACTTAACTACAAGCTGGGTCAGCTACATTTCTGAGCGAGCTTATCATAAACTTGTGTACAACAGCAAGAGCAGCTGCAGCCTGGGCACACGAAAACAAAGTTACATTTATCTGAAATATATGAAAACGGGCTGCATATGGACTACTGGATTTTTTTTTCCATTCTCCCAAGTATTACAAAGGTCATTAACTCATTTCCGACTGCAAACTCAATACCCCGTCCAAAGAAGGCAAGCATGTCATTTGCCTTCTTGACCACCTTCTCTACCTCTTTTGCCACTTTCAGTGAGTGACCTGTGTACCTGTACACACAGATCCCTTTGCCTATCACTAATCTTAACGGTTCTGCCATTTACTGTATATTTCCTATCCGTATTAGACCTTCCAAAATGTATTACCTCACATTTGTATGGATTAAGCTCCATCTGCCTTCTCTCCGTGCAATTCTCCAACTGATCTGTATCCTGCTGTATCCTCTGATGGCCCTCATTGCTATCCTCAAAACCACCAACAATTGTGTCGTCCGCAAACTTTCGAATCGAATCGAATCAATTACATTTTCCTCCAAATCATTTCATATATATTACAAACAGCAAATGTCCCAGCTTGGATCCCTGAGGAACAGCACTTGTCACAGCCCTCCATTCAGAAACACATCCTTCCTCTGCTACCCTCTGTCTTCGTTGACTGAGCTAGTTTTGTATCCACATTGCCAGCTCACCTCTGATCCCATGCAACTTCACCTTCTGCACCAGTCTGCCATGAGGGACTTCGTCAAAGGCCTTACTGAAGTCCATGTAGACAACATCCACTGCCCTACCCTCATCAATCATCTTCATCACTTCCTCAAAAAACCCGATCAAGTTTGTGAGACACGACCTCCCCTTCACAAAACCATGTTGCCTCTCACTAATACGTCTACTTGTTTCCAAGTCAGAATAAATCCTGTCTCGAAGAATCCTCTCCAATAATTTCCCTACCACTGATGATCCAGCCTATAGTTAACCTGGATTATTCTTGCTCCCCTTCCTAAACAAACGAACAACATTGGCTATTCTCCATTCCTTTGGGACCTCCCCTGTCGCCAGTGAGGATACAAAGATTTCTCCCAAGGCCCCAGCCATTTCCTCCTTGCCTAACTCAGTATTCTGGGGTATATCCCATCGGGCCCTGGGGACTTGTCTACCGTAATATCTCTCAAGAACCCAATAGCTCCTTTTTGATCTCAACATGACTCAAACTATCTACACATCCTCTCCCAGACTCATCATCCCTGAAGTCATTCTCTTTGGTGAATACTGATGCAAAGTATTCATTTAATATCTCGCCCATTTCTTCTGGCTCCACACATAGATTCCATCCCTTGTCCTTGAGTGGGCCAACCCTTTCCATGGCGACCCTCATGCCCTTTACATATGTATAAAAAGCCTTGGGATTTTCCTTAATCCAACTGGCCAGTGATTTTTGGGGCCCCTTTTAGCCCTCCTTACTCCTTGCTTAAGTTTCTTTCTAATTTCCTTGTATTTGGAAATGCTCACTTCCATGGTGAACCCCTGACCTGACTGTCAGTGACCATTCCCTCCTCACCCTTCCCTGCTAGCCCCAAATAGCTCCTCAAAGGTAGTGAGGAGATGCAGCTCGGGAACCCCACCCCCAGTCTTGACATGTTCCTGGTGGTTATGGGCCCTCTTACCCTATGGGGATAAAGGAGGGATTGAAAATCTGATGGCTGTGAGGACACAGGGTGTAGGGGGTGGGGGTGATAGGGTGGGGTTTATCGGGGCTGTGCCTCGGCAGTCTGTGGTTGTGACTGGGGCGGGGGCAGAGGGGTTGGAGGAATATCCTTGGAGACCGGGTGCTGGGAGGCTGCAGAGTGTCAGGCGGGTGGCTCGACATTGCAGGCACGACAGACGGGACCGATATCAGGATGGGATGGACACTGACCCTTCCTGCCTGACAACCGCTTACACAACCTCCCAGACCATATTACTGGCCCGTTCAGGGTGGTGTTCGGGGGGTGGCTCTGATGGTGATTGGGAGGAGGGGATGGTGAATGGGGAGAGGATGATCGGGGAGAATTGGAGAGAGGGAGCGATGATCGGAGAGAGAGGGTGTGGTGACTGGGAGGAGGAGGAGGCGATGATTATTGGGAGGTAGGGGTAGTGATCGGGGGGGGTGGTGATCGGAGAGTGGGTGGTAATTAAGAAATAGGGTAGTGATCGGGGCGAGGGGTGGTAATCCTGAGAGAGGATGGCGATCGGGTGTCGGGGGAGGGGGTGATAATCAGGGGAGGGGGTGGTGATCGGGGGAGGGGGTGGTGATCGGGGGAGGGGGTGGCGATCGGGGGAGGGGTGGTGATCGGGGGAGGGGGTGGCGATCGGGGAGGGGGTGTTGATCGGGGGAGGGGGTGGTGATCGGGGGAGGGGATGGTGATCGGGAGTAGGGGATTGTATATGGGGGGCTCTGTCGGGGGGGTGACTGGGGACATGGGGAGAGGGGATGGTGAAGTCCAGTGAGATTGTTCTGATGATCAGACAGTGTTTATTGACCAATCCCTTTAACTGTTTCTTTTACAGACACTGACACACTCACGGTGTTTTACACTGCTTTCTCTGGGATAGAACATTTTCCTGACGTTGCAAGCACTGGAATGGTCAATGGTGTCCAAATAGGATATTGTGACAGTAATATCCGTCGCAGCATTCCCAGGCAGAGGTTCGTGGCTGAAAATATCGACTCTGAATTCTGGGATTATATCACAGAACTGGTGAACTCACACTCAGACATGGTAAAGAAGAATCTGAATACAGTGCTGAAGATCACAAACCAGACATCCGGTAAGATCAGGCAGAGAGAATCAGCGTGTCAATGTACAACCTTACAGTGAACTCAGCCCCCCAGCACTGACCCCTGGGACACTGAACTCAGTCCCCCAGCACTGACCCCTGGGACACTGAACTCAGTCCCCCAGCACTGACCCCTGGGTCACTGAACTCAGTCCCCCAGCACTAACCCCTGGGACACTGAACTCAGTCCATCTCCCAGCACTGACTCCTGGGACACTGAACTCAGTCCCCAGCACTGACTCCTGGGACACTGAACTCAGTCCCCAGCACTGACCCCTGGGACACTGAACACAGTCCTCCAGCACTGACCCCTGGGACACTGAACTCAGTCCCCCAGCACTGACCCCTGGGACACTGAACTCGGTCCCCAGCACTGGCCCCTGGGACACTGAACTCAGTCCCCCAGCACTGACTCCATCTAATTTAGTCCCCTCACCGCTCAGCTTCCTGTTACTAATGGCACAGGAAGTTTCCATCCATTTCATTCTCAGACTAACACCCCTTTCACCACTGAAAAGATTGTCTATTGATTATTGATCCCTGTTTAGTTTCTGACAGGAATTCACATTCTTCAGTGGATTTGGTCTGTTGAGGTCAAATGCATCACCTCGCATTTGCCTCAGTTAAACTCCATCTGCCATTCGTCAGCCCACTGACCCAATTGATCAAGATCCCATTGCAATTGGAGATAACTTTCTTCACTGTCCACGATGCCACCAGTCGGGATCATGGAGGAGGGAGGAAGGCCAACGACCAGGGCTGGCCATCGGGGTGGGTGTGGGGTCAGCGTGCTGGAGGTGGGGGGTAGTGGGGCTGCCTTAAATGGGGGGGATGTTGGCACTGCGGAGTGTGGGGTTGTTGGCACTGTGGGGACGGGGTAATTGTCAAGAGCGTGTGAGATCAGGGGGTTACTGGAGATCAGGGTGGGCTGGAAGGGCTGTGGGTGGGTTTGGGGGTGGTGCGCGAATGTTCGGGGGACCAGCGATTGGGCCGTGGGGAGGTGGAGGGCCGGCGTTGCGGGGATTGCAGATCTGGCCAGCGATGGAGCCGGCCAGCAGTTGGGAGGCCGACAGACAGGGGCTACAGAGCATGCACCAATCTGACTGATTGGCACATGTGCAGTGGCCCATTCAGCACTTTGCTGTCAGTCTCTCCAGCTGGAATAGGCCCCACCTACAGCTTTTCAGTGTGAATCATGCTACTGCTCTCTGCAATGTACAGATTGTGGGAGATTCATTTTGAAACTCCCACTGTAAAAACAAACGTGATTTACTCCAGGTTTCAAACAAATTCGACAGTTGAATTTTTTGGGGGAGAATCCCGGCCACTCTGTTTCCTATCCATTCGGCAAGTTTGTTTACGTTCTGATGCTGCTTATTTTATTCCAGGGATTTCAGTTTTGCTGACAATTCTATCACAAGATCATTTCTCCACTTTATTGATTAACAAAGCAATATTTCCAATCCTCCAGTTCACTGAATATTGATCATCATTTGCTCTCTGACAGGAATCCATATTTTCCAATGGATTCGGTCTGTCGAGGTCACTGAAGACGGCTCCATTAAGAGATCGATGCGGTTTGGATTTGATGGAAAGGACTATATTAGTTTAGAGCCACACAGAATGAGATGGGTTGCAACCAATCACTTCGCAGTGAAGACTAAAGAGAAATGGGATTCAGATCAATCCTGGAATAATTACTGGGAAAAATATCTGCAGGAAGAATTTGTTCAACATTTAAAAAAATATTTGGAAGCAGGAAAGGAATATTTTGGACGGAAAGGTATTGATTTCAGTTTTGAGCCCATGTTCTGATCTAACTTCACTGATCTATCAAACCGTTCTCCCATTCCATTCAATGTGGGTTTATTGTTTGTGTTTTCACCCTTTCCCATTACAGTTCAGCCTGAAGTCTTCATCTCCAGAAGTGAGCCCAATAGTCAGTACAAGCCGCTCACTCTCTCCTGCCTGGTTACTGGCTTTTATCCTGTAGACATCGAGGTGAACTGGCTAAGGAATGGAGAGGTAATGTCTGAGACACTATCCTCGGGGATTCGACCGAACCACGATGGGACCCATCAGATCCAGAAAGAGATTGAAATAAATGCTGGGGATGAGGATCAATACTCCTGTCAAATTGAACACAGCAGCCTGGCAGAGCCCAAGCTCCATCAGTGGGGTAAGGAACTGTACTGGATATGTGCGTGTGTTTGTATGGGAGCACATTCCCACTCTTCCCATTCCCTGTCTCCCCCCATCAACCAATTTTCACCCCATGGCAAAGATTCCCTTCAATTCCAAACACTCTGATTATTGTCAAGAATCTCTTGTGTGGAACTTTATCAATGATATTCTGGAAGTCCATCCAGAGCAGGTCCGTAGACACTCCCTTATCCACCATGGGGCCAAAGCTTCAACCAATCCCATTGGGACTGGGGCGACTTCAGTTCAAATTGTCCCCAATGAACACAGAACCGGGAATGGATCCGGGAACAGAGACAATCCTCATATTATTCAAATGTGTTTCAGAAATCCCAGGAAACAGTGGGGGATGGTCCCATCTTGGAATTCTGGTTGGATTCGTGATCCCAGCACTGGCTGTTATATTTGGGATAATCGGAATAATCATCTGGAAAAGACAACAGAGAGGTAAGAGTCAGAGAGAGGGAAATGTAGAACTGAGGGGACAGAGTGAGTGTGGGGAATCTCCAGTACTGGGAGTACAGGACACTGTGTTGAATGAACTGATTTAATTCCCACACACAGATACACACGTATAAACACATGTTGTTCCCTGTCTGATCTTCCTTTGTGTGATCAGCCCAGACCAGGTGTAATATTGATCATTAAAGCCACCGCACACACTCACATCCTCACCTACTGAATATGGATGGAATGGAAGCGATCTACAGGATCTCCATGAAGTGTAAGGATGGAGGGGTGTGTGAGACTGAGTATTTCTCACACAATCTCCATTCCCTCACACTTGTTGTGTTCTCACTCTCTGAGAATGGATTATTCCCCATTCTAACTGATATTTATTTTACTTCTGCAGATTCACCAAGTGGGACGTACACAACAGCTCCAGTAAATGACTGAGGGACAGATTGTTGGGATTGAAATACATTCACATTTTGTGGACATTTCTCACTTTCTGATTGCTCAGAGTTTTAAATATCTTTAAATGTTTGTGGATTTTGATCAAGACTTTTTGGAATCAGTATGAGAGACTCTGTGATACACCTGACAATGGAGAAGACAATCAGGATGTTGGAAACATTTTTCTGGTGCTGGGCAGTTTTCCCCTTCACTTTATAAGTTGTCTGAGATGAAGGAAGATGAAATTTGATCTGATGAGTTCCCACACAGTCACAGAGTGTTCACCCGACAGCTCCTTTATACAGGACTGGACACTGTACAGGCTGTTCCCAGGAACACACACTGAGATAAACACTGTCTCCTGGAGGACCATCAACTCAGTGAAAATCAGCCTGAAACTCACAGTCTTCCAGGGCAAAGGGTTCTCCATGACTGAGGGTTTCAGATTGTCGCAATGCAAGGTCCAGGAATACTGGTGAGGGACACAACACAGCTTGGGGCAGCTACTAGAGACACTCAATGGGGAAAGACCTCCCATCATAGTTACAGGAAGTGGCTGAAAAACATGTCAAATCTCTCAGTGTGAATATTGCTGAGATATTAATATTACCAATCTAAATTGTAACTCTGAGTGTAGTGAGACACTACAGAATGTCAGAATTTAAATTATTACACACTGGCCCATTTTGCTCTTTATGTAATATCATATTTGATGTGTTCTACGATTGTTTATTTTGATGATATAACACATTCATGGAGGAAAATCTATAATCAGGATCACAGTGAAACATCATAACTGTGGATTGTAATCAATAAATAATTGTCAGTGTTTGCCTTGTCTGAATTCTTCTTCACTGATTTCACAGGAAAGGTTTAATTCATTCACTCTGCAGCTTGTGATGATTGGAATGGACAGTTGGTGAGGTTCAATCCAATGTGAACTGGCTGAGTTCAGACCAAATGTCAGCATCATTCACTGTTTTCCATCAGCATTGATTGACTTGTTAACAGAAAAGAAGATGTCAGTGCGAGAGACAGAGGAGAGGAAGCCGTGTCCTAACTTTAGAGAATCAAACTTCAACACATTTCCCAGTGAGCTGGAGGTGAAGGCTCACCAGCTTCTCAGTAATGAGAAGTGTAGGGAAGCTCAAAGTGAGTGTGTTGGTGTGGAAGGACAATATCTCAGCAATAGTGTTGAAGACTTGTGCTCCAGAACTTGCTGCTCCCCTAGCCAAGCTGTTCCAGTACAGCTACAACACTGGCAATGGAGAAAATTGCCCAGGTATGTGCTGTACACTAGGATCAGGACAAATTTAACCCAGCCAATAACTACCCCATCAGCTTACAGTCAATCATCAGCAAAGTGAAGGAGGGGTTATTAAGAGTGCCATCAAGCAGGAATAACCTGCTCAGTGACACCCAGTTTGGGTTCCTCCGGGGTCACTCAGCTCCTGACCTCATTCCAGGTTTGAATCAAACATGGACAAAAGAGCTGAGATGAGAGTGATAGCTTTTGACATCAAGGCCGCATTTGAGCAAACATGACATCAAGCAGCCCTCGTAAAACCGGAATCGATGGGTATTGGGGAACAGAACGTAAGAACATCAGAAATAGGAGCAGGAGTAGGCCATCTAGTCCCTTCGCGCCTGCCCCGCCATTCAATAAGATCATGGCTGATCTGAAGTGGATTAGTTCCACTTTCCCGCTTTCTTCCCATAACCCTTAATTCCCTTGTCTATCAGAAACCAATCTACCCATGACTTAAATATATTCAACAAGGTAGCCTCCACCACTTCAATGGGCAGAGAATTCCAGAGACTCACCACCCTTTGAGTGAAGAAGTTCCTCCTCAACTCCGAACTAAACTGCACCCCCTCCCCCTTATCTTAAGGCTGTGCCCTCTAGTTCTGCTATCCTTTCGAAGCGGGAAGAATCTCTCTAAATCTACCTTATCTATCCCCTTCATTATCTTTTCTGTCTCTATAAGATCCCCCTCAGCCTTCGAAACTCCAACGAGTACAGACCCAGCCTATTCAATCTCTCCTCGTAGGCTAACCCCCTCATTTCCAATATCAGCCTAATGAACCTTCTCTGTACTCCCTCCAAGGCCAAAATATCCTTGCACAAGTGCGGTGACCAAAACTGCACACACTACTCCAGTTGCAGCCTCACCAGTACCCTGTACAGTTGCAGCAAGACCTCCCTGCTTTTATACTCTATCCCCCTTGCTATAAAGGCCAGCATCCCATTCGCCTTCTTGATCACCTGCTGCACCTGCAGACTGGGTTTTTGCGACTCGTGCACAAGGACCCCCAGGTCCCTCTGCACCATAGCATGCTGCAGCTTTTTGCCCTTTAAATAATAATCCCTCCTACTATTATTTCTACCAAAGTGGATAACCTCACACTTGCTAACATTATACTCCATCTGCCAGGTCCTCGTCCACTCACTCAGCCTTTCCAGGTCTCTCTGCAGGCTTTCCGCGCCTTCCGCGCAATTTGCTTTTCCACTCATTTTCATGTCACCAGCAAATTTTGTTACCCTAAACTCAGCCCCCTCCTCCAGATCATCTATGTAAATGGTAAACAGATGAGGCCCCAGCACCAATCACAGCGGCACTCCACTAGTCGCCAACTGCCAACCATAATAGCACCCATTGATTCCAATTCTCTGCTTCCTATTAGACAGCCAATCTTCTATCCACGCTAACACCTTACCCCCAACTCCGTGCACCCTAACCTTCTGCAGCAACCTTTTGTGCGGCACCTTACCAAACGCCTTCTGGAAATCTAAAAACACCACATCTACCAGTTCCCCTCTGTCTACCGCACTAGTCACATCCTCATAGAAATCCAATAAATTTGTTAAACACGACTTCCCCTTAACGAATCCGTGCTGTGTCTGCTCGATCAAACCATTCTTTTCTAGGTGTCTCTCTATTTCTTCTTTGATGACGGATTCTATTATTTTTCCAACTACGGACGCTAAACTAACCGGCCTATAATTCCCTGCCTTTTGTCTGCTACCTTTTTTAAACAGCAGCGTAACATTAGCCGTTTTCAAATCTTCCGGCACTTCCCCAGAGTCCAGCGAAGTTTGGTAAATAATCACTAAGGCATCCAATATCACCCCTGCCATTTCTTTCAGATCCCTGGGATGCATTCCATCCGGTCCTGGGGACTTGTCTACCTTCAGTCCTGTTAGTCTATTAAGCACTACCTCTCTAGTGACAGTAATCGCATTCAGGACCTCATCTCCAACCAACCCTCTATCTTTAATATTCGGCAATCTATTTGTGTCCTCCTCCGTGAAGACCGACACAAAAAACTTATTTAAAGTCTCAGCGATTTCCTCGTCACCCACCGCTAAATCCCCCCTCTCGTCCTCCAAGGGTCCAACATACACTCTAGCCAGTCTCTTCTTCTTTATATGTTTGTAAAAACTTTTACTGTCATTTTTTATATTTAGAGCTAGTTTAGCTTCATACTCTATCTTTCCTTTGTTTATCACTTTCTTAGTCATTCTTTGTTGTTTTTTAAATCTTTCCCAATCTTCTAATTGCCCACTACTTTTAGCCGCTCTGAACACATCAGCTTTTAATTTAATAGTCTCCTTTATTTCCTTCAATAACCACGGCTGGTTATCTCTTCTCCTACAGTCCTTCTTTACCATCGGAATATATTTCTGCTGAGCACCGAAAAAGATATCCTTAAAAATCCTCCACTGTTCCTCAGCCGTCCTACCAACCAATCCGCGCCCCCAATCTACATTCGCCAATTCCGCCCTCATCTTATCATACTCCCCTCTGTTCAAACAGGGGACACAGGTCCGGGACCCTACTTTCTCATCCTCCATCGGCATCAGAAATTCAACCATACAATGATCACTCGTCCCAAGAGGATCCCTCACAAGAAGATCCCTAATTCTACCTGCCTCGTTACACAGTACCAGATCTAAGATAGCTCGATCCCTCATAGGTTCCATTACACACTGTTCAAGGAAACTATCCCAACAGCATTCCAAGAACTCTTCCTTAAGCCCACCGCGTCCAACTCGGGTCATCCAATCAATATGCAGATTAAAATCCCCGATAATTATCGCCATTCCGTTTTTGCACACATCAATTATCTGTTTGTTTCTAGCCCACCCCACCTCAAAGTTATTATTTGGGGGCCTGTAGACCACACCCACCAGCGTCTTCCTCCCTTTGCTGTTCCTTATCTCCACCCACAACGATTCCACATTTTGCTCTTTGGATCCTATATCTTCCCTGACTACCGCCCTGATATTATCCTTAATTAACAGAGCTACCCCACCCACTTTTCCTTCCTGTCTATCCTTCCTAAATACCTAATACCCCTGGATATTCAGTTCCCAGCCCCTACAACCACGTTTCCGTAATGGCCACTAGATCATATCCATTTGTGCTGATTTGCACCACCAGCTCATTCACTTTGTTCCGAATGCTTCGTGCACTCAGGTAAAGTGTCTTTATACCAGCCTTTATCTGGACCTTGTTTGTAGAAACACTACTAACCTCTCTCGTGCCCCCGACTCATTTAATTAGTGGAACATCCTCAACATTTACCTGCACACATACCCCCTCCTTGAATTTAGATTTTGTAATTTCCCCCACCCCTGCACCCTCCCCCCCACTAATTAGTTTAAAGCCCTATCTACAGTCCTAGTTATACGATTCGCCAGGACTCTGGTCCCAGCTCGGTTCAGACGAAGACCATCCCATTTGAACAGGTCCCATCTGCCCCAATACTGGTGCCAATGCCCCATAAATTCAAACCCATTCCTCCCACACCAATCCCTGAGCCACGCATTCATCTCCTTAATCCGATTTACCCTGCACCAATTTGCACGCGGTTCAGGTAGTAATCCAGAGATAACCACCTTGTCAGCTCTGCTTTTTAATTTGGTTCTCAGATTATCATACTCCCTCTGCAGATCCTTCATTCCTATTTTGCCCATGTTGTTGGCACCCACATGAACCGTGACGACCGGATTCTCACCCTCCCACTCCAGGTTCCTCTGCAGCCCAGATGAGACACCAGGCAGGGAACACACCCTTCGGTGTTCTTTATCCTTGTCACAAAGGGCAGTGTCTATGCCCCAAAATACACCATCCCCAATTACCATTACATTTCTCTTTACTTATTCTGCTTTGACCTCGGTTTGCACCACTGTACCATGGACAGTTTGCTTGTCCACCTTGCAGCCCTCGTTCTTGTCCACACTGAGAGCAAGAACCTCAAACCTGTTGTGCAGCTTCAGGGGCTGAGGCTTTTGGGTCCCCCCCTCCTTCCTCCCCACACCCCCCTCCTTCCTCTCACCCTTCCTCCCCACACCCCCTCCTTCCCCTTACCCTTCCTCCCCACACCCCCCTCCTTCCCCTCAGCAAACCCCTCTTGTTCCTGACCCTCAGAGTTTGTCAGTTTAGAGGGTTTGACTTTGTCTTGTAACACATTGTCCAGGTAACACTCACCCTCCCTGATGTGTCACAGTGTCTGTAGCTCAGAGTTCAGTTCGTCTACTTTGAGCTGGAGCTCTTCAAGCAACCAGCACTTACTGCAGACATGGTCACTGGGAATGATCTTGGGGTCCACCAGCTCCCACATCATGCAGAAACAGCACATCACACGTCCCTCCATCTCAGTCACCTAGTGTATTCTAAACCCAGCAAACAATTTTAACTTACCTTGCCCTTTCCACCCAAGCCCTGTGAGCCAAAGCCCTTACAGCTCACTCCGCTCCCTTCTCACTCCGCTGCCCGCTGTCTACTGCAACCCTCCTTTTATACTTTGCGCGGTAAAAATCTCTTCCCAGAAGACCCTGCAGCCCACTTCCTGTTTAACTTTTAAAGCTGGATTTCCGTTAAAAAACCCACAAAAATCTTTACAAAGTCAATCGCTTACCTTTACTCTCTTCTCTCTGCTCTCCGCTCGCTCCAACGAACAAACTCTCTATTGGTTGCAACCATAACTAGCACAAAAAATAGTGGTTGTGTGGTTGGAGGCCAATTATCTCAGTCTCTGGGCATCACTACAGGAATTCCTGAGGGAATTTGTGTCCCAGTCCCAACCATTTTCAGCTGCTTCACCAATGATCTGCCTTCGATGATAATGTCAGAAGTGGGGATGTTCACTGATGATTACACAATGTTCAGCTGCATTATGTCTCCTCAGATATTGAAGCAGTCCGTGTCCAAAATGCAGCAGCACCTGGACGAACAAGTGACAAGTAATATTTGGGCCACACAAGTGCAAGGCAACAATCATCTCCAACAAAACAGAATCTTCACAGTACAGGACACAAATAGCTTACCAAAAATTGACAGTCATGGGACTGTAGGGGGTGAGGTCCTTAAAACAATTACTATTACTAAAGAGGGAGTGCTTGGTCGGCTAATGGGGCTAAAGGTAGACAAGTCCCCGGGACCAGATGGAATGCATCCCAGGGTACTGAAGAAATGGCAGAAGTAATAGCAGATGCATTAGTTGTAAGTTGTCAAAATTTGCTGGACTCTGGGGAAGTGCCGGCTGATTGGAAAACAGCTAATGTGACGCCACTGTTTAAAAAATGAAGTAGACAAAAGGCGGGTAACTACAGGCCGGTTAGCTTAATGTCCGTATTGGGAAAATGCTTGAATCCATCATTAAAGAAGAAATAGCAGGACACCTGGAGAAGAATGGTTCCATCAAGCAGACGCAGCACGGATTCACGAAGGGAAAGTCGTGTTTGACGAACTTACTGGATTTTTATGAAGATGTAACAAGTGCAGTTGACAAAGGGGTGGATGTGGTGCTTTTAGATTTCCAGAAGGTGTTCGATAAGGTATCACAGTGGTTAGCACTGCTGCTTCACAGCTCCAGGGTCCTGGGTTCGATTCCCAGCTCAGGTCACTGTCTGTGTGGAGTTTGCACATTCTCCTCGTGTCTGCATGGGTTTCCTCCGGGTACTCCGGTTTCCTCCCACAGTCCAAAGATGTGCGGGTTAGGTTGTTTGGCCATGCTAAGAAATTGCCCCTTAGTGTCCAAGGATGCATGGGTTAAAGGGATTAATGGGTATAATTTGTGGGGATATGGGGGTAGGGCCTGGGTGGGATTGTTCGGTGTGAACTCGATGGGCCGAAGGGCCTCTTTCTGCACTGTAGGGTTCTATGGATTCTATGAAGGTGCTGCAGAAGGTTAGGGTACACAGAGTTGGGGCTAAAGTGGTAGGTTGGATTGAGGATTGGCTATCTAACAGGAAGCAGAGAGCTGGAATAAATGGGTGCTTTTCTGGTTGGCAGTTGGTGACTAGTGACGTGCTGCAGGGATCGGTGCTGGGGCCTCAACTGTTTACCATATACATAGACAACCTGGAGGGGGGCGCTGAGTATAGGGTAACAAAATTTGCTGATGACACGAAGATGAGTGGGAAAGCGAATTGCATGGAGGACGCAGAAAGTCTACAGAGAGATTTGGATAGGCTGAGTGGGTGAGGATCTAGCATTTGGAGCATAAGAGAGGTTATCCATTTTGGAAGGAATAAGAGTAAAACAGACGATTATTTAAATGATGAAAAATTACAACGTGCTACGGTGCAGAGGGACCTGGGGGTCCTTGTGCTCGAATCGCAAAAACTTTGTCTGCAGGTGCAGCAGGTGATCAAGAAGGCAAATGGGATATTGGTCTTTATCGCGAGGGGGATGGAATATAAAAGCAGGGAGGTCTTACTGCAATTGTACAAGTCACTGGTGAGGCCGCAACTGGAGTACTGTGCACAGTTTTGATCCCTATTTGCGAAAGGATATATTGACATTGGAGGGAGTGCAGAGAATGTTCACCAGGTTGATACCGGATATGAGGGGGTTAGATTATGAGGAGAGATTGAGTAGATTGGGCCTGTACTCGTTGGAGTTTAGAAGGCTGAGGGGAGATCTGATAGAGACATATAAAATAATGAAGGGGCTAGATAGGGTAGAGGTAGAGAGATTCTTTCCACTTAGAAAGGAAACAAGAACTAGAGGACACAGCCTCAAAATAAGTGGGGAGGGTCAGTTTAGAACAGAGGTGAGGAGGAATTTCTTCTCTCAGAGGGTAGTGAATCTCTGGAATTCTCTGCCCATTGAAGTGGTGGAGATTACCTTGTTGACTATGTTTATGTCACAGGTAGATAGATTTGTGATCAATAAGGGAATTAAGGGTTATGGGGAGAAAGTGGGAAAGTGGAACTGATCCACTTCAGATCAGCCATGGTCTTATTGAATGGCGGGGCAGGCTCGAGGGGCTAGATGGCCTACTCCTGCTCCTATTTCTTATGTTCTTATCTCACTTTCATCCCTTGAATTCAATGGTATTGCCATGACTGAATTCCCCATGAGCAATGTCCTGGGGCCGCCCATTGACCAGAAACAAAACTGGATTAGCCATATAAATACCGTAGTTCCAGTACAGCCACAACATTGGCAATGGAGAAAATTGCCCAGGTATGTGCTGTACACTAGGATCAGGACAAATTTAACCCAGCCAATTACAGCCCAATCAGTCTACTGTCAATCATCAGCAAAGTGATGAAGGGGTTATTAACAGTGCCATCAAGCAGGAATAACCTGCTCAGTGACACCCAGTTTGGGTTCCTCCGGGGTCACTCAGCTCCTGACCTCATTCCAGGTTTGATTCAAACATGGGCAAAAGAGCTGAGTTCCAGAGGTGAGGTGATAGTGATGACTCTTGACATCAAAGCTGCATTCAATCGGGTTATGGCACCAAGGAGCCCTTGTAAAACCGGTATAATAGGTATCAGGGGGAAAGCTCTCCACTGGTTGGAATCATAAATAGCACAAAAAATAGTGGTTGTGTGGTTAGAGGTCAATTATCTCAGTCTCTGGGCATCACTACAGGAATTCCTGAGGGAATTTGTGTCCCAGTCCCAACCATCTTCAGCTGCTTCATCAACGACCTGCCTTCGATGATAATGTCAGAAGTGGGGATGTTCACTGATGATTACACAATGTTCAGCTGCATTATGTCTCCTCAGATATTGAAGCAGTCCATGTCCAAAATGCAGCAGCACCTGAACAATATCCAGGCTTGGACTAACAAGTGGCAAGTAATATTTGGGCCACACAAGTGCCAGGTAACAACCATCTCCAACAAGAGAGAATCTAACCACCATCCCTTGAATTCAATGGCATTACCATGACTGAATCCCCCATTAGCAATGTCCTGGGGCCTCCCATTGACCAGAAACAAAACTGGATTAGCCATATAAATACAGTAGTTACAAGAACAGGTCAGAGGTTAGGAATCCTGCAGTGGGTAACCACCTCCTGACTCCCCAAAACCTGTCCACCATCTACCTGGCACAAGTCAGGAGGGTGAGGACTGTATTCATTGGAGTTTAGAAGAATGAGAGGGGATCTCATTGAAACTTATAAAATTCTCACAGGATTAGACAGGGTAGATTCAGAAAGAATGTTCCAAATGTGGGGGAGTCCAGAACTAGGGGTCATAGTTTGAGGTGAGGAGAAATTTCTTTACCCTGAGAATGATGAATGTGTGGAATTCAGTACCACAGAAAGTAGGTGAGGCCAAAACATTATCTGACTTCAAGAATATTTACCATTTATATAGATGATCTGGAGGAGGGAACCGAGTGCAGGGTGTCAAAATTTGCTGATGACACCAAGATTGGGTGAAAGGCAAATTGTGCGGGGGGAGGGGAGAGTCTGCAGAAGGACCTAGATAGGCTGGGCGAATGGGCCAGGAAATGGCAAATGGAATTTAATGTTGGCAAGTGTGAAGTGGTCCACTTTGGTAGGAAGAATGGTAGGAAGGACTATTACTTACGTGGCGAAAAACTGCAGCAGGCGACGGTGCAGAGGGACCTCGGGGTCCTTGTGCATGAGTCGCAAAAACCCAGCTTGCAGGTGCAGCAGGTGGTCAGGAAGGCGAATGGGATGCTGGCCTTCATAGCAAGGGGGATTGAATATAAAAGTAGGGAGGTCTTGCTGCAGCTGTATAGGGCATTGGTGAGGCCGCAGCTGGAGTACTGTGTGCAGTTTTGGGCGCCGCACCTGCGCAAAGATATTTTGGCCTTGGAGGGAGTGCAGAGGAGGTTTACTAGGCTGATACCGGAGTTGAGGGGGTTGAGCTATGAGGAGAGGCTGAATAAACTAGGCTTGTACTCGTTAGAGTTTAGAAGAATGAGGGGAGATCTCATTGAGACGTATAAGATGATGAATGGGATGGATAGGATAGAGGTGGAAAGACTCTTCCCGCTCAAAAAAGACAGTAGGACTAGGGGGCACAGCCTCAAGATAAAGGGGGGGCGGGTTAGAACGGAGTTGAGGAGGAACTTCTTCACTCAAAGGGTGGTGAATCTCTGGAATTCTCTGCCCGTTGAAGTGGTGGAGGCTGCCTCGCTAAATATTTTTAAGAATCGGGTTGATGGGTTCTTGATAAGAGAGGGGATTAAGGGTTATGGGGAGAGGGCGGGAAAGTGGAACTGAGCCACGACAGATCAGCCATGATCTTATTGAATGGCGGGGCAGGCTCGAAGGGCTAGATGGCCTACTCCTGCTCCTACTTCTTATGTTCTTATGTTCTTTTGGGCCTTTTGGGATTTAGGGTTATGGGGGAAAGGGGATCAGGATATTGAATTTGACGATCAGCCATGATCATAATGAATGGTGAAAAGTCTCGAAGGGTGGAATAACCTACTCCTACTTCTGTTTTCTATGTTTCTGTGTAATGGAATTCTCTCCACTTGCCTCGATAAGTGCAGCTCTAAAAACACTCAAGAAACTCAACAGACACTATTCAGGATAAAGCAGCACACTTCATTGCTACCCATTCCACAAGGAACTGCATGGTGGAACAGTGGTTAGTACTGCTGCCTCACAGCACCCAGGGACCCGGGTTTGATTCCCGTCTTGGGTCACTCTCTGTGTGAAGTTTGCACATTCTCCCCGTGTCTGCATGTGTTTCCTCCGGGTGCTCCGATTTCCTCCCATAGTCCAAAGATGTGCGGGTGAGCTGGACTGGCCAGGCTAAATAACCCCTTTGTGTCATGGGGATTACTGCGGCTAAATGCATGAGTTAATGGGGATGGGGCCAGTGTGGGATTGCATTCGGTGCAGACTCGATGGGTCAAAAGACCTCCTTCTGCACTGGAGGATTCGATGATTCAAGCCCTCCACCACTGATACACAGTGGAGCTGTGTGAATCATCTATAAGATTCACTGCAGGAACTCACCAAGGCTCCCTGGGCAGCATCTTATAAACCCATTAGCATCTTGAAGGAGAAGGACAGCAGATACTTGGGAACACACACTACCTGGAGGTTCCGCTCCAAGCCACACACCACCCTAACTTGGAAATATATCTGTTGTTCCTTCACCATCACTGGGTCAAAACCCTGGAACTCCCACTTTAACAGTATTGTGAAGGGCAACTCGGGATGGGCAATAAATACTGGCCTAGCCAGTAATTTTCACATCCCATTGAGACTAAAAAAGAAGCAACTGGAAAGAAATTGAATAATTTAACAGTCTTACAGGGTTTGTAGAATTGTTGCAAGTTTTTCATTTAAATTTTAATTGATAATTGAATGGATTATGGAGTGAGGATGCACATACACCCTCATGTAAGCATGTACATATACACCAGCACGTGCACGCACACACACACATGCACACAAACAGACATATGTAAGCACACACATGAACACACAAGCATACACAAACAGACACATGTAAACACACAGACACAAAGATACGTGCACACACACTGACACGCGCGAACACTGGTGCGCAAATAAGCACACACACGCTTATATACGCACACAAATAGAAACAGTACGCTCATGTACACACATACTCACAGTTACAAAGAGAGGTGTACACACAGATACAGGTCACAGTTAAGGATTTTCTGTGGGGGAACATTTATAATTGGCATGGAAACCATTTCCCTTACAATTAGGAGTAGTGGGCTCGCTCCCCAACAGCCAATCCGGATTCCTCCAGCTTTCGACAAGCTGCAGTACAAGGTGTGTAACTGAGAAACTGCTTCAACAGGAAGGTCCATGTTAGTCACTACAGAAAAACATCAAAATAAACCAGGAAAGAAGCCAGGCCTCCATAATGGGGGTGAGGGGAAGTGTGGTGAGGGGAGGGGAATGTCCATCTACAGGACAAACTGTGTCTGCTCTTACAGCCAGGCAAGCTGAAAGGGACTGTGGGAGGACTGTCCTCCCTGGCCAACTGCTGGGCGCTCACACCAGACCATTCGTCTGCTCAATTTCAAATTGGGAAACCTAAAGCGGACTGGAAAAATTGCAGTTTAACAAGGTTTTTAATGAGTCTAACAGTCTGTACCCTTGTCGGGGCAGGTGGCCTGACTGGGCCCAAAGCCTGCAGTGGCTAAAATGATGGTTGTCTGCAGTGTGGCTTCTTCGTAATTTTCAAGCCCCTTTTCATGTTCATTCCTGATGGGGGAGGAAACTCAACATGGAAGTGTCGGAACTGGAAATGGACAATTTCCTGATAACTGGTCACAGGATAGGTGAATTAGCCATGCTAAATTCTCCCTCAGTGTACCTGAACAGGTGCCGGAGTGTGGCAGCTCAGGGATTTTCACATTAACTTCATTGCAGTATTAATGTAAGCCTACTTGTGAAAAATAAATAATCATAGAACATAGAACATAGAACACTACAGCACAAACAGGCCCTTCGGCCCACGAGTTGCGCCGATCACATCAACACCTACCAATCTATAGACCTATCTATAACCCCCAATCCCATTAAACCCCATATACTCATCCAGAAGTCTTTTAAAAGACCCCAGCGAGTTCGCCTCCACCACCACTGATGGCAGCTGATTCCATTCACTCACCACCCTCTGAGTGAAAAACTTACCCCTAACATCACTTCTGTACTTTCCTCCCCGCACCTTAAATCTGTGTCCTCTCGTAGCGACCATTTCAACCCGGGAAAATAGCCTCTGAGAATCCACCCTATCTATTCCTCTCAACATTTTATAAACTTCTATCAGGTCGCCTCTCAACCTACGTCTCTCCAGGGAAAAGAGTCCCAGCTCCCTCAACCTAACTTCATAAGGCATGCCTCCCAGTCCAGGCAACATCCTTGTAAATCTTCTCTGTACCCTTTCAATAGCTTCTACGTCTTTCCTATAGTGAGGCGACCAGAACTGCGCACAGTACTCCAAATGAGGCCTGACAAGGGTCTTATAAAGTTGCAGCATTACCTCCCGATTCCTAAACTCAATCCCTCGATTAATGAAGGCCAGTACACCATACGCCTTCTTGACCACATCCTCCACCTGCGGGGCCGATTTAAGAGTACTGTGGACCCGGACCCCAAGATCCTTCTGCTCTTCAACACTACTAAGACTCCTGCCCTTGATAGTGTACTCGTTCATCCCGTTGGTTCTGCCAAAATGGACGACTACACATTTATCCACGTTGAAGTCCATCTGCCACTTCTCCGCCCAGTCCTGCATCCTATTTATGTCCTGCTGCAACTTTTGACATCCTTCCAGACCATCCACAACACCACCGACCTTTGTGTCATCGGCGAACTTACTTACCCATCCCTCCACTTCCTCATCTAGGTCATTTATGAAAATGACAAACAGCAAGGGTCCTAGAACAGATCCCTGGGGCACTCCACTGGTGACTGACCTCCATGCCGAAAAAGAGCCATCCACAACCACTCTCTGCCTTCTGCAGGCAAGCCAGTTCTGGATCCACAAGGCCAAAGGCCCTTGGATCCCATGCCCTCTCACCTTCTCAAGAAGTCTTGCGTGGGGGACCTTATCAAACGCCTTGCTGAAGTCCATGTACACCACGTCCACTGCACTTCCTTCGTCAATGTGTTCAGTCACATTATTGAAGAACTCAACTAGGCTCGTAAGGCACGACCTGCCCTTGACAAATCCATGCTGACTATTTCTGATCATGTCAAACCTCTCCAAATGTTCGTAAATCTTGTCCCTCAGAAGCCTCTCCATCAGCTTACCAACCACTGAGGTCAGACTCACTGGTCGGTAATTTCCCGGGCTATCTCTGTTCCCTTTCTTGAAAATAGGAACGGCATCTGCAATCCTCCAATCTTCCAGAACCTCTCCCGTCTCCATTGACGACGCAAAGATCATCGCCAGGGGCTCTGCAATCACTTCCCTCGCCTCCCACAGTATCCTGGGGTACATCCCATCTGGTCCCGGCGACTTATCTATCTTGATAGAATTCAAAAGTTCTAACACATCCTCCTCCTTAATATCCACATACTCAATCTTTTCCATCTGCTGCAAATCCGTAGCAAAATCTCCCAGATCAGTTTCCACTGTGAATACTGAGGCAAAGTACTCATTAAGCACCTCTGCCATTTCTTCTGGTTCCACACAGACCTTTCCCCCTTCACCTTTTATAGGTTCTATCCCTTCTCTTCTCATCCTTTTACCTTTCACATATTTATAGAAGGCCTTGGGATTCTCCTTAATCTTACCCGCCAAGGTCTTCTCATGACCCCTTCTGGCTCTCCTAATTTCCCTTTTAAGCTCCTTTCTACAGTCCTTATACTCCTCAAGATCCTTAACATCTCCTAGTTCCCTGAACCTTTTGTACACCTTCCTTTTCCTCCTGACTAGGTTCAACACAGCCTTCATGCACCACGGTTCCCGCGACCTACCAAAACCCCCTTGTCTCATCGGAACGTTGTCATGCAGAGCTCCAGACAAACATTCCTTGAATATCCGCCACCTTCCTTTGGTACTTTTCCCTAAGAACGCCTCCTTCCAGTTTATTTGTGCAAGTAACTTCCTGACTTCTTCGTATTCCCCCTTACTCCAGACAAACACCTTCCTAACCTGCCTGATCCTATCTCATTCCAATGTAATTGTGAAGGAGATAGAATTATGGTCACCATTCCCAAGATGCGCTCCTACCGAGAGATCCATCACCTGTCCTGGTTCATTCGCCAGTACCAGGTCAAGTACAGCCTCTCCCCTCGTAGGCTCATCCACATACTGTGTCAGGAAACCTTCCTGAACACACCTAACAAACTCCTCCCCGTCCAAACCCCTTACCCTAGGGATATTCCAGTCGATGTTTGGGAAATTGAAGTCTCCCATCACGACAACTCTGTTATTAATACATCTCTCTAGAATCTGTTTCCTTATCTGCACCTCAACTTCCCTGTCACTATTGGGCGGCCTATAGAATACACACAGCAAAGTTTTCGACGCTTTGCTGTTCGTAACTTCCACCCACAGAGACTCTGTAGATAGTCCCTCCACGACATCCTCCTTCTCTGCAGCCATGACACTGTCCCTGATCAACAGTGCCACTCCACCACCACCACCAAACGTTAGAAATTCTTTCCCTTTCATCGGCTCTTTTTGCGACACTAATCAATCATTCACCCAATGGTTGTGTGGCTTAACTTCAGGGAACTGATCGCATTTTAATGAAGACAGGAAACTGGATCCTTATCAACATTTTTTTGTGTTTTCCAATCACAATAAACAATATTAGTTTCCTCCTCGAATGTTTAATTCCCAGTCACTGACTGGAATCGGGACAGTGGATTCCCAGAATGTTGCTGATCCTTTTCTCCATCTCCCTGTGTTTTTCCTGGGTCTCTCCCGGTAAGTACAGAATTCCCTCTTCCATTCTCACTCTCTCTGTCTCTGGGGTGAATTTGAATCTTTTGGTGAGAGTTTGAAATGGGTGATGTTTGCTCAGACACTGTTATACAGCCAGTCTGATATTTGACACCATTGAAGACAGCACAGTGTGGAAGACTCTGATAGGATTGGTGTTCAGATCTCCTGACAGCAGGATGTACAAACACCCAGAGCAGAGAAGCTTGGAGCAAATGGAAAATGCTCCAAAGGGATCATTTTAACTTTCACATCGATTGGGAGAAGCAAAACAGCTTCATCACTCCTGATCTAAAGTCTTTGAAATGCTCTGGAGAGAAGAAGGTTAATCTGTGTTTCACCCACCCCAGGATCAGCTGTGATGCCCTCATGGTTGAATAGGTCAGGTTATCTCAGACCACCAACATCCTGGTGAGTATGTGGAAAGGGCTGATTAAAAAGCTGTGTGAAGGACAGTGGAGATCCTGCTCTGGATTGTCCATCCCCCTGTTTGACAGTCAGTCTGTCCACACAGTGACTGCTCCCCCCCCACCTCACTCTGCCCCCATAGTCTCACACTTCATCCTCCCAAATATCACTGTTTCTCTCCATTTCAATCCACAATTCACATCACATCTTTCCTGGTTATGACGATAAATAACAGACCAGTCCCGAGTGACTGATTCCGTGTTTATTCCCTGCTCTGAGACTCTGCAGCATCAACACTGACCCAGTTTAATCTGATTCTGTTTCAGACAGGATTCTGACATTGGGAAAAGTGGGGGATTATTGAAGTTTATCACTGTGTGGATGGCTCTCACTGTGATCAGGGGGTAGTGGGTGGAAATGTTTATTACCCTGTCAGTGTAATTGTTTAATATAGAGACAGAAAATGAATGATGAACGGATCAGCATCAGCAGCATCTGATGGTGGGTGAAACAGTTCACAGAGAGGATTGCCTCTCCATGCCCAGGCTGGGATCTTACGGTGGTGCAGATTTCCCCCAGTGGAGCCGGCATTTCCCAGCGGAAAATCCCAGTCAACTTTAGAGAGATACAGACTGGGAAAGTTAATTCTTTTCTCTCTGCACAGATACTGCTGGAACCGCTCTGCTTTTCCAGTATCCAGTGTTCCAGGGTGGATTTACAATGAAACACACTGTGCCCCGACACAGGGCTCCCAGAATGATCAGTGACTTTCTCACAGACAATCAGAGAGAACCACTTTGAAATCCCGCCCAGAACTTACCTGTCAATCAGTCTGCTGGGCCAATCACAGAGCAGAGGGCAGCTCCTTCCCGACACGATCATTGGTCAGAATGAGATGACCCACAGCTCTGACCAAACATTGGCTCCTCTCTCTCTCTCTCTCTCTCTCCACAGATGCTGTCAGACCTGCTGAGATTTTCCAGCATTTTCTGTTGTTGGTCCATTATCCATGTGTCCCTGGGCCTGCACAGTGAGGATGACAGTATGGAATCAGGGGGAGACCCAGCCCGTGATGCCTGAGTTGTCATTTCTTTCACGCGCAGCGGCAGTTGGCGCCTCACGTTCGGGAGTTGGAATGTGAGGAAGCGCGAGCCTGAGCGGCTGTCACGGGGGCGGGGCTGGAATTGGAGGTGCGCACCGATAAATCCCAGCCCCGGGCTCCCAGTGAAACACCCTCACTCCCATCCACCCTCCCTCAGCAGCACCCCACCATCCCTGTCAAGGTACAAGGTATTAGTGAGGCCGCAGTTAGAATATCGCGGACAGTTTTGGTCCCCTTATTTAAGGAAATATATTGTCACTGGAGGCAGTATCGAGGAGATTTACTCAGATGATCCTGGGTACAGAGGGACTGATATATGAGGAAAGATTAAACAGATTGTGTCTGTGCTCCTTGGAGTTCCGAGGAATGAGCGGTGATATGTTTCAAACATATAAGAGTCTGAGGGGGTTAGACAGGGTAAATGTTGGGAGGATGTTTCCATTCATGGGAGAGTGTAGGATCAGAGGGCAGAGTCGCAGAATAAGGGGGTGATCATTTAACAAGGATTTCTTCTCCCAATGAAAAGTTAGAAGTTTATTTATTATCACAAGTAGGCTTACATTAACAATGCGATGAAGTTATTGTGAAAAATCCCGAGTCATCACACTCCGGTGCCTGTTCGGGTACACTGAGGGAGAATTTAGCATGGCCAATGCACCCAACCAGCAAATCTTTCGAACTGTGGGAAGAAACTAGAGCACCGGAGGAAACCCACGCAGACACGTGGAGAACGTGCAAACTCCACACAGACAGTGACCCAAACCGGGAATCAAACCCAAGTCCCTGGCTCTGTGAGGCAGCAGTGCTACCGACTGTGCCAAATATTCAAAGCTTCTACTGCCTTGGAGGAGGAGTTTCAGAGCTTCGTGACTCTCAGAGAAAACATTTTTCCTCATCTCTGTCTTAAACAGGAGCCCCCTTATTTTAAACACTGACCCCGATTTCTAGATTCTCCAACAAGAGGATACATCCTCTCCACATCCATCCTGTCAATATCCCTCAGACTCTTACAGCTCACACCATGAACACTCACACTGAGCTCTGTGTTCCTGGGTACCCCTGTGCTCACTGACCTGTAAGTTCCCAGTCAAGCAACCTATATAACCAGAAGATATAGAATCAAGTGGAGTCCATTCAGCCCATCGGGTCACCTCCACCATTCAATGAGATCATGATAGATCCTGATGTGATAATCCTCAGCTCCACTTTCACACCTTATCCCCATAACCCTCCATTCCTGAACTCACTAACAATCTGTCTATCTCAGGCATGAACATACTTAATGGTACAGCCTCTACTGTCATCTGCGGTAAAGAATTGCAAAGAGACGCCACACACTGAGAGAAGAAATTCCTCCACATCTCTGACTTAAATGGGTGACATCTTACTCTGAGGTTTTGCCATCCGATTCGAGACTCTCCCACAGGGGGAAACACCCTCTCAGCATCTACCCTGTCAAACCCCCTGAGAATCTGATATGTTTCAATAAGGTCACATCTCATTCTTCAAAACTCCAATGAGTACAGGCCCAATCTACTCAACCCATTCCTCATAAGAAAATCCCTCCATCCCCAGGATCAACCTGGTGAACTTTGTCTGGACTGCTTCCAATGCCAGTATATTTTCCGTTAGATAAGGGGACTAAAACTGATCACAGTTTTCCAGATGTGGTCTAACTGGTGCCTTGTATAGTTTTAGCAAGCTTTCCCTACTTTTATATTCCATTCTCTTTGAAATAAAGGCTCCTTTCCCTCTGCCCTGTGTTTTAGAATTGAAATCTCTCCATGTCCTCACACCTTCCTATTTCTGTAATCCCCTCCGGTTTCACAAACTCTGTGAGATCTCTGTGTTCCTCTCATTCTGACATCTCCAGTATCAGGGATTAGAATCTCCCCCACACTGGGGACTGTGCCTTCAGTAACCTCAGTCCTTCACTCTGTAATCCCCTCCCTCCACCTCTCTGCAGCCTCTCTTTAAAACACTCCTTTCACCCTGGAATTTGGAGACAGTTTTTGTGCACTGAGCTGTGTGTGTCTCTGGGTCAATCTTTGTTTTATAAAGCTGTCCTTGGGGAGGTTTCACTTTGTGAAAGGCACTGGGTAAAGATTAGATTTTGTTCAGCCTGAATCTGAACCTGTCTGAGTTTGATCTTCCTGGTAACTAGTGACAGGCTGGCTGTTTCTCTCTTGGTTGGTCTCAAAAAATTAACCAATCAGTCATCCTCTGGTTCTGCAATAAGGAAATAAGCAAAATTCGACATTGACAGAAAAATGGATAAAGTTTTTGTTGTTTTTTCATGTTTTCCCCCAGTTTATAAAGTTGTTTCATCCTCAGAGTGTTTAATTCCCAGTCACTGATTAGAATTGGGACAGTGGATTCCCAGAATGTTACTGATCCTTTTCTCCATCCCCCTGTGTTTTTCCTGGGTCTCTCCCGGTAAGTACAGAATTCCCTCTTCCATTCTCACTCTCTCTCTCTCTGGGGTGAATTTGAATCTTTTGGGGAGAGTTTGAAATGGGTGATATTTGCTCAGACATTATTATGTATCTGTCAGATATAAATGTGAGATAACATCATGACTGACAAGGGAGTGAAAGTGTCCAGGGAGATAGAGAGGAAAGTAGAGTTCAGATCACAATCACATCACCACAGAATGGCAGAGCAGATTCGAGGGGCCGAATGGCCTACTCCTGCTCCATGTTTGTATGTTCAAAACACCCAGATCAGAGAAGCTTGGAGCAATTAAAGTGGAAAGGTCCAGAAACAGAGAGAAGAATGGAGGAACAGAAAGATTAAATTGCGATAAAGGACATGGGGAAAATGTGCAGGTAATATAAAGGTTCTTTCGTCAGGTGAATGGAGAGTTCTCCACTCAGAACTCTGCAATCACCTGATGAAGGAACAGCTTTCCAAAAGCTAGTGACGTTTACTATCAAATAAACCTGTTGGACTTTAACCTGGTGTTGTGAGATTTCTTACTGTGTTTACCCCAGTCGAACACCGGCATCTCCACATCATATTTTTCTTGCACAGAGTGCTGTCTGACTGAGAGAAGTGCTTTGGGAGTTGGATGAACACAGGGAGTTAGGTGAAACAGGCAGCAGAGGCTACAAACGAGAATGCAGATTGGGAAATACATTTTCTTTTTGCTCTTGGCATTGTAGTTGTTGGACACTATTATAGTGTTTCTGTGTAATTTCTGTGGTTTATAGTTTGAAAATGTTATACTCGGTAGTAACAAGGAGCAGGAAGGAAAGAAAATTGTATATATCTGAAACAAAACATCTTTCAAAAGTTTAATTGAAAGGGGTAAGACATGACAGGAGAGCTCCAAGCAGTGGTTTACTCCTCTTGCTCCATGTGACAGACTGGGGACAGTTCCAGTCTCCTGGGTCAGCATGTGTACAGGAAGTGTCTCCAGCTACAGCTCCTGGAAACTCGAGTTTCAGAACTGGAGCGGCGGCTGGAGACACTGTGGAGCATCCATGAGTCAGAGAGTATTGTGGATATCATGTATAGAGAGTTGGTCACACCGCAGGCTCAGACTCCACAGGCAGGAAGAGAATGGCAAGAGAATGGCAAGAGAGATAGGCAGGCAGTGCAGGAATCTCCAATGACCATTCCCCTGCAAAACAGATATACCGCTTTGGATACTGTTGGGGGGAATGATCTCTCTAGGGAAAGCAGCAGCAGCTAATCTTTTGCACCAAGATTGGTTCTGTTGCAAAGGGGAAGGGTTAAAAGTGTGTCAGTGGAATAGTTATAGGGGATTCAATTGTAAGGAGAATAGACAGGCGTTTCTGTGGCTGCAAACGAGACTCCAGGACGGTATGTTGCCTGCCTGGTGTTAGGGTCAAGGATGTCTCGTAGCGCCTGCAGGACATTGTGAAGGGCGAGGGTGAACAGCCCGTGGTTATATTACATGTTGGTACAAGCGACATAGGTTAAAAAAGGGATAAGGTCCTGAAAGCAGAATATAGGGAGCTAGGAAAAAAGATAAGAAATTGGATCTTAAAGGTAGTGATTTCAGGATTACTAGTGGTGCCACGCGTTAGAGTAGAAATGAGAAGAGATATCAGATAAATACGTGGCTGAAGACATGGTATCGGGGAAAGGGTTTCATATTCCTGGGGCATTGGGACTGGTTCTGGGGGAGGTGGGACCTGTACAGATTGGATGGGTTACACCTGGACAGGACTGGGACTGATGTCTGAGGGGGAGTGTTTGCTAGAGCGGTTGGGGATGGGAACCTGTGTAAGGAGTCCGAGAAGGAGGGAGCAAGGAGAAAAGAAGAAGGGGAGAAGGTTCCAACTACATCAAAAATCAGGAGAAAAGTTAAAAGGAAGGAGAACGGAGGAGATGTTATTAATGGAAGTGTTAGAATTCAAAAAGAAGGTACAAAAACTAGCATAAGGCCACTTTATCTGAATGCGAGCAGCATTTGAACCAAGGTAAATGAGTTGACACCACAAATCATTGCGAATGAGTATGATTTGGTGGCCATTACAGAGACAGAGTTGCAGGATGGTCACGGCTGGGAGTTGAACATCCAGGGGTATCAAACTGTTCAGAGGGACAGACAGGAAGGTAAGGGAGGTTAGTGTAACTCTGATATTTAAGGATGATATCAGGGCAGTAGTGAAAGATGTTATAGGTTCTATGGCAAAAAGGTTGAATCCATTTGGGTGGAAATTACTAATAGTGAGGAGAAAAATCACTGATCAGCGTAGACCAGCAAATAATAACATCATGGTGGGGTGAGAAATAAACAAAGAAATAACTGATGCATGTAAAAATGGTATAGCAATTATCATGGGGGATTTTAATCTACATATCAATTGGTCAAACCAGGTCAGTCAAGGCAGCCTTGAGAAGGAGTTCATAGAATGTTTCCCTGACAGCTTCCTTGAACAGTATGTAATGGAACCGATAAGGGAGCAAGTTCTCCTAGATCTGGTCCTGGGTAATGAGATGGGAATAATTAATGATCTTGGAGTTGGGGATCTTCTCGGAAGAAGCGATCACAGTTTGGTTGAATTTAAAATACAGATGGAGTGTGAGGAGGACTTTCAAAGCGATCTTTCACAGTGCTCAGCAGAAGTATATACCAGTGATAAGGAAGGACTGAAGAAAAAGAGATAATCAGCCATGGATATCTAAGGAGATAAAGGACAGTATCAAATTGAAAGAAAATGCATACAAAGTGGCAAAAATTAATGGGAACCTAGAGGATTGAGAAATCTTTAAAGGTCAGCAGAAAGCCATGAGAAAAGCTAAAGAAAGGTAAGATGGAGAATGAGAGTAAACTAGCTCAGAATATTAAAAACAGAGAGCAAAGGTTTCTACAAATATAAAAACGAAAAAGAGTGGCGAAAGTAAACATGAGTCCTTTAGAGGGCGAGAAGAGGTACGTAGTAATTGGAAATAAGAAAATGGCTGAGGTATTGAGCAGGTATTTTGTGTGGGTCTTCACAGTGGAAGACACAAATAACATGCCAAAAATTAATGACAGGAAGGCTGTGGCAGGCGAGGTCTTAGAAACTATCATTATCACGAAACAGATAGTGTTGGGCAAGTTAATGGGGCTAAAGGTCGACGAGTCTCCTGGTCCTGATGGAATGCATCTCAGGGTACTGAAAGAGATAGCAAGAGAAATAGCAAGTGCACTAGTCGTAATTTACCAAAATTCACTGGACTCTGGGATGGAACAGCAAATGTGACGCCATTGTTCAAAAAGGGAGTAGACAAAAGGCAGGTAACTATCAGCCGGTAAGCTTAACTTCTGTAGTACGAAAAATGCTTGATCTTGCTTGAATCTATCATCAAGGAAGAAATAGCAAGACATCTGGATATAAATGGTTCCACTGGTAAGACACAGCATTGGTTCATGAAGGGCAGGTCATATTTGACTAATTTGGTGGAATTGAGAACATTACATGTGCAGTGGACAATGGGGAACTCGTGGATGTGATGATCTGCATTTCCAGAAGGCATTTGATAAGGTGCCGCACCAAAGACTGCTACGCCAGATGAAGGTGCACGGTGTTACGGGTATTAGCATGGATAGAGGATTGCTTAACTAACAGAAAGCAAAGCATGGGGGTAAATGGGTGTTTTTCTGGTGATCAGTGTCTAGTGGTGTGCCTCAGGGATCAGTGTTGCGACTGCAATTGTTTACAATTCACATCGATGATTTGGAGTTGGGGACCATGTAGTGTGTCAAAATTCACAGATGACACTAAGATGGGTGGAAGAGCAAAGTGTGCAGAAGATGCTGAAAGTCTGCAAAGGGATATAGATAATCTAAGTGAGTGGGCGAGGGTCTGGCAGATGGAGGACAATGTTGGTAAATGTGAGGTCATCCATTTTGGTGGAATAACAGCAAAATGAATTATTATTTGAATGGTAAAAAATTGCAGCATGCTGCTGTGCAGAGGGATCTGGGTGTCCTTGCGCAGGAATCTCAAGTTGGTTTGCAGGTGCAGCAGGGAATTAAAAAGGTAAATAGAATTTTGTCTTTCATTGCCAGAGGGATGGAGTTTAAAAACAGCGAGATTATGTTGTAGCTGTATAAGGTGCTGGTGAGGCCACATCTGGAGTACGGTGTATAGTTTTGGTCTTCTTACTTGAGAAAGGATATACTGGCACTGGAAGGGGTACAGAGGAGATTCACTAGGTTGATTCTGGAGTTCAGAGGGTTGGCTTATGAGGAGAGACTGAGTACTCTAGGGCTATACTCATTGGAATTCAGAAGAATGAGGGAGATCTGAGAGAAACATATAAGATTATGAAGGGAATAGATAAGATAGAAGCAGGGAAGTTGTTTCCACAGGAGGGTGAAACTAGAACTAGGAGGCGTAACTTCAAAATAAGGGGAAGCAGATTTAGGACTGAGTTGAGGAGGAACTTCTTCACACAAAGGGTTGTGAATCTCTGGAATTCCCTGCCCAGTGAAGCAGTTGAGGCTGTTTCATTGAATGTTTTTAAGGCAATGATAGATAAATTTTTGAACAGTAAAGGAATTAAGGGTTATGGTGAGCGGGCGGGTAAGTGGAGCTGAGTCCACAAGAAGATTGGCCATGATCTCATTGAATGGCGGAACAGGCTTGAGGGACCAGATGGCCAACTCCTGCTCCTGGTTCTCATGTTCTTAACAAATTAAAATCCGTACTTTGACTTGGGAGCAGTGATGTTAGATTCCAAAGTTACCAATGTATTTTGACAAAAGGTGTGAGAGAGAAAGCAGATACAGAAAGACTTCACAACACCAGGATGCACCAAAGCTCTTTCCAGCCAATGAAATACCTTTTCTAGTCTCCTCACTGTTATGGTGCAGGAAACTCTGATTAGACAATCTACGTGAATGATGTTGCCTCAGGAATCAGTATTGATCCTGTTTATGATCATCCTGCTCTGTCCCGGGATCTATTACATTAATCTGTGAGGAAAGTTCTCCCTCAGGACTGATCCTCTGACAGTGCAGCATTCTGTCAGTAATACACTGTGTGTGCAGCCCAGTCTCTGGAATGGGAGCTTCAATCCGGAACATTCTGAGTCAGAGGTGAGAGTGTTTCCAGGCAGCTACAGCTGGGAGTGAAATTTAAATCGGAATATTCCTGCCTGGTGATTCCGAGACTTTTCCAAACTGAGGGTATACTCGTGACCATGTATAAAGGGGGATTAAAAAGCTCTGTGAAGTTCAGTGGAGATCCTGCTCTGGATTGTCCATCTCCCTCATAAAATCATAGAATCCCTACAGTGTAGAGGGAGGCCATTCAGCCCATCAAGTCTACACTGATCACAGTCCACACAGGCCCTATCCCCATAACCCCATGCATTTACCCTGGTGAGTACCCCTGACACTAAAGGCCAATTTACCATGGCCATTCACTAACCCGCACATTTCGGTCTGTGGGAGGAAACCGGAGCACCCGGAGGAAACCCACGCACACCCGGGGAGAACATGCAAATTCCACACAGACAGTGACCCAAGCCGGGAATTGAACCTGGGTCCTTGATACTGTGATCTTTCCACCCTGCTGCACTGGTTGGTTGGTGTATCAGGGGAGGGAAATAGGCCGCGAGCCGAACAATCGAATTTGTGCCTGGTGTCAGGAGGTTCGGGATTCTCCCAGGCCATTTTTTCCGGCGGGATGTCAATTTCCATGTATTTGAATAGGTTTACATATCATTAGAGTTTGGCCCGGCCCTTTTCCCCCTCCCGTACCTTCCCCTCCTCTCCAGCGTGACGTCACTCCAGCATGAATCACAGATAGTTTATAAAAGTCTGGGCCTGGGGCAGCAATAGTGAAGGAGAGTGAGGAGGTAATTCCCATTGAGCGGCAGCCCCCGGAGTTCAGGGGGAGGGGGCACCGGATACTCAGGTGCTGGGATGGGGTGGGGGGCTTTTTGATTTGTCCATGGGATGTGGGTGTCAGTGGCTGGGCCAGCATTTATTACCCATTCCTCAGAGCATTTAAGACTCAACCACATTGCTGTGGGTCTGGAGTCACATGTAGGCCAGACCAGGTAAAGATGGGAGATTTTCTTTCCTAAAGGACATTAGTGAACAAGATGGGTATTTGTGACAATAGATTGCAGTTTCATGGTCACCAATAGATTTTTAATTCCAGACTTCTATTGAATTCAAATTTCACCATCACCATGGTGGGATTCGAATCCAGGTACCCAGAGTATTCCCCTGGGTCTCGGGATTAATCCAGCAGCAATGCCACTACACCAGCACCTCCCCTGGGGGGACCAGTGCTGGGAGTCACCACTTGCAGCAGGTTCATGGTGCACACATTGCCCCTGGCTACACAGAGACCCCCGAAGGGTGTCACATGATGTTCATCACCAACCCACAAATATTAACCTGTTTGTTTTACTGTCTGTCTGCTGGACAGACACTGCGGCTGACACCAGACCTTGTATCCCAGGCCCCACTAACAGTAACAGACAGCAGCTCTGTCAGCTGCTGCTCCAAGCACGGGAGCTGTGCAGTTGTTAACACGGCTCTTCACACTGCCTGGACTCTGCACTGCTGCCTGCGATGGGAACCCATCCTGTGATAGTCACGAGGCTGCCCCTCCCCCCGTCTGTCTGTAATACCTGGAAGGCACTGCGGTGATAGCACTCATACCCAAGCTTCAAGGGTCCGCAATGGGTAGCTTGGCAAACCCACTCCTGTGCCCTCTCTGCGTGCCGTGGCCAGGATGTCAACGGTAGGCAACCCATTTAGATGACACATGGCACTGTGTTGAGTTGCCAGCGCCCAGACCCATGGGGATGCTGGTTACTGGGAGGGGGTGGGGGGGCCTGGGGTGGATAACTGTACTAAATATTTCTATCTCCCTGTCACTGTACAACTTGACCCCCCACCCCGCAGCGCAGTGCAGATATGGATTTTGGATTGGCAGCGATAGAAATGGCCATCATTGTAGCGGCCACTGAGGAGGGAGGAGGAGGGAAATGTCCAACCACTCAAGGCCAAACAGAGCCAGAAGCCACAGCAGGAGGGCAGGGGGCTGCCGGTCAGCGCCAGGACATGGCAGCACATCCTGCCACAGGGGAGGGGGGCAGGGGAAGGAGGAGGTGGAGGCTCAGGGCGTACAGGAGTTGTAGATGTTTTGCAGGGATGATGGGAGCCACACGATGCTGCTGGCTCTGTCTAAGTAAGGAGACAGTGTGGCACCTGTTTCAGCTCCTCAGACCTGGTAACTCGAGGCACAGGAGGACACCCACTCCCGGTGGCAGTGATGGTCACGGTGCCCTCAACTTCTACACCACCAGGTCCTTCCAGGAATCCAGCCAATTACATCCACTTCAACATGGGCCAGACCCAACAGGAAGCCCGGACTGCAGCTTCACCACCATCACTGCACTGCCCCATGTGCAGAGGGCTGTAGATGGCATTCACGTTATCCAGTGGATCCCACATGATCAGGGACTGCGCTTCATCAATAGGAAGGGGTTCCACTTCCTGAATGTGCAGATTGTCCGTGACCACAGGCTGAATATCATGCACTGTGTGTACAACACCCAGGGAGTGTGCACAACAGCTACATACTCCGGAGTTCGGACATCCCCGGACTCTTTCAGGACCAGTTCAGGCTGCCGGGATGGCTGGAGGGGGACAAGGGTCCAAATGGCATCAGACCAGGGTGATGGGAGTGGGCTGGGCATGCCAGTGAGTCCTTGGTCCAGGCAGGAGGGTGGTGATGACTCATTCTGTGGCACACTGTGATGCTGCCCTGGTGCCACACAAGTCTGAATCCTACCAAGAACAAAGAACAACACAGCACGGGAAACAGGCCCTTCGGCCCAACGAGCCCGCGCCGTCATTTGAACATTGTGCCTTTCCTCCTCCACCCTTGACCCATGTCTATGCTTACGGCACCCACAGTGAAACCAGATTGAGGGAAGAATACTTTTGGGACAATTTGTTACACCAATCAGCCTAACAGCACATCTTTGGGGTGTGGGAGGAAACCAGAGCACCCGGAGAAAACCCACGCAAGCACAGGGAGAATGCACAAACTCCCACAGACACCGGCCCAAATCCATGTATCTGCACAGCAATCAGTGATAGTCACTGAGCTGTCATGGTGCCCATCAGCTGGTCCAGTTTAAGCGTACACAAACGACGTGAAGTACTAAGCCACTCTCGAAACATCCAAGAGCAACCCAGGCACGACCCACCGTGTGCATGCCCCTCGTTAGACAACAAGGTGGACCAACGCACTTGTGAAGGAAAAGAGAAAAACATCAACAACATGTAACAGTTGATTTCCAGGAACGTCCCGAGTCTCTGACCCTTACTTAAAACAGTCTCCTATTTCTCTCCATCCCTATTTCGCTCATGTGTCTATCTAAGTATACCTTAAACAAGTTTAGCGTGCCTGCCTCCACCACCTTACTTGGCAGTGCATTCCATACCCCCACAACCCTCTGTGTGAAAAACCTCCCTCTAGCATCCAAATTATACTTCTCCCCCCTCACCCTAAGCCCGTGGCCCCTCGTGATATTTGTCTCCAATCTAGGAAAAAGCCTGCCACTGTCTACTCTATCTATACCCTTCATAATCTTATATACCTCTATTAGATCCCCCGTCAATCTTCCTCTTTCTAAGGAAAACAGCCCCAATTTACCCAATCTTTCCTCATACCCCAGTCCTTCCATACCAGGCAGCATCCTGGTAAACCTCCTCTGCAGTCTCTCCAGGGTCTCCACGTCCTTCCGGTAGTAAGGTGACCAGAACTGGACGCAGTACTCCAAATGCAGTCTAACCAACATTCTGTACAACTGCAGCATTAGACACCAGCTCTTGTACTCTATACCCCTTGCTATAAAGGCTAGCATACCATAAGCTTCCTTCACAACCTTCTCCACCTGTGTTGCCACCTTCAAAGACTTGTGCACTTGCACCCCCAGGTCCCCCTGCATTTCTATACTCTTAATAGGTCTACCCTTTATCATATAACTCCCCTCTATTCCTTCCAAAATGTATCACCTCGCATTTATCAGGATTAAATTCCATCTGCCATTTATCTGCCCAAAATACCAGCCTATCTATATCCTGTTGCCTGACACTCCTCCTCACTGTCCGCCAATCCTGCCATCTTTGTGTCATCTGCAAACTTGCTGATCACCTACTACCTGCCCTCTCTGTCTACACTGGCACCTGGACACACGTATAAGTGTGGGTCTCGCACATAAACATGCAGGCAATGGGCTGTGTGGGGTTAAGGGGGGAACAGAACCCTGTGGGGCGTGGATGTTGCCACAGGGTGCGGTGGGTGTTGGAGATACCAGGGCAGGCGGTCTGTGCCTACTGGCCGAAGGGCCTCTGTCACACAGCATGACGTTCTGTGCCTCTTTGTGTGCGGTCAGGATACGGTCATCCCTGTAGGGCAGGAATCACAGAAAGATTAGTCACAGCTGGGGGTGCAGTAATATTTCTCGGTGAAACTAACAGTGCAAATAGCATGAAGGGATGATATTTAATGGTGTGATATAACAGGTGTATGTCATTCTAAACAGTATCTCGTGTCCTTTTTCCGACTAGTGCAAACCTTAACTTCTGCCCTCCTGATGATACTGGAACTTCTGAATTTTACGTGGCCTTTTACTGCACGTGGGTGACCCCCCAGGATGCACATTGGATGGGGAGGCACCCTACTGCGTTCCACACCCCGGGGCCTGTGATCCCCTTGGTGGGAGACCCCTGGGGGGCTGTGACCTACAGGTCTCTGGCTGACTTGCGGATGACACTGGTGTAACCGTGCCACCCTGTTCATCCCGCTGGCCGTGAGATGCTGCGGTGTCAGGAAAGGGTGGGAGGGGGTGGAACCAGAAGGTTTAGGGATGTCTGGTGTCTCCTGGCTGGAAGGTCCCAGCATGGGCTCCAAGCCTTCCTCCTCCCTCAGGGTGCCCATATGTACCGGGGATACTCCATGGGACAGTGGGCCAGCCTCAGCATCACCTGGCTCTGTCAGTCCTGGAATCCCAATGACATCTGCCCCATGCTGTGCAAGCCCTCAGCGATGCCCCCTGAGACTGGATCAAGTTTGAGGATCGCAGTCATGGCCGTGTCTCCAGGATGGTCTGCATCCTGTCAGCCATGGTGACCAATCCTTGCCCCAGGCTTTCCACTGTGGACGTGACCCTTGCAGTGTTAGCCTGAGTGCCACACTGTACCGGTACCACCTCCTGTGACAGAAATCTGTTCGACTCCTCCAAAAGCCTCACAGTTGATGCAGTGTTGCTGACAGCCCCTCCACCATTGCTGCTGATGTATCTCCAGCAGTTTCGGGATGACTGATCCCAGAGGCCTAGCACTTGGCTTGGGGCCAGATGCATCCTGAGCCCCAGAAGAACCCCATGTGCCCGAACCCTCGATGTTCCCGCCTTCACCCGATGTAGATCAAAGGCTGTGTGGTGCCCACCAGTAAGTGACCCAGAAGCCTCAGCACGAACTTGTCCCACTGAGGTGATCGTGTCTGCTCTGAGGCATTGTGTGGTAGATGCTGGTGTCGATTGACAAATGCTAAGCTTGGTTATTTCCTCAGGGCTTTCCTCCGAGGTTTTCTTCCAGCTGCCGTTCTGCATCTTAGGAGGAGCGGAGTGGGGGGGTTTAATGCATCTGGATCATTTCCTGTAACAGATGACAAAAGGTTCAGAGCAAGAGAATAAAGAACAAAGAAAATTACAGCACAGGAACAGGCCCTTCGGCCCTCCAAGCCTGCACCGACCATGCTGCCCGACTAAACTAAAACCCCCTCCCCTTCCGGGACCATATCCCTCTATTTCTATCCTCTTCATGTATTTGTCATGATGCCCGTTAAAAGTTACTACCGTATCTGCTTCCACTACCTCCCCCGGCAATGGGTTCCAGGCACCCACTGCTCTCTGTGTAAAAATATCTGCCTCGTACATCTCCTTTAAACATTGCCCCTTGCATCTTAAACCTGTGCCCTCTAGTAATTGACTCTTCCACCCTGGGAAAAAGCTCCTGACTGTCCACTCTGTCCATTCATCTCATAATCTTGTAGACTTCTATCAGGTCTCCCCTCAACCTTTGTGATTCCAGTGAGAACAAACCAAGTTTCTCCAACCTCTGATAGCTAATGGTCTCCATACCAGGCAACATCCTGGTAAATCTTTTCTGTTCCATCTCCTAAGCTTCCACATCCTTCTGGTTGTGTGGCGACCAGAATTGAACACTGTATTCCAAGTGCGGCCTAACTAAGGTTCTATAAAGCATCAACATGACTTGCAAATTTTTAAACTCAATGCCCCGTCCGATGAAGGCAACCATGTCATTTGCCTTCCTGACCACCTTCTCTACTTATATTGCCACTTTCAGTGAGTGACCTGTGTACCTGTACATCCAGATCCCTTTGCCTATCACTACTCTTAAGGGTTCTGCCATTTACTGTATATTTCCTATCCATATTAGACCTTCCAAAATGCAATACCTCTCATCTGTCTGGATTAAACTCCAAATGCCTTTTCTCCGTGCAATTCTCCAACTGATCTATATCCTGCTGTATCCTCTGATGGCCCTCATCGCTATCCTCAAAACCACCAACATTTGTGTCATCTGCAAACTTTCTAATCGAATCAGTTACATTTTCCTCCAAATCATTTATATATATTACAAACAGCAAATGTCCCAGCTCGGATCCCTGAGGAACAGCACTTGTCACAGCCCTCCATTCAGAAACGCACCCTTCCACTGCTACTCTCGGTCTTCTTTGAGCCAGTTTTGTATCCACCTTGCCAGCTCACCTCTGATCCCATGCAAGTTCACCTTCTGCACCAGTCTGCCATGAGAGACCTTGTCAAAGGCCTGACTGAAGTCCATATAGACAACATCCACTGCCCTACCCTCATCAATCATCTTCGACACTTCCTCGAAAAACTCGATCAAGTTAGTGAGACATGACCTCCCCTTCACAAAACCATGTTGCCTCTCACTAATACGTCCACTTATTTCCAAGCAGGAATAAATCCTGTCTCGAAGAATCCTCTCCAATAATTTCCCTCCACTGATGATCCAGCCTATAGTTACCTGGATTATTCTTGCTCCCCTTCCTAAACAAAGGAACAACATTGGCTATTCTCCAATCCTTTGGGATCTCCCCTGTAGTCAGTGAGGATACAAAGATTTCTCTCAAGGCCCCAGCCATTTCCTCCTTGCCTAACTCAGTATCCTGGGGTATATCCCATCAGGCCCTGGGGACATGTCTACCATAATACCTCTCAGGAACCCAATAGCTCCTCCTTTTTGATCTCAACATGACTCAAACTATCTACACATCCTTTCCCAGACTCATCATCCCTGAAGTCATTCTCTTTGTTGAACACTGATAGAAAGTATTCGTTAATATCTCATCCAATTCCCCTGGATCCCCACATAGATTCCATCCCTTGTCCTTGAGTGGGCCAACCCTTTCCATGGCGACCCTCTTGCTCTTTACATACGTGTAAAAAGCCTTGGGATTTTCCTTAATCCTGCCGGCCAGTGCTTTACGTGACCCCTTTTAGCTGTCCTTATTCCTTGCTTGAGTTTCTTTCTAATTTTTAAAGTAGAAAAGGACAAGTGTCTGGGCAGTTTGCCACTTACCTGGAATGAGTCATGTGAACTCAGGTTTTGGGAGTGCTCACTTCCATGGTGAACTCTGACCTGACCGTCAGTGACCATTCCCTCTTCACCCTTCCCTGCTAGCCCCATAGCGCTTCTCAGAGGTATTGAGGAGATGCAGCTTGGAGACCCCACCTCCAATCTTGGCATTCTCCCACAGGGGGAAACACCCTCTCAGCACCTACCCTGTCAAAGACCCTGAGAATCCGATATGTCTCGATAAGGTCGCCTCTCTTTCTGCTGAACTCCAATGAGTACAGGCCCAATCTACTCAACATCTCCTCATGAGAAAATCCCTTTATACCCGGGATCAACCTGGTGAACTTTCTCTGGACTGCTTCCAATGCCAGTATATTTTCCCTTTGATAAGGGGACTAAAATTGTTCACAGTTTTCCAGATGTGGTCTAACTGGTGCCTTGTGTAGTTTTAGCAAGGTTTCCCTACTTTTATATTCCATTCTCTTTGAAATAAAAGCACCATTCCCTCCTCACCTTTCCCTGCTAGCTCCATAGGACACCTCAAAGGTAGTGAGGAGATGCAGCTCGGAGACCCCACCCCCAGTCTTGACATACTCCTGGTGGTTATGGGCCCTCTTATCCTATGGGGATAAAGGAGGGATTGAAAATCTGATGGCTGTGAGGACACAGGATGTAGGGGGTGGGGGTGATAGAGTGGGGTTTATCGGGGCTGTGCCTCGGCAGTCTGTGGTTGTGACTGGGGGGGTGGGGACAGAGGGGTTGGAGGAATATCCTTGGAGGCCGGGTGCTGGGAGGCTGCAGAGTGTCAGGCGGGTGGCTCGACATTGCAGGTACGACAGACGGGACCGATATCAGGATGGGATGGACACTGACCCTTCCTGCCTGACAACCGCTTACACAGCCTCCAGACCATATTACTGGCCCGTTCGGGGTGGTGTTCGGGGGGTGGCTGTGATGGTGATCGGGGGAGGGGATGGTGATCGGGGGAGGGGATGGTGATTGGGGGTGGTGATTGGTGATCGGGGGAGGGGGTGGCGATCGGGGAGGGGGTGTTGATCGGGGGAGGGGGTGGTGATCGGGGGAGGGGGTGGTGATCGGGAGTAGGGGATTGTATATGGGGGCCTCTGCAGGGGTGGCGACTGGGGACATGGGGAGAGGGGATGGTGAAGGCCAGTGAGATTGTTCTGATGATCAGGCAGTGTTGATTGACCAATCCCTTTAACTGTTTCTTTTACAGACACGAACACACACATGGTGATGCAAACTGCTGTCTCTGGGATAGAAGATTTTCCTGAGATCACGAGCACTGGAATGGTCAATGGTGTCCAAATAGGATATTATGACAGTAATATCCGTCGCTGCATTCCCAGGCAGAGGTTCATGGCTGAAAATATCGACTCTGAATTCTGGGATTATATCACAGAACTGGTGAACTCATACTCAGACATGGCAAAGGAGAATCTGAATACAGTGCTGAAGATCACAAACCAGACATCCGGTAAGATCAGGCAGAGAGAATCAGCGTGTCAATGTACAACCTTACAGTGAACTCAGCCCCCCAGCACTGACCCCTGGGACACTGAACTCAGTCCCCCCAGCACTGACCCCTGGGACACTGAACTCAGTCCCCCAGCACTGACCCCTGGGACACTGAACTCAGTCCATCTCCCAGCACTGGCTCCATCTAATGTCGTAACCTCACCGGTCAGCTTCCTGCTACTGATGGCACAGGAAGATTCCATCCATTTCTATCCCAGACTAAATCCCCTTTCACCACTGAAAAGATTGTCTATGGATTATTGATCCTTGTTTGGTTTCTGACAGGAATTCACATTCTTCAATGCATTCGGTCTGTCGAGGTCACTGAAGACGGCTCCATTAAGAGATCGATGCGGTTTGGATTTGATGGAAAGGACTATATTAGTTTAGAGCCGGACAGAATGAGATGGGTCGCATCCAATCACATGGCAGTGAAGACTAAAGAGAAATGGGATTCAGATCAATCCTGGAATAATTACTGGGAAAAATATCTGCAGGAAGAATTTGTTCAACTTTTAAATAAATATTTGGAAGCTGGAAAGGAATATTTTGGACGGAAAGGTACTGATTTCAGTTTTGAGCTCATGTTCTGATCTAACTTCACTGATCGATCAAACCGTTCTCCCATTCCATTCAGTGTGGGTTTATTGTTTGTGTTTTCACCCTTTCCCATTACAGTTCAGCCTGAAGTCTTCATCTCCAGAAGTGAGCCCAATAGTCAGTACAAGCCGCTCACTCTCTCCTGCCTGGTTACTGGCTTTTATCCTGTAGACATCGAGGTGAACTGGCTAAGGAATGGAGAGGTAATGTCTGAGACACTATCCTCGGGGATTCGACCGAACCACGATGGGAGCCATCAGATCCAGAAAGAGATTGAAATAAATGCTGGGGATGAGGATCAATACTCCTGTCAAATTGAACACAGCAGCCTGGCAGAGCCCAAGCTCCATCAGTGGGGTAAGGAACTGTACTGGATATGTGCATGCGTTTGTATGGGAGCACATTCCCATTCTCCCCATTCCCTGTCTCCCCCTGTCAACCAATTTTCACCCCATGGCAAAGATTCCCTTCAATTCCAAACACTCTGATTATTGTCAAGAATCTCTTGTGTGGAACTTTATCAATGACCTTCTGGAAGTCCATCCAGAGCAGGTCCGTAGACATTCCCTTATCCACCATGGGGCCAAAGCTTCAACCAATCCCATTTGGACTGGGGCGACTTCAGTTCAAATTGTCCCCAATGAACACGGAACCGGGAATGGATCCAGGAACAGAGACAATCCTCATATTATTCAAATGTGTTTCAGAAATCCCAGGAAACAGTGGGGGATGGTCCCATCTTGGAATTCTGGTTGGATTCGTGATCCCAGCACTGGCTGTTATATCTGGGATAATTGGAATAATCATCTGGAAAAGACAGCGGAGAGGTAAGAATCAGAGAGAGGGGAATGTAGAACAGAGGGGACAGAGTGAGTGTGGGGAATCTCCAGTACTGGGAGTACAGGACACTGTGTTAAATGAACTGATTTCATTCCCACACACAGATACACACGTATAAACACATCTTGTTCCCTGTGTGATCTTCCTTTGTGTGATCAGCCCAGACCAGGTGTAATATTGATCATTAAAGCCACCGCACACACTCACATCCTCACCTACTGAATATGGATGGAATGGAAGAGATCTACAGGATCTCCATAAAGTGTAAGGATGGAGGGGAGTGTGAGACTGAGTATTTCTCACACAATCTCCATTCCCTCACACTTGTTGTGTTCTCACTCTCTGAGGATGGATTATCCCCCATTCTAACTGATATTTATTTTACTTCTGCAGATTCACCAAGTGGGACGTACACAACAGCTCCAGTAAGTGACTGAGGGACAGATTGTTGGGAATGAAATACATTCACATTTTGTGGACATTTCTCACTTTCTGATTGCTCAGAGTTCTAAGTATCTTTAAATGTTTGTGGATTTTGATCAAGACTTTTTGGAATCAGTATGAGAGACTCTGTGATACACCTGACAATGGAGAAGACAATCAGGATGTTGGAAACATTTTTCTGGTGCTGGGCAGTTTTCCACTTCACTTTATAAGTTGTCTGAGATGAAGGAAGATGAAATTTGATCTGATGAATTCCCACACAGTCACAGAGCGTTCACCCGACAGCTCCTTTATACAGGACTGGACACTGTACAGGCTGTTCCCAGGAACACACACTGAGATAAACACTGTCTCCTGGAGGATCATCAACTCAGTGAAAATCAGCCTGAAACTCACAGTCTTCCAGGACAAAGGGTTCTCCATGACTGAGGGTTTCAGATTGTCGCAATGCAAGGTCCAGGAATACTGGTGAGGGACACAACACAGCTTGGGGCAGCTCCTGGAGACACTCAATGGGGAAAGTTACAGGAAGTGGCTGAAAAACATGTCAAATCTTTCAGTGTGAATATTGCTGAGATATTAATATTGCCAATCTGAATTGTAACTCTGAGTGTAGTGAGACACTACAGAATGTCAGAATTTAAATTATTACACACTGGCCCATTTTGCTCTTTATGTAATATCATATTTGATGTGTTCTAAGATTGTTTATTTTAATGATATAACACATTCATGGAGGAAAATCTATAATCAGGATCACAGCGAAACGTCATAACTGTGGATTGTAATCAATAAATAATTGTCAGTGTTTGACTTGTCTGAATTCTTCTTCACTGATTTCACAGGAAAGGTTTAATTCATTCACTCAGCAGCTTGTGATGATTGGAATGGACAGTTGGTGAGGTTCAATCCAATGTGAACTGGCTGAGTTCAGACCAAATGTCAGCATCATTCACTGTTTTCCATCAGCATTGATTGACTTGTTAACAGAAAAGAAGATGTCAGTGTGAGAGACAGAGGAGAGGAAGCTGTGTCCTAACTTTAGAGAATCAAACTTCAACACATTTCCCAGTGAGCTGGAGGTGAAGACTCACCAGCTTCTCAGTAATGAGAAGTGTAGGGAAGCTCAAAGTGAGTGTGTTGGTGTGGAAGGACAATATCTCAGCAATAGTGTTGAAGACTTGTGCTCCAGAACTTGCTGCTCCCCTAGCCAAGCTGTTCCAGTACAGCTACAACACTGGCAATAGAGAAAATTGCCCAGGTATGTGCTGTACACTAGGATCAGGACAAATTTAACCCAGCCAATAACTACCCCATCAGCTTACAGTCAATCATCAGTAAAGTGATGAAGGGGTTATTAACAGTGCCATCAAGCAGGAATAACCTGCTCAGTGACACCCAGTTTGGGTTCCTCTGGGGTCACTCAGCTCCTGACCTCATTACAGGTTTGATTCAAACATGGACAAAAGAGCTGAGTTCCAGAGGTGAGGTGATAGTGATGACTCTTGACATCAAAGCTGCATTCGACCGGCTTATGGCACCAAGGAGCCCTTGTAAAACCGGTATAATAGGTATCAGGGGGAAAGCTCTCCACTGGTTGGAATCATAAATAGCACAAAAAATAGTGGTTGTGTGGTTGGAGGTCAATTATCTCAGTCTCTGGGCATCACTGCAGGAATTCCTGAGGGAATTTGTGTCCCAGTCCCAACCATCTTCAGCTGCTTCATCAATGACCTGCCTTCGATGATAATGTCAGAAGTGGGGATGTTCACTGATGATTACACAATGTTCAGCTGCATTTTGTCTCCTCAGATATTGAAGCAATCCATGTCCAAAATGCAGCAGCACCTGAACAATATCCAGGCTTGAACGAACAAGTGGCAAGTAATATTTGGGCCACACAAGTGCCAGGTAACAACCATCTCCAACAAGAGAGAATCTAACCACCATCCCTTGAATTCAATGGTATTACCATGACTGAATCCCCCATGAGCAATGTCCTGGGACCTCCCATTGACCAGAAACAAAACTGGATTAGCCATATAAATACCGTAGTTACAAGAACAGGTCAGAGATTAGGAATCCTGTAGTGGGTAACCACCTCCTGACTCCCCAAAACCTGTCCACCATCTACATGGCACAAGTCAGGAGGGTGAGGACTGTATTCATTGGAGTTTAGGAGAGTGAGAGGGGATCTCATTGAAACTTATAAAATTCTAACAGGATTAGACAGGGTAGATTCAGAAAGAATGTTCCAAATGTGGGGGAGTCCAGAACTAGGGGTCATAGTTTGAGGTGAGGAGAAATTTCTTTACCCTGAGAATGGTGAATGTGTGGAATTCAGTACCACAGAAAGTAGGTGAGGCCAAAACATTATCTGACTTCAAGAATAAATGAGATGGAGCTTTTGGGCCTTTTGGGATTTAGGGTTATGGGGGAAAGGGGGTCAGGATATTGAATTTGATGATCAGCCATGATCATAATGAATGGTGAAAAGTCTCGAAGGGTGGAATAACCTACTCCTACTTCTGTTTTCTATGTTTCTGTGTAATGGAATTCTCTCCACTTGCCTCGATAAGTGCAGCTCTAAAAACACTCAAGAAACTCAACAGACACTATTCAGGATAAAGCAGCACACTTCATTGCTACCCATTCCACAAGGAACAGCATGGTGGAACAGTGGTTAGTACTGCTGCCTCACAGCACCCAGGGACCCGGGTTTGATTCCCGTCTTGGATCACTCTCTGTGTGAAGTTTGCACATTCTCCCCGTGTCAGCATGTGTTTCCTCCGGGTGCTCCGATTTCCTCCCATAGTCCAAAGATGTGCGAGTGAGCTGGACTGGCCAGGCTAAATAACCCCTTTGTGTCATGGGGATCACTGCGGCTAAATGCATGAGTTAATGGGGCTGGAGCCAGTATGGGATTGCGTTCAGTTCAGACTCGATGGGCCAAAAGGCCTCCTTCTGCACTGGAGGATTCGATGATTCAAGCCCTCCACCACTGATACACAGTGGAGCTGTGTGAATCATCTATAAGATTCACTGCAGGAACTCACCAAGGCTCTCTGGGCAGCATCTTATAAACCCATTAGCACCTTGAAGGACAAGGACAGCAGATACTTGGGAACACACACTACCTGGAGGTTCCGCTCCAAGCCACACACCACCCTAACTTGGAAATATATCTGTTGTTCCTTCACCGTCACTGGGTCAAAACCCAGGAACTCCCACTTTAACAGTATTGTGAAGGGCAACTCGGGATGGGCAATAAATACTGGCCTAGCCAGTAATTTTCACATCCCATTGAGACTGAAAAAGAAGCAACTGGAAAGAAATTGAATAATTTAACAGTCTTACAGGGTTTGTAGAATTGTTGCAAGTTTTTCATTTAAATTTTAATTGATAATTGAATGGGTTATGGAGTGAGGATGCACATACACCCTCATGTAAGCATGTATATATACACCAGCACGCGTGCGCACACACACACATACACACAAACAGACATATGTAAGCACACACATGAACCCACAAGCATACACAAACAGACACATGTAAACACACAGACACAAAGATACATACGCCCACACAGACACGCACGCACACTGGTGCGCAAATAAGCACACACATGCTTATATACGCACACAAATAGAAACAGTACGCTCATGTACACACATACTCACAGTCACAAAGAGAGGTGTACACACACAGATAGAGGTCACAGTTAAGGATTTTCTGTGGGGGAACATTTACAATTGGCATGGAAACCATTCCCCTCACAATTAGTAGTAGTGGGCAGGCTCCCAAACAGCCAATTCGGATTCCTCCAGCTTTCGACAAGCTGCAGTACAAGGTGTGTAACTGAGAAGCTGCTTCAACAGGAAGGTCCATGTTAGTCACTTCAGAAAAACATCAAAATAAACCAGGAAAGAAGCCAGGCCTCCATAATGGGGGTGAGGGGAAGTGTGGTGAGGGGAGGGGAATGTCCATCTACAGGGCAAACTGTGTCTGCTCTTACAGCCAGGCAAGCTGAAAGGGACTGTGGGAGGACTGTCCTCCCTGGCCAACTGCTGGGCGCTCACACCAGACCATTCATCTGCTCAATTTCAAATTGGGAAACCTAAAGCGGACTGGAAAAATTGCAGTTTAACAAGGTTTTTAATGAGTCTAATAGTCTGTACCCTTGTCGGGGCAGGTGGCCTGACTGGGCCCAAAGCCTGCAGTGGCTAAAATGATGATTGTCTGCAGTGTGGCTTCTTCGTAATTTTCAAGCCCCTTTTCATGTTCATTCCTGATGGGGGAGGAAACTCAACATGGAAGTGTCGGAACTGGAAATGGACAATTTCCTGATAACTGGTCACAGGATAGGTGAATTAGCCATGCTAAATTCTCCCTCAGTGTACCTGAACAGGTGCTGGAGTGTGGCAACTCAGGGATTTTCACATTAACTTCATTGCAGTATTAATGTAAGCCTACTTGTGAAAAATAAATAAACGTTAGAAATTCTTTCCCTTTCATCGGCTCTTTTTGCAACACTAATCAATCATTCAGCCTATGGTTGTGTGGCTTAACTTCAGAGAACTGATCACATTTTAATGAAGACAGGAAACTGGATCCTTATCAACATTTTTTTTGTGTTTTCCAATCACAACAAACAATATTAGTTCCTCCTTCGAATGTTTAATTCCCAGTCACTGATTGGAATCGGGACAGTAGATTCCCAGAATGTTGCTGATCCTTTTCTCCATCTCCCTGTGTTTTTCCTGGGTCTCTCCCGGTAAGTACAGAATTCCCTCCTCCATTCTCACTCTCTCTCTCTCTGGGGTGAATTTGAATCTTTTGGTGAGAGTTTGAAATGGGTGATATTTGCTCAGACACTGTTACACAGCCAGTCTGATATTTGACACCATTGAAGACAGCACAGTGTGGAAGACTCTGATAGGATTGGTGTTCAGCTCTCCTGACAGCAGGATGTACAAACACCCAGAGCAGAGAAGCTTGGAGCAAATGGAAAATGCTCCAAAGGGATCATTTTAACTTTCACATCGATTGGGAGAAGCAAACCAGCTTCATCACTCCTGATTTAAAGTCTTTGAAATGCTCCGGAGAGAAGAAGGTTAATCTGTGTTTCACCCACCCCAGGATCAGCTGTGATGCCCTCCTGGTTGAATAGGTCAGGTTATCTCAGACCATCCACATCTTAGTGAGTATTAGGAAAGGGCTGATTAATAAGCTGTGTGAAGGACAGTGGAGATCCTGCTCTGGATTGTCCATCCCCCTGTTTGACAGTCAGTCTGTCCCCACAGTGACTGCTTCCCCCCACCTCACTCTGCCCCCATAGTCTCACGCTTCATCCTCCCAAATATCACTGTTTCTCTCCATTTCAATCCACAATTCACATCACATCTTCCCTGGTTATGACGATAAATAACAGACCAGTCCCGAGTGACTGATTCCGTGTTTATTCCCTGCTCTGAGACTCTGCAGCATCAACACTGACCCAGTTTAATCTGATTCTGTTTCAGACAGGATTCTGACATTGGGAAAAGTGGGGGATTATTGAAGTTTATCACTGTGTGGATGGCTCTCACTGTGATCAGGGGGTAGTGTGTGGAAATGTTTATTACCCTGTCACTGTAATTGTTTAATATAGAGACAGAAAATGAATGATGAACGGATCAGCATCAGCAGCATCTGATGGTGGGTGAAACAGTTCACAGAGAGGATTGCCTCTCCATGCCCAGGCTGGGATCTTACGGTGGTGCAGATTTCCCCCAATGGAGCCGGCATTTCCCAGCGGAAAATCCCAGTCAACTTTAGAGAGATACAGACTGGGAAAGTTCATTCTTTTCTCTCTGCACAGATACTGCTGGAACCGCTCTGCTTTTCCAGTATCCAGTGTTCCAGGGTGGATTTACAATGAAACACACTGTGCCCCGACACAGGGCTCCCAGAATGATCAGTGACTTTCTCACAGACAATCAGAGAGAACCACTTTGAAATCCCGCCCAGAACTTACCTGTCAATCAGTCTGCTGGGCCAATCACAGAGCAGAGGGCAGCTCCTTCCCGACACGATCATTGGTCAGAATGAGATGACCCACAGCTCTGACCAAACATTGGCTCCTCTCTCTCTCTCTCCACAGATGCTGTCAGACCTGCTGAGATTTTCCAGCATTTTCTGTTGTTGGTCCATTATCCATGTGTCCCTGGGCCTGCACAGTGAGGATGGCAGTATGGAATCAGGGGGAGACCCAGCCCGTGATGCCTGAGTTGTCATTTCTTTCACGCGCAGCGGCAGTTGGCGCCTCACGTTCGGGAGTTGGAATGTGAGGAAGCGCGAGCCTGAGCGGCTGTCACGGGGGCGGGGCTGGAATTGGAGGTGCGCACCGATAAATCCCAGCCCCGGGCTCCCAGTGAAACACCCTCACTCCCATCCACCCTCCCTCAGCAGCACCCCACCATCCCTGTCAAGGTACAAGGTATTAGTGAGGCCGCAGTTAGAATATCGCGGACAGTTTTGGTCCCCTTATTTAAAGAAATATATTGTCACTGGAGGCAGTATCGAGGAGATTTACTCGGATGATCCTGGGCACAGAGAGACTGATATATGAGGAAAGATTAAACAGATTGTGTCTGTGCTCCTTGGAGTTCCGAGGAATGAGCGGTGATATGTTTCAAACATATAAGAGTCTGAGGGGGTTAGACAGGGTAAATGTTGGGAGGATGTTTCCATTCATGGGAGAGTGTAGGATCAGAGGGCAGAGTCGCAGAATAAGGGGGTGATCATTTAACAAGGATTTCTTCTCCCAATGAAAAGTTAGAAGTTTATTTATTATCACAAGTAGGCTTACATTAACAATGCGATGAAGTTATTGTGAAAAATCCCGAGACATCACACTCCGGTGCCTGTTCGGGTACACTGAGGGAGAATTTAGCATGGCCAATGCACCCAACCAGCAAATCTTTCGAACTGTGGGAAGAAACTAGAGCACCGGAGGAAACCCACACAGGCACGTGGAGAACATGCAAACTCCACACAGACAGTGACCCAAACCGGGAATCAAACCCAAGTCCCTGGCTCTGTGAGGCAGCAGTGCTACCGACTGTGCCAAATATTCAAAGCTTCTACTGCCTTGGAGGAGGAGTTTCAGACCTTTGTGACTCTCAGAGAAAACATTTTTCCTCATCTCTGTCTTAAACAGGAGCCCCCTTATTTTAAACACTGACCCCGATTTCTAGATTCTCCCACAAGAGGATACATCCTCTCCACATCCATCCTGTCAATATCCCTCAGGCTCTTACAGCTCACACCATGAACACTCACACTGAGCTCTGTGTTCCTGGGTACCCCTGTGCTCACTGACCTGTAAGTTCCCAGTCAAGCAACCTATATAACCAGAAGATATAGGATCAAGTGGAGTCCATTCAGCCCATCGGGTCACCTCCACCATTCAATGAGATCATGATAGACCCTGAAGTGATAATCCTCAGCTCCACTTTCCCACTTTATCCCCATAACCCTCCATTCCCGAACTCACTAACAATCTGTCTATCTCAGGCATGAACATACTTAATGGTACAGCCTCTACTGTCATCTGCGGTAAAGAATTGCAAAGAGACGCCACACACTGAGAGAAGAAATTCCTCCACATCTCTGTTTTAAATGGGTGACATCTTACTCTGAGGTTTTGCCATCCGATTCTAGACTCTCCCACAGGAGGAAACACCCTCTCAGCATCTACCCTGTCAAACCCCCTGAGAATCCGATATGTTTCAATAAGGTCACATCTCATTCTTCTAAACTCCAGTGAGTATAGGACCAACCTACTCAACCTCTCCTCATAATAAAATCCCTCCATCCCCAGGATCAACCTGGTGAACTTTCTCTGGACTGCTTTCAAAGCCAGTATATTTTCTCTTAGATAAGGGGACTAAAACTGATCACAGTTTTCCAGATGTGGTCTAACTGGTGCCTTGTATAGTTTTAGCAAGCTTTCCCTACTTTTATATTCCATTCTCTTTGAATTAAAGGCACCATTCCCTCTGTCCTGTGTTTTAAAATTGAAATCTCTCCATGTCCTCACCCCTTCCTATTTCTGTAATCCCCTCCAGTTTCACAAACTCTGTGAGATCTCTGTGTTCCTCTCATTCTGACATCTCCAGTATCAGGGATTAGAATCTCCCCCACACTGGGGGCTGTGCCTTCAGTAACCTCAGTCCTTCACTCTGTAATCCCCTCCCTCCACCTCTCTGCAGCCTCTCTTTAAAACACTCCTTTAACCCTGGAATTTGGAGACAGTTTTTGTGCACTGAGCTGTGTGTGTCTCTGGGTCAATCTTTGTTTTATAAAGCTGTCCTTGGGGAGGTTTCACTTTGTGAAAGGCACTGGGTAAAGTTTAGATTTTTTTCAGCCTGAAACTGAACCTGTCTGAGTTTGATCTCCCTGGTAACGAGGAATAGACTGACTGTTGATCTCTTTAAGGGGATAATTTTCCGAGACGAACCAATCAGACATCCTCTGGTTCTGCAATAAGGAAATGAGCAAAGTCCGATTTTGATGGGAAAATGGAGTCTGGATAAAGTTTTTGTTTTTTCGTGTTTTCCCCCGAGTTTATAAAGTTGTTTTATCCTCAGAGTGTTTAATTCCCAGTCACTGATTGGAATTGGGACAGTGGATTCCCAGAATGTTGCTGATCCTTTTCTCCATCTCCCTGTGTTTTTCCTGGGTCTCTCCCGGTAAGTACAGAATTCCCTCTTCCATTCTCACTCTCTCTCTCTCTGTCTCTGGGGTGAATTTGAATCTTTTGGTGAGAGTTTGAAATGGGTGATATTTGCTCAGACATTATTGTGTATCTGTCAGATATAAATGTGAGATAACATCATGACTGACAAGGGAGTGAAAGTGTCCAGGGAGATAGAGAGGAAAGTAGAGTTCAGATCACAATCACATCACCACAGAATGGCAGAGCAGATTCGAGGGGCCGAATGGCCTACTCCTGCTCCATGTTTGTATGTTCAAAACACCCAGATCAGAGAAGCTTGGAGCAATGAAAGTGGAAAGGTCCAGAAACAGAGGGAAGAATGGAGGAACAGAAAGATTAAATTGCGATAAAGGACATGGGGAAAATGTGCAGGTAATATAAAGACTAATGGTAAAAGTTTATAGAAATATATTAACAGTAAATGAGTGACTCTGTGAGATATGGAACCATTAAAGATTGACAGGCAGAGCTGTAGATAACACGGGAGATTTATTACCCAAGTACTTTGTAATACCATAGAGGAAACAATAAAATATTAGCAGCAGAGAACAAGATCAGAAGATTCCAGGTTCGGCTCCTGGCCGGCTCACTGTTATATTTTTCCTGCACAGAGTGCTGTCTGACTGAGAGAAGTGCTTTCGGAGTTGGATGAACACGGAGTTAGGTGAAACAGGCAGCAGAGGCTACAAACGAGAGTGCAGATTGGGAAATATATTTTTCTTTTTGCTCTTGGCACTGTAGTTGTTGTACACTATTATCGTGTTTCTGTGTAATTTCTGTGGTTTATAGTTTGAAAAGGTTATACTCGGTAGTAACAAGGAGCAGGAAGGAAAGAAAATTGTATATCTCTGAAACAAAACATCTTTCAAAAGTTTAATTGAAAGGGGTAAGACATGACAGGAGAGCTCCAAGCAGTGGTTTACTCCTCTTGCTCCATGTGACAGACTGGGGACAGTTCCAGTCTCCTGGGTCAGCAGGTCTACAGGAAGTCTCTCCAGCTACAGCTCAAAGTTACCGATGTATTTTGACAAAAGGTGTGAGAGAGAAAGCAGATACAGAAAGACTTCACAACACCAGGATGCACCAAAGCTCTTTCCAGCCAATGAAATACCTTTTCTAGTCTCCTCACTGTTATGGTGCAGGAAACTCTGATTAGACACTCTACATGAATGATGTTGCCTCAGGAATCAGTATTGATCCAGTTTATGATCATCCTGCTCTGTCCCGGGATCTATTACATTAATCTGTGAGGAAAGTGACCCAAGCCGGGAATTGAACCTGGGTCCTTGATACTGTGATCTTTCCACCCTGCTGCACTGGTTGGTTGGTGTATCAGGGGAGGGAAATGGGCCGCGAGCCGAACAATCGAATTTGCGCCTGGTGTCAGGTGGTTCGGGATTCTCCCAGGCCATTTTTTCCGGCGGGATGTCAATTTCCATGCATTTGAATAGGTTTACATATCATTAGAGTTTGGCCCAGCCCTTTTCCCCCTCCCGTACCTTCCCCTCCTCTCCAGCGTGACGTCACTCCAGCATGAATCACAGATAGTTTATAAAAGTCTGGGCCTGGGGCAGCAATAGTGAAGGAGAGTGAGGAGGTAATTCCCATTGAGCGGCAGCCCCCGGAGTTCAGGGGGAGGGGGCACCGGATACTCAGGTGCTGGGATGGGGTGGGGGGCTTTTTGATTTGTCCATGGGATGTGGGTGTCAGTGGCTGGGCCAGCATTTATTACCCATTCCTCAGAGCATTTAAGACTCAACCACATTGCTGTGGGTCTGGAGTCACATGTAGGCCAGACCAGGTAAAGATGGGAGATTTTCTTTCCTAAAGGACATTAGTGAACAAGATGTGTATTTGTGACAATAGATTACAGTTTCATGGTCACCAATAGATTTTTAATTCCAGACTTCTATTGAATTCAAATTTCACCATCGCCATGGTGGGATTCGAATCCAGGTACCCAGAGTATTCCCCTGGGTCTCTGGATTAGTCCAGCAGCAATGCCACTACACCAGCACCTCCCCTGGGGGGACCAGTGCTGGGAGTCACCACTTGCAGCAGGTTCATGGTGCACACATTGCCCCTGGCTACACAGAGACCCCCGAAGGGTGTCACATGATGTTCATCACCAACCCACAAATATTAACCTGTTTGTTTTACTGTCTGTCTGCTGGACAGACACTGCGGCTGACACCAGACCTTGTATCCCAGGCCCCACTAACAGTAACAGACAGCAGCTCTGTCAGCTGCTGCTCCAAGCACGGGAGCTGTGCAGTTGTTAACACGGCTCTTCACACTGCCTGGACTCTGCACTGCTGCCTGCGATGGGAACCCATCCTGTGATAGTCACGAGGCTGCCCCTCCCCCCGTCTGTCTGTAATACCTGGAAGGCACTGCGGTGATAGCACTCATACCCAAGCTTCAAGGGTCCGCAATGGGTAGCTTGGCATCCCATTCCTGTGCCCCCCCACCGCGTGCCAGAAGGCAGAAGCCACAGCAGGAGGGCAGGGGGCTGCCGGTCAGCGCCAGGACATGGCAGCACATCCTGCCACAGGGGAGGGGGGCAGGGGAAGGAGGAGGTGGAGGCTCAGGGCGTACAGGAGTTGTAGATGTTTTGCAGGGATGATGGGAGCCACACGATGCTGCTGGCTCTGTCTAAGTAAGGAGACAGTGTGGCACCTGTTTCAGCTCCTCAGACCTGGTAACTCGAGGCACAGGAGGACACCCACTCCCGGTGGCAGTGATGGTCACGGTGCCCTCAACTTCTACACCACCAGGTCCTTCCAGGAATCCAGCCAATTACATCCACTTCAACATGGGCCAGACCCAACAGGAAGCCCGGACTGCAGCTTCACCACCATCACTGCACTGCCCCATGTGCAGAGGGCTGTAGATGGCATTCACGTTATCCAGTGGATCCCACATGATCAGGGACTGCGCTTCATCAATAGGAAGGGGTTCCACTTCCTGAATGTGCAGATTGTCCGTGACCACAGGCTGAATATCATGCACTGTGTGTACAACACCCAGGGAGTGTGCACAACAGCTCCATCCTCCAGAGTTCGGACATCCCCGGACTCTTTCAGGACCAGTTCAGGCTGCCGGGATGGCTGGAGGGGGACAAGGGTCCAAATGGCATCAGACCAGGGTGATGGGAGTGGGCTGGGCATGCTAGCGAGTCCTTGGTTCAGTCAGGAGGGTGGTGATGACTCACTCTGTGGCACACTGTGATGCTGCCCTGGTGCCACACAAGTCTGAATCCTACCAAGAACAAAGAACAACACATCACGGGAAACAGGCCCTTCGGCCCAACGAGCCTGTGCTGCCATTTTAACATTGCGCCTTTCCTCTTCCACCCTTGACCCATGTCTATGCTTATGGCACCCACAGTGAAACCAGATTGAGGGGAGAATAATTTTGGGGCAATTTGTTACACCAATCAGCCTAACAGCACATCTTTGGGGTGTGGGAGGAAACCGGAGCACCCGCAGGAAACCCACACAACCACGGGGAGAATGCACAAACTCCCACAGACACTGGCCCAAATCCATGTATCTGCACAGCAATCAGTGATAGTCACTGAGCTGTCGTGGTGCCCATCAGCTGGTCCAGTTTAAGCGTACACAAACGACGTGAAGTACTAGGCTACTCTCGAAACATCCAAGAGCAGCCCACGCACGACCCACCGTGTGTATGCCCATCGTTAGACAACAAGGTGGACCGACACACCTGTGGATTCAAAGAGAAAAACATCAACAACATGTAGCATTAGATTTCCAGAAACGTCCCGAGTATCTGACCCTTACTTAAAACAGTCTCCTATTTCTCTCCATCCTTATTTTGCTCATGTGTCTATCTAAGTGTACCTTAAACAAGTTTAGCGTGCCTGCCTCCACCACCTTACTTGGCAGTGCATTCCATACCCCCACAACCCTCTGTGTGAAAAACCTCCCTCTAGCATCCAAATTATACCTCTCCCCCCTCATCCTAAGCCCGTGGCCCCTCGTGATATTTGTCTCCAATCTAGGAAAAAGCCTGCCACTGTATCTATCTATCTATACCCTTCATAATCTTATACACCTCTATTAGATCCCCCCTCAATCTTCCTCTTTCTAAGGAAAACAGCCCCAATTTACCCAATCTTTCCTCATAACCCAGTCCTTCCATACCAGGCAGCATCCTGGTAAACCTCCTCTGCACTCTCTCCAGGGTCTCCACGTCCTTCCGGTAGTAAGGTGACCAGAACTGGATGCAGTACTCCAAATGCAGTCTAACCAACGTTCTGTACAACCGTAGCATTAGACGCCAGCTCTTGTACTCTATACCCCTTCCTATAAAGGCGAGCATACCATAAGCTTCCTTCACAACCTTCTCCACCTGTGTTGCCACCTTCAAAGACTTGTGCACTTGCACCCCCAGGTCCCTCTGTATTTCTATACTCTTAATAGGTCTATCCTTTATCATATAACTCCCCTCTACATTATTCCTTCCAAAATGTATCACCTCGCATTTATCAGGATTAAATTCCATCTGCCATTTGTCTGTCCAATATACCAGCCTATCTATATCCTGCTGTGTCACCTGACACTCCTCCTCACTGTCCGCCAAACCTGCCATCTTTGTGTCATCTGCAAACTTGCAGATCACCTACTACCTGCCCTCTCTGTCTACACTGGCACCTAGGCACACATATGAGTGTGGGTCTCGCACATAAACGTGCAGGCAATGGGCTGTGTGGGGTTAAGGGGGGAACAGAACCCTGTGCGGCGTGGATGTTGCCACAGGGTGCGGTGGGTGTTGGAGATACCAGGGCAGGCGGTCTGTGCCTACTGGCCAAAGGGCCTCTGTCACACAGCATGACGTTCTGTGCCTCTTTGTGTGCGGTCAGGATACGGTCATCCCTGTAGGGCAGGAATCACAGAAAGATTAGTCACAGCTGGGGGTGCAGTAATATTTCTCGGTGAAACTAACAGTGCAAATAGCATGAAAGGATGATATTTAATGGTGCGATATAACAGGTGTATGTCATTCTAAACAGTATCTCGTGTCCTTTTTTTGACTAGTGCAAACCTTAACTTCTGCCCTCCTGATGACACTGGAACTTCTGAATTTTTTGTGGCCTTTTACTGCACCTGGGTGACCCCCCAGGATGCACATTGGATGGGGAGGCACCCTGCTGCGTTCCACACCCCGGGGACTGTGATCCCCTTGGTGGGAGACCCCTGGGGGGCTGAGACCTACAGGTCTCTGGCTGACTTGCGGATGACACTGGTGTAGCCGTGCCACCCTGTTCATCCCGCTGCCCGTGAGATGCTCCGGTGTCAGGAAAGAGTGGGAGGGGGTGGAACCAGAAGGTTTAGGGATGTCTGGTGTCTCCTGGCATGGGCTCCAAGCCTTCCTCCTCCCTCAGGGTGCCCATATGTACCGGGGACACTCAATGGGACAGTGGGCCAGCCTCAGCATCACCTGGCTCTGTCAGTCCTGGAATCCCAATGACATCTGCCCCATGCTGTGCAAGCCCCCAGGGATGCCCCCTGAGACCGGACCAAGTTTGAGGCTCGCAGTCATGGCCGTGTCTCCAGGATGGTCTACATCCTGTCAGCCATGGTGACCAATCCTTGCCCCAGGCTTTCCACTGTGGATGTGACCCTTGCAGTGTTAGCCTGAGTGCCACACTGTACCGGTACCACCTCCTGTGACAGAAATCTGTTCGACTCCTCCAAAAGCCTCACAGTTGATGCAGTGTTGCTGACAGCCCCTCCACCATTGCTGCTGATGTATCTCCAGCAGTTTCGGGATGACTGATCCCAGAGGCCTAGCACTTGGCTTGGGGCCGGATGCATCCTGAGCCCCAGAAGAACTCCGTGTGCCCGAACCCTCGATGTTCCCGCCTTCACCCGATGTAGATCAAAGGCTGTGTGGTGCCCACCAGTAAGTGACCCAGAAGCCTCAGCACGAACTTGTCCCACTGAGGTGATCGTGTCTGCTCTGAGGGATTGTGTGGTGGAAGCTGGTGTCGATTGACAAATGCTAAGCTTGGTTCTTTCCTCAGGGCTTTCCTCCGAGGTTTTCTTCCAGCTGCCGTTCTGCATCTTAGGAGGAGCAGAGTGGGGGGGGTTTAATGCATCTGGATCATTTCCTGTAACAGATAACAAAAGGTTCAGTGCAAGAGAACAAAGAACAAAGAAAATTACAGCACAGGAACAGGCCCTTCGGCCCTCCAAGCCTGCACCGACCATGCTGCCCGACTGAACTAAAACCCCCGACCCTACCAGGACCATATCCCTCTATTTCTATCCTTTTCATGTATTTGTCATGATGCCCGTTAAAAGTTACTACCGTATCTGCTTCCACTACCTCCCCCGGCAATGGGTTCCAGGTACCCACTACTCTCTGTGTAAAAAAATCTGCCTCGTACATCTCCTTTAAACATTGCCCCTTGCACCTTAAACCTGTGCCCTCTAGTAATTGACTCTTCCACCCTGGGAAAAAGCTCCTGACTATCCACTCTGTCCATTCATCTCATAATCTTGTAGACTTCTATCAGGTCTCCCCTCAACCTTTGTGTTTCCAGTGAGAACAAACCAAGTTTCTCCAACCTCTGATAGCTAATGGTCTCCATACCAGGCAACATCCTGGTAAATCTTTTCTGTTCCATCTCCTAAGCTTCCACATCCTTCTGGTAGTGTGGCGACCAGAATTGAACACTGTATTCCAAGTGCGGCCTAACTAATGTTCTATAAAGCGTCAACATGACTTGCCAATTTTTAAACTCAATGCCCCGTCCGATGAAGGCAACCATGTCATTTGTCTTCCTGACCACCTTCTCTACTTATGTTGCCACTTTCAGTGAGTGACCTGTGTACCTGTACATCCAGATCCCTTTGCCTATCACTCCTCTTCACGGTTCTGCCAATTACTGTATATTTCCTATCCGTATTAGACCTTCCAAAATGCATGACCTCACATCTGTCTGGATTAAACTCCATCTGCCTTTTCTCCGTGCAATTCTCCAACTGAACTGTATCCTGCTGTATCCTCTGATGGCCCTCATCGCTATCCTCAAAACCACCAACATTTGTGTCATCTGCAAACTTTCTAATTGAATCAGTTACATTTTCCTCCAAATCATTTATATATATTACAAACAGCAAAGGTCCCAGCACTGATCCCTGAGGAATGCCACTTGTCTCAGCCCTCCATTCAGAAACACATCCTTCCACTGCTACCCTCTGTCTTCTTTGACCGAGCCAGTTTTGTATCCACCTTGCCAGCTCACCTCTGATCCCATGCAACTCCACCTTCTGCACCAGTCTGCTATGAGGGACCTTGTCAAAGGCCTTACTGAAGTCCATGCAAAGAGCATCCACTGCCCTACCCTCATCAATCATCTTCGACACTTCCTCAAAAAACTCGATCAAGTTAGTGAGACATGACCTCCCCTTCACAAAACCATGTTGCCTCTCACTAATACGTCTACTTGTTTCCAAGCAGGAATAAATCCTGTCTCGAAGAATCCTCTCCAATAATTTCCCTCCACTGATGATCCAGCCAATAGTTACCTGGATTATTCTTGCTCCCCTTCCTAAACAAAGGAACAACATTGGCTATTCTCCAATCCTTTGGGACCTCTCCTGTAGTCTGTGAGGATACAAAGATTTCTCTCAAGGCCCCAGCCATTTCCTCCTTGCCTAACTCAGTATTCTGGGGGATATCCCATCAGGCCCTGGGGACATGTCTACCATAATACCTCTCAGGAACCCAATAGCTCCTCCTTTTTGATCTCAACATGACTCAAACTATCTACACATCCTTTCCCAGACTCATCATCCCTGAAGTCGTTCTCTTTGTTGAACACTGATAGAAAGTATTCATTAATATCTCATCCAATTCCCCTGGATCCCCACATAGATTCCATCCCTTGTCCTTGAGTGGGCCAACCCTTTCCATGGCGACCCTCTTGCTCTTTACATACGTGTAAAAAGCCTTGGGATTTTCCTTAATCCTGCCGGCCAGTGCTTTACGTGACCCCTTTTAGCTGTCCTTATTCCTTGCTTAAGTTTCTTTCTAATTTTTAAAGTAGAAAAGGACAAGTGTCTGGGCAGTTTGCCACTTACCTGGAATGAGTCATGTGAACTCAGGTTTTGGGAATGCTCACTTCCATGGTGAACCCTGACCTGACCGTCAGTGACCATTCCCTCTTCACCCTTCCCTGCTAGCCCCATAGTGCTCCTCAGAGGTATTGAGGAGATGCAGCTCGGAGACCCCACCTCCAGTCTTGGCATTCTCCCACAGGAGGAAACACCCTCTCAGCACCTACCCTGTCAAAGACCCTGAGAATCCGATATGTCTCAATAAGGTTGCCTCTCTTTCTGCTCAACTCCAATGAGTACAGGCCCAATCTACTCAACATCTCAAAAGAAAATCCCTTCATACCTGGGATCAACCTGGTGAACTTTCTCTGGACTGCTTCCAATGCCAGTATATTTTCCCTTTGATAAGGGGACTAAAATTGTTCACAGTTTTCCAGATTTAGTCTAACTGGTGCCTTGTGTAGTTTTAGCAGGCTTTCCCTACTTTTATATTCCATTCTCTTTGAAATAAAAGCACCATTCCCTCCTCACCTTTCCCTGCTAGCTCCATAGGACACCTCAAAGGTAGTGAGGAGATGCAGCTTGGAGACCCCACCCCCAGTCTTGACATGTTCCTGGTGGTTATGGGCCCTCTTATCCTATGGGGATAAAGGAGGGATTGAAAATCTGATAGCTGTGAGGACACAGGGTGTAGGGGGTGGGGGTGATAGGGTGGGGTTTATCGGGGCTGTGCCTCGGCAGTCTGTGGTTGTGACTGGGGGGGTGGGGACAGAGGGATTGGAGGAATATCCTTGGAGGCCGGGTGCTGGGAGGCTGCAGAGTGTCAGGCGGGTGGCTCGACATTGCAGGTACGACAGACGGGACCGATATCAGGATGGGATGGACACTGACCCTTCCTGCCTGACAACCGCTTACACAGCCTCCCAGACCATATTACTGGCCCATTCGGGGTGGTGTTCAGGGGGTGGCTGTGATGGTGATTGGGAGGAGGGGATGGTGATTGCGGGGGGTGGTTATCGGGGAGAGAGGGTGTGGTGACTGGGAGGAGGAGGAGGAGGGGATGGTCATTGGGAGGTAGGGGTAGTGAACGGGGGGGGATGGTGATCGGGGAGTGGGTAGTAATTAAGAGGGAGGGTGGTGATCGGGGCTAGGGTTTGGTGATTGGGGGAGAGGGTGGTGATCGGGGGAGGGGGTGGTGATCGGGGAAGGGGATGGTGATCGGGGGAGGGGGTGGTGATCGGGGAAGGGGGTGGTGATCGGGGGAGGGGGTGGTGATCGGGGAAGGGGATGGTGATCGGGGGAGGGGGTGGTGATCGGGGAAGGGGGTGGTGATCGGGGAAGGGGGTGGTGATCGGGGAAGGGGATGGTGATCGGGGGAGGGGGTGGTGATCGGGGGAGGGGGGTGGTGATCGGGGGAGGGGGGTGGTGATCGGGGGAGGGGGGTGGTGATCGGGGGAAGGGGTGGCGATCGGGGGAGGGGATGGTGATCGGGGGAGGGGGTGGTGATCGGGGAAGGGGGTGGTGATCGGGGGAGGGGGTGGTGATCGGGGGAGGGGGTGGTGATCGGGGAAGGGGGTGGTGATCGGGGAAGGGGGTGGTGATCGGGGGAGGGGGTGGTGATCGGGGAAGGGGATGGTGATCGGGAGTAGGGGGTGGTGATCGGGGGAGGGGGTGGTGATCGGGAGTAGGGGATTGTATATGGGGGGCTCTGTCGGGGGGGTGATTGGGGACGTGGGGAGAGGGGATGGTGAAGGCCAGTGAGATTGTTCTGATGATCAGATGGTGTTCATTGGCCAATCCCTTTAACTGTTTCTTTTACAGACACGAACACACTCACGGTGATGCGAACTGTTGTCTCTGGGACAGAAGATTTTCCTGAGATCACGAGCACTGCAATGGTCAATGGTGTCCAAACAGGGTATTATGACAGTAATATCCGTCGCTGCATTCCCAGGCAGAGGTTCATGGCTGAAAATATCGACTCTGAATTCTGGGATTATATCACAGAACTGGTGAACTCACACTCAGACATGGCAAAGGAGAATCTGAATACAGTCCTGAAGATGACAAACCAGACATCCGGTAAGATCAGGCAGAGAGAATCCGCGTGTCAATGTACAACCTTACAGTAAACTCAGTCCCCCAGCACTGACCCCTGGGACACTGAACTCAGTCCCCCAGCACTGACCCCTGGGACACTGAACTCAGTCCCCCAGCACTGACCCCTGGGACACTGAACTCAGTCCCTCAGCACTGACCCCTGGGACACTGAACTCAGTCCCCCAGCACTGACCCCTGGGACACTGAACTCAGTCCCCCAGCACTGACCCCTGGGACACTGAACTCAGTCCCCCAGCACTGACCCCGGGACACTGAACTCAGTCCCCCAGCACTGACCCCTGGGACACTGAACTCAGTTGCCCAGCACTGACTCCTGGGACACTGAACTCAGTCCATCTCCCAGCACTGACCCCTGGGACACTGAACTCGGTCCCTCAGCACTGACCCCTGGGACACTGAACTCAGTCCCCCAGCACTGACCCTGGGTCACTGGACTCAGTCCCCCAGCACTGACCCCTGGGACACTGAACTCAGTCCCCCAGCACTGACCCCTGGGACACTGAACTCAGTTGCCCAGCACTGACTCCTGGGACACTGAACTCAGTCCATCTCCAAGCACTTGACCCCTGGGACACTGAACTCAGTCCCCCAGCACTGACCCCTGGGACACTGAACTCCATCCCCCAGCACTGACCCCTGGGACACTGAACTCAGTCCCCCAACACTGACCCCTGGTACACTGAACTCAGTCCCCCAGCACTGACCCCTGGGACACTGAACTCAGTCCCCCAGCACTGACCCCTGGGACACTGAACTCAGTCCCCCAGCACTGACCCCTGGGTCACTGAACTCAGTCCCCCAGCACTGACCCCTGGGACACTGAACTCAGTCCCCCAGCACTGACCCCTGGGTCACTGAACTCAGTCCCCCAGCACTGACCCCTGGGACACTGAACTCAGTCCCCCAGCACTGACCCCTGGGACACTGAACTCAGTCCCCCAGCACTGACCCCTGGGTCACTGAACTCAGTCCCCCAGCACTGACCCCTGGGACACTGAACTCAGTCCCCCAGCACTGACCCCTGGGTCACTGAACTCAGTCCCCCAGCACTGACCCCTGGGTCACTGAACTCCGTCCCCCAGCACTGACCCCTGGGTCACTGAACTCAGTCCCCCAGCACTGACCCCTGGAACACTGAACTCAGTCCCCCAGCACTGACCCCTGGGTCACTGGACTCAGTCCCCCAGCACTGACCCCTGGGACACTGAACTCAGTCACCCAGCACTGACCCCTGGGACACTGAACTCAGTTGCCTAGCACTGACTCCTGGGACACTGAACTCAGTCCAACTCCCAGCACTGACCCCTGGGACACTGAACTCGGTCCCTCAGCACTGACCCCTGGGACACTGAACTCCGTCCCCCAGCACTGACCCCTGGGACACTGAACTCAGTCCCCCAGCACTGACCCCTGAGACACTGGACTCAGTCCCCCAGCACTGACCCCTGGGACACTGAACTCAGTCCCCCAGCACTGACCCCGGGACACTGAACTCAGTCCCCCAGCACTGACCCCTGGGACACTGAACTCAGTCCCCCAGCACTGACCCCTGGGACACTGAAGTCCGTCCCCCAGCACTGACCCCTGGGACACGGAACTCGGTCCCTCAGCACTGACCCCTGGGACACTGAACTCAGTCACCCAGCACTGACCCCTGGGACACTGAACTCCATCCCCCAGCACTGACCCCTGGGACACTGAACTCAGTCCCCCAGCACTGACCCCTGGGACACTGAACTCAGTCCCCCAACACTGACCCCTGGGAGACTGAACTCAGTCCCCCAGCACTGACCCCTGGGACACTGAACTCAGTCCCCCAGCACTGACCCCTGGGTCGCTGAATCAGTCCCCCAGCACTGACCCCTGGGTCACTGGACTCAGTCCCCCAGCACTGACCCCTGGGACACTGAACTCAGTCCCCCAGCACTGACCCCTGGGACACTGAACTCAGTCCATCTCCCAGCACTGACCCCTGGGACACTGAACTCGGTCCCTCAGCACTGACCCCTGGGACACTGAACTCAGTTGCCCAGCACTGACTCCTGGGACACTGAACTCAGTCCATCTCCCAGCACTGACCCCTGGGACACTGAACTCGGTCCCTCAGCACTGACCCCTGGGACACTGAACTCCGTCCCCCAGCACTGACCCCTGGGACACTGAACTCAGTCCCCCAGCACTGACCCCTGAGACACTGGACTCAGTCCCCCAGCACTGACCCCTGGGACACTGAACTCAGTCCCCCAGCACTGACCCCTGGGACACTGAACTCACTCCCCCAGCACTGACCCCTGGGACACTGAACTCAGTCCCCCAGCACTGACCCCTGGGACACTGAACTCAGTCCCCCAGCACTGACCCCTGGGACACTGAAGTCCGTCCCCCAGCACTGACCCCTGGGACACTGAACTCGGTCCCTCAGCACTGACCCCTGGGACACTGAACTCAGTCCCCCAGCACTGACCCCTGAGACACTGGACTCAGTCCCCCAGCACTGACCCCTGGGACACTGAACTCAGTCCCCCAGCACTGTAATCCCCTCCAGTTTCACAAACTCTGTGAGATCTCTGTGTTCCTCTCATTCTGACATCTCCAGTATCAGGGATTCGAATCTCCCCCACACTGGGGACTGTGCCTTCAGTAACCTCAGTCCTTCACTCTGTAATCCCCTCCCTACACCTCTCTGCAGCCTCTCTTTAAAACACTCCTTTAACCCTGGAATTTGGAGACAGTTTTTGTGCACTGAGCTGTGTGTGTCTCTGGGTCAATCTTTGTTTTATAAAGCTGTCCTTGGGGAACATAGAACATAGAACACTACAGCACAAACAGGCCCTTCGGCCCACAAGTTGCGCCGATCACATCATCACCTACCAACCTACAGACCTATCTATAACCCTCAATCTCATTAAACCCCATATACTCATCCAGAAGTCTTTTAAAAGACCCCAGCGAGTTCGCCTCCACCACCACTGACGGCAGCCGATTCCATTCACTCACCACCCTCTGAGTGAAAAACTTACCCCTAACATCACTTCTGAACCTCCCTCCCCGCACCTTAAATCTGTGTCCTCTCGTAGCGACCATTTCAAACCGGGGAAATAGCCTCTGAGAGTCCACCCTATCTATTCCTCTCAACATTTTGTAAACTTCTATCAGGTCGCCTCTCAACCTTCGTCTCTCCAGGGAAAAGAGTCCCAGCTCCCTCAACCTAACTTCATAAGGCATGCCTCCCAGTCCAGGCAACATCCTTGTAAATCTCCTCTGCACCCTTTCAATAGCTTCTACATCCTTCCTATAGTGAGGCGACCAGAACTGCGCACAATACTCCAAATGAGGCCTGACAAGGGTCTTATAAAGTTCCAGCATTACCTCCCGACTCCTAAACTCACTCCCTCGATTAATGAAGGCCAGTACACCATACGCCTTCTTAACCACCTCCTCCACCTGCGAGGCCGATTTAAGAGTCCTGTGGACCCGGACCCCAAGATCCTTCTGCTCCTCAACACTACTCAGACTTCTGCCCTTGATAGTGTACTCGTTCATCCCGTTGGTTCTGCCAAAATGGACGACTATACATTTATCCGCATTGAAGTCCATCTGCCACTTCTCCGCCCAGTCCTGCATCCTATCTATGTCCCGCTGCAACTTTTGCCATCCTTCCAGATCATCCACAACACCACCGACCTTCGTGTCATCAGCAAACTTACTTACCCATCCCTCCACTTCCTCATCCAGGTCATTTATGAAAATGACAAACAACAAGGGTCCTAGAACAGATCCTTGAGGCACTCCGCTGGGAGGTTTCACTTTGTGAAAGGCACTGGGTAAAGATTAGATTTTTTCAGCCTGAATCTGAACCTGTCTGAGTTTGATCTTCCTGGTAACTAGTGACAGGCTGGCTGTTTATCTCTTTCATTGGTGAATTTTCTGAGACAAACCAATCAGACATCCTCTGGTTCTGCAAGAAGGAAATGCTCGATACAGACGGGAAAATGGAGTTTGGATAAGGTTTTGGGTTTTTATTTCATGTTTTCCCCCAGTTTATAAAGTTGTTTCATCCTCAGAGTGTTTAATTCCCAGTCACTGATTGGAATCGGGACAGTGGATTCCCAGAATGTTGCTGATCCTTTTCTCCATCTCCCTGTGTTTTTCCTGGGTCTCTCCCGGTAAGTACAGAATTCCCTCTTCCATTCTCACTCTCTCTCTCTCCGGGGTGAATTTGAATCTTTTGGTGAGAGTTTGAAATGGGTGATATTTGCTGAGACATTATTATGTATCTGTCAGATATAAATGTGAGATAACATCATGACTGACAAGGGAGTGAAAGTGTCCAGGGAGATAGAGAGGAAAGTAGAGTTCAGATCACAATCACATCACCACAGAATGGCAGAGCAGATTCGAGGGGCCGAATGGCCTACTCCTGCTCCATGTTTGTATGTTCAAAACACCCAGATCAGAGAAGCTTGGAGCAATGAAAGTGGAAAGGTCCAGAAACAGAGGGAAGAATGGAGGAACAGAAAGATTAAATTGCGATAAAGGACATGGGGAAAATGTGCAGGTAATATAAAGGTTCGTTCGTCAGGTGAATGGAGAGTTCTCCACTCAGAACTCTGCAATCACCTGACGAAGGAACAGCTTTCCAAAAGCTAGTGACGTTTACTATCAAATAAACCCGTTGGACTTTAATCTGGTGTTGTGAGATTTCTTACTGTGTTTACCCCAGTCGAACACCGGCATCTCCACATCATATTTTTCCTGCACAGAGTGCTGTCTGACTGAGAGAAGTGCTTTGGGAGTTGGATGAACACAGGGAGTAGGTGAAACAGGCAGCAGAGGCTACAAACGAGAGTGCAGATTGGGAAATATATTTTCTTTTTGCTCTTGGCATTGTAGTTGTTGGACACTACTGTAGTGTTTCTGTGTAATTTCTGTGGTTTATAGTTTGAAAATGTTATACTCGGTAGTAACAAGGAGCAGGAAAGAAAGAAAATTGTATATATCTGAAACAAAACATCTTTCAAAAGTTTAATTGAAAGGGGTAAGACATGACAGGAGAGCTCCAAGCAGTGGTTTACTCCTCTTGCTCCATGTGACAGTCTGGGGACAGTTCCAGTCTCCTGGGTCAGCATGTGTACAGGAAGTGTCTCCAGCTACAGCTCCTGGAAGCTCGAGTTTCAGAACTGGAGCGGCGGCTGGAGACACTGTGGAGCATCCACGAGTCAGAGAGTATTGTGGATAGCATGTATAGAGAGTTGGTCACACCGCAGGCTCAGACTCCACAGGCAGGAAGAGAATGGCATGAGAGACAGGCAGGTAGTGCAGGAATCTCCAGTGACCATTCCCCTGCAAAACAGATATACCGCTTTGGATACTGTTGGGGGGAATGATCTCTCGAGGGAAAGCAGCAGCAGGTAAACTTTTACACCTAGGTTGGTTCTGTTGCAAAGGGGAAGGGTTAAAAGTGTGTCAGTGGAATAGTTATAGGGGATTCAATTGTAAGGAGAATAGACAGGCGTTTCTGTGGCTGCAGACAAGACTCCAGGATAGTATGTTGCCTCCCTGGTGTTAGGGTCAAGGATGTCTCGTAGCACCTGCAGGACATTGTGAAGGGGGAGGGTGAACAGCCCATGGTTATATTACATGTTGGTACAAGCGACATAGGTTAAAAAAGGGATAAGGTCCTGAAAGCAGAATATAGGGAGCGAGGAAAAAAGATAAGAAATTGGATCTTAAAGGTAGTGATTTCAGGATTACTAGCGGTGCCACGCGTTAGTCAGAGTAGAAATGAGAAGAGATATCAGATAAATACGTGGCTGAAGAGATGGTATCAGGGAAAGGGTTTCATATTCCTGGGGCATTGGGACCGGTTCTGGGGGAGGTGGGACCTGTACAAATTGGATGGGTTACACCTGGACAGGACTGGGACTGATGTCCGAGGGGGAGTGTTTGCCCGAGCGGTTGGGGAGGGTTTAAACTAATAATGCCAAGGGGATGGGAACCTATGTAAGGAGTTCGAGAAGGAGGGAGCAAGGAGAAAAGAAGAAGGGGAGAAGGTTCCAACTACGTCAAAAATCAGGAGAAAAATTAAAAGGAAGGAGAACGGAGGAGATGTTATTAATGGAAGTGTTAGAATTCAAAAAGAAGGTACAAAAACTAGCGTAAGGCCGCTTTATCTGAATACTAGCAGCATTTGAACCAAGGTAAATGAGTTGACACCACAAATCATTGTGAACGAGTATGATTTGGTGGCCATTACAGAGACAGAGTTGCAGGATGGTCACGGCTGGGAGTTGAACATCCAGGGGTATCAAACTGTTCAGAGGGACAGACAGGAAGGTAACGGAGGTTAGTGTAACTCTGATATTTAAGGATGATATCACGGCAGTAGTGAAAGATGTTCTCGGTTCTATGGAAAAAAGGTTGAATCCATTTGGGTGGAAATTAGTAATAGTAAGGAGAAAAATCACTGACTGGTGTAGACCAGCAAATAATAACATCATGGTGGGGTGAGAAATAAACAAAGAAATAACTGATGCATGTAAAAATGGTATAGCAATTATCATGGGGGATTTTAATCTACATATCAATTGGTCAAACCAGGTCAGTCAAGGCAGCCTTGAGAAGGAGTTCATAGAATGTTTCCCTGACAGCTTCCTTGAACAGTATGTAATGGAACCGATAAGGGAGCAAGTTCTCCTAGATGTGGTCCTGTGAAATGAGTCGGGAATAATTAATGATCTTGTAGTTGGGGATCTTCTCGGAAGAAGCGATCACAGTATGGTTGAATTTAAAATATAGATGGAGCGTGAGGAGGACTTTCAAAGCGATCTTTCACAGTGCTCAGCAAAAGTATATACCAGTGATAAGGAAGGACTGTAGAAAAAGAGATAATCAGCCATGGATATCTAAGGAGATAAAGGACAGTATCAAATTGAAAGAAAATGCATACAAAGTGGCAAAAATTAATGGGAACCTAGAGGATTGAGAAATCTTTAAAGGTCAGCAGAAAGCCATGAGAAAAGCTAAAGAAAGGTAAGATGGAGAATGAGAGTAAACTAGCTCAGAATATTAAAAACAGAGAGCAAAAGTTTCTACAAATATAAAAACGAAAAAGAGTGGCGAAAGTAAACATGAGTCCTTTCGAGGGCGAGAAGGGAGATGTAATAACTGGAAATGAGAAAATGGCTGAGGCATAGAGCAGATATTTTGTGTGGGTCTTCACAGTGGAAGACACAAATAACACGCCAAAAATTGATGACAGGAAGGCTGTGGCAGGTGAGAACCGAGAAACTATCATTAACACGAAAGAGATGGTGTTGGGCAAGTTAATGGGGCTAAAAGTAGACAAGTCTCCTGATCCTGATGGAATGCATCCCAGGGTACTAAAAGAGATGGCAAGAGAAATAGCAAGTGCACTAGTCGTAATTTACCAAAATTCACTGGACTCTGGGATGGAACAGCAAATGTGACGCCATTGTTCAAAAAGGGAGTAGACAAAAGGCAGGTAACTATCAGCCGGTAAGCTTAACTTCCGTAGGACGAAAAATGCTTGATCTTGCTTGAATCTATCATCAAGGAAGAAATAGCAAGACATCTGGATATAAATGGTCCCACTGGTGAGACACAGCATGGGTTCATGAAGAGCAGGTCATGTTTGACTAATTTGGTGGAATTCTTTGAGAACATTACATGTGCAGTGGACAATGGGGAACTCGTGGATGTGATGATCTGCATTTCCAGAAGGCATTTGATAAGGTGCCGCACCAAAGACTGCTACGCCAGATAAAGGTGCACGGTGTTACGGGTATTAGCATGGATAGAGGATTGCTTAACTAACAGAAAGCAAAGAGTGGGGGTAAATGGGTGTTTTTCTGGTGATCAGTGTCTAGTAGTGTGCCTCAGGGATCAGTGTTGCGACTGCAATTGTTTACAATTCACATAGATGATTTGGATGATTTGACACTAAGATGGGTGGAAGAGCAAAGTGTGCAGAGGATGCTGAAAGTCTGCAAAGGGATATAGATAATCTAAGTGAGTGGGCAAGGGTCTGGCAGATGGAGGACAATGTTGGTAAATGTGAGGTCAGCCATTTTGGTGGAATAACAGCAAAATGGACTGTTATTTAGATGGTAAAAAATTGCAACATGCTGTTGTACAGAGGGACCTGGGTGTCCTTGTGCAGGAATCTCAAGTTGGTTTGCAGGGAATTAAAAAGGTAAATGGAATTTTGTCTTTCATTGCTGGAGGGATGGAGGTTAAAAATGGGGAGATTGCATTGCAGCTGTATAAGGTGCTGGTGAGGCCACATCTGGAGTACGGTGTATAGTTTTGGTCTCCTTACTTGAGAAAGGATATACTGGCACTGGAAGGGGGTACAGAGGAGATTCACTAGGTTGATTCCAGATTTGAGAGGGTTGGCTTATGAGGAGAGACTGAGTAGACTGGGGCTCTACTCGCTGGAGTTCAGAAGAATGAGGGGAGATCAGAGAGAAACATATAAGATTATGAAGGGAATAGATAAGATAGAAGCAGGGAAGTTGTTTCCACTGGCAGGTGAAACTAGAACTAGGAGGCGTAACCTCAAAATAAGGGGAAGCAGATTTAGGATTGAGTTGAGGAGGAACTTCTTCACACAAAGGGTTGTGAATCTGTGGAATTCCCTGCCCAGTGAAGCAGTTGAGACTACCTCATTGAATGTTTTTAAGACAATGATAGATAAATTTTTGAACAGGAAAGGAATTAAGGGTTATGGTGAGCGGGCGGGTAAGTGGAGCTGAGTCCACAAGAAGATTGGCCATGATCTCATTGAATGGCGGAACAGGCCTGAGGGACCAGATGGCCAACTCCTGCTCCTGGTTCTCATGTTCTCAACAAATTAAAATCCGTACTTTGATTTGGGAGCAGTGATGTTAGATTGCAAAGTTACCGATGTATTTTGAGAAAAGGTGTGAGAGAGAAAGCAGATACAGAAAGACTTCACAACACCAGGATGCACCAAAGCTCTTTCCAGCCAATGAAATACCTTTTCTAGTCTCCTCACTGTTATGGTACAGGAAACTCTGATTAGACAATCTACATGAATGATGTTGCCTCAGGAATCAGTATTGATCCAGTTTATGATCATCCTGCTCTGTCCCGGGATCTATTACATTAATCTGTGAGGAAAGTTCTCCCTCAGGACTGATCCTCTGACAGTGCAGCATTCTGTCAGTAATACACTGTGTGTGCAGCCCAGTCTCTGGAATGGGAGCTTCAATCCGGAACATTCTGAGTCAGAGGTGAGAGTGTTTCCAGGCAGCTACAGCTGGGAGTGAAATTTAAATCGGAATATTCCTGCCTGGTGATTCCTAGACTTTTCCAAACTGAGGGTATACTCGTGACCATGTATAAAGGGGGATTAAAAAGCTCTGTGAAGTTCAGTGGAGATCCTGCTCTGGATTATCCATCTCCCTCATAGAATCATAGAATCCCTACAGTGTAGAGGGAGGCCATTCAGCTCATCAAGTCTACACTGATCACAGTCCACACAGGCCCTATCCCCATAACCCCATGCATTTACCCTGGTGAGTACCCCTGACACTAAAGGGCAATTTACCATGGCCATTCACTAACCCGCACATTTCGGTCTGTGGGAGGAAACCGGAGCACCCGGAGGAAACCCACACACACCCGAGGAGAACATGCAAATTCCACACAGACAGTGACCCAAGCCGGGAATTGAACCTGGGTCCTTGATACTGTGATCTTTCCACCCTGCTGCACTGGTTGGTTGGTGTATCAGGGGAGGGAAATAGGCCGCGAGCCAAACAATCGAATTTGCGCCTGGTGTCAGGTGGTTCGGGATTCTCCCAGGCCATTTTTTCCAGCGGGATGTCAATTTCCATGCATTTGAATAGGTTTACATATCATTAGAGTTTGGCCCGGCCCTTTTCCCCCTCCCGTACCTTCCCCTCCTCTCCAGCGTGACGTCACTCCAGCATGAATCACAGATAGTTTATAAAAGTCTGGGCCTGGGGCAGCAATAGTGAAGGAGGGTGAGGAGGTAATTCCCATTGAGCGGCAGCCCCCGGAGTTCAGGGGGAGGGGGCACCGGATACTCAGGTGCTGGGATGGGGTGGGGGGCTTTTTGATTTGTCCATGGGATGTGGGTGTCAGTGGCTGGGCCAGCATTTATTACCCATTCCTCAGAGCATTTAAGACTCAACCACATTGCTGTGGGTCTGGAGTCACATGTAGGCCAGACCAGGTAAAGATGGGAGATTTTCTTTCCTAAAGGACATTAGTGAACAAGATGGGTATTTGTGACAATAGATTGCAGTTTCATGGTCACCAATAGATTTTTAATTCCAGACTTCTATTGAATTCAAATTTCACCATCACCATGGTGGGATTCAAATCCAGGTACCCAGAGTATTCCCCTGGGTCTCGGGATTAATCCAGCAGCAATGCCACTACACCAGCACCTCCCCTGGGGGGACCAGTGCTGGGAGTCACCACTTGCAGCAGGTTCATGGTGCACACATTGCCCCTGGCTACACAGAGACCCCCGAAGGGTGTCACATGATGTTCATCACCAACCCACAAATATTAACCTGTTTGTTTTACTGTCTGTCTGCTGGACAGACACTGCGGCTGACACCAGACCTTGTATCCCAGGCCCCACTAACAGTAACAGACAGCAGCTCTGTCAGCTGCTGCTCCAAGCACGGGAGCTGTGCAGTTGTTAACACGGCTCTTCACACTGCCTGGACTCTGCACTGCTGCCTGCGATGGGAACCCATCCTGTGATAGTCACGAGGCTGCCCCTCCCCCCGTCTGTCTGTAATACCTGGAAGGCACTGCGGTGATAGCACTCATACCCAAGCTTCAAGGGTCCGCAATGGGTAGCTTGGCAAACCCACTCCTGTGCCCTCTCTGCGTGCCGTGGCCAGGATGTCAACGGTAGGCAACCCATTTAGATGACACATGGCACTGTGTTGAGTTGCCAGCGCCCAGACCCATGGGGATGCTGGTTACTGGGAGGGGGTGGGGGGGCCTGGGGTGGATAACTGTACTAAATATTTCTATCTCCCTGTCACTGTACAACTTGACCCCCCACCCCGCAGCGCAGTGCAGATATGGATTTTGGATTGGCAGCGATAGAAATGGCCATCATTGTAGTGGCCACTGAGGAGGGAGGAGGAGGGAAATGTCCAACCACTCAAGGCCAAACAGAGCCAGAAGCCACAGCAGGAGGGCAGGGGGCTGCCGGTCAGCGCCAGGACATGGCAGCACATCCTGCCACAGGGGAGGGGGGCAGGGGAAGGAGGAGGTGGAGGCTCAGGGCGTACAGGAGTTGTAGATGTTTTGCAGGGATGATGGGAGCCACACGATGCTGCTGGCTCTGTCTAAGTAAGGAGACAGTGTGGCACCTGTTTCAGCTCCTCAGACCTGGTAACTCGAGGCACAGGAGGACACCCACTCCCGGTGGCAGTGATGGTCACGGTGCCCTCAACTTCTACACCACCAGGTCCTTCCAGGAATCCAGCCAATTACATCCACTTCAACATGGGCCAGACCCAACAGGAAGCCCGGACTGCAGCTTCACCACCATCACTGCACTGCCCCATGTGCAGAGGGCTGTAGATGGCATTCACGTTATCCAGTGGATCCCACATGATCAGGGACTGCGCTTCATCAATAGGAAGGGGTTCCACTTCCTGAATGTGCAGATTGTCCGTGACCACAGGCTGAATATCATGCACTGTGTGTACAACATCCAGGGAGTGTGCACAACAGCTACATACTCCGGAGTTCGGACATCCCCGGACTCTTTCAGGACCAGTTCAGGCTGCCGGGATGGCTGGAGGGGGACAAGGGTCCAAATGGCATCAGACCAGGGTGATGGGAGTGGGCTGGGCATGCCAGTGAGTCCTTGGTCCAGGCAGGAGGGTGGTGATGACTCATTCTGTGGCACACTGTGATGCTGCCCTGGTGCCACACAAGTCTGAATCCTACCAAGAACAAAGAACAACACAGCACGGGAAACAGGCCCTTCGGCCCAACGAGCCCGCGCCGTCATTTGAACATTGTGCCTTTCCTCCTCCACCCTTGACCCATGTCTATGCTTACGGCACCCACAGTGAAACCAGATTGAGGGAAGAATACTTTTGGGACAATTTGTTACACCAATCAGCCTAACAGCACATCTTTGGGGTGTGGGAGGAAACCAGAGCACCCGGAGAAAACCCACGCAAGCACAGGGAGAATGCACAAACTCCCACAGACACCGGCCCAAATCCATGTATCTGCACAGCAATCAGTGATAGTCACTGAGCTGTCATGGTGCCCATCAGCTGGTCCAGTTTAAGCGTACACAAACGACGTGAAGTACTAAGCTACTCTCGAAACATCCAAGAGCAACCCAGGCACGACCCACCGTGTGCATGCCCCTCGTTAGACAACAAGGTGGACCAACGCACTTGTGAAGAAAAAGAGAAAAACATCAACAACATGTAACAGTTGATTTCCAGGAACGTCCCGAGTCTCTGACCCTTACTTAAAACAGTCTCCTATTTCTCTCCATCCCTATTTCGCTCATGTGTCTATCTAAGTAAACCTTAAACAAGTCCAGTGTGCCTGCCTCCACCACCTTACTTGGCAGTGCATTCCATACCCCCACAACCTTCTGTGTGAAAAACCTCCCTCTAGCATCCAAATTATACTTCTCCCCCCTCACCCTAAGCTCGTGGCCCCTCGTGATATTTGTCTCCAATCTAGGAAAAAGCCTGCCACTGTCTACTCTATCTATACCCTTCATAATCTTATATACCTCTATTAGATCCCCCGTCAATCTTCCTCTTTCTAAGGAAAACAGCCCCAATTTACCCAATCTTTCCTCATACCCCAGTCCTTCCATACCAGGCAGCATCCTGGTAAACCTCCTCTGCAGTCTCTCCAGGGTCTCCACGTCCTTCCGGTAGTAAGGTGACCAGAACTGGACGCAGTACTCCAAATGCAGTCTAACCAACATTCTGTACAACTGCAGCATTAGACACCAGCTCTTGTACTCTATACCCCTTGCTATAAAGGCTAGCATACCATAAGCTTCCTTCACAACCTTCTCCACCTGTGTTGCCACCTTCAAAGACTTGTGCACTTGCACCCCCAGGTCCCCCTGCATTTCTATACTCTTAATAGGTCTACCCTTTATCATATAACTCCCCTCTATTCCTTCCAAAATGTATCACCTCGCATTTATCAGGATTAAATTCCATCTGCCATTTATCTGCCCAAAATACCAGCCTATCTATATCCTGTTGCCTGACACTCCTCCTCACTGTCCGCCAATCCTGCCATCTTTGTGTCGTCTGCAAACTTGCTGATCACCTACTACCTGCCCTCTCTGTCTACACTGGCACCTGGACACACGTATAAGTGTGGGTCTCGCACATAAACATGCAGGCAATGGGCTGTGTGGGGTTAAGGGGGGAACAGAACCCTGTGGGGCGTGGATGTTGCCACAGGGTGCGGTGGGTGTTGGAGATACCAGGGCAGGCGGTCTGTGCCTACTGGCCGAAGGGCCTCTGTCACACAGCATGACGTTCTGTGCCTCTTTGTGTGCGGTCAGGATACGGTCATCCCTGTAGGGCAGGAATCACAGAAAGATTAGTCACAGCTGGGGGTGCAGTAATATTTCTCGGTGAAACTAACAGTGCAAATAGCATGAAGGGATGATATTTAATGGTGTGATATAACAGGTGTATGTCATTCTAAACAGTATCTCGTGTCCTTTTTCCGACTAGTGCAAACCTTAACTTCTGCCCTCCTGATGATACTGGAACTTCTGAATTTTACGTGGCCTTTTACTGCACGTGGGTGACCCCCCAGGATGCACATTGGATGGGGAGGCACCCTACTGCGTTCCACACCCCGGGGCCTGTGATCCCCTTGGTGGGAGACCCCTGGGGGGCTGTGACCTACAGGTCTCTGGCTGACTTGCGGATGACACTGGTGTAACCGTGCCACCCTGTTCATCCCGCTGGCCGTGAGATGCTGCGGTGTCAGGAAAGGGTGGGAGGGGGTGGAACCAGAAGGTTTAGGGATGTCTGGTGTCTCCTGGCTGGAAGGTCCCAGCATGGGCTCCAAGCCTTCCTCCTCCCTCAGGGTGCCCATATGTACCGGGGATACTCCATGGGACAGTGGGCCAGCCTCAGCATCACCTGGCTCTGTCAGTCCTGGAATCCCAACTACATCTGCCCCATGCTGTGCAAGCCCTCAGCGATGCCCCCTGAGACTGGATCAAGTTTGAGGATCGCAGTCATGGCCGTGTCTCCAGGATGGTCTGCATCCTGTCAGCCATGGTGACCAATCCTTGCCCCAGGCTTTCCACTGTGGACGTGACCCTTGCAGTGTTAGCCTGAGTGCCACACTGTACCGGTACCACCTCCTGTGACAGAAATCTGTTCGACTCCTCCAAAAGCCTCACAGTTGATGCAGTGTTGCTGACAGCCCCTCCACCATTGCTGCTGATGTATCTCCAGCAGTTTCGGGATGACTGATCCCAGAGGCCTAGCACTTGGCTTGGGGCCAGATGCATCCTGAGCCCCAGAAGAACCCCATGTGCCCGAACCCTCGATGTTCCTGCCTTCACCCGATGTAGATCAAAGGCTGTGTGGTGCCCACCAGTAAGTGACCCAGAAGCCTCAGCACGAACTTGTCCCACTGAGGTGATCGTGTCTGCTCTGAGGCATTGTGTGGTGGAAGCTGGTGTCGATTGACAAATGCTAAGCTTGGTTATTTCCTCAGGGCTTTCCTCCGAGGTTTTCTTCCAGCTGCCGTTCTGCATCTTAGGAGGAGTGGAGTGGGGGGGGTTTAATGCATCTGGATCATTTCCTGTAACAGATGACAAAAGGTTCAGAGCAAGAGAATAAAGAACAAAGAAAATTACAGCACAGGAACAGGCCCTTCGGCCCTCCAAGCCTGCACCGACCATGCTTCCCGACTAAACTAAAACCCCCTCCCCTTCCGGGACCATATCCCTCTATTTCTATCCTCTTCATGTATTTGTCATGATGCCCGTTAAAAGTTACTACCGTATCTGCTTCCACTACCTCCCCCGGCAATGGGTTCCAGGTACCCACTGCTCTCTGTGTAAAAATATCTGCCTCGTACATCTCCTTTAAACATTGCCCCTTGCATCTTAAACCTGTGCCCTCTAGTAATTGACTCTTCCACCCTGGGAAAAAGCTCCTGACTGTCCACTCTGTCCATTCATCTCATAATCTTGTAGACTTCTATCAGGTCTCCCCTCAACCTTTGTGATTCCAGTGAGAACAAACCAAGTTTCTCCAACCTCTGATAGCTAATGGTCTCCATACCAGGCAACATCCTGGTAAATCTTTTCTGTTCCATCTCCTAAGCTTCCACATCCTTCTGGTTGTGTGGCGACCAGAATTGAACACTGTATTCCAAGTGCGGCCTAACTAAGGTTCTATAAAGCATCAACATGACTTGCAAATTTTTAAACTCAATGCCCCGTCCGATGAAGGCAACCATGTCATTTGCCTTCCTGACCACCTTCTCTACTTATATTGCCACTTTCAGTGAGTGACCTGTGTACCTGTACATCCAGATCCCTTTGCCTACCACTACTCTTAAGGGTTCTGCCATTTACTGTATATTTCCTATCCATATTAGACCTTCCAAAATGCAATACCTCTCATCTGTCTGGATTAAACTCCAAATGCCTTTTCTCCGTGCAATTCTCCAACTGATCTATATCCTGCTGTATCCTCTGATGGCCCTCATCGCTATCCTCAAAACCACCAACATTTGTGTCATCTGCAAACTTTCTAATCGAATCAGTTACATTTTCCTCCAAATCATTTATATATATTACAAACAGCAAATGTCCCAGCTCGGATCCCTGAGGAACAGCACTTGTCACAGCCCTCCATTCAGAAACGCACCCTTCCACTGCTACTCTCGGTCTTCTTTGAGCCAGTTTTGTATCCACCTTGCCAGCTCACCTCTGATCCCATGCAAGTTCACCTTCTGCACCAGTCTGCCATGAGAGACCTTGTCAAAGGCCTGACTGAAGTCCATATAGACAACATCCACTGCCCTACCCTCATCAATCATCTTCGACACTTCCTCGAAAAACTCGATCAAGTTAGTGAGACATGACCTCCCCTTCACAAAACCATGTTGCCTCTCACTAATACGTCCACTTATTTCCAAGCAGGAATAAATCCTGTCTCGAAGAATCCTCTCCAATAATTTCCCTCCACTGATGATCCAGCCTATAGTTACCTGGATTATTCTTGCTCCCCTTCCTAAACAAAGGAACAACATTGGCTACTCTCCAATCCTTTGGGATCTCCCCTGTAGTCAGTGAGGATACAAAGATTTCTCTCAAGGCCCCAGCCATTTCCTCCTTGCCTAACTCAGCATCCTGGGGTATATCCCATCAGGCCCTGGGGACATGTCTACCATAATACCTCTCAAGAACCCAATAGCTCCTCCTTTTTGATCTCAGCATGACTCAAACTATCTACACATCCTTTCCCAGACTCATCATCCCTGAAGTCATTCTCTTTGTTGAACACTGATAGAAAGTATTCATTAATATCTCATCCAATTCCCCTGGATCCCCACATAGATTCCATCCCTTGTCCTTAAGTGGGCCAACCCTTTCCATGGCGACCCTCTTGCTCTTTACATACATATAAAAAGCCTTGGGATTTTCCTTAATCCTGCCGGCCAGTGCTTTACGTGACCCCTTTTAGCTGTCCTTATTCCTTGCTTGAGTTTCTTTCTAATTTTTAAAGTAGAAAAGGACAAGTCTCTGGGCAGTTTGCCACTTACCTGGAATGAGTCATGTGAACTCAGGTTTTGGGAATGCTCACTTCCATGGTGAACTCTGACCTGACCGTCAGTGACCATTCCCTCTTCACCCTTCCCTGCTAGCCCCATAGCGCTTCTCAGAGGTATTGAGGAGATGCAGCTTGGAGACCCCACCTCCAGTCTTGGCATTCTCCCACAGGGGGAAACACCCTCTCAGCACCTACCCTGTCAAAGACCCTGAGAATCCGATATGTCTCGATAAGGTCGCCTCTCTTTCTGCTGAACTCCAATGAGTACAGGCCCAATCTACTCAACATCTCCTCATAAGAAAATCCCTTTATACCCGGGATCAACCTGGTGAACTTTCTCTGGACTGCTTCCAATGCCAGTATATTTTCCCTTTGATAAGGGGACTAAAATTGTTCACAGTTTTCCAGATGTGGTCTAACTGGTGCCTTGTATAGTTTTAGCAAGGTTTCCCTACTTTTATATTCCATTCTCTTGGAAATAAAAGCACCATTCCCTCCTCACCTTTCCCTGCTAGCTCCATAGGACACCTCAAAGGTAGTGAGGAGATGCAGCTTGGAGACCCCACCCCCAGTCTTGACATGCTCCTGGTGGTTACGGGCCCTCTTACCCTATGGAGATAAAGGAGGGATTGAAAATCTGATGGCTGTGAGGACACAGGGTGTAGGGGGTGGGGGTGATAGGGTGGGGTTTATCGGGGCTGTGCCTCGGCAGTCTGTGGTTGTGACTGGGGCGGGGGCAGAGGGATTGGAGGAATATCCTTGGAGGCCGGGTGCTGGGAGGCTGCAGAGTGTCAGGCGGGTGGCTCGACATTGCAGGTACGACAGACGGGACCGATATCAGGATGGGATGGACACTGACCCTTCCTGCCTGACAACCGCTTACACAGCCTCCCAGACCATATTACTGGCCCATTCGGGGTGGTGTTCGGGGGGTGGCTCTGATGGTGATTGGGAGGAGGGGATGGTGATTGCGGGGGGTGGTTATCGGGGAGAGAGGGTGTGGTGACTGGGAGGAGGAGGAGGAAGGGATGGTTATGGGGAGGTAGGGGTAGTGATCGGGGGGGGAATGGTGATCGGGGAGTGGGTAGTAATTAAGAGGGAGGGTGGTGATCGGGGGAGGGGATGGTGATCGGGGGAAGGGGTGAAAATCAGGGGAGGGGGTGGTGATCGGTGATCGGGGAGAAGATGGTGATCAGGAGTAGGGGATTGTATATGGGGGACTCTGTCGGGGTGGTGATTGGGGACGTGGGGAGAGGGGATGGTGAAGTCCAGTGAGATTGTTCTGATGATCAGATGGTGTTTAGTGACCAATCCCTTTAACTGTTTCTTTTACAGACACTGACACACACATGGTGATGCATACTGTTGTCTCTGGGATAGAAGATTTTCCTGAGACCACGAGCACTGCAGTGGTCAATGGTGTCCAAACAGGGTATCATGACAGTAATATCCGTCGCTGCATTCCCAGGCAGAGGTTCATGGCTGAAAATATCGACTCTGAATTCTGGGATTCTATCACAGAACTGGTGAACTCACGCTCAGACATGTTAAAGGAGAATCTGAATACAGTCCTGAAGATCACAAACCAGACATCAGGTAAGATCAGGCAGAGAGAATCAGCGTGTCGATGTACAACCTTACAGTGAACTCAGTCCCCCAGCACTGACCCCAGGGACACTGAACTCAGTCCCCCCAGCACTGACCCTGGGACACTGAACTCAGTCCCCCAGCACTGACCCCTGGGACACTGAACTCAGTCCCCCAGCACTGACCCTGGGACACTGAACTCAGTCCCCCAGCACTGACCCCTGGGACACTGAACTCAGTCCCCCAGCACTGACCCCTGGGACACTGAACTCAGTCCCCCAGCACTGACCCCTGGGACACTGAACTCAGTCCCCCAGCACTGACCCTGGGACACTGAACTGTCCCCCAGCACTGACCCCTGGTACACTGAACTCAGTCCCCCAGCACTAACCCCTGGAACACTGAACTCAGTCCCCCAGCACTGACCCCTGGGACACTGAACTCAGTCCCCCGGCACTGACCCCTGGGACACTGAACTCCGTCCCCCAGCACTGACCCCTGGGACACTGAAATCAGTCCCCCAGCACTGACCCCTGGGACACTGAACTCAATCCCTCAGCACTGACCCCTGGGACACTGAACTCAGTCTCCCAGCACTGACCCCTGGGACACTGAACTCAGTCCATCTCCCAGCACTGACCCCTGGGACACTGAACTCAGACCCCCAGCACTGACCCCTGGGACACTGAACTCCGTCCCCCAGCACTGACCCCTGGGACACTGAACTCCGTCCCCCAGCACTGACCCCTGGGTCACTGAACTCAGTCCCCCAGCACTGACCCCTGGGACACTGAACTCCGTCCCCCAGCACTGACCCCTGGGTCACGGAACTCAGTCACCCAGCACTGACCCCTGGGACACTGAACTCAGTCCCCCAGCACTGACCCCTTGGACACTGAACTCAGTCTCTCAGCACTGACCCCTGGGTCACTGAACTCCGTCCCCCAGCACTGACCCCGGGACACTGAACTCAGTCCATCTCCCAGCACTGACCCCTGGGACACTGAACTCAGACCGCCAGCACTGACCCCTGGGACACTGAACTCAGTCCCCCAGCACTGACCCCTGGGACACTGAACTCAGTCACCCAGCACTGACCCCTGGGACACTGAACTCAGTCACCCAGCACTGACCCCTGGGACACGGAACTCAGTCCCTCAGCACTGACCCCTGAGACACTGAACTCAGTCACTCAGCACTGACCCCTGGGACACTGAACTCAGTCCCCCAGCACTGACCCCTGGGACACTGAACTCAGTCACTCAGCACTGACCCCTGGGACACTGAACTCAGTCCCCCGGCACTGACCCCTGGGACACTGAACTCAGTCCCCCAGCACTGACCCCTGGGACACTGAACTCAGTCCCCCAGCACTGACCCCTGGGACACTGAACTCAGTCCCCCAGCACTGACCCCTGGGACACTGAACTCAGTCCCCCAGCACTAACTCCTGGGACACTGAACTCAGTCCCCCGGCACTGACCCCTGGGACACTGAACTCAGTCCCCCAGCACTGACCCCTGGGACACTGAACTCAGTCCCCCAGCACTGATCCCTGGGACACTGAACTGTCCCCCAGCACTGACCCCTGGGACACTGAACTCAGTCCCCCAGCACTAACTCCTGGGACACTGAACTCAGTCCCCAGCACTGACCCCTGGGTCACTGAACTCAGTCCCCCAGCACTGACCCCTGGGACACTGAACTCAGTCCCCCGGCACTGACCCCTGGGACACTGAACTCAGACCCCCAGCACTGACCCCTGGTACACTGAACTCAGTCCCCCGGCACTGACGCCTGGGACACTGAACTCAGTCCATCAGCACTGACCCCTGGGACACGGAACTCAGTCCCCCAGCACTGACCCCTGGGACACTGAACTCAGTCTCCCAGCACTGACCCCTGGGGCACTGAACTCAGACCCCCAGCACTGACCCCTGGGACACTGAACTCAGTCCCCCAGCACTGACCCCTGGGTCACTGAACTCCGTCCCCCAGCACTGACCCCTGGGACACTGAACTCAGTCCCCCAGCACTGACCCCTGGGACACTGAACTCAATCCCTCAGCACTGACCCCTGGGACACTGAACTCAGTCTCCCAGCACTGACCCCTGGGACACTGAACTCAGTCTCCCAGCACTGACCCCTGGGACGCTGAACTCAGTCCATCTCCCAGCACTGACCCCTGGGACACTGAACTCAGACCCCCAGCACTGACCCCTGTGACACTGAACTCCGTCCCCCAGCACTGACCCCTGGGACACTGAACTCCGTCCCCCAGCACTGACCCCTGGGTCACTGAACTCAGTCCCCCAGCACTGACCCCTGGGACACTGAACTCCGTCCCCCAGCACTGACCCCTGGGTCACTGAACTCAGTCACCCAGCACTGACCCCTGGGACACTGAACTCAGTCCCCCAGCACTGACCCCTGGGACACTGAACTCAGTCTCTCAGCACTGACCCCTGGGTCACTGAACTCCGTCCCCCAGCACTGACCCCGGGACACTGAACTCAGTCCATCTCCCAGCACTGACCCCTGGGACACTGAACTCAGACCGCAAGCACTGACCCCTGGGACACTGAACTCAGTCCCCCAGCACTGACCCCTGGGACACTGAACTCAGTCACCCAGCACTGACCCCTGGGACACGGAACTCAGTCCCTCAGCACTGACCCCTGGGACACTGAACTCAGTCCCCCAGCACTGACCCCTGGGACACTGAACTCAGTCCCCCAGCACTGACCCCTGGGACACTGAACTCAGTCCCCCAGCACTGATCCCTGGGACACTGAACTCAGACCCCCAGCACTGACCCCTGGAATACTGAACTCGGTCCCTCAGCACTGACCCCTGGGACACTGAACTCCGTCCCCCAGCACTGACCCCTGGGACACTGAACTTAGTCACTCAGCACTGACCCCTGGGACACTGAACTCAGTCCCCCAGCACTGACCCCTGGGAGACTGAACTCAGTCCCCCAGCACTGACCCCTGGGACACTGAACTCAGTCCCCCAGCACTGACCCCTGGGGCACTGAACTCAGTCCCCCAGCACTGATCCCTGGGACACTGAACTCAGTCCCCCAGCACTGACCCCTGGAATACTGAACTCGGTCCCTCAGCACTGACCCCTGGGACACTGAACTCCGTCCCCCAGCACTGACCCCTGGGAGACTGAACTCAGTTCCCCAGCACTAACCCCTGGGACACTGAACTCAGTCCCCCAGCACTGACCCCTGGGACACTGAACTCAGTCCCCCAGCACTGACCCCTGGGACACTGAACTCAGTCCCCCAGCACTGACCCCTGGGACACTGAACTCAGTCCCCCAGCACTAACCCCTGGGACACTGAACTCAGTCCCCCAGCACTGACCCCTGGGACACTGAACTCAGTCCCCCGGCACTGACCCCTGGGACACTGAACTCAGTCCCCCGGCACTGACCCCTGGGGCACTGAACTCAGTCCCCCAGCACTGACCCCTGGGACACTGAACTCAGTCCCCCAGCACTGACCCCTGGGACACTGAACTCAGTCCCCCGGCACTGACCCCTGGGACACTGAACTCAGTCCCCCAGCACTGACCCCTGGGACACTGAACTCAGTCCCCCAGCACTGACCCCTGGGACACTGAACTCAGTCCCCCAGCACTAACCCCTGGGACACTGAACTCAGTCCCCCGGCACTGACCCCTGGGACACTGAACTCAGACCCCCAGCACTGACCCCTGGGACACTGAACTCAGTCCCCCAGCACTGACCCCTGGGTCACTGAACTCCGTCCCCCAGCACTGACCCCTGGGACACTGAACTCAGTCCCCCAGCACTGACCCCTGGGACACTGAACTCCGTCCCCCAGCACTGACCCCTGGGTCACTGAACTCAGTCACCCAGCACTGACCCCTGGGACACTGAACTCAGTCCCCCAGCACTGACCCCTGGGACACTGAACTCAGTCCCCCAGCACTGACCCCTGGGACACTGAACTCAGTCCCCCAGCACTGACCCCTGGGAGACTTGAACTCAGTCCCCCAGCACTGACCCCTGGGACACTGAACTTAGTCACTCAGCACTGACCCCTGGGACACTGAACTCAGTCCCCCAGCACTGACCCCTGGGACACTGAACTCAGTCCCCCAGCACTGATCCCTGGGACACTGAACTCAGACCCCCAGCACTGACCCCTGGAATACTGAACTCGGTCCCTCAGCACTGACCCCTGGGACACTGAACTCCGTCCCCCAGCACTGACCCCTGGGTCACTGAACTCAGTCCCCCAGCACTGACCCCTGGGACACTGAACTCGGTCCCTCAGCACTGACCCCTGGGACACTGAACTCCGTCCCCCAGCACTGACCCCTGGGAGACTGAACTCAGTCCCCCAGCACTGACCCCTGGGACACTGAACTCAGTCCTCCAGCACTGACCCCTGGGACACTGAACTCAGTCACTCAGCACTGACCCCTGGGACACTGAACTCAGTCCCCCAGCACTGACCCCTGGGTCACTGAACTCAGTCTCCCAGCACTAACCCCCGGGACACTGAACGCAGTCCCCCAGCACTGACCCCTGGGTCACTGAACTCAGTCCCCCAGCACTGACCCCTGGGACACTGAACTCAGTCCCCCAGCACTGATGCCTGGGACACTGAACTCAGTCCCCCAGCACTGACCCCTGGGACACTGAACTCAGTCCCCCAGCACTGACCCCTGGGACACTGAACTCAGTCCATCTCCCAGCACTGACCCCTGGGACACTGAACTCAGTCCCCCAGCACTGACCCTGGGACACTGAACTTAGTCCATCTCCCAGCACTGACCCCTGGGACACTGAACTCAGACCCCCAGCACTGACCCCTGGGACACTGAACCCCGTCCCCCAGCACTGACCCCTGGGACACTGAACCCCGTCCCCCAGCACTGACCCCTGGGACACTGAACTTAGTCCATCTCCCAGCACTGACCCCTGGGACACTGAACTCAGACTCCCAGCACTGACCCCTGGGACACTGAACCCCGTCCCCCAGCACTGACCCCTGGGACACTGAACTCCGTCCCCCAGCACTGACCCCTGGGACACTGAACTCAGTCCCCAAGCACTGACCCCTGGGACACTGAACTCCGTCCCCCAGCACTGACCCCTGGGAGACTGAACTCAGTCCCCCAGCACTGACCCCTGGGACACTGAACTCCGTCCCCCAGCACTGACCCCTGGGTCACTGAACTCAGTCCCCCAGCACTGACCCCTGGGACACTGATCTCGGTCCCTCAGCACTGACCCCTGGGACACTGAACTCGTCCCCCAGCACTGACCCCTGGGAGACTGAACTCAGTCCCCCAGCACTGACCCCTGGGACACTGAACTCAGTCCTCCAGCACTGACCCCTGGGACACTGAACTCAGTCAGTCAGCACTGACCCCTGGGACACTGAACTCAGTCACTCAGCACTGACCCCTGGGTCACTGAACTCAGTCTCCCAGCACTGACCCCCGGGACACTGAACGCAGTCCCCCAGCACTGACCCCTGGGTCACTGAACTCAGTCCCCCAGCACTGACCCCTGGGACACTGAACTCAGTCCCCCAGCACTGATGCCTGGGACACTGAACTCAGTCACTCAGCACTGACCCCTGGGACACTGAACTCAGTCCCCCAGCACTGACCCCTGGGACACTGAACTCAGTCCCCCAGCACTGACCCCTGGGACACTGAACTCAGTCCATCTCCCAGCACTGACCCCTGGGACACTGAACTCAGTCCCCCAGCACTGACCCTGGGACACTGAACTTAGTCCATCTCCCAGCACTGACCCCTGGGACACTGAGCTCAGACCCCCAGCACTGACCCCTGGGACACTGAACCCCGTCCCCCAGCACTGACCCCTGGGACACTGAACTCCGTCCCCCAGCACTGACCCCTGGGACACTGAACTTAGTCCATCTCCCAGCACTGACCCCTGGGACACTGAACTCAGACTCCCAGCACTGACCCCTGGGACACTGAACCCCGTCCCCCAGCACTGACCCCTGGGACACTGAACTCCGTCCCCCAGCACTGACCCCTGGGACACTGAACTCAGTCCCCAAGCACTGACCCCTGGGACACTGAACTCCGTCCCCCAGCACTGACCCCTGGGAGACTGAACTCAGTCCCCCAGCACTGACCCCTGGGACACTGAACTCTGTCCCCCAGCACTGACGCCTGGGACACTGAACTCAGTCACTCAGCACTGACCCCTGGGACACTGAACTCAGTCCCCCAGCACTGACCCCTGGGACACTGAACTCAGTCTCCCAGCACTGACCCCGGGACACTGAACTCAGTCCCCCAGCACTGACCCCTGGGACACTGAACTCAGTCCCCCAGCACTGACCCCTGGGACACTGAAATCAGTCCCCAAGCACTGACCCCTGGGACACTGAACTCAGTCCCCCAGCACTGACCCCTGGGACACTGAACTCAGTCCCTCAGCACTGACCCCTGGGACACTGAACTCAGTCCCCCAGCACTGACCCCTGGGACACTGAACTCAGTCCCCCAGCACTGACCCCTGGGACACTGAACTCAGTCCATCAGCACTGACCCCTGGGACACTGAACTCAGTCCCCCAGCACTGACCCCTGGGATACTGAACTCAGTCCCCCAGCACTGACCCCTGGGACACTGAACTCAGTCCCCCAGCACTGACCCCTGGGACACTGAACTCAGTCCCCCAGCACTGACCCCTGGGACACTGAACTCAGTCCCCCAGCACTGACCCCTGGGACACTGAACTCAGTCCCCCAGCACTGACCCCTGGGACACTGAACTCAGTCCCCCAGCACTGACCCCTGGGACACTGAACTCAGTCCCCCAGCACTGACCCCTGGGACACTGAACTCAGTCCCCCAGCACTGACCCCTGGGACACTGAACTCAGTCCATCTCCCAGCACTGACCCCTGGGACACTGAACTCAGTCCCCCAGCACTGACCCCTGGGACACTGAACTGTCCCCCAGCACTGACCCCTGGGACACTGAACTCAGTCCCCCAGCACTGACCCCTGGGACACTGAACTCAGTCCCCCAGCACTGACCCCTGGGACACTGAACTCAGTCCCCCAGCACTGACCCCTGGGACACTGAACCCAGTCCCCCAGCACTGACCCCTGGGACACTGAACTCAGTCCCCCAGCACTGACCCCTGGGACACTGAACTCAGTCCCCCAGCACTGATCCCTCGGACACTGAACTCAGACCCCCAGCACTGACCCCTGGGACACTGAACTCAGTCCCCCAGCACTGACCCCTGGGACACTGAACTCAGTCCCCCAGCACTGACCCCTGGGACACTGAACTCAGTCCCCCAGCACTGATCCCTCAGACACTGAACTCAGACCCCCAGCACTGACCCCTGGGACACTGAACTCGGTCCCTCAGCACTGACCCCTGGGACACTGAACTCCGTCCCCCAGCACTGACCCCTGGGAGACTGAACTCAGTCCCCCAGCACTGATGCCTGGGACACTGAACTCAGTCCCCCAGCACTGACCCCTGGGACACTGAACTCAGTCCCCCAGCACTGACCCCTGGGACACTGAACTCAGTCCCCCAGCACTGACCCCTGGGACACTGAACTCAGTCCCCCAGCACTGACCCCTGGGACACTGAACTCAGTCCCCCAGCACTGACCCCTGGGACACTGAACTCAGTCCCCCAGCACTGACCCCTGGGACACTGAACTCAGTCCCCCAGCACTGACCCCTGGGACACTGAACTCAGTCCATCTCCCAGCACTGACCCCTGGGACACTGAACTCAGTCCCCCAGCACTGACCCCTGGGACACTGAACTCAGTCCCCCAGCACTGACCGCTGGGACACTGAACTCCGTCCCCCAGCACTGACCCCGGGACACTGAATTCAGTCCCCCAGCACTGACTCCATCTAATTTAGTCCCCTCACCGCTCAGCTTCCTGTTACTAATGGCAGAGGAAGATTCCATCCATTTCTATCTCAGACTCAATCCCCTTTCACCACTGAAAAGATTGTCTATGGATTATTGATCCCTGTTTAGTTTCTGACAGGAATTCACATTCTTCAGTGGATTTGGTCTGTTGAGGTCAAATGCATCACCTCGCATTTGCCTCAGTTAAACTCCATCTGCCATTCGTCAGCCCACTGACCCAATTGATCAAGATCCCATTGCAATTGGAGATAACTTTCTTCACTGTCCACGATGCCACCAGTCGGGATCATGGAGGAGGGAGGAAGGCCAACGACCAGGGCTGGCCATCGGGGTGGGTGTGGGGTCAGCGTGCTGGAGGTGGGGGGTAGTGGAGCTGCCTTAAATGGGGGGGACGTTGGCACTGCGGAGTGTGGGGTTGTTGGCACTGTGGGGACGGGGTAATTGTCAAGAGCATGTGGGATCAGGGGGTTACTGGAGATCAGGGTGGGCTGGAAGGGCTGTGGGTGGGTTTGGGGGTGGTGCGCGAATGTTCGGGGGACCAGCGATTGGGCCGTGGGGAGGTGGAGGGCCGGCGTTGCGGGGATTGCAGATCTGGCCAGCGATGGAGCCGGCCAGCAATTGGGAGGCCGACAGACAGGGGCTACAGAGCATGCACCAATCTGACTGATTGGCACATGTGCAGTGGCCCATTCAGCACTTTGCTGTCAGTCTCTCCAGCTGGAATAGGCCCCACCTACAGCTTTTCAGTGTGAACCATGCTACTGCTCTCTGCAATGTACAGATTGTGGGAGATTCATTTTGAAACTCCCACTGTAAAAAAAACGTGATTTACTCCAGGTTTCAAACAAATTCAACAGTTGAATTTTTTTGGGGAGAATCCCGGCCACTCTGTTTCCGATCCATTCGGCAAGTTTGTTTACATTCTGATGCTGCTTATTTTATTCCAGGGATTTCAGTTTTGCTGACAATTCTATCACAAGATCATTTCTCCACTTTATTGATTAACAAAGCAATATTTCCAATCCTCCAGTTCACTGAATATTGATCATCATTTGCTCTCTGACAGGAATCCATATTTTCCAATGGATACACTTTGTCGAGGTCACTGAAGACGGCTCCATTAAGAGATCGATGCGGTTTGGATTTGATGGAAAGGACTATATTAGTTTAGAGCCAGACAGAATGAGATGGGTCGCATCCAATCACTTTGCAGTGAAGACTAAAGAGAAATGGGATTCAGATCAATCCTGGAATAATTACTGGGAAGAACATCTGCAGGGAGAATTTGTTCAACATTTAAAGAAATATTTGGAAGCAGGAAAGGAATATTTTGGACAGAAAGGTATTGAATTTAGTTTTGAGCCCATGTTCTGATCTAACTTCACTGATCTATCAAACCGTTCTCCCATTCCATTCAGTGTGGGGTTTATTGTTTGTGTTTTCACCCTTTCCCATTACAGTTCAGCCTGAAGTCTTCATCTCCAGAAGTGAGCCCAATAGTCAGTACAAGCCCCTCACTCTCTCCTGCCTGGTTACTGGCTTTTATCCTGTACACATCGAGGTGAACTGGCTAAGGAATGGAGAGGTAATGTCTGAGACACTATCCTCGGGGATTCGACCGAACCACGATGGGAGCCATCAGATCCAGAAAGAGATTGAAATAAATGCTGGGGATGAGGATCAATACTCCTGTCAAATTGAACACAGCAGCCTGGCAGAGCCCAAGCTCCATCAGTGGGGTAAGGAACTGTACTGGATATGTGCATGCATTTGTATGGGAGCACATTCCCATTCTCCCCATTCCCTCTCTCCCAACCAATTTTCACCCCATGACAAAGATTCCCTTCAATTCCAAACACTCTGATTATTGTCAAGAATCTCTTGTGTGGAACTTTATCAATGACCTTCTGGAAGTCCATCCAGAGCAGGTCCGTAGACAGTCCCTTCTCCACCATGGGGCCAGTGTAAAAGCAAAGCTTCAACCAATCCCATTTGGGCTGGGGCGACTTCAGTTCAAATTGTCCCCAATGAACACAGAACTGGGAATGGATCCGGGAACAGAGACAATCCTCATATTATTGAAATATGTTTCAGAAATCCCGGGAAACAGTGGGGGACGGTCCCATCTTGGAATTCTGGTTGGATTCGTGATCCCAGCACTGGCTGTTATATCTGGGATAATCGGAATAATCATCTGGAAAAGACAACAGAGAGGTAAGAGTCAGAGAGAGGGAAATGTAGAACTGAGGGGACAGAGTGTGTGTGGGGAATCTCCAGTACTGGGAGTACAGGACACTGTGTTGAATGAACTGATTTAATTCCCCCACACAGATACACACGTATAAACACATCTTGTTCCCTGTCTGATCTTCCTTTGTGTGATCAGCCCAGGCCAGGTGTAATATTGATCATTAAAGCCACCGCACACACTCACATCCTCACCTACTGAATATGGATGGAATGGAAGAGATCTACAGGATCTCCATAAAGTGTAAGGATGGAGGGGAGTGTGAGAATGAGTATTTCTCACACAATCTCCATTCCCTCACACTTGTTGTGTTCTCACTCTCTGAGAATGGATTATTCCCCATTCTAACTGATATTTATTTTACTTCTGCAGATTCACCAAGTGGGACGTACACAACAGCTCCAGTAAGTGACTGAGGGACAGATCGTTGGGAATGAAATACTCACGTTTTCTGACTTTTCTCTCTTTCTGATTGCTCAGAGTTTTAAATACCTTTAAATGTTTGCGGGTTTTGATCAAGACTTTTTGGAATCAGTATAAAAGATTATGTGAAATATCCGATAATGGAGAAGACAATCAGGATGTTGGAAACATTTTTCTGGTGCTGGGCAGTTTTCCCCTTCACTTTATAAGTTGTCTGAGATGAAGGAAAATGAAATTTGATCTGATGAATTCCCACACAGTCACAGAGTGTTCACCCGACAGCTCCTTTATACAGGACTGGACACTGTACAGGCTGTTCCCAGGAACACACACTGAGATAAACACTGTCTCCTGGAGGACCATCAACTCAGTGAAAATCAACCTGAAACTCACAGTCTTCCAGGACAAAGGGTTCTCCATGACTGAGGGTTTCAGACTGTCGCAATGCAAGGACCAGGAATACTGGTGAGGGACACAACACAGCTTGGGGCAGCTACTGGAGACACTCAATGGGGAAAGACCTCCCATCATAGTTACAGGAAGTGGCTGAAAAACATGTCAAATCTCTCGGTGTGAATATTGCTGAGATATTAATATTACCAATCTAAATTGTAACTCTGAGTGTAGTGAGACACTACAGAATGTCAGAATTTAAATTATTACACACTGGCCCATTTTGCTCTTTATGTAATATCATATTTGATGTGTTCTACGATTGTTTATTTTAATGATATAACACATTCATGGAGGAAAATCTATAATCAGGATCACAGTGAAACATCATAACTGTGGATTGTAATCAATAAATAATTGTCAGTGTTTGCCTTGTCTGAATTCTTCTTCACTGATTTCACAGGAAAGGTTTAATTCATTCACTCAGCAGCTTGTGATGATTGGAATGGACAGTTGGTGAGGTTCAATCCAATATGAACTGGCTGAGTTCAGACCAAATGTCAGCATCATTCACTGTTTTCCATCAGCATTGATTGACTTGTTAACAGAAAAGAAGATGTCAGTGCGAGAGACAGAGGAGAGGAAGCTGTGTCCTAACTTTAGAGAATCAAACTTCAACACATTTCCCAGTGAGCTGGAGGTGAAGGCTCACCAGCTTCTCAGTAATGAGAAGTGTAGGGAAGCTCAAAGTGAGTGTGTTGGTGTGGAAGGACAATATCTCGGCAATAGTGTTGAAGACTTGTGCTCCAGAACTTGCTGCTCCCCTAGCCAAGCTGTTCCAGTACAGCTACAACACTGGCAATGGAGAAAATTGCCCAGGCATCTGCTGTACACTAGGATTAGGACAAATTTAATCCAGCCAATAACTACCCCATCAGCTTACAGTCAATCATCAGTAAAGTGATGAAGGGGTTATTAACAGTGCCATCAAGCGGGAATAACCTGCTCAGTGACACCCAGTTTGGGTTCCTCCAGGGTCACTCAGCTCCTGACCTCATTACAGGTTTGATTCAAACATGGGCAAAAGAACTGAGTTCCAGAGGTGAGGTGACATCAAAGCTGCATTCAACCGGGTTATGGCACTAAGGAGCCCTTGTAAAACCGGTATAATAGGTATCAGGGGGAACGCTCTCCACTGGTTGGATTCATAAATAGTACAAAAAATAGTGGTTGTGTGGTTGGAGGCCAATTATCTCAGTCTCTGGGCATCACTACAGGAATTCCTGAGGGAATTTGTGTCCCAGTCCCAACCATCTTCAGCTGCTTCATCAATGACCTGCCTTCGATGATAATGTCAGAAGTGGGGATGTTCACTGATGATTACACAATGTTCAGCTGCTTTATGTCTCCTCAGATATTGAAGCAGTCCGTGTCCAAAATGCAGCAGCACCTGAACAATATCCAGGCTTGGACTAACAAGTGGCAAGTAATATTTGGGCCACACAAGTGCCAGGTAATAACCATCTCCAACAAGAGAGAATTGAACCACCATCCCTTGAATTGAATTGTATTACCATGACTGAATCCCCCATTAGCAATGTCCTGGGGCCTCCCATTGGCCAGGAACAAAACTGGATGAGCCATATAAATACAGTAGTTACAAGAACAGGTCAGAGATTAGGAATCCTGCAGTGGGTAACCACCTCCTGATTCCCCAAAACCTGTCCACCATCTACATGGCACAAGTCAGGAGGGTGAGGACTGTATTCAGTGGAGTTTAGAAGAGTGAGAGGGGATCTCATTGAAACTTATAAAATTCTAACAGGATTAGACAGGGTAGATTCAGAAAGAATGTTCCAAATGTGGGGAAGTCCAGAACTAGGGGTCATAGTTTAAGATGAGGAGAAATTTCTTTACCCTGAGAATGGTGAATGTGAGGAATTCAGTACCACAGAAAGTAGGTGAGGCCAAAACATTATCTGACTTCAAGAATAAATGAGATGGAGCTTTTGGGCCTTTTGGGATTAAGGGTTATGGGGGAAAGGGGATCAGGATATTGAATTTGATGATCAGCCATGATCATAATGAATGGTGAAAAGTCTCGAAGGGTGGAATAACCTACTCCTACTTCTGTTTTCTATGTTTCTGTGTAATGGAATTCTCTCCACTTGCCTCGATAAGTGCAGCTCTAAAAACACTCAAGAAACTCAACAGACACTATTCAGGATAAAGCAGCACACTTCATTGCTTCCCATTCCACAAGGAACTGCATGGTGGAACAGTGGTTAGTACTGCTGCCTCACAGCACCCAGGGACCCGGGTTTGATTCCCGTCTTGGGTCACTCTCTGTGTGAAGTTTGCACATTCTCCCCGTGTCTGCATGTGTTTCCTCCAGGTGCTCTGGTTTCCTCCCACACCCCAAAGATGTGCTATTAGGCTGATTGGTGTTAACAAATTGTCCTAAATTAGTCTTCCCTCAATCTTCCCCAATAGGCGTAGACAAAGGTTATAGGTATAGGAGGGCACTGACAATGTTAAAATGGCAGCGCGGGCTCGTTGTGCCGAAGGGCCTGATTCCCACGCTGTGTTGTTCTCTGTTCTTTGTTCTTTGTTCCACTCCAAGCCACACACCACCCTAACTTGGAAATATATCTGTTGTTCCTTCACCATCACTGGGTCAAAACCCTGGAACTCCCACTTTAACAGTATTGTGAAGGGCAACTTGGGATGGGCAATAAATACTGGCCTGGCCAGTAATTTTCACATCCCATTGAGACTAAAAAAGAAGCAACTGGAAAGAAATTGAATAATTTAGCAGTTTTACAGGGTTTGTAGAATTGTTGCAAGTTTTTCATTTAAATTGTAATTGATAATTGAATGGGTTATGGAGTGAGGATGCACATACACCCTCATGTAAGCATGTACATATACACCAGCACGCGCATGCACACACACACACACACACACACACATACACACACACTCACACACATATGTAAACACACACATGAACAGACATGCACATACAAACAGACACATGCAGACACAAAGATACATACACACTCACAGGCACCAACACATATATACATATGTACACACACAGACATGCACACACAGGTGTGCAAGTAACACACACATGTTCATATGCACACACAAATACACACACTATGCTCATGTACACACACACTCACAGCTACAAAGAGAGGTGTACACACACAGATACAGGTCACAGTTAAGGATTTTCTGTGGGGGAACATTTACAATTGGCATGGAAACCATTTCCCTCCCAATTAAGAGTAGTGGGCAGGCTCCCCAACAGCCAATCTGGATTCCTCCAGCTTTCGACAAGCTGCAGTACAAGGTGTGTAACTGAGAAACTGCTTCAACAGGAAGGTCCATGTTAGTCACTTCCGAAAAACATCAAAATAAACCAGGAAAGAAGCCAGGCCTCCATAATTGGGGTGAGGGGGAATGTGGTGAGGGGAGGGGAATGTCCATCTACAGGGCAAACTGTGTCTGCTCTTACAGCCAGGCAAGCTGAAAGGGACTGTGGGTGGACTGTCCTCCCTGGCCAACTGCTGGGCGCTCACACCAGACCATTCATCTGCTCAATTTCAAATTGGGAAACCTAAAGCGGATTCGAAAAATTGCAGTTTAACAAGGTTTTTAATGAGTCTAACAGTCTGTACCCTTGTCGGGGCAGGTGGCCTGACTGGGCCCAAAGCCTGCAGAGGCTAAAATGATGGTTGTCTGCAGTGTGGCTTCTTCGTAATTTTCAAGCCCCTTTTCATGTCCATTCCTGATGGGGGAGGAAACGCAACATGGAAGTGTCGGAACTGGAAATGGACAATTTCCTGATAACTGGTCACAGGACAGGTGAATTAGCCATGCTAAATTCTCCCTCAGTGTACCTGAACAGGTGCTGGACTGTGGCAGCTCAGGGATTTTCGCATTAACTTCATTGCAGTATTAATGTAAGCCTACTTGTGAAAAATAAATAAACGTTAGAAATTCTTTCCCTTTCATCAGCACTTTTTGCAACACTAATCAATCATTCAGCCTATGGTTGTGTGGCTAAACTTCAGGGAACTGATCACATTTTAATGAAGACAGGAAACTGGATCCTTATCAACATTTTTTTTGTGTTTTCCAATCACAATAAACAATATTATTTTCCTCCTTCGAATGTTTAATTCCCAGTCACTGATTGGAATTGGGACAGTGGATTCCCAGAATGTTGCTGATCCTTTTCTCCATCCCCCTGTGTTTTTCCTGGGTCTCTCCCGGTAAGTACAGAATTCCCTCTTCCATTCTCACTCTCTCTCTCTGGGGTGAATTTGAATCTTTTGGTGAGAGTTTGAAATGGGTGATATTTGCTCAGACATTATTGTGTATCTGTCAGATATAAATGTGAGATAACATCATGACTGACAAGGGAGTGAAAGTGTCCAGGGAGATAGAGAGGAAAGTAGAGTTCAGATCACAATCACATCACCACAGAATGGCAGAGCAGATTCGAGGGGCCGAATGGCCGACTCCTGCTCCATGTTTGTATGTTCAAAACACCCAGATCAGAGAAGCTTGGAGCAATGAAAGTGGAAAGGTCCAGAAACAGAGGGAAGAATGGAGGAACAGAAAGATTAAATTGTGATAAAGGACATGGGGAAAATGTGCAGGTAATATAAAGGTTCTTTCGTCAGGTGAATGGAGAGTTCTCCACTCAGAACTCTGCAATCACCTGACGAAGGAACAGCTTTCCAAAAGCTAGTGACGTTTACTATCAAATAAACCCGTTGGACTTTAACCTGGTGTTGTGAGATTTCTTACTGTGTTTACCCCAGTCGAACACCGGCATCTCCACATCATATTTTTCCTGCACAGAGTGCTGTCTGACTGAGAGAAGTGCTTTGGGAGTTGGATGAACGCAGGGAGTTAGGTGAAACAGGCAGCAGAGGCTACAAACGAGAGTGCAGATTGGGAAATATATTTTCTTTTTGCTCTTGGCATTGTAGTTGTTGGACACTATTATAGTGTTTCTGTGTAATTTCTGTGGTTTATAGTTTGAAAATGTTATACTCGGTCGTAACAAGGAGCAGGAAAGAAAGAAAATTGTATATATCTGAAACAAAACATCTTTCAAAAGTTTAATTGAAAGGGGTAAGACATGGCAGGAGAGCTCCAAGCAGTGGTTTACTCCTCTTGCTCCATGTGACAGTCTGGGGACAGTTCCAGTCTCCTGGGTCAGCATGTGTACAGGAAGTGTCTCCAGCTACAGCTCCTGGAAGCTCGAGTTTCAGAACTGGAGCGGCGGCTGGAGACACTGTGGAGCATCCACGAGTCAGAGAGTATTGTGGATAGCATGTATAGAGAGTTGGTCACACCGCAGGCTCAGACTCCACAGGCAGGAAGAGAATGGCATGAGAGACAGGCAGGTAGTGCAGGAATCTCCAGTGACCATTCCCCTGCAAAACAGATATACCGCTTTGGATACTGTTGGGGGGAATGATCTCTCGAGGGAAAGCAGCAGCAGCTAAACTTTTACACCTAGGTTGGTTCTGTTGCAAAGGGGAAGGGTTAAAAGTGTGTCAGTGGAATAGTTATAGGGGATTCAATTGTAAGGAGAATAGACAGGCGTTTCTGTGGCTGCAGACAAGACTCCAGGATAGTATGTTGCCTCCCTGGTGTTAGGGTCAAGGATGTCTCGTAGCACCTGCAGGACATTGTGAAGGGCGAGGGTGAACAGCCCATGGTTATATTACATGTTGGTACAAGCGACATAGGTTAAAAAAGGGATAAGGTCCTGAAAGCAGAATATAGGGAGCGAGGAAAAAAGATAAGAAATTGGATCTTAAAGGTAGTGATTTCAGGATTACTAGCGGTGCCACGCGTTAGTCAGAGTAGAAATGAGAAGAGATATCAGATAAATACGTGGCTGAAGAGATGGTATCAGGGAAAGGGTTTCATATTCCTGGGGCATTGGGACCGGTTCTGGGGGAGGTGGGACCTGTACAAATTGGAAGGGTTACACCTGGACAGGACTGGGACTGATGTCCGAGGGGGAGTGTTTGCCCGAGCGGTTGGGGAGGGTTTAAACTAATAATGCCAAGGGGATGGGAACCTATGTAAGGAGTTCGAGAAGGAGGGAGCAAGGAGAAAAGAAGAAGGGGAGAAGGTTCCAACTACATCAAAAATCAGGAGAAAAATTAAAAGGAAGGAGAACGGAGGAGATGTTATTAATGGAAGTGTTAGAATTCAAAAAGAAGGTACAAACACTAGCATAAGGCCACTTTATCTGAATACTAGCAGCATTTGAACCAAGGTAAATGAGTTGACACCACAAATCATTGTGAACGAGTATGATTTGGTGGCCATTACAGAGACAGAGTTGCAGGCTGGTCACGGCTGGGAGTTGAACATCCAGGGGTATCAAACTGTTCAGAGGGACAGACAGGAAGGTAACGGAGGTTAGTGTAACTCTGATATTTAAGGATGATATCACGGCAGTAGTGAAAGATGTTCTCGGTTCTATGGAAAAAAGGTTGAATCCATTTGGGTGGAAATTAGTAATAGTAAGGAGAAAAATCACTGACTGGTGTAGACCACCAAATAATAACATCATGGTGGGGTGAGAAAAAAACAAAGAAATAACTGATGCATGTAAAAATGGTATAGCAATTATCATGGGGGATTTTAATCTACATATCAATTGGTCAAACCAGGTCAGTCAAGGCAGCCTTGAGAAGGAGTTCATAGAATGTTTCCCTGACAGCTTCCTTGAACAGTATGTAATGGAACCGATAAGGGAGCAAGTTCTCCTAGATGTGGTCCTGTGAAATGAGTCGGGAATAATTAATGATCTTGTAGTTGGGGATCTTCTCGGAAGAAGCGATCACAGTATGGTTGAATTTAAAATATAGATGGAGCGTGAGGAGGACTTTCAAAGCGATCTTTCACAGTGCTCAGCAAAAGTATATACCAGTGATAAGGAAGGACTGTAGAAAAAGAGATAATCAGCCATGGATATCTAAGGAGATAAAGGACGGTATCAAATTGAAAGAAAATGCATACAAAGTGGCAAAAATTAATGGGAACCTAGAGGATTGAGAAATCTTTAAAGGTCAGCAGAAAGCCATGAGAAAAGCTAAAGAAAGGTAAGATGGAGAATGAGAGTAAACTAGCTCAGAATATTAAAAACAGAGAGCAAAAGTTTCTACAAATATAAAAACGAAAAAGAGTGGCGAAAGTAAACATGAGTCCTTTCGAGGGCGAGAAGGGAGATGTAATAACTGGAAATGAGAAAATGGCTGAGGCATTGAGCAGATATTTTGTGTGGGTCTTCACAGTGGAAGACACAAATAACATGCCAAAAATTGATGACAGGAAGGCTGTGGCAGGTGAGAACCGAGAAACTATCATTAACACGAAAGAGATGGTGTTGGGCAAGTTAATGGGGCTAAAAGTAGACAAGTCTCCTGATCCTGATGGAATGCATCCCAGGGTACTAAAAGAGATGGCAAGAGAAATAGCAAGTGCACTAGTCGTAATTTACCAAAATTCACTGGACTCTGGGATGGAACAGCAAATGTGACGCCATTGTTCAAAAAGGGAGTAGACAAAAGGCAGGTAACTATCAGCCGGTAAGCTTAACTTCCGTAGGACAAAAAATGCTTGATCTTGCTTGAATCTATCATCAAGGAAGAAATAGCAAGACATCTGGATATAAATGGTCCCACTGGTGAGACACAGCATGGGTTCATGAAGGGCAGGTCATGTTTGACTAATTTGGTGGAATTCTTTGAGAACATTACATGTGCAGTGGACAATGGGGAACTCGTGGATGTGATGATCTGCATTTCCAGAAGGCATTTGATAAGGTGCCGCACCAAAGACTGCTACGCCAGATAAAGGTGCACGGTGTTACGGGTATTAGCATGGATAGAGGATTGCTTAACTAACAGAAAGCAAAGAGTGGGGGTAAATGGGTGTTTTTCTGGTGATCAGTGTCTAGTAGTGTGCCTCAGGGATCAGTGTTGCGACTGCAATTGTTTACAATTCACATAGATGATTTGGAGTTGGGGACCACGTGTAGTATGTCAGAATTCGCAGATGACACTAAGATGGGTGGAAGAGCAAAGTGTGCAGAGGATGCTGAAAGTCTGCAAAGGGATATAGATAATCTAAGTGAGTGGGCGAGGGTCTGGCAGATGGAGGACAATGTTGGTAAATGTGAGGTCAGCCATTTTGGTGGAATAACAGCAAAATGGACTGTTATTTAGATGGTAAAAAATTGCAACATGCTGTTGTACAGAGGGACCTGGGTGTCCTTGTGCAGGAATCTCAAGTTGGTTTGCAGGTACAGCAGGGAATTAAAAAGGTAAATGGAATTTTGTCTTTCATTGCTGGAGGGATGGAGGTTAAAAACGGGGAGATTGCATTGCAGCTGTATAAGGTGCTGGTGAGGCCACATCTGGAGTACGGTGTATAGTTTTGGTCTTCTTACTTGAGAAAGGATATACTGGCACTGGAAGGGGGTACAGAGGAGATTCACTAGGTTGATTCCAGATTTGAGAGGGTTGGCTTATGAGGAGAGACTGAGTAGACTGGGGCTCTACTCGCTGGAGTTCAGAAGAATGAGGGGAGACCAGAGAGAAACATATAAGATTATGAAGGGAATAGATAAGATAGAAGCAGGGAAGTTGTTTCCACTGGCAGGTGAAACTAGAACTAGGAGGCGTAACCTCAAAATAAGGGGAAGCAGATTTAGGATTGAGTTGAGGAGGAACTTCTTCACACAAAGGGTTGTGAATCTGTGGAATTCCCTGCCCAGTGAAGCAGTTGAGGCTACCTCATTGAATGTTTTTAAGACAATGATAGATAAATTTTTGAACAGGAAAGGAATTAAGGGTTATGGTGAGTGGGCGGGTAAATGGAGCTGAGTCCACAAGAAGATCGGCCATGATCTTATTGAATGGCGGAACAGGCCTGAGGGACCAGATGGCCAACTCCTGCTCCTGGTTCTCATGTTCTCAACAAATTAAAATCCGTACTTTGATTTGGGAGCAGTGATGTTAGATTGCAAAGTTACCGATGTATTTTGAGAAAAGGTGTGAGAGAGAAAGCAGATACAGAAAGACTTCACAACACCAGGATGCACCAAAGCTCTTTCCAGCCAATGAAATACCTTTTCTAGTCTCCTCACTGTTATGGTGCAGGAAACTCTGATTAGACAATCTACATGAATGATGTTGCCTCAGGGATCAGTATTGATCCAGTTTATGATCATCCAAAGCGAAGGTAGTAATCTCAGGATTGCTGCCTGTGCCAAGGGAGAATGAGGGAAGAAATGAAATGAGGTGGAGGGTGAATGCGTGGCTGAGGGACTGGTGTAGAGGGCAGGGATTTCGGTTCCTAGATCACTGGGACCTCTTTAGGGGTAGGTGGGACCTCTATAGTAGGGATGGGTGGCACTTAAATACCAGGGGGACTAGTATCTTGGCGGGAAGACTGGCTAAGGCTACCGGGGGGACTTTAAACAAGAAAGGATGGGGGGAGGGAACTGTGTTGGGGAAACTGGGACGGAGGAGGTTCGCTCCCAGGTAGGGGAGGACTGCAGGCAGTATGCGAGGGAGGTTAGACAGGTGGTGGAGATGGGAAATGCCCAGACTGAGGGGCTGAAGTGTATATATTTTAATGCAAGGAGTATAGTGAATAAGGTAGATGAGCTTAGGGCGTGGATAGCTGTTTGGGATTGTGATGTGGTGGCCATTACGGAGACTTGGATGTCTCAGGGACAGGACTGGGTACTTCAGGTGCCAGGCTTCAGGTGCTTCAGGAAGGACAGGGAGGGTGGCAGAAGGGGTGGTGGCGTGGCACTGTTGATCAGGGATAGTGTCATGGCTACAGAGAAAGAGGATGTCGTGGAGGGATTGTCTACAGAATCTCTGTGGGTGGAAGTTAGGAACAGCAAAGGGTCAAAAACTTTGCTGGGTGTAATCTATAGGCCGCCCAATAGTGACAGGGAAGTTGAAGTGCAAATAGGGAAACAGATTCTGGAGAGATGTTTTAATAACAGAGTTGTCGTGATGGGAGACTTCAATTTCCCAAACATCGACTGGAATATCCCTAGGGTAAGGGGTATAGATGGGGAGGAGTTTGTTAGGTGTGTTCAGGAGGGTTTCCTGACGCAGTATGTGGACAAGCCTACGAGGGGAGAGGCTGTACTTGACCTGGTACTGGCGAATGAACGAGGGCAGGTGATGGATCTTTCGGTAGGAGAGCATCTTGGATATGGTGACCATAATTCTATCTCCTTCACAATTGCGTTGGAACGAGATAGGATCAGGCAGGCTAGGAAGGTGTTTGTCTGGGGTAAGGGGAGATACGAAGAAGTCAGGAAGTTACTTGGACAAATAAACTGGAAGGAGGCGTTCTTAGGGAAAAGTACCGAAGGAAGGTGGCAGATATTCAAGGAATGTGTGTCTGGAGCTCTGAATGACAACGTTCCGATGAGACGAGGGGGTTTTGGTGGGTCGAGGGAACCGTGGTGCACAAAGGATGTGTTGAACCTAGTCAGGAAGAAAAGGAAGGTGTACAAGAGGTTCAGGGAATTAGGAGATGTTAAAGATCTTGAGGAGTATAAGGACTGTAGGAGGGAACTTAAAAGGGAAATTAGGAGAGCCAGAAGGGGTCATGAGAAGACCTTGGCGAGTAAGATTAAGGAGAATCCCAAGGCCTTCTATAAATATGTGAAAGGTAAAAGGATAAGAAGAGAAGGGATAGGACCGATAAAAGGTGAGGGGGGAAAGGTTTGTGTGGAACCAGAAGAAATGGCGGAGGTGCTTAACGAGTACTTCGCCTCAGTATTCACGGTGGAAGCCGATCTGGGAGATTTTGTTATGGATTTGCAGCAGATGGAAAGGATTGAGTACGTGAATATTAAGGAGGAGGATGTGTTGGAACTTTTGAATTCTATCAAGGTAGATAAGTCGCCGGGACCAGATGGGATGTACCCCAGGATACTGTGGGAGGCGAGGGAAGAGATTGCAGAGCCCCTGGCGATGATCTTTGCGTCGTCAATGGAGACGGGAGAGGTTCCAGAGGATTGGAGGATTGCGGATGTAGTTCCTATTTTTAAGAAAGGGAACAGAGATAGCCCGGGAAATTACTGACCGGTGAGTCTGACCTCAGTGGTTGGTAAGCTGATGGAGAGGCTTCTGAGGGACAAGATTTACGAACATTTGGAGAGGTTTGACATGATCAGGAATAGTCAGCATGGATTTGTCAAGGGCAGGTCGTGCCTTACAAGCCTAGTTGAGTTCTTCGATAATGTGACTGAACACATTGACGAAGGAAGTGCCGTGGACGTAGTGTACATGGACTTCAGCAAGGCGTTTGATAAGGTCCCCCATGCAAGACTTCTTGAGAAGGTGAGAGGGCATGGGATCCAAGGGCCTTTGGCCTTGTGGATCCAGAACTGGCTTGCCTGCAGAAGGCAGAGAGTGGTTGTGGATGGGGCTTTTTCTGAATGGAGGTCAGTCACCAGCGGAGTGCCTCAAGGATCTGTTCTGGGACCCTTGTTGTTTGTCATTTTCATAAATGACCTGGATGAGGAAGTGGAGGGATGGGTAAGTAAGTTCGCTGATGACACGAAGGTCGGTGGTGTTGTGGATGATCTGGAAGGATGGCAAAAGTTGCAGCAGGACATAGATAGGATGCAGGACTGGGCGGAGAAGTGGCAGATGGACTTCAACGCGGATAAATGTGTTGTCGTCCATTTTGGCAGAACCAACGGGATGAACGAGTACACTATTAAGGGCAGAAGTCTGAGTAGTGTTGAGGAGCAGAAGGATCTTGGGGTCCGGGTCCACAGGACTCTTAAATCGGCCTCGCAGGTGGAGGAGGTGGTCAAGAAGGCGTATGGTGTACTGGCCTTCATTAATCGAGGGATTGAGTTTAGGAGTCGGGAGGTAATGCTGGAACTTTATAAGACCCTTGTCAGGCCTCATTTGGAGTATTGTGCGCAGTTCTGGTCGCCTCACTATAGGAAAGATGTAGAAGCTATTGAAAGGGTGCAGAGGAGATTTACAAGGATGTTGCCTGGACTGGGAGGCATGCCTTATGAAGTTAGGTTGAGGGAGCTGGGACTCTTTTCCCTGGAGAGACGAAGGTTGAGAGGCGACCTGATAGAAGTTTACAAAATGTTGAGAGGGATAGATAGGGTGGACTCTCAGAGGCTATTTCCCCGGTTTGAAATGGTCGCTACGAGAGGACACAGATTTAAGGTGCGGGGAGGGAGGTTCAGAAGTGATGTTAGGGGTAAGTTTTTCACTCAGAGGGTGGTGAGTGAATGGAATCGGCTGCCGTCAGTGGTGGTGGAGGCGAACTCGCTGGGGTCTTTTAAAAGACTTCTGGATGAGTATATGGGGTTTAATGAGATTGAGGGTTATAGATAGGTCTGTAGGTTGGTAGGTGATGTGGTCGGCGCAACTTGTGGGCCGAAGGGCCTGTTTGTGCTGTAGTGTTCTATGTTCTATGTTCTATGTTCTATCCTGCTCTGTCCCGGGATCTATTACATTAATCTGTGAGGAAAGTTCTCCCTCAGGACTGATCCTCTGACAGTGCAGCATTCTGTCAGTAATACACTGTGTGTGCAGCCCAGTCTCTGGAATGGGAGCTTCAATCCGGAACATTCTGAGTCAGAGGTGAGAGTGTTTCCAGGCAGCTACAGCTGGGAGTGAAATTTAAATCGGAATATTCCTGCCTGGTGATTCCGAGACTTTTCCAAACTGAGGGTATACTCGTGACCATGTATAAAGGGGGATTAAAAAGCTCTGTGAAGTTCAGTGGAGATCCTGCTCTGGATTATCCATCTCCCTCATAGAATCATAGAATCCCTACAGTGTAGAGGGAGGCCATTCAGCCCATCAAGTCTACACTGATCACAGTCCACACAGGCCCTATCCCCATAACCCCATGCATTTACCCTGGTGAGTACCCCTGACACTAAAGGCCAATTTACCATGGCCATTCACTAACCCGCACATTTCGGTCTGTGGGAGGAAACCGGAGCACCCGGAGGAAACCCACACACACCCGGGGAGAACATGCAAATTCCACACAGACAGTGACCCAAGCCGGGAATTGAACCTGAGTCCTTGATACTGTGATCTTTCCACCCTGCTGCACTGGTTGGTTGGTGTATCAGGGGAGGGAAATGGGCCGCGAGCCAAACAATCGAATTTGCGCCTGGTGTCAGGTGGTTCGGGATTCTCCCAGGCCATTTTTTCCGGCGGGATGTCAATTTCCATGCATTTGAATAGGTTTACATATCATTAGAGTTTGGCCCGGCCCTTTTCCCCCTCCCGTACCTTCCCCTCCTCTCCAGCGTGACGTCACTCCAGCATGAATCACAGATAGTTTATAAAAGTCTGGGCCTGGGGCAGCAATAGTGAAGGAGAGTGAGGAGGTAATTCCCATTGAGCGGCAGCCCCCGGAGTTCAGGGGGAGGGGGCACCGGATACTCAGGTGCTGGGATGGGGTGGGGGGCTTTTTGATTTGTCCATGGGATGTGGGTGTCAGTGGCTGGGCCAGCATTTATTACCCATTCCTCAGAGCATTTAAGACTCAACCACATTGCTGTGGGTCTGGAGTCACATGTAGGCCAGACCAGGTAAAGATGGGAGATTTTCTTTCCTAAAGGACATTAGTGAACAAGATGGGTATTTGTGACAATAGATTGCAGTTTCATGGTCACCAATAGATTTTTAATTCCAGACTTCTATTGAATTCAAATTTCACCATCACCATGGTGGGATTTGAATCCAGGTACCCAGAGTATTCCCCTGGGTCTCGGGATTAATCCAGCAGCAATGCCACTACACCAGCACCTCCCCTGGGGGGACCAGTGCTGGGAGTCACCACTTGCAGCAGGTTCATGGTGCACACATTGCCCCTGGCTACACAGAGACCCCCGAAGGGTGTCACATGATGTTCATCACCAACCCACAAATATTAACCTGTTTGTTTTACTGTCTGTCTGCTGGACAGACACTGCGGCTGACACCAGACCTTGTATCCCAGGCCCCACTAACAGTAACAGACAGCAGCTCTGTCAGCTGCTGCTCCAAGCACGGGAGCTGTGCAGTTGTTAACACGGCTCTTCACACTGCCTGGACTCTGCACTGCTGCCTGCAATGGGAACCCATCCTGTGATAGTCACGAGGCTGCCCCTCCCCCCGTCTGTCTCTAATACCTGGAAGGCACTGCGGTGATAGCACTCATACCCAAGCTTCAAGGGTCCGCAATGGGTAGCTTGGCATCCCATTCCTGTGCCCTCCCTGCGTGCCAGAAGGCAGAAGCCACAGCAGGAGGGCAGGGGGCTGCCGGTCAGCGCCAGGACATGGCAGCACATCCTGCCACAGGGGAGGGGGGCAGGGGAAGGAGGAGGTGGAGGCTCAGGGCGTACAGGAGTTGTAGATGTTTTGCAGGGATGATGGGAGCCACACGATGCTGCTGGCTCTGTCTAAGTAAGGAGACAGTGTGGCACCTGTTTCAGCTCCTCAGACCTGGTAACTTGAGGCACAGGAGGACACCCACTCCCGGTGGCAGTGATGGTCACGGTGCCCTCAACTTCTACACCACCAGGTCCTTCCAGGAATCCAGCCAATTACATCCACTTCAACATGGGCCAGACCCAACAGGAAGCCCGGACTGCAGCTTCACCACCATCACTGCACTGCCCCATGTGCAGAGGGCTGTAGATGGCATTCACGTTATCCAGTGGATCCCACATGATCAGGGACTGCGCTTCATCAATAGGAAGGGGTTCCACTTCCTAAATGTGCAGATTGTCCGTGACCACAGGCTGAATATCATGCACTGTGTGTACAACACCCAGGGAGTGTGCACAACAGCTCCATCCTCCAGAGTTCGGACATCCCCGGACTCTTTCAGGACCAGTTCAGGCTGCCGGGATGGCTGGAGGGGGACAAGGGTCCAAATGGCATCAGACCAGGGTGATGGGAGTGGGCTGGGCATGCTAGCGAGTCCTTGGTCCAGGCAGGAGGGTGGTGATGACTCACTCTGTGGCACACTGTGATGCTGCCCTGGTGCCACACAAGTCTGAATCCTACCAAGAACAAAGAACAACACAGCACGGGAAACAGGCCCTTTGGCCCAACGAGCCTGTGCTGCCATTTTAACATTGCGCCTTTCCTCTTCCACCCTTGACCCATGTCTATGCTTATGGCACCCACAGTGAAACCAGATTGAGGGGAGAATAATTTAGGGACAATTTGTTACACCAATCAGCCTAACAGCACATCTTTGGGGTGTGGGAGGAAACCGGAGCACCCGCAGGAAACCCACGCAACCACGGGGAGAATGCACAAACTCCCACAGACACTGGCCCAAATCCAAATCCATGTATCTGCACAGCAATCAGTGATAGTCACTGAGCTGTCGTGGTGCCCATCAGCTGGTCCAGTTTAAGCGTACACAAACGACGTGAAGTACTCAGCTACTCTCGAAACATCCAAGAGCAGCCCACGCACGACCCACCGTGTGCATGCCCCTCGTTAGACAACAAGGTGGACCGACACACCTGTGGATTCAAAGAGAAAAACATCAACAACATGTAGCATTAGATTTCCAGAAACGTCCCGAGTATCTGACCCTTACTTAAAACAGTCTCCTATTTCTCTCCATCCTTATTTCGCTCATGTGTCTATCTAAGTATACCTTAAACAAGTTTAGTGTGCCTGCCTCCACCACCTTACTTGAGAGTGCATTCCATACCCCCACAACCCTCTGTGTGAAAAACCTCCCTCTAGTATCCAAATTATACCTCTCCCCCCTCGCCCTAAGCCCGTGGCCCCTCGTGATATTTGTCTCCAATCTAGGAAAAAGCCTGCCACTGTTTACTCTATCTATACCCTTCATAATCTTATATACCTCTATTAGATCCCCCCTCAATCTCCATCTTTCTAAGGAAAACAGCCCCAATTTACCCAATCTTTCCTCGTAACTCAGTCCTTCCATACCAGGCAGCATCCTGGTAAACCTCCTCTGCACTCTCTCCGGGGTCTCCACATCCTTCCGGTAGTAAGGTGACCAGAACTGGATGCAGTACTCCAAATGTGGTCTAACCAACGTTCTGTACAACTGCAGCATTAGACTCCAGCTCTTGTACTCGATACCCCTTCCTGTAAAGGCGAGCATACCATAAGCTTCCTTCACAACCTTCTCCGCCTGTGTTGCCACCTTCAAAGACTTGTGCACTTGCACCCCCAGGTCCCTCTGTATTTCTATACTCTTAATAGGTCTATCCTTTATCATATAACTCCCCTCTACATTATTCCTTCCAAAATGTATCACCTCGCATTTATCAGGATTAAATTCCATCTGCCATTTGTCTGCCCAATATACCAGCCTATCTATATCCTGCTGTGTCACCTGACACTCCTCCTCACTGTCCGCCAATCCTGCCATCTTTGTGTCATCTGCAAACTTGCTGATCACCTACTACCTGCCTTCTCTGTCTTCACTGGCACCTGGGCACCCGTACGAGTGTGGGTCTTGCACATAAACGTGCAGGCAATGGGCTGTGTGGGGTTAAGGGGGGAACAGAACCCTGTGGGGCGTAGATGTTGCCACAGGGTGCGGTGGGTGTTGGCGATACCAGGGCAGGCGGTCTGTGCCTACTGGCTGAAGGGCCTCTGTCACACAGCATGACGTTCTGTGCCTCTTTGTGTGCGGTCAGGATACGGTCATCCCTGTAGGGCAGGAATCACAGAAAGATTAGTCACAGCTGGGGGTGCAGTAATATTTCTCGGTGAAACTAACAGTGCAAATAGCATGAAAGGATGATATTTAATGATGCGATATAACAGGTGTACGTCATTCTAAACAGTATCTCGTGTCCTACAAGGTCCCTCATGGTAGGCTGATAGAAAAGGTGAAGGCTCATGGGATACAAGGCCAGGTATGTAGATGGGTGGAGAACTGGCTTGGGAGGAGGAGACAGCGGGTAGTAGTGGAAGGCTCCTTTTCCAATTGGAGGTCTGTCACCAGTGGTGTGCCGCAGGGCTCGGTACTAGGACCTCTTCTATTTGTGGTATATATTAATGACTTGGAAGAGGGGGTAGGTGGTGTGATCAGCAAATTTGCTGATGACACTAAGATGGTTGGATTGGCGGGTACTGAGGAGCAGTGCCTGGCAATGCAACAGGACATAGACAGGCTGGTAGATTGGGCAGATAGATGGCAAATGGAACTTAATCCGGAGAAACGCGAGGTGATGCACTTTGGCCGGAATAATGTGGAGGGGAGTTATACGATAAAAGGTAGAACTATCCGGAGTATAGATACGCAGAGAGACCTGGGGGTGCGAGTGCACAAGTCCCTGAAGGTGTCGGTGCAGGTGCAGAATGTGATGAGGAAAGCATATGGTATGTTAGCCTTCATAGGAAGAGGTATAGAATATAAGAGTAGGAGTCTGATGTTGCAGTTGTATAGAACGTTGGTTAGGCCTCACTTGGAGTACTGCGTCCAGTTCTGGTCGCCGTACTACCGGAAGGATGTAGAGATCCTGGAGAGAGTGCAGAGGAGATTTACCAGGATGCTGCCTGGTATGGAAGGGCTGTCTTACGAGGAAAGATTGAATGAACTTGGGCTGTTTTCCCTTGAGAGACGTCGGCTGAGGGGGGATCTAATAGTGGTTTATAAGATTATGAAGGGGATAGATAGAGTAAATGGTGGTAAGCTTTTTCCGCTATTAGAAATGGATAGAACGAGGGGTCACGGGCTTAGGGTGAGGGGGGCTAGGTATAAGACAAATATTAGAGGGCAGTTTTTCACGCAAAGGGTAGTGGGGGTGTGGAATGCACTACCGAGTAAGGTGGTGGAAGCAGGCACGCTAGGGTTGTTTAAGAGTCACTTAGACAGCCACATGAGCGGGCTACATATAGGGGGATATAGTAGGCCTTACTAAACATTGTAGGCTTGGGAATACGTTTTGCCTGAGGGATGTTACAGTCTTTGCCTGTTTAATAATGAATTTTTTTGTCTCCACAGGCATTTAAGTCCAGCAAGGGGCATGCATGCGGCAGGTTGTAGTGGGCTGCTCTTGGACGTTGCTTCGGGAGTTGCCTATTGCTTCATGTCGTTAGTGTGCTTAAACTGGACCATCCCGAGGGCAACATGACAGCTCAGAGACTATCTCTGTTGCTGTGCGGACACATGGATTTGGGCCTGTGTCTGTGGGAGTTTGCACGTTCTCCCCGTGGTTGCGTGGGTTTCCTCCGGGTGCTCCGGTTTCCTCCCACATCCCCAAAGATGTGCTTTTAGGCTGATTGATTGGGTACTAAATTGTCCCTATATTGGACCTCCCTGATCCTCGCACATTAGGCGTAGACTAAAATCATGAATAGGTCACTGAGACAGTGGGACGGCGGCGCGGGCTCGTTGGGCCGAAGGGCCTGTTTCCCGTGCTGTGTTGTTCTTTGTTCTTTGTTCTTTGTTCTTTTTCTGACTAGTGCAAACCTTAAATTCGGCCCTCCTGATGACACTAGAACTTGTGAATTTTTCGTGGCCTTTTACAGCACCCAGGATGCACATTGGATGGGGAGGCACCCTACTGCGTTCCACACCCCGGGGCCTGTGATCCCCTTGGTGGGAGACCCCTGGGGGGCTGAGACCTACAGGTCTCTGGCTGACTTGCGGATGACACTGGTGTAGCCACCCTGTTCATCCCGCTGCCCGTGAGATGCTCCGGTGTCAGGAAAGGGTGGGAGGGAGTGGAACCAGAAGGTTTAGGGATGTCTGGTGTCTCCTGGCTGGAAGGTCCCAGCATGGGCTCCAAGCCTTCCTCCTCCCTCAGGGTGCCCATATGTACCGGGGACACCCCATGGGACAGTGGGCCAGCCTCAGCATCACCTGGCTCTGTCAGTCCTGGAATCCCAGCTACATCTGCCCCATGCTGTGCAAGCCCCCAGGGATGCCCCCTGAGACTGGACCAAGTTTGAGGATCGCAGTCATGGCCGTGTCTCCAGGATGGTCTACATCCTGTCAGCCATGGTGACCAATCCTTGCCCCAGGCTTTCCACTGTGGACGTGACCCTTGCAGTGTTAGCCTGAGTGCCACACTGTACCGGTACCACCTCCTGTGACAGAAATCTGTTCGACTCCTCCAAAAGCCTCACAGTTGATGCAGTGTTGCTGACAGCCCCTCCACCATTGCTGCTGATGTATCTCCAGCAGTTTCGGGATGACTGATCCCAGAGGCCTAGCACTTGGCTTGGGGCCAGATGCATCCTGAGCTCCAGAAGAACTCCGTGTGCCCGAACCCTCGATGTTCCCGCCTTCACCCGATGTAGATCAAAGGCTGTGTAGTGCCCACCAGTAAGTGACCCAGAAGCCTCAGCACGAACTTGTCCCACTGAGGTGATCGTGTCTGCTCTGAGGGATTGTGTGGTGGAAGCTGGTGTCGATTGACAAATGCTAAGCTTGGTTATTTCCTCAGGGCTTTCCTCCGAGGTTTTCTTCCAGCTGCCGTTCTGCATCTTAGGAGGAGCAGAGTGGGGGGGGTTTAATGCATCTGGATCATTTCCTGTAACAGATGACAAAAGGTTCAGTGCAAGAGAATAAAGAACAAAGAAAATTACAGCACAGGAACAGGCCCTTCGGCCCTCCAAGCCTGCACCAACCATGCTGCCCGACTGAACTAAAACCCCCGACCCTCCTGGGACCATATCCCTCTATCTCTATCCTCTTCATGTATTTGTCATGATGCCCGTTAAAAGTTACTACCGTATCTGCTTCCACTACCTCCCCCGGCAATGGGTTCCAGGTACCCACTACTCTCTGTGTAAAAAAATCTGCCTCGTACATCTCCTTTAAACATTGCCCCTTGCATCTTAAACCTGTGCCCCCTAGGAATTGACTCTTCCACCCTGGGAAAAAGCTTCTGACTATCCACTCTGTCCATGCCTCTCATAATCTTGTAGATTTCTATCAGGTCTCCCCTCAACCTCTGTCGTTCCAGTGAGAACAAACCAAGTTTCTCCAACCTCTGCTCATAGCTAATGCTCTCCATACCAGGCAACATCCTGGTAAATCTTTTCTGTTCCCTCTCCAAAGCTTCCACATCCTTCTGGTTGTGTGGCAACCAGAATTGAACACTGTATTCCAAGTGCGGCCTAACTAAGGTTCTATAAAGCATCAACATGACTTGCAAATTTTTAAACTCAATACCCCTTCCGATGAAGGCAACCATGTAATTTGCCTTCCTGACCACCTTCTCTACTTATATTGCCACTTTCAGTGAGTGACCTGTGTACCTGTACATCCAGATCCCTTTGCCTATCACTACTCTTAAGGGTTCTGCCGTTTACTGTATATTTCCTATCCATATTAGACCTTCCAAAATGTATTACCTCACATCTGTCTGGATTAACCCATGCAATTCTCCAACTGATCTATATCCTGCTGTATCCTCTGATGGCCCTCATCGCTATCCTCAAAACCACCAACATTTGTGTCATCTGCAAACTTTCTAATCCAATCAGTTACATTTTCCTCCAAATCACTTATATATATTACAAACAGCAAAGGTCCCAGCACTGATCCCTGAGGAACAGCACTTGTCACAGCCCTCCATTCAGAAACGCACCCTTCCACTGCTACTCTCCGTCTTCTTTGAGCCAGTTTTGTATCCACCTTGCCAGCTCACCTCTGATCCCATGCAAGTTCACCTTCTGCACCAGTCTGCCATGAGAGACCTTCTCAAGGGTCTTACTGAAGTCCATATAGACGACATCCACTGCCCTACCCTCATCAATCATCTTCGACACTTCCTCGAAAAACTCGATCAAGTTAGTGAGACATGACCTCCCCTTCACAAAACCATGTTGCCTCTCACTAATACGTCTACTTATTTCCAAGCAGGAATAAATCCTGTCTCGAAGAATCCTCTCCAATAATTTCCCTCCACTGATGATCCAGCCGATAGTTACCTGGATTATTCTTGCTCCCCTTCCTAAACAAAGGAACAACATTGGCTATTCTCTATTCCTTTGGGACCTCCCCTGTAGTCTGTGAGGATACAAAGATTTCTCTCAAGGCCCCAGCCATTTCCTCCTTGCCTAACTCAGTATTCTGGGGTATATCCCATCAGGCCCTGGGGACTTGTCTACCGTAATATCTCTCAGGAACCCAATAGCTCCTCCTTTTTGATCTCAACATGACTCAAACTATCTACACATCCTTTCCCAGACTCATCATCCCTGAAGTCGTTCTCTTTGTTGAACACTGATAGAAAGTATTCATTAATATCTCATCCAATTCCTCTGGATCCCCACATAGATTCCATCCCTTGTCCTTGAGTGGGCCAACCCTTTCCATGGCGACCCTCTTGCTCTTTACATACATATAAAAAGCCTTGGGATTTTCCTTAATCCTGCCGGCCAGTGCTTTACGTGACCCCTTTTAGCTGTCCTTATTCCTTGCTTAAGTTTCTTTCTAATTTTTAAAGTAGAAAAGGACAAGTGTCTGGGCAGTTTGCCACTTACCTGGAATGAGTCATGTGAACTCAGGTTTTGGGAATGCTCACTTCCATGGTGAACCCTGACCTGACTGTCAGTGACCATTCCCTCCTCACCTTTCCCTGCTCGCTCCATAGGACACCTCAAAGGTAGTGAGGAGATGCAGCTCGGGAACCCCACCCCCAGTCTTGACATGCTCCTGGTGGTTATGGGTCACTTTATCCTATGGGGATAAAGGAGGGATTGAAAATCTGATGGCTGTGAGGACACAGGGTGTAGGGGGTGGGGGTGATAGGGTGGGGTTTATCGGGGCTGTGCCTCGGCAGTCTGTGGTTGTGACTGGGGCGGGGACAGAGGGGTTGGAGGAATATCCTTGGAGGCCGGGTGCTGGGAGGCTGCAGAGTGTCAGGCGGGTGGCTCGACATTGCAGGTACGACAGACGGGACCGATATCAGGATGGGATGGACACTGACCCTTCCTGCCTGACAACCGCTTACACAGCCTCCCAGACCATATTACTGGCCCGTTCGGGGTGGTGTTCGGGGGGTGGCTGTGATGGTGATTGGGAGGAGGGGATGGTGAATGGGGGAGGGGGGTGGTTATCGGGGAGAGAGGGTGTGGTGACTGGGAGGAGGAGGAGGAGGGGATGGTTATTGGGAGGTAGGGGTAGTGAACTTGGGGGGGGATGGTGATCGGGGAGTGGGTGGTAATTAAGGGGGAGGGTCGTGATTGGGGCGAGGGTTTGGTGATTGGGGGAGAGGGTGGCGATCGGGGGAGGGGGTGTTGATCGGGGGAGGGGATGGTGATCGGGGGAGGGGGTGGTGATCGGGGGAGGGGGTGGTGATCGGGAGTAGGGGATTGTATATGGGGGGCTCTGTCGGGGGGGTGATTGGGGACATGGGGAGAGGGGATGGTGAAGTCCAGTGAGATTGTTCTGATGATCAGATGGTGTTCATTGGCCAATCCCTTTAACTGTTTCTTTTACAGACACGAACACACTCACGGTGATGCGAACTGTTGTCTCTGGGACAGAAGATTTTCCTGAGATCACGAGCACTGCAGTGGTCAATGGTGTCCAAATAGGATATTATGACAGTAATATCCGTCGCTGCATTCCCAGGCAGAGGTTCATGGCTGAAAATATCGACTCTGAATTCTGGGATTATATCACAGAACTGGTGAACTCATACTCAGACATGGCAAGGGAGAATCTGAATACAGTCCTGAAGATGACAAACCAGACATCCGGTAAGATCAGGCAGAGAGAATCCGCGTGTCAATGTACAACCTTACAGTAAACTCAGTCCCCCAGCACTGACCCCTGGGACACTGAACTCAGTCCCCCAGCACTGACCCCTGGGACACTGAACTCAGTCCCCCAACACTGACCCCTGGGACACTGAACTCAGTCCCCCAGCACTGACCCCTGGGACACTGAACTCAGTCCCCCAGCACTAACCCCTGGGACACTGAACTCAGTCCCCCAGCACTGACCCCTGGGACACTGAACTCAGTCCCCCAGCACTGACCCTGGGACACTGAACTCAGTCCCCCAGCACTGACCCCTGGGACACTGAACTCAGTCCCCCAGCACTGACCCCTGGGACACTGAACTCAGTCCCCCAGCACTGACCCCTGGGACACTGAACTCAGTCCCCCAGCACTGACCCCTGGGACACTGAACTCACTCCCCCAGCACTGACCCCTGGGACACTGAACTCAGTCCCCCAGCACTGACCCCTGGGACACTGAACTCAGTCCCCCAGCACTGACCCCTGGGACACTGAACTCCATCCCCCAGCACTGACCCCTGGGACACTGAACTCAGTCCCCCAGCACTGACCCCTGGGACACTGAACTCAGTCCCCCAGCACTGACCCCTGGGACACTGAACTCAGTCCCCCGGCACTGACCCCTGGGTCACTGAACTCAGTCCCCCGGCACTGACCCCTGGGTCACTGAACTCAGTCCCCCAGCACTGACCCCTGGGACACTGAACTCAGTCCCCCAGCACTGACCCCTGGGACACTGAACTCAGTCCATCTCCCAGCATTGACTCCATCTAATTTAGTCCCCTCACCGCTCAGCTTCCTGTTACTAATGGCAGAGGAAGATTCCATCCATCTCTATCTCAGACTAACTCCCCTTTCACCACTGAAAAGATTGTCTATTGATTATTGATCCCTGTTTAGTTTCTGACAGGAATTCACATTCTTCAGTGGATTTGGTCTGTTGAGGTCAAATGCATCACCTCACATTTGCCTAAGTTAAACTCCATCTGCCATTCGTCAGCCCTCTGGTCCAATTGATCAAGATCCCATTGCAATTGGAGATAACTTTCTTCACTGTCCACGATGCCAGCAGTCGGGATCATGGAGGAGGGAGGAAGGCCAATGACCAGGGCTGGCCATCGGGGTGGGTGTGGGGTCAGCGTGCTGGAGGTGGGGGGTAGTGGGGCTGCCTTAAATGGGGGGGATGTTGGCACTGCGGAGTGTGGGGTTGTTGGCACTGTGGGGAGGGGGTAATTGTCAAGAGCGTGTAGGATCAGGGGGGTACTGGAGATCAGGGTGGGCTGGAAGGGCAGGGGGGGGGTTTGGGGATGGTGCGCGAATGTTCAGGGGACCAGCGATTGGGCCGTGGGGAGGTGGAGGACCGGCGTTGCGGGGATTGCAGATCTGGCCAGCGATGGAGCCGGCCAGCAATTGGGAGGCCGACAGACAGGGGCTACAGAGCATGCACCAATCTGACTGATTGGCACATGTGCAGTGGCCCATTCAGCACTTTGCTGTCAGTCTCTCCAGCTGGAATAGGCCCCACCTACAGCTTTTCAGTGTGAACCATGCTACTGCTCTCTGCAATGTACAGATTGTGGGAGATTCATTTTGAAACTCCCACTGTAAAAACAAACGTGATTTACTCCAGGTTTCAAACAAATTCGACAGTTGAATTTTTTGGGGAGAATCCCGGCCACTCTGTTTCCGATCCATTCGGCAAGTTTGTTTACGTTCTGATGCTACTTATTTTATTCCAGGGATTTCAGTTTTGCTGACAATTCTATCACAAGATCATTTCTCCACTTTATTGATTAACAAAGCAATATTTCCAATCCTCCAGTTCACTGAATATTGATCATCATTTGCTCTCTGACAGGAATCCATATTTTCCAATGGATAACGTTTGTCGAGGTCACTGAAGACGGCTCCATTAAGAGATCGATGCGGTTTGGATTTGATGGAAAGGACTATATTAGTTTAGAGCCAGACAGAATGAGATGGGTCGCATCCAATCACTTCGCAGTGAAGACTAAAGAGAAATGGGATTCAGATCAATCCTGGAATAATTACTGGGAAGAACATCTGCAGGGAGAATTTGTTCAACATTTAAAGAAATATTTGGAAGCAGGAAAGGAATATTTTGGACGGAAAGGTATTGATTTCAGTTTTGAGCCCATGTTCTGATCTAACTTCACTGATCTATCAAACCGTTCTCCCATTCCATTCAATGTGGGTTTATTGTTTGTGTTTTCACCCTTTCCCATTACAGTTCAGCCTGAAATCTTCATCTCCAGAAGTGAGCCCAATAGTCAGTACAAGCCCCTCACTCTCTCCTGCCTGGTTACTGGCTTTTATCCTGTAGACATCGAGGTGAACTGGCTAAGGAATGGAGAGGTAATGTCTGAGACACTATCCTCGGGGATTTGACCGAACCACGATGGGAGCCATCAGATCCAGAAAGAGATTGAAATAAATGCTGGGGATGAGGATCAATACTCCTGTCAAATTGAACACAGCAGCCTGGCAGAGCCCAAGCTCCATCAGTGGGGTAAGGAACTGTACTGGATATGTGCATGCGTTTGTATGGGAGCACATTCCCATTCTCCCCATTCCCTGTCTCCCCCTGTCAACCAATTTTCACCCCATGGCAAAGATTCCCTTCAATTCCAAACACTCTGATTATTGTCAAGAATCTCTTGTGTGGAACTTTATCAATGACCTTCTGGAAGTCCATCCAGAGCAGGTCCGTAGACATTCCCTTATCCACCATGGGGCCAAAGCTTCAACCAATCCCATTTGGACTGGGGCGGCTTCAGTTCAAATTGTCCCCAGTGAACACAGAACCGGGAATGGATCCAGGAACAGAGACAATCCTCATATTATTCAAATATGTTTCAGAAATCCCGGGAAACAGTGGGGGATGGTCCCATCTTGGAATTCTGGTTGGATTCATGATCCCAGCACTGGCTGTTATATCTGGGATAATCGGAATAATCATCTGGAAAAGACAACAGAGAGGTAAGAATCAGAGAGAGGGGAATGTAGAACTGAGGGGACAGAGTGAGTGTGGGGAATCTCCAGTACTGGGAGTACAGGACACTATGGTAAATGAAGTGATTTAATTCCCACACACAGATACACACGTATAAACACATCTTGTTCCCTGTCTGATCTTCCTTTGTGTGATCAGCCCAGACCAGGTGTAATATTAATCATTAAAGCCACCGCACACACTCACATCCTCACCTACTGAATATGGATGGAATGGAAGAGATCTACAGGATCTCCATAAAGTGTAAGGATGGAGGGGAGTGTGAGAATGAGTATTCCTCACACAATCTCCATTCCCTCACACTTGTTGTGTTCTCACTCTCTGAGACTGGATTATTCCCCATTCTAACTGATATTTATTTTACTTCTGCAGATTCACCAAGTGGGACGTACACAACAGCTCCAGTAAGTGACTGAGGGACAGATTGTTGGGAATGAAATACTCACGTTTTCTGACTTTTCTCTCTTTCTGATTGCTCAGAGTTTTAAATACCTTTAAATGTTTGCGGGTTTTGATCAAGATTTTTTGGAATCAGTATAAAAGATTATGTGAAATATCTGATAATGGAGAAGACAATCAGGATGTTGGAAACATTTTTCTGGTGCTGGGCAGTTTTCCCCTTCACTTTATAAGTTGTCTGAGATGAAGGAAAATGAAATTTGATCTGATGAATTTCCACACAGTCACAGAGTGTTCACCCGACAGCTCCTTTATACAGGACTGGACACTGTACAGGCTGTTCCCAGGAACACACACTGAGATAAACACTGTCTCCTGGAGGACCATCAACTCAGTGAAAATCAGCCTGAAACTCACAGTCTTCCAGGGCAAAGGGTTCTCCATGACTGAGGGTTTCAGACTGTCGCAATGCAAGGTCCAGGAATACTGGTGAGGGACACAACACAGCTTGGGGCAGCTACTGGAGACACTCAATGGGGAAAGACCTCCCATCATAGTTACAGGAAGTGGCTGAAAAACATGTCAAATCTCTCAGTGTGAATATTGCTGAGATATTAATATTGCCAATCTAAATTGTAACTCTGAGTGTAGTGAGACACTACAGAATGTCAGAATTTAAATTATTACACACTGGCCCATTTTGCTCTTTATGTAATATCATATTTGATGTGTTCTACAATTGTTTATTTTAATGATATAACACATTCATGGAGGAAAATCTATAATCAGGATCACAGTGAAACGTCATAACTGTGGATTGTAATCAATAAATAATTGTCAGTGTTTGCCTTGTCTGAATTCTTCTTCACTGATTTCACAGGAAAGGTTTAATTCATTCACTCAGCAGCTTGTGATGATTGGAATGGACAGTTGGTGATGTTCAATCCAATGTGAACTGGCTGAGTTCAGACCAAATGTCAGCATCATTCACTGTTTTCCATCAGCATTGATTGACTGGTTAACAGAAAAGAAGATGTCAGTGCGAGAGACAGAGGAGAGGAAGCTGTGTCCTAACTTTAGAGAATCAAACTTCAACACATTTCCCAGTGAGCTGGAGGTGAAGGCTCACCAGCTTCTCAGTAATGAGAAGTGTAGGGAAGCTCAAAGTGAGTGTGTTGGTGTGGAAGGACAATATCTCGGCAATAGTGTTGAAGACTTGTGCTCCAGAACTTGCTGCTCCCCTAGCCAAGCTGTTCCAGTACAGCTACAACACTGGCAATGGAGAAAATTGCCCAGGTATGTGCTGTACACTAGGATCAGGACAAATTTAACCCAGCCAATAACTACCCCATCAGCTTACAGTCAATCATCAGCAAAGTGATGGAGGGGGTTATCAACAGTGCCATCAAGTGGGAATAACCTGCTCAGTGACACCCAGTTTGGGTTCCTCCGGGGTCACTCAGCTCCTGACCTCATTACAGCTTTGGTTCAAACATGGACAAAAGAGCTGAGATGAGAGTGATAGCTTTTGACATCAAGGCCACATTCGACCAAATATGGCATCAAGCAGCCCTCGTAAAACCGGAATCAATGGGTTTTGGGGGAACAGAACGTAAGAACATAAGAAATAGGAGCAGGAGTAGGCCATCTAGCCCCTTCGAGCCTGCCCCGCCATTCAATAAGATCATGGCTGATCTGAAATGGATTAGTTCCACTTTCCCGCTTTCTCCCCATAACCCTTAATTGCCTTGTCTATCAGAAACCTATCTACCCATGACTTAAATATATTCAACAAGGTAGCCTCCACCACTTCAATGGGCAGAGAATTCCAGACACTCACCACCCTTTGAGTGAAGAAGTTGCTCCTCAACTCCGAACTAAACTGCACCCCCTCCCCCTTATCTTAAGGCTGTGCCCTCTAGTTCTGCTATCCTTTCTAAGCGGGAAGAATCTCTCTAACTCTACCTTATCTATCCCCTTCATATTCTTTTCTGTCTCTATAAGATCCCCCTCAGCCTTCTAAACTCCAACGAGTACAGACCCAGTCTATTCAATCTCTCCTCTTAGGCTAACCCCCTCATTTGCAGTATCAGCCTAGTGAACCTTCTCTGCACTCCCTCCAAGGCCAAAATATCCTTGCACAAGTGCGGCGACCAAAACTGCACACAGTACTCCAGCTGCGGCCTCACCAGTACCCTGTACAGTTGCAGCAAGACCTCCCTGCTTTTATATTCTATCCCCCTCGCTATAAAGGCCAACATCCCATTCGCCTTCTTGATCACCTGCTGTACCTGCAGACTGGGTGTTTGTGACTCATGCACAAGGACCCCCAGGTCCCTCTGCACCATAGCATGCTGCAGCTTTTCGCCCTTTAAATAATAATCCCTCCTACTATTATTTCTACCAAAGTGGATAACCTCACACTTGCTGATATTATACTCCATCTGCCAGGTCCTCGTCCATTCACTCAGCCTATCCAGGTCTCTCTGCAGGCTTTCCGCACCTTCCGCGTAATTTGCTTTTCCACTCATTTTCGTGTCATCAGCAAATTTCGTTACCCTACACTCAGCCCCCTCCTCCAGATCATCTATGTAAATGGTAAACAGATGAGGCCCCAGCACCAATCACAGCGGCACCCCACTAGTCACCAACTGCCAACCAGAATAGCACCTATTGATTCCAACTCTCTGCTTCCTATTAGACAACCAATCCTCTATCCACGCTAACACCTTACCCCCAACTCCGTGCACCCTAACCTTTTGCAGCAACCTTTTGTGCGGCACCTTACCAAACGCCTTCTGGAAATCTGAAAACACCACATCCACCAGTTCCCCTCTGCCTACCACACTTGTCACATCCTCATAGAAATCCAATAAATTTGTTAAACACGACTTCCCCTGAACGAATCCGTGCTGTGTCTGCTTGATCAAACCATTCTCTTCTAGGTGTATCGCTATTTCTTCTTTGATGACGGATTCTAGTATTTTTCCAACTACGGACGCTAAACTAACCGGCCTATAATTCCCTGCCTTTTGTCCCTGCCGGGACCCTACTTTCTCATCCTCCATCGGCATCAGAAATTCAACCATACGATGATCACTCGTCCCAAGAGGATCCCTCACAAGAAGATCCCTAATTCTACCTGCCTCGTTACACAGTACCAGATCTAAGATAGCTTGATCCCTCATAGGTTCCATTACATACTGTTCAAGGAAACTATCCCAACAGCATTCCAAGAACTCTTCCTCAAGCCCACCGCGTCCGACTCGGGTCATCCAATCAATATACAGGTTAAAATCCCCCATAATTATCGCCGTTCCGTTTTTGCACGCATCAATTATTTGCTTGTTTCTAGCCCGCCCCACTTCAAAGTTATTATTTGGGGACCTATAGACCACACCCACCAGCGTCTTCCTCCCCTTACTGTTCCTTATCTCCACCCACAACGGTTCCACGTTTTGCTCTTTGGAGCCTATATCTTCCCTGACTACCACCCTGATATTATCCTTAATTAACAGAGCTACCCCACCTCCTTTTTCCTCCCGTCTATCCTTCCTAAATACCTGATATCCCTGGATATTCAGCTCCCAGTCCCTGTCACCCTGCAACCACGGTTCCGTAATGGCCACTAGATCATATCCATTTGTGCTGAGTTGCGCCATCAGCTCATTCACTTTGTTCCGAATGCTTTGTGCATTCAGGTAAAGTGTCTTTATCCCAGCCTTTATCTGGACCTTGTTTGTAGAAACACTGCTAACCTCTCTCATGCCCCCTACTCCTTTAATTAGTGGAACATCCTCAACATTTACCTGCACACATACCCTCTCCTTGACTTTAGATTTTGTAATTTCCCCCACCCCTGCACCCTCCCCCCCACTAATTAGTTTAAAGCCCTATCTACAGTCCTAGTTATACGATTCGATGAGGTCCTTAAAACAATTACTATTACTAAAGAGGTAGTGCTTGGTCGGCTAATGGGACTAAAGGTAGACAAGTCCCCGGGACCAGATGGAATGCATCCCAGGGTACTGAAAGAAATGGCAGAAGTAATCGCAGATGCGTTAGTTGTAATTTATCAAAATTTGCTGGACTCTGGGGAAGTGCCGGCTGATTGGAAAACAGCTAATGTGACACCACTGTTTAAAAAAGGAGGTAGACAAAAGGCGGGTAACTACAGGCCGGTTAGCTTAATGTCCGTATTTCGGAAAATGCTTGAATCCATCATTAAGGAAGAAATAGCAGGACACCTGGAGAAGAATGGTTCCATCAAGCAGACGCAGCACGGATTCACAAAGGGAAAGTCGTGTTTGACGAACTTACTGGATTTTTATGCAGGTGTAACAAGTGCAGTTGACAGAGGGGTGGATGTGGTGCTTTTAGATTTCCAGAAAGTGTTCGATAAGGTATCACAGTGGTTAGCACTGCTGCTTCACAGCTCCAGGGCCCTGGGTTCGATTCCCAGCTCAGGTCACTGTCTGTGTGGAGTTTGCACATTCTCCTCGTGTCTGCGTGGGTTTCCTCCAGGTACTCCGGTTTCCTCCCACAGTCCAAAGATGTGCGGGTTAGGTTGTTTGGCCATGCTAAGAAATTGCCCCTTAGTGTCCAAGGATGCATGGGTTAAAGGGATTAATGGGTATAATTTGTGGGGATATGGGGGTAGGGCCCGGGTGGGATTGTGTTCGGTGTGAACTCGATGGGCCGAAGGGCCTCTTTCTGCACTGTAGGGTTCTATGGATTCTATGAAGGTGCTGCAGAAGGTTAGGGTTCACAGAGTTGGGGGTAAAGTGGTCGGTTGGATTGAGGATTGGCTATCTAACAGGAAGCAGAGAGTTGGAATAAATGGGTGCTTTTCTGGTTGGCAGTTGGTGACTAGTGACGTGCCGCAGGGATCGGTGCTGGGGCCTCAACTGTTTACCATATACATAGACAACCTGGAGGGGGGTGCTGAGTATAGGGTTATAAAATTTGCTGATGACACGAAGATGAGTGGGAAAGTGAATTGCATGGAGGACGCAGAAAGACTACAGAGAGATTTGGATAGGCTGAGTGGGCGAGGATCTAGCATTTGGAGCATAAGGGAGGTTATCCATTTTGGAAGGAATAAGAGTAAAACGGACTATTATTTAAATGGTGAAAAATTACAACATGCTACTGTGCAGAGGGACCTAAGAACATAAGAAATAGGAGCAGGAGTAGGCCATCTAGCCCTTCGAGCCTGCCCCGCCATTCAATAAGATCATGGCTGATCTGTCGTGGCTCAGTTCCACATTCCCGCCCTCTCCCCATAACCCTTAATCCCCTCTCATATCAAAAACCCATCAACCCGCGTCTTAAAAATATTTAGCAAGGCAGCCTCCACCACTTCAACGGGCAGAGAATTCCAGAGATTCACCACCCTTTGAGTGAAGAAGTTCCTCCTCAACTCCGTTCTAAACCGCCCCCCCTTTATCTTGAGGCTGTGCCCTCTAGTCCTACTGTCCTTTCTGAGCGGGAAGAGTCTCTCCACCTCTATCCTATCCATCCCATTCATCATCTTATATGTCTCAATGAGATCTCCCCTCATTCTTCTAAACTCTAACAAGTACAAGCCTAGTTTATTCAGCCTCTCCTCATAGCTCAACCCCCTCAACTCCGGTATCAGCCTAGTAAACCTCCTCTGCACTCCCTCCAAGGCCAAAATATCCTTGCATAAGTGCGGCGACCAAAACTGCACACACTACTCCAGCTGCGGCCTCACCAGTGCCCTATACAGCTGCAGCAAGACCTCCCTACTTTTATATTCAATCCCCCTCGCTATGAAGGCCAGCATCCCATTCGCCTTCCTGACCACCTGCTGCACCTGCAGGCTGGGTTTTTGCGACTCATGCACAAGGACCCCGAGGTCCCTCTGCACCGTCGCCTGCTGCAGTTTTTCGCCACGTAAGAAATAGTCCTTCCTACCATTATTCCTACCAAAGTGGACCACCTCGCACTTGCCAACATTAAATTCCATTTGCCAGTTCCTAGCCCATTCGCCCAGCCTATCTAGATCCTTCTGCAGACTCTCCACACCCTCCGCGCAATTTGCCGTTCCACCAATCTTGGTGTCATCAGCAAATTTTGACACCATACACTCGGTTCCCACCTCCAGACCATCTATATAAATGGTAAATAGCTGAGGCCCCAGCACCGACGCCTGGGGCACTCCACTAGTCACCAACTGCCAATCCGAATAGCACCCATTAACCCCCACTCTCTACCTCCTATTTGACAACCAATCCTCTATCCACGTTAACACCCTACCCCCAACTCCATGCCCCCTTACCTTCTGCAATAACCTCTTGTGAGGCACCTTGTCAAACGCCTTCTGAAAATCAAGAAAGACCACATCCACCGGCTCTCCTCTATCCACCGCCCTTGACACGTCCTCATAGAACTCCAATAAATTTGTCAGACACAACTTCCCCTTAACGAAACCGTGCTGCGTCTGCTCTATCAAACAATTTTCCTCAAGATGCCTCGCTATTTCCTGCTTGATGACGGATTCTAACATTTTACCTACAACAGACGTTAAACTAACCGGCCTATAATTCCCTGCCTTTTGCCTGCCACCCTTCTTAAACAACGGTGTAACATTAGCCGTTTTCCAATCTTCCGGCACTTCCCCGGAATCCAGCGACGTTTGGAAAATAACCACCAAGGCATCCACTATCACCTCCGCCATTTCTTTCAGAACCCTTGGATACATTCCATCCGGTCCTGGGGACTTGTCCACAATCAGCCCCTCCAGTCTGTCGAGCACCGCCTCTCTAGTAACAATAATGTCATTGAGATCCTCCAGTCCTACCACCTTTCCATCGCTAACAGCCGGCAAATTATTCACGTCCTCCTCCGTGAAGACCAAAACAAAAAAGTTATTTAAGACCTCAGCCATTTCCCCATCCCCTACCACTAAGTTCCCCCTCTGATCCTCTAAGGGTCCAACGTTCACCCTAGCCAGCCACTTCCTTTTTATATATTTATAAAAACTCTTGCTATCCTTTCTTATATTAAGTGCTAGCCCAGCTTCATAGTTTCTCCTACCCTCCTTTATCAACTTCTTTGTCAATCTTTGTTGACGTTTAAACCTCTCCCAATCCTCTTCTCGCCCACTACTCTTAGAACAAACAAAGAACAAAGAACAAAGAACAACACAGCACGGGAAACAGGCCCTTCGGCCCAACGAGCCCGCGCCGCCGTCCCACTGTCTCAGTGCCCTTAGCTACTCTAAACGCCTCCGCTTTTAATTTAACACTTTCCTTCACCTCCTTCGTTATCCACGACTTATTACCTCTCCTCCTACAGTCCTTTTTAACCATCGGAATAAATTTCTGCTGAGCACCAAGAAAGATCTCCTTAAAGATCCTCCACTGCTCCTCAGCAGACCTACCTTCCAACGCGCTCCCCCAGTCAACATTCGCCAATTCTTCTCTCATCCTACCGTACTCCCCTCTATTCAAACAAAGGACGCGTGTCCGGGAACCCACTTTCTCCTCCTCCATCTGCACCAGAAACTCCACCATACAATGATCACTCTTCCCAAGAGGATCCTTCACCACAAGGTCCCTAATTCTACCTGCCTCATTACATAACACCAGATCCAAGACAGCTCGCTCCCTCGTCGGCTCCAACACACACTGTTCCAGGAAACTATCCCGGCAGCATTCCAAGAACTCCTCCTCGAACCCACCGCGTCCAACATGGGCCGACCAATCAATATGTAGATTGAAATTCCCCATAATTATCGCCGTTCCATTCCTGCACGTCGCACTTATTTGCGCGTTAACAGCCCGCCCCACCTCCAGATCATTATTTGGGGGCCTATAGACGACACCCACCAGCGAATTCCTCCCTTTGCTGTTCCTAATCTCCATCCACAACGATTCCACTTTCTGCTCTTTGGTTCCTATATCATCCCTTGCTACCACCCTGATGCTATCCTTCATCAGCAGAGCTACGCCCCCCGCTTTTTCCTCCCGCCTATCCTTCCTAAACACTTGATACCCCTGGACATTCAGCTCCCAGTCCCTGTCACCCTGCAGCCACGTCTCTGTAATGGCCACCAGATCATATCCATTTGTGCTGATCTGCGCCACCAGCTCATCCACTTTATTCCGAATGCTTCGTGCATTCAGATACAGTGCCTTCATCCCAGCCTTCACCTGGACCTTATTTGCCAGAACACCACCAACCATACTCACGCCCCCTACTCCCTTTATTATTGGGACATCCTCGGCCTCTTCCCTTACCTGTACCCTCTCCTTAACTTTAGACCCCGTAATGTCACCTACCCTCGCACCCTCCCTCCTGCCTAATTAGTTTAAAGCCCTATCTACAGTCCTATTTACACGATTAGCCAGGACTCTGGTCCCAGCACGGTTCAGACCAACCCCATCCCACCTGAACAGGTCCCACCTACCCCAATACTGATGCCAATGCCCCATAAATTCAAACCCATTGCTCACACACCAATCCCTGAGCCACCCATTCACTTCCTTAATCTTATCAACCTTACGCCCGTCTGCACTCGGTTCAGGCAGTAGCCCAGAGATAACCACCCTGTCGGTTCTACTTTTTAATTTCCTTCCCAGCTTTTCATACTCCCTCCCCAGATCCTCAGTTCACATTTTGCTTACGTCGCCGGCACCCACATGTACCACAACGACCGGATTCTCACCCTCCCACCCCAGGTTCCTCTGCAGCCCAGATGCGACATCCCGGACCCGAGCACCAGGCAGACAACACACCCTTCTGTGCACTTTGTCATTGTGACAAAGGACAGTGTCAATACCCTTCACCCCACTATCCCCAATCACTACTACGTTCCTTTTCTCCCTCTCTTTGCCTATATCCTGTGTCTGCATCACTGTATTGTGTGCAGTTTGCTCACCAGGCTCACAGCCCTCGTTCTCGTCCAGACTGGAAGTAAGAACCTCAAACCTGTTATGCAGATTGAGAGGCTGAGGCCTCCGCTCCCCACCCTCCTTCCTCCGCTCCCCACCCTCCTTCCTCCTCTCCCCACCCTCCTTCCTCTGGTCCCCACCCTCCTTCCTCCGCTCCCCACCCTCCTTCCTCCTCTCCCCACCCTCCTTCCTCCTCTCAGCAGCTCCCTCTTGTTCCTGACCCTTAGAGTTAGCCAGTCTAGTGGGGGTGGATGTCTCTTGCACCCCATTGACAATGGCACCCTCTCTCCCCCTGATGAGCCTCAGTGTCTGTAGCTCAGAGGCCAGCTCATCGACCTTGAGCTGGAGCTCCTCCAGCAACCTGCACTTACTGCAGACATGGTCACTGGGAAGGACCCTGGGGTCCACCAGCTCCCACATCATACAGAAACAACACATCACATGCCCCTCCATTATTCACTGTAGTAATATTGAAAATTTCAACATGAACTTACCTGGCCCTTTTTCCCCAAAGCCCTTTGATCCTAAGCCCTAGAAGCTCACTCTGCTTCCCTCTCACTCCGCTGCCCGCTGTCTACACCAGGCCTCCTTTTAAACCTGGCGCTGTTTTAAAGCCTGCTCACCCACAACTCCCTGCTATCCATTCCCTCAGAATTCTTAAAGCTGTAAATACAAAAAGCCCGCAAAAATGCTTTTAAATGATTTAAACAGTTCTACAAGGTAAGTTCTTACTACGAAAGTGCTTTAAACTTATTTAAACAGGTTTTTAACAGGTAATTTCTTATCTGACTCTCTGCTCCTTCACTCGTCTGCTCCAGCAAACAATGCCTGGGGGTCCTTGTGCTCGAATCGCAAAAACCCAGTCTGCAGGTGCAGCAGGTGATCAAGAAGGCGAATGGGATGTTGGTCTTTATCGCGAGGGGGATGGAATATAAAAGCAGGGAGGTCTTGCTGCAACTGTACAGGCTACTGGTGAGGCCGCAACTGGAGTACTGTGTGCAGTTTTGATTCCTATTTGCGAAAGGATATATTGACATTGGAGGGAGTGCAGAGAAGGTTCACCAGGTTGATACCGGAGATGAGGGGGTTAGATTATGAGGAGAGATTGAGTTGATTGGGCCTGTACTCGTTGGAGTTTAGAAGGCTGAGGGGAGATCTGATAGAGACATATAAAATAATGAAGGGACTAGATAGGGTAGAGGTAGAGAGATTCTTTCCACTTAGAAAGGAAACAAGAACTAGAGGGCACAGCCTCAAAATAAGGGGGAGTCAGTTTAGAACAGAGCTGAGGAGGAACTTCTTCTCTCAGAGGGTAGTGAATCTCTGGAATTCTCTGCCCATTGAAGTGGTGGAGATTACCTTGTTGACTATGTTTATGTCACAGGTAGCTAGATTTGTGATCAATAAGGGAATTAAGGGTTATGGGGAGCAGGTGGGTAAGTGGAACTGATCCACTTCAGATCAGCCATGATCTTATTGAATAGTGGGGCAGGCTCGAGGGGCTAGATGGCCTACTCCTGCTCCTATTTCTTATGTTCTTATCTAACTTTCATCCCTTGAATTGAATGGTATTACCATGACTGAATCCCCCATTAGCAACATCCTGGGGCCTCCCATTGGCCAGGAACAAAACTGGATTAGCCATATAAATACAGTAGTTACAAGAACAGGTCAGAGATTAGGAATACTGCAGTGGGTAACCACCTCCTGATTCCCCAAAACCTGTCCACCATCTACATGGCACAAGTCAGGAGGGTGAGGACTGTATTCATTGGAGTTTAGGAGAGTGAGAGGGGACCTCATTGAAACTTATAAAATTCTAACAGGATTAGACAGGGTAGATTCAGAAAGAATGTTCCAAATGTGGGGGAGTCCAGAACTAGGGGTCATAGTTTGAGGTGAGGAGAAATTTCTTTACCCTGAGAATGGTGAATGTGTGGAATTCAGTACCACAGAAAGTAGGTGAGGCCAAAACATTATCTGACTTCAAGAATAAATGAGATGGAGCTTTTGGGCCTTTTGGGATTAAGGGTTATGGGGGAAAGGGGATCAGGATATTGAATTTGACGATCAGCCATGATCATAATGAATGGTGAAAAGTCTCGAAGGGTGGAATAACCTACTCCTACTTCTGTTTTCTATGTTTATGTGTAATGGAATTCTCTCCACTTGCCTCGATAAGTGCAGCTCTAAAAACACTCAAGAAACTCAACAGACACTATTCAGGATAAAGCAGCACACTTCATTGCTACCCTTTCCACAAGGAACTGCATGGTGGAACAGTGGTTAGTACTGCTGCCTCACAGCACCCAGGGACCCGGGTTTGATTCCTGTCTTGGGTCACTCTCTGTGTGAAGTTTGCACATTCTCCCCGTGTCTGCATGTGTTTCCTCCGGGTGCTCCGATTTCCTCCCATAGTCCAAAGATGTGCGAGTGAGCTGGACTGGCCAGGCTAAATAACCCCTTTGTGTCATGGGGATTAGTGCGGCTAAATGCATGAGTTAATGGGGATGGGGCCAGTGTGGGATTGTGTTCAGTTCAGACTCGATGGGCCAAATGGCCTCCTTCTGCACTGGAGGATTCTATGATTCAAACCCTCCACCACTGATACACAGTGGAGCTGTGTGAATCATCTATAAGATTCACTGCAGGAACTCACCAAGGCTCCCTGGGCAGCATCTTTTAAACCCACTAGCACCTTGAAGGACAAGGACAGCAGATACTTGGGAACACACACTACCTGGAGTGCCGGATTAGGCAGGAACTTACAGATACTGATTGGGAGAGGTTGTTAGCGGGTAAGTCCACGTTCAGCAACTAAAAAGGTTACAGGAAAGACATGTGCCGGTTAAGAGGAAGGATGGGAAAAGAAGGATTAGAGAGCCATGGATAACTAGGGATATTGAGGACTTGGTCAGGAAGAAAAGAGAGGCGTATGTTAGGTCTAAGCATCTGGGAACAGAGACAGCATTGGAGGAATACAGAGAGAGTAGGAGGGAGCTCAAACGGCGAGTTAGAAGGGCAAAAAGGGGGCATGAAATGGTCTTGGCAGACAGGATTAAGGAAAATCCAAAGGCATTTTACTCCTATGTTAGGAACAAAAGGGCAGTTAGAGGAAAAATCGGTACTCTCAGGAACAGAGGAGGGGAACTGTGCTTAGAGTCTGAGGGAATGGAGGAGATCCTGAATGAATACTTTGCGTCAGTATTCACAAAGGAGAGGGGCTTGTTGTCCGGTACTGTCTTGGAGGGAGTAGTAGACCCATTGCAGGAAATATCTATTACAAGGGAGGAAGTAGCTAAGAGTAGTGGGCGAGAAGAGGATTGGGAGAGGTTTAAATGTCAACAAAGGCTGACAAAGAAGTTGATAAAGAAGGGTAGGATAAACTATGAAGCTGGGCTAGCGCTTAACATAAAAAAGGATTGCAAGAGTTTTTATAAGTATATAAAAAGGAAGTGGCTGGCTAGGGTGAACGTTGGACCCTTAGAGGATGAGAGGGGGGACTTAGTGGTAGGGGATGGGGAAATGGCTGAGGTCTTGAATAACTTTTTTGTTTTGGTCTTCACGGAGGAGGACGTGAGTAATTTGCCGGGTGTTAGCGATGGAAAGGTGGTAGGACTGGAGGGTCTCAGTGACATTATTGTTACTAGAGAGGCGGTGCTCGACAGACTGGAGGGGCTGATTGTGGACAAGTCCCCAGGACCGGATGGAATGCATTCAAGGGTTCTGAAAGAAATGGCGGAGGTGGTAGTGGATGCCTTGGTGGTTATTTTCCAAACGTCGCTGGATTCCGGGGAAGTGCCGGAAGATTGGAAAACGGCTAATGTTACACCGTTGTTTAAGAAGGGTGGCAGGCAAAAGGCAGGGAATTATAGGCCGGTTAGTTTAATGTCTGTTGTAGGTGAAATGTTAGAATCCGTCATCAAGGAGGAAATAGCGAGGCATCTTGAGGGGAATTGCTTGATAGAGCAGACGCAGCACGGTTTCGTTAAGGGGAAGTCGTGTCTGACAAATTTATTGGAGTTCTATGAGGATGTGTCTAGGGCGGTGGATAGAGGAGATCCGGTGGATGTGGTCTTTCTTGATTTTCAGAAGGTGTTTGACAAGGTACCTCACAAGAGGTTATTGCAGAAGGTAAGGGGGCATGGAGTTGGGGGTAGGGTGTTAGCGTGGATAGAGGATTGGTTGTCAAATAGGAGGCAGAGAGTGGGGGTTAATGGGTGCTATTCGGATTGGCGGTTGGTGACTAGTGGAGTGCCCCAGGCGTCGGTGCTTGGGCCTCAGCTATTTACCATTTATATAGATGGTCTGGAGGTGGGAACCGAGTGTATGGTGTCAAAATTTGCTGATGACACCAAGATTGGTGGAACGGCAAATTGCGCGGAGGGTGTGGAGAGTCTGCAGAAGGACCTAGATAGGCTGGGCGAATGGGCCAGGAACTGGCAAATGAAATTTAATGTTGGCAAGTGCGAGGTGGTCCACTTTGGTAGGAATAATGGTAGGAAGGACTATTACTTACATGGCGAAAAACTGCAGCAGGCGACGGTGCAGAGGGACCTCGGGGTCCTTGTGCATGAGTCGCAAAAACCCAGCCTGCAGGTGCAGCAGGTGGTCAGGAAGGCAAATGGGATGCTGGCCTTCATAGCGAGGGGGATTGAATATAAAAGTAGGGAGGTCTTGCTGCGACTGTATAGGGCATTGGTGAGGCCGCAGCTGGAGTAGTGTGTGCAGTTTTGGTCGCCGCACTTACGCAAGGATATTTTGGCCTTGGAGGGAGTGCAGAGGAGGTTTACTAGGCTGATACCGGAGTTGAGGGGTTTGAGCTATGAGGAGAGGCTGAATAAACTAGGCTTGTACTCGTTAGAGTTTAGAAGAATGAGGGGAGATCTCATTGAGACATATAAGATGATGAATGGGATGGATAGGATAGAGGTGGAGAGACTCTTCCCGCTCAGAAAGGACAGTAGGACTAGAGGGCACAGCCTCAAGATAAAGGGGAGGCGGTTTAGAACGGAGTTGAGGAGGAACTTCTTCACTCCAAGGGTGGTGAATCTCTGGAATTCTCTGCCCGTTGAAGTGGTGGAGGCTGCCTCGCTAAATATTTTTAAGAAGCGGGTTGATGGGTTTTTGATAAGAGAGGGGATTAAGGGTTATGGGGAGAGGGTGGGAATGTGGAACTGAGCCACAACAGATCAGCCATGATCTTATTGAATGGCGGGGCAGGCTCGAAGGGCTAGATGGCCTACTCCTGCTCTTATTTCTTCTGTTCTTACGTTCTTAAAATTGAAATCTCTCCATGTCCTCACACCTTCCTATTTCTGTAATCCCCTCCGGTTTCACAAACTCTGTGAGATCTCTGTGTTCCTCTCATTCTGACATCTCCAGTATCAGGGATTCGAATCTCCCCCACACTGGGGACTGTGCCTTCAGTAACCTCAGTCCCTCACTCTGTAATCCCCTCCCTACACCTCTCTGCAGCCTCTCTTTAAAACACTCCTTTAACCCTGGAATTTGGAGACAGTTTTTGTGCACTGAGCTGTGTGTGTCTCTGGGTCAATCTTTGTTTTATAAAGCTGTCCTTGGGGAGGTTTCACTTTGTGAAAGGCACTGGGTAAAGATTCAGAGGGTGGGGGGTGGGGGGGGGGTGGGGGTGGGGCGGGGGGGGGGGGGTGCGATTCTACCCAAAAAACTTTAACTGCTGAATTGGTGGGTAAATTGTGTAATTCACAATTGTTTTTTCAGTGGGTGTTCAAATCCGAATCTCCCCACGATGTGTAATGCAGGGGTCACAATCAGGAATATCATTAAAAGCTCGGCGGGAATGAGGGTGCGGCCTATTCACGCCAAAGAGATTGGAATCGGCGGGATGACTGGGAATCCGCACATGCGCACATATCTGGGAGATTGTTGAAAAAACCTCCCTTCACTCTCCTCCTGTCAGGGTCACTCCCTCCCCTCACTCTCCTCCAGTCAGGGTCACTCCCTCCCCTCACTCTCCTGTCAGTGTCATTCCCTCCCCTCACTCTCCTCCTGTCAGGGTCACTCCCTCCCTTCACTCTCCTCCTGTCAGTGTCACTCCCTCCCCTCACTCTCCTCCTGTCAGGGTCACACCCTCCCCTCACTCTCCTCCTGTCAGTGTCACTCCCTCCCCTCACTCTCCTCCTGTCAGGGTCACTCCCTCCCTTCACTCTCCTCCTGTCAGGGTCACTCCCTCCCCTCACTCTCCTCATGTGTCACTCCCTCCCCTCACTCCTCCAGTCAGTGTCACTCCCTCCCCTCACACTCCTCCTGTCAGGGTCACTCCCTCCCCTCACTCCTCCAGTCAGTGTCACTCCCTCCCCTCACTCTCCTCCTGTCAGGGTCACTCCCTCCCTTCACTCTCCTCCTGTCAGTGTCACTCCCTCCCCTCACTCTCCTCCTGTCAGGGTCACTCCCTCCCCTCACTCTCCTCCTGTCAGGGTCACTCCCTCCCCTCACACTCCTCCTGTCAGGGTCACTCACTCACCACCTGCTCAGTGGTTTCTCTGTGATCTCTGCGTGATGGTCTGTATATTAAAGGGAGTGTCTCACTGTAACTTGGTGTGGTATAGCTCCAGTCTGTGCGGAGCCAGTTTAACAGTTCTCGGGGGGAATGGGTCAGTGTCAGTGTGTTCACTGTGAGGGGAGGGTCCAGGATCCCAGTGTCTCCTCTCCTTACACCGGAGCAGCTGGACGAGGCCTCTTCATCCATTTCTTGAATTTCACTTGTCTGAGCTTGACCTTCCTGATAACTGGTGACAAAATGTAGCCCAGCCCTTTAATTGGATGCTTTTCTGAAGCAAACCAATGATTTATCCTCAGCCCAGTTTAGGAAATGATCAAGTTAATCAGGAAAATGGAATCCCCATTGATTTGTTATTTGTTTTTTTCCCCCAATGTATAAAGAGGATTATTTTCCTCCTCAGAGTGTTTAATTCCCAATCACGATAAGAAAAATAAGCTTGATTTTTTTTCGTTTCGCTCTGCTGGCCACACATTCAAAAGAATGCAGGTGAATCAACAAACTTATAATTTTCTGCATTTTTTCAGGATGTAAATTTTGGAAGTATTTCAGAAATCACCGAAAGAGACATGCAACGTTGAATGGAATTGGTGGAAATTAAACAGATGTCCTTCGGGATGTACATCCTGCTGTCAGGAGAGCTGAACACCAATCCCATCAGAGTCTTCCACACTGTGCTGTCTTCAATGGTGTCAAATATCAGGCTGGCTGTGTAACAGTGTCTGAGCATTGCTGAGGATTGAATGTTCAGTCAGCGGGATCATGTGGTAAGCGAGGGTTGGGACGGGCAATCGGTAATGACATTGAAATGTATGTAAAAACATTAAAACCAGCTTCTTGCCCTTTGTGGGCTGAACCTTGTGGATGTCACCAGCCGGGGCATTAAAGATCAGGAAACATGATCTTGCCGGTGGGAATCTCGCCGTATTTTCCGCCCGTGTCTCTATTCTCATTGCAGACTAACACAGCTTTGATCTCTGCTATTCTTCAGTAGAGTTACTTCAGCTTACAATCTTCTGTCTGAAACAAATCCTTAGGCTGGTATTTTGGCCATTCTCGCCGGCAGGATCTTCTGGTGAGGTGGGGAGCAGTTGTAAACACTGCTGGTGGGAACCTTTCCCGGCAGGGGGAAAATCTAGCGAGTCTGGAGACAGCCGTCCCAGGACCGCTAATCAAACTGAAATGTGTATTTCCACATTGTAATCATGCTGGGCTGATCACACGGACCCAGGAGCCTGGGATGCCAGTCTCGATTCCCCCCTACAGGCCCCCTGCTGATGCCTCTTGGACTGCTGCACTATTCCAGCAGCACAGTGGGCTGAGAGAATCCTGGCCCTTGTCTCTCTGGAGTGGAGCAGACAGGAGGGGAGGGAGTTGAAGACAAGTGTTTCTCAGCAGCTGTCCCTTTGTATAAAAACCATTACTTGTACATTGACTGGTACAAAGCAGACCCATCTCAATCCTCATAACCACATGGAGGATGCTGCAAAGTTCCATAAGCAATACAAAGACATGAGTTATATTGAGCTGGGATGGCAGCAACACAAATAACCCCATTGGAAACACTCCTGCCAGTTCCAAGTACAGAAACAGTGCAGATCCACACGACAGCAGCTGGATCCCGAATGGATGCAGCTTCTGGTTAACAGAACCAGGATTCTGGCAGACTCCTCATCAGCTGGACGCCAGTTTCGAGTCCCCCTACAGGCTTCCATTGATGTCTCCCAGCACGCTGACCAGTGACCGGTTACCAGCTGCTGGGCATGTCTCTGGCATTGGAGGGGGCAGAACACGGGTACAGGGAAGGTGCAGAGTGGTAGCTGTTGCAGAGTGAATGTTTTTTATCCCCCCTCAACCCCCCCTCCATAACTCTTTGTGACAGAGACCCTCAGGCACAGAGAGGGGGGATTTTTGATGTTTCATTTGGAGAAATTGTTTGTGATTTCTTATTTAATAAGAATTCTGTTTCTAAATTAGAAACTGTTTGTGTTCTGTTTGAGTTTATTTCTGTTTGAACTCAGAGTCATTCGAATTAAATCAAATCATTTTATGCACATGAACCATTTTAAGATGATGACAGTTTACAAAGTAGAAAAATAGCTCAGAAACACAAATGTTATGAAATGTTTTAGACCAATTTGCTAAGGTTGACATTGTTCACTAATAACTCTCACAAAGTTGTGCAATGTCTACTTGCTGCTGTAATAAAATCTCCCTTGTTTCACTTTCCATCCACACTGTCCTTTTGTCACATTTCCTGGGGGGCGGAGAGGGATTTTTCTCCCTCTCAATATCCAATCTATCGTTCCCCCAGCTGCTCTCCAGCCTCCCTGACAACTGCAGTCGGCCTTTCCTCAGCTTCTCCCTGAGACCTGGCTCCAGGGACATCCATGTTGGGATCCTCCATTTCATCCATTTCTGGAACAATCTGCTACGTGGGGTGAAGGGTCAGTGCTTCCTGCGGGGAAAGTTGTGCAAAGTGTAACCGAGCCCCACAATCCCTGACACTGTGACAGGAGAGTCTGGGAAAGTGACCCCTGACCTGTGCCGACACTGGGAACAGGAGTTCAACAACCTGATTGTCCTGTTCAGTATTGGACATGTTAAAGTGCTTTGTTTCTCTGTGATATGCTCTTAATGATTTTTAAAATCAGATTAAGCCTGTTTGAATCTTATAAATCAAACCAGGGAACTTGACAAACGTCAGACACATTGAAGATATAAAAAGTTATATTGAAAATCTTTCAGAGAGTGCAGAATGTCCACCAAATGTGAATGTATTTCATTCCCAACAATCTGCCCCTCAGTCACTTACTGGAGCTGTTGTGTACGTCCCACTTGGTGAATCTGCAGAAGTCAAATAAATATCAGTTAGAATGGGAATAATCCATTCTCAGAGAGTGAGAACACAACAAGTGTGAGGGAATGGAGATTGTGTGAGAAATACTCATTCTCACACTCCCCTCCATCCTTACACTTTATGGAGATCCTGTAGATCTCTTCCATTCCATCCATATTCAGTAGGTGAGGATGTGAGTGTGTGCGGTGGCTTTAATGATCAATATTACACCTGGTCTGCGCTGATCACACAAAGGAAGATCAGACAGGGAACAAGATGTGTTTATACGTCTGTATCTGTGTGTGGGAATTAAATCAGTTCATTTAACACAGTGTCCTGTACTCCCAGTACTGGAGATTCCCCACACTCACTCTGTCCCCTCAGTTCTACATTCCCCTCTCTCTGATTCTTACCTCTCTGTTGTCTTTTCCAAATGATTATTCCAATTATCCCAAATATAACAGCCAGTGCAGAGATTACTGCTCCGATTATAATTCCAAGGTTATATTGTTTCGCACTGTTTTCCGAGATTTCTGAAACACATTTGAATAATATGAGGATTGTCTCTCTGTTCCCAGATCCATTCCCAGTTCTCTGTTCATTGGGGACAATTGGATCTGAAGCTGCCCATTGGGAATTGATGGGATTGGCTGAAACGCTGGTTTTACACTCGTCCCATTTCACCCTCCAGTGAAGTGACAAAAGATTCCCATTGATGGTGGTGTCAAAGCCGTGTGATCCCAATCCCATAGGATACCCTCCCAGCCAGTTCAGTTCTCATTCTCCCCAGTGTCTGTGTGTCCTGTCCTTGTTCAATCCCCAGGGTTACATTGTACATCCCAGGAGGCAGCATCACTGATAGTTTTTACATCAAACTTCAAAGGGATGAGGAATAAACCGATCACAGGAAACTGGACTGAGCTGAGAATGAGGAAATCCACAGATAAACAGAGCAAATGCTTCAAACGAAGCACTTGGTCCAATCCAGCAGCAGGACTTAGTCCTAAATCACTGCACTGAGCCCACCATGATCAACACATGGAATAGTGAAAGAATCCAACTCAAAGATTTCACAAATGTCCAGAGATTGAATTCCAGACTCTGAGACAAGTATCAGCTGATCAAAAAGAGACAGGATGGATTTGTGAAGGGAATCTCATGTCTGACTCATCACAGTAAATATGATGAGGAGCACAATAACATAGTGGATAAGGGAGTGTCTATGAACGTGCAGACAAGCACACACACACAGTACAGTTCAACAGTTCCTTACCCCACTGATGGAGCTTGGGCTCTGCCAGGCTGCTGTGTTCAATTTGACAGGAGTATAGATACTCATCCCCAGCATTTATTTCAATCTCTTTCTGGATCTGATGGCTCCCATCATGGTTCGGTCGGACCCCCGAGGATAGTGTCTCAGACATTACCTCTCCATTCCTTAGCCAGTTCACCTCGATGTCTACAGGATAAAAGCCAGTAACCAGGCAGGAGAGAGTGAGGGGCTTGTACTGACTATTGGGCTCACTTCTGGAGGTGAAGACTTCAGGCTGAACTGTAATGGGAAAGGGTGAAAACACAAACAATAAACACCACACTGAATGGAATGGGAGAACGGTTTGATAGATCAGTGAAGTTAGATCAGAACATGGGCTCAAAACTGAAATCAGTACCTTTCCGTCCAAAATATTCCTTTCCAGCTTGTAAATATAACAACAAATGCTGGATAAACGTTTCTTCTAGACTTGTTTTCCAATATTTGTTCCAGGATTGATCCGAATCCCATTTCTCTTTAGTCTTCACCGCTATGTGATTGGACGCGACCCATCTCATTCTGTTGGGCTCCAGACTAATATAGTCCTTTCCATCAAATCCAACTCTCATCGATCTCTTTATGGAGCCGTCATCAGTGACCTCGACAATTAGGATCCATTGAAAAACGTGAATTCCTGTCAATAACCAAAAATCAATCATCATTTCTTCCCAGAAAGTCACAATTATCAAATCAATGGGGAAATGAGCAATCATACCAGGATGGTGTCAACGGATTTGAGGATTAGAAATGTTACACCCTCATTGATTACATTCCAATCAGTTCAAAAACAAAGGCAAGGAAACCTATAGGGAGAAAATTAGCCTGAAGTCTTCATCTCCAGAAGTGAGCCCAATAGTCAGTACAAGCCCCTCACTCTCTCCTGCCTGGTTACTGGCTTTTATCCTGTAGACATCGAGGTGAACTGGCTAAGGAATGGAGAGGTAATGTCTGAGACACTATCCTCGGGGATTCGACCGAACCACGATGGGACCCATCAGATCCAGAAAGAGATTGAAATAAATGCTGGGGATGAGGATCAATACTCCTGTCAAATTGAACACAGCAGCCTGGCAGAGCCCAAGCTCCATCAGTGGGGTAAGGAACTATCAAACTGTACTCTGTGTGTGTGTGTGTGTGTGTGTGTGTGTGTGTGTGTGTGTGTGTGTGTGTGTGTGTGTGTGTGTGTGTGTGTGTTTGATGTGAACCACCATCGGTGATGCTGCCTCCTGGGACGTACAATGTAACCCTGGGGATTGAACAAGGACAAGACATACAGACACTGGCGAGAGTTAGAACTGAACCTACTGGGAAAGTATCCCATGGGATTGGGATAACACGGCTTTGACACCACCATCAATGGGAATCTCTCGTCACTTCACTGGAGGGTGAAATGGGGCAAGTGTAAAACCAGCGTTTCAGAAAATCCCATCAATTCTCAATGGGCAGCTTCAGTTCCAATTGTCCCCAATGAACAGAGAACTGGGAATGGATCCGGGAACAGAGAGACAATCCTCATATTATTCAAATGTGTTTCAGAAATCCCAGAAAATAGTGGGAGACGCTTCCATCTTGGAATTATAATCGGAGCAGTGATCCCAGCACTGGCTGTTATATTCGGAACAGTCATCTGGAAAAGAGAGCGGAGAGGTAAGAATCAGAGAGAGGGGAATGTAGAACTGGGGACAGAGTGAGTGTGGGGAATCTCCAGTACTGGGAGTACAGGACACTGTGTTAAATGAACGGATTTAATTCCCACACACAGATATACACGTATAAACACATCTTGTTCCCTGTCTGATCTTCCTTTGTGTGATCAGCCCAGACCAGGTGTAATATTGATCATTAAAGCCACCGCACACACTCACATCCTCACCTACTGAATATGGATGGAATGGAAGAGATCTACAGGATCCCCATAAAGTGTAAGGATGGAGGGGAGTGTGAGAATGAGTATTTCTCACACAATCTCCATTCCCTCACACTTGTTGTGTTCTCACTCTCTGAGAATGGATTATTCCCCATTCTAACTGATATTTATTTTACTTCTGCAGATTCACCAAGTGGGACATACACAACAGCTCCAGTAAGTGACTGAGGGACAGATTGTTGGGAATGAAATACTCACGTTTTGTGCACTTTTCTCACTTCCTGATCGCTCAGAATTTTAAATATCTTTAAATGTTTGCTGATTTTGATCAAGACTTTTTTAGATTCAGTATAAAACACTCTGTGACAAGTCCGGTATTGGAGAAGACAATCAGGATGTTGGAAACATTTTTCTGGTGCTGGGCAGTTTTCCCCTTCACTTTATAAGTTGTCTGAGATGAAGGAAAATGAAATTTGATCTGATGAATTCCCACACAGCCACAGAGTGTTCACCCGACAGCTCCTTTATACAGGACTGGACACTGTACAGGCTGTTCCCAGGAACACACACTGAGATAAACACTGTCTCCTGGAGGACCATCAACTCAGTGAAAATCAGCCTGAAACTCGCAGCTTTTCCAGGGCAAAGGGTTCTCCATGACTGAGGGTTTCAGACTGTCGCAATGCAAGGTCCAGGAATACTGGTGAGGGACACAACACAGCTTGGGGCAGCTACTGGAGACATTCAATGGGGAAAGTCTAAGGCCCTCCCATCATAGCTACAGGGAGTGGCTGAAAAACATGTCAAATGTCTCACTGTGAAGTGGGAAGGAGAAGATCACCTCAGGTGACAAACTGGAGTTAGAGCATCCGGTAGAGGCAGCTGAGAGACTTCACTGGTGCATTCTGGGAGAAGTCAGACCAGCAACATCGACCGAGAAGTGGGAAGAAAATCTGGTGTCAAGGAGCAGTCAGCCCGAAACACTACATTAACATTTCTCTCCCTCCCTTCTCCTCTAACCAAAAAAAATGCTGCTGTGAGAAGGTAAAAGTGAAGGGAGGAGTTTTATTAATTTTTTCAAATAATTTAATTGGTGCTTGAAATGTCAGTCAGTGGGGTTAAGAGTTGCACTTGTGAGATGTGGGAGATCTGTGAAGCTTCTAATGTCTCAGACGGCCGTGTCTGCAGGAAATGCACCCAATTGCAGCTCCTTACAGAGCTCATGGATAGGTTGGAGCAGCAGCTGGATGCACTTAGGAGCATGAAGGAGGCAGAAAGTGTCATTGATAGGAACTTTAGAGACATGGTCACACCAAAGGTGCAGGTAGATAGATGGGTGACCGCCAAATGGGGCAGGTAGTCAGTGCAGGAATCCCCTGTGGTCATCACCCTCTCTAACACGTCTACCGTTTTGGATACTACTGGGGGAGATGGCTTATCAGGATAACAGCAGCAGCAGCCAAAGCAGTGGCACCATGGCTGGCTCTGTCATTAAGCACGGAGGGACAAAGAGGACTAGAGCAATAGTTATAGGGGACTGTATAGTTAGGCATGCAGACAGGTGTTTCTGTGGACGTGAAAGAAATTCCAGGATGGTATGTTGCCTCCCTGGTGCCAGGGTCCAGGATGTCTCTGAACAGACAGAAAGTATCCTGAAGGGAGAGGGTGAACAGCCAGAGGTTGTGGTACGTATTGGTACTAATGATATAGGCAGGAAGGGCGATGAGGCCCTGCAGCAGCAATTTAGGGAGTCAAATAGAAAGTTAAAAAGCAGGACCTCTAGGGTTGTAATCCTAGTGAGGCTAGGAATAGTGAGGCTAAGATAATGCAACTCAACACGTAGCTTAGGGAAGTTTCAGATATCTGAACCATTGGAGTCTCTTCCATGGCAGATGGGACCTGTACAAAAAGGATGGGTTGCATCTAAACTGGAAGAGCACAAATATTCTGGCCGGGAGATTTGCTAGTGTCACACGGAAGGATTTAAACTAGTTTGGCACGGGGGTGGGAACTGAAGCAAAATGAATTTGCTGAGGGAAATCAGAGAATAAGACCAGTAAGACTCAGAGAAACAGCAGGCAAGGTGGTATTGCTAATCAGAGAGGGCCTGGTGGATTGAAGTGCATTTGTTTCAATGCGAGAAGTGTAATAGGTAAGGCAGATGAACTTAGAGCTTGGATTAGTACGAGGAACTATGATGTTGTTGCTATTACAGAGACTTGGTCAAGGGAAGGACAGGATTGGCAGCTTAATGTCCCAGGATACAGATGTTTCAGGTGGGTTAGAGGGGGGTGTAAAAGGGGTGGGGGAGTTGCACCACTGGTTAAGGAGAATATCACAGCTGTATTCCGGGAGGACACATCGGAGGGCTTATGAAGCGAGGCAATATGGGTTGAGCTCAGGAATAGGAGAGGTGTAGTCACAATGTTGGGGCTTCACTATAGGTCATCCAACTGCCAGCAGGAGATTGAGGAACAGATATGTAGGCAGATTTTGGCAAGGTGCAAAAGTAATAGGGTTGGTGTTAATTTCCCCTATATTGACTGGGACTCACTTGGTACTAGGGGTGTGGATGGGGCAGAGTTTGTAAGGAGCATCCAGGAGGATTTCCTGAGACAGTATGTAGATAGTACAACTAGGGAAGGGGCCATACTGGACCTGGTATTGGGGAATGAGTCTGACCAGGTGGTCGATGTTTCAGTAGGGGAGCAGTTCGGGAACAGTGACCACGATTCAGTAAGCTTTAAGATACTGATGGATAAAGATATGTGTAGTCCTCAAGTTAAGGTGCTAAATTGGCGAAAGACTAATTACAACAATATTAGGCAGGAACTGAAGAATGTAGATTGGGGGCAGATGTTTGAGGGCAAATCATCATCTGACATGTGGGAGGCTTTAAATGTAAGTTGATAGGGATTCAGGATGGACACATTCCTGTAAGGATAAAGGATAAGTATGGCAAGTTTTGGGAACCTTGGATAATGAGAGATTGTGAGCCTAGTCAAAGAGGAAAAAGAAGCATTTGTCAAAGCTAGGAGGCTGGGAACACATGAAGCAAGTGTGAAATACAAGGAAAGTAGAAAGAAACTTAAGCAAGGAGTAAGGAGGGTTAAAAGGAGTCATGAAAAAGCACTGCCAGCAAGATTAAGGAAAATCCCAAGGCTTTTTATGTATATATAAAGAGCACGAGGATAGCCAGGGAGAGGGTTGGCCAACTCAAGGACAAGGGAGGGAATCTATGTGTGGAGCCAGAGGAAATGGGCGAGATATTAAATGAATACTTTGCATCAGTATTCACCAAAGTGAAGGACTTGATGGATGATGAGTCTGGGAAAGGATGTGTAGGTAGTTTGAGTCATGTTGAGATCAAAAAGGAGGAGGTATTGGGGTTCTTGTGAAACATTGAGGTAGACATGTTCCCAGGGCCTGATGGGATATACCCCAGAATATTGAGAGAGGCAAGGGAGGAAATTGCTGGGGCCTTGAGATAAATCTTTGTATCCTCACTGGCTACAGGGGAGGTCCCAGAGGATTGGAGAAGAGCTAATGTTGTTCCTTTGTTTAAGAAGGGTAGCAAGAATAATCCAGGTAATTACAGGCCAGTGAGCCTTACATCAGTGATAGGGAAATTATTGGAGAGGATTCTTAAAAACAGGATTTATTCCTAGTTGGAAATAGGTAGACATATTAGTGAAAGGCAACATGGTTTTGTGAAGGGGAGGTCGCGCCTCACGAACTTGAACGAGTTTTTTGAGGAAGCGTCGAAGATGATTGATGAGGGTAGGGCAGTGGATGTTGTCTGCATGGACTTCAGTAAGGCTTTTGACAAAGTCCCTCATGGCAGACTGGTGCAGAAGTGAAGTGAAGTCGCATGGGATCAGAGCTGAGCTGGCAAGGTGGATGATACAAAACTGGCTCGGTCAAAGAAGACAGATGGTAGCAGTGGAAAGATGCATTTCTGAGTGGAGAGCTGTTACAAGTGGCGTTCCTCAGGGATCAGTGCTGAGACCTTTGCTGTTTGTAATATATATAAATGATTTGGAGGAAAATGGAATTGGATTGATTAGTGAGTTTGCGGATGACACAATGGTTGGTGGATTTGCGGATAGCGATGAGGACCATCAGAGGATACAGCGGGATATAGATTGGTTGGAGATTGGGCGGAGAAATGGCAGACGGAGTTTAATCCAGACAAATGTCAGGTAATGCATTTTGTAAAGTCTAATACAGATAGGAAATATTCAGTAAATGACAGATCCCTTAAGAGTATTGATAGACAAAGGGATCTGGGTGGAGAACGTAGTCAAGAAGGCATACGGAATGCTTGACTTCCTCGGCTGGGGTATTAAGTTTAAAAATTGTCAAATCATATTGCAGCTTTATAGAACATTAGTTAGGCCACACTCGGAATATAGTGTTCAATTCTGGTCACCACACTACCAGAAGGATGTGGAGGCTTTGGAGAGGGTACAGAAAAGATTCACCAGAATGTTGCCTGGTATGGAGGACATTAGCTATGAGAATTGGGTGGAGAAACTTGGTTTGTTCTCACTGGAGCAACGGAGGTTGAGGGGAGACCATAGAAACCATAGAAGCCCTACAGTGCAGAAAGAGGCCATTCGGCCCATTGAGTCTGCACAGCCAACAATCCCGCCCAGGCCTTTTCCCCTTATTTACCTGCTAATCCCTCTAACCTACGCATCCCGGGTCACTAAGGGGCAATTTAGCATGGCCAATCCACCCAATCCGCACATCTTTGGAAAGAACACCTGATAAAAGTCTACAAGACTATGAGGGGCATGGACAGTCAGAAGCTTTTTCCCAGGGTGGAAGAGTCAATCACTAGGGGGCACAGGTTTAAGGTGCGAGGGGCAAGGTTTAAAGGAGATGTACGAGGCAGATTTTTTACAGAAGGTGGTGGGTGCCTGCAACCCATTGCCGGGGGAGGTAGTGGAAGCGGGTACGGTAGTGACTTTTAAGGGACGTTTTGACAAGTACATGAATAGGATGGCAATAGAGGGATACAGTCCCTGGAAAGGTAGGGTGTTTTAGTTAAGTTGGGCAGCATGATCGGTGCAGGCTTGAAGGGCCGAAGGGCCAGTTCCTGTGCTGTAATTTTCTTTGTTCTCTTTGAATATTGCTAAGATATTAATGTTGTCAATCTAAATTGTAACTCTGAGAGTAATGAGACTCTGCAGGATGTCAAATTTTATTTTGATAGACACCAGTCCATTTTGCTCTTTTACACACATTTGATATGTTCAAATAGGCACTTTTCCCTGGCACTATGAGGCAGCAGTGCTCACCACTATGCCATCATAGGGACTTACTTGGTTGCTACCGGGACTTGATGGTTTGAGTTAAGGAAAGGCTGGAGAGACTGGGACTTTTTTCCCTGGAATGTAGGAGCCTTAGGGGTGATCTTGTAGAGGTCTATAAAATAATGAGGGGCACAAATCAGGCAGATAGTCAGGACCCCAAAAGTAAGGGATTCTAAAATTGGAGGGCATAGTTTTAAGGTGAGAAGGGGGAGATACAAAGAGGCATTTTTTTTCACAGAGGGTGGTGAGTGGAACCAGCCGCCAGAGGTAATAGTACAGGCAGGTACAATTTTGTCTTTTTAAAAAGCATTTAGACAGTTACATGGGTAAGATTCGTAAAAAGGGCTATGAGCTCAATGTGGGCATTTTGGAACTAGCTTAATGGTAAAAACTGGGCAGTGTGGACAGGTTGGGCTGAAGGACCTGTTTCCATACTATAAACGTCTATGATTCAGGGTGCTCCAGTTTCCTCCCGCAGTCTGAAAGATGTGCTGGTTAGGTGCATTGGCCATGCTAAAGTCTCCCTCGGTATAAAGGAGCAGGCACTGGAGTGTGGCGACTAAGGGATTTTCACAGTAACTTCATTGTAATGTTAATGTAAGCCTACTTGTGACCTTAATAAATAAACTTTAAGCTATAATATGTTGATAGAGAAAAGTCATTTATCAATGTTTCACTGTAATTCTGATAACTGTGGATTGTAATCAATAAATAATTGTCAGTGTTTGACTTGTCTGAATTCTTCTTCACTGATTTCACAGGAAAGGTTTAATTCATTCACTCAGCAGCTTGTGATGATTGGAATGGACAGTTGGTGAGGTTCAATCCAATGTGAACTGGCTGAGTTCAGACCAAATGTCAGCATCATTCACTGTCTTCCATCAGCATTGATTGACTTGTTAACAGAAAAGAAGATGTCAGTGTGAGAGACAGAGGAGAGGAAGCCGTGTCCTAACTTTAGAGAATCAAACTTCAACACATTTCCCAGTGAGCTGGAGGTGAAGGCTCACCAGCTTCTCAGTAATGAGAAGTGTAGGGAAGCTCAAAGTGAGTGTGTTGGTGTGGAAGGACAATATCTCAGCAATAGTGTTGAAGACTTGTGCTCCAGAACTTGCTGCTCCCCTAGCCAAGCTGTTCCAGTACAGCTACAACACTGGCAATGGAGAAAATTGCCCAGGTATGTGCTGTACACTAGGATCAGGACAAATTTAACCCAGCCAATAACTACCCCATCAGCTTACAGTCAATCATCAGTAAAGTGATGAAGGGGTTATTAACAGTGCCATCAAGCGGGAATAACCTGCTCAGTGACACCCAGTTTGGGTTCCTCCAGGGTCACTCAGCTCCTGACCTCATTACAGCTTTGATTCAAACATGGACAAAAGAGCTGAGTTCCAGAGGTGAGATGAAAGTGACAGCTCTTGACATCAAGGTGGCATTCTACCGAGTGTGGCATCAAGGAGCCCTCATAAAACTGGAGACAATGGGTATCAGGGGGAAACTTTCCACTGGTTGGAATCATAAATAGCACAAAAAATGATGTTTGTGTTGTTGGAGGCCAATTATCTCAGTCTCTGGGCATCACTACAGGAATTCCTGAGGGAATTTGTGTCCCAGTCCCAACCATCTTCAGCTGCTTCATCAATGACCTGCCTTCGATGATAATGTCAGAAGTGGGGATGTTCACTGATGATTACACAATGTTCAGCTGCATTATGATTCCTCAGATATTGAAGCAATTCATGTCCAAATGCAGCCAGATCTAGATATATCCAGGCTTGGACTAACAATTGGCAAGTAATATTTGGGCCACACAAATGCCAGGTAACAACCATTTCCAACAAGAGAGAATCTAACTATTGCTCCTTGACATTCAATGGCATTGCCATGACTGAATCCTCATTCGCAACATCCTGGGGCTACCATTGACCAGAAACAAAACTGGACTAGCCATATAAATACTGTGATTTGAAGGGCAGGTCAGAGATTAGGAATCCTGCAGTGAGTAACCACCTCCTGACTCCCCAAAACCTGTCCACCATCTACATGGCATAGGTCAGGAGGGTAAGGATTGTATTCGTTGGAGTTTAGAAGAGAGAGAGGGGATCTCATTGAAACTTATAAAATCTAACAGGATTAGATTCAGAAACAATGTTCCACATGGTGGAGGAGTCTAGAAGTAGGGGTCATTGTTTGAGGATGACAGCTGAGGGGAGGAGAAATTTCTCTACCTTGAGAGTGGTGAATGTGTGCGATTCACTACCCCATAAAGTAGGTAAGGCCAAAACATTGTTTGACTTCAACAATAAATTCAATGGAGCTTTTGGGGCTCAAGGGATCAAGGGATATGGTGGGAAGAGGAGGATCAGGATTTTGAATTTGATGATCAGCTATGATTATAAAGAAGGGCGGAACAGCTTCAAAGAGCCGAATGGCCTACTCCTGCTTCTACTTTCTGTGTGTATGTGTGATGGAATATTCTCCACTTGCCTAGATGAGTGCAGCTCTAAAAACTCAAGAAACTCAACAGATACTGTTCAGGATAAAGCAGCCTGCATGATTGCTACCCCTTCCATAAACATTCGATCCTTCACCACTGATGCACAGTAGCAACCGTGCGAACCATCTACAAGATTCACTGCAGGAACTCACCTTAGGCGGCACCTTTTAAACCCACGAGCATCTTGAAGGACAAGGGCAGCAGAAACTTGGGAACACACACCATCCTGACTTGGAAATATATCGGCTGTTCCTGTTCTTGTCGCTAGGTCAAAACCCTGAAACTCCCACCTTAATAGCGCTGTGAATAAATGTTGGACCACACCAGGTTTTAGTCCAACTGATTTAAGTTGGGCTTAAACCTGGTGTTGTCAGACTTTTTACTGTGTTTACCCCGGTTCAACGCCAGCATCTCCACATCATGAATAAATGTTGGCCCAGTCAGTAATTTTCACATCCCATTGATGACCTAAAAAAAAGCAACATGGAAAGAAATCAAACAATTTAACACAATTTTACAGGGTGTGTAGAATTCTTGCAAGTTTTTCATTCAAATTTTAATTGATAATTGAATGGGTGATAGAGTGAGGATGCACATACCCTCATGTAAGCATGCACGCATGTACAAACAGACACATATAGACACATGGAACAACGCACATGCATAGAGAGACAGATGCAAACATAAACACAAAGATATACACAACACACACACACATACGTGGGGGATGAAGGTGATGTGTGGTGAGGGGAGGGGAATGTTCATCTACAGGGCAAACTGTGTCTGCTCTTACAGCTAGGCAAGCTGAAAGGGACTGTGGGAGGACTGTCCTCCCTACACTCACCCCTCACACATTCTACACTCACCCCTCACACATTCTCACTCCACCCCTCACACATTCTCACTCCACCCTTCACACATTCTCCCCCACCCCTCACACATTCGACCCTCACCCCTCGCATATTCTCCCCCACCCTTCACACATTCTACCTTCACCCCTCATCCTCACCCCACCCCTCACATATTCTCCCCCCACCCCTCACACATTCTCCCCTCACCTCTCACACTCTCTCCCCCCCCACCCCTCACATTCTCTCAATCCCAACCCCTTTCACACTCTCTCTCTCCTCCCCCACCACTCACACATACTCACTGTCTGCTACTCCTTTCACACACATTCTCTCTGTTACTGATCTGGATAAGCTGAGTGAGTGGGCGAGGACCTGGCAGATGGAGTATAATGTTAGCAAGTGTGAGGTCATCCACTTTGGTAGAAATAATAGTAGGAGGGATTATTATTTAAAAGGCAAAAAGCTGCAGCATGCTATGGTGCAGAGGGATCTGGGGGTCCTAGTGCACGAGTCGCAAAAACCCAGTCTCCAGGTGCAGCAGGTGATCAAGAAGGCGAATGGAATGTTGGCCTTTATAGCGAGGGGGATAGAATATAAAAGCAGGGAGGTCTTGCTGCAACTGTACAGGGTATTGTTGAGGCCGCAGCTGGAGTACTGTGTGCAGTTTTGGTTGCCGCATTTGCGCAAGGATATTTTGGCTTGGAGGGAGTACAGAGGAGGTTCACTAGGCTGATACCGGAGATGAGGGGGTTGGACTATGAAGAGAGACTAAATAGACTGGGTCTGTACTCGTTAGAGTTTAGAAGGATGAGGGGGGATCTTATAGAAACGTATAAGATAATGAAGGGGATGGATAGGATAAAGGTAGAGAGATTCTTCCCACTTAGAAAGGATAGCAGGACTAGAGGACACAGCCTCAAGATAAGGGGGGGCAGTTTAGAACGGAGTTGAGGAGGAACTTCTTCACTCAAAGGGTGGTGAATCTCTGGAATTCTCTGCCCGTTAACGCGGAGAAGGCTACCTCGCTAAATATATTTAAGACACGGGTAGATAGGTTTTTGACAGACAAGGGAATTAAGGGTTATGGGGAGAAAGCGGGAAAGTGGAACTGATCCACTTCAGATCAGCCATGATCTTATTGAATGGCGGGGCAGGTTCGAAGGGCTAGATGGCCCACTCCTGCTCCTATTTCTTATGTTCTTATGTTACGAACCACACTGATATTAAATGCGATGGTATGCCAAAATCTAAAAAGGGTAACTCTGGTCAGTAGTTCTCAGTGGTGTGTTTTATTTTGTAATGTGAGGAATGAAGTACAACCCAGCGAGGAGCAGTCCAGTCAGCGTGTGAACAATTAATAAAGAATACTTATTAACTTAAAAAGAAACACAATGAAACCTACTAGGCAAGAAAGGATTGCCTCTCTTCAGTAGATTGATGACCATACACACATAATGTTACACAAAACTATTCCATGGTTCCCAAACCACCTATGTTACCTGAATATTTGAGACAGTCAACATCCAATATTAAATAACTTGATGAGTTAAATCCAGTAAATAATTACCATTCCCAGGTTAAGGTGGAATAGGTGGGGGAATAGTCTTCAGGTTCACTGAGGGTGGAAACTGGCTTCGATTTTCAGGAGATTGTATGTTCCACTGCTATGGTTCTGATGGTAGTTATCTCTCTCCCTCTTTCCCCTCGCTAGTGTTCTACATTATCCATAAATACAAATATTATCAGTCTCTTTGAGCTAAACACATTGGTTTCTTTCCCTTCACGGTTCCATCTTCGTTCAGTTTACTAAAGATCGTGTCAGATACTCTCATCTCCCTTTTCTCATCCTGTACTTTTTACTCCTCCTGTTTTATTTGATGTGCCTGTGAACTAATTGTTACACAATCACAAAACATGCCAGGGTGGTCTGTTACAATTCTTTTGTAGCTGGATTTTGTACTGACCATTTAACCACAGTAGGCATCACTACTGTTTGCAACCTGGTTATATCATTTCTGATAATGAATTGAATCTCTGCAATGAACAATGTTTCTATTACTCCGGCAATCCATCGTCAAGCTACTCTGTAAGTTTATTCTCATTTTTTTCATTGTGGGGTGGTACGCAGCACCATGAACCCAGGTTCGATTCCCAGCTTGGGTGACTGTCTGTGTGGAGTTTGCACATTCTCCCTGTGTCTGCATGGGTTTCCTCTGGTTTCCTCCCGCAGACCGAAAGATGTGCATTGGCCATGCTAAATTCTCCCTCAGTGTACCCAAACAGGCACGGAGTGTGGCAGCTAGGGAAATTTCACAGTAACTTCATTGCAGCGTTAATGTAAGCATACAATGGACAAAAAATAAACTTAAAAAAAGGAATTTTTCTTGTCTCACCATGAATATGGCTGACCAGATTCTTTTCCCTCAATATCCCTTCTGGATAACAAACATGCTTTTTCCAAATATTAGGGATTGACTGATTCCTGTACCTCTTAGGATTTTATTTTCTTTCCCCATTCCATTTCGTACACATGGAAAGACTTTCTCTTCATATGCAAAATTCCAAAACACATCAGCCACCTGTAAGTCACTCTGTCCCTGAACAATTTGTGCCCACATTTTTACCCCTATTGGTTGTCCTTCTCTGTGTATGAACTCTATCATCTTCTCTTAGAGTCATAGAGTCTTAGAGGTTTACAGCATGGAAACTGGTCCTTTGGCCCAACATGTCCATGCCGCCTTTTTTTTTAAAGCCCTAAACTAATCCCAATTCACCACATGTGGCCCCTATCTCTCTATACTCATCGTACCCATGTAACTATCTAAATGCTTTTTAAAAGATAAAATTGTACTGGCCTTTACTACTACCTCTGGCAGCTTGTTCCAGACGCTCACTATCTTCTGTGTGAAAAAATTGCCCCTCTGGACACTTTTGTATCTCTCCCCTCTCACCTTAAACCTATGCCCTTTAGTTTTAGACTCCCCTACCTTTGGGAAAAGATATTGACTATCTATCTATGCCCCTCATTATTTTATAGACCTCTATAAGGTCACCCCTCAGCCTCCTGTGCTACAGGGAAAAAAGCCCCAGTCTATTCAGCATATAACTCAATCCATCAAGTTCCGGGAGCATCCTAGTAAATCTTTTCTGCACTCTTTCTAGTTTAATAATACCCTTTCTATAATAGGGTGACCAGACTTGCACACAGTATTCCAAGTGTGACCTTACCAACGTTTTTTAACAAGACGTCCCAACTCCTGTATTCAATGTTCTGACGGATGAAACCAAGCATGCCGAATGCCTTCTTCACCACTCTGTCCTCCTGTAACTCTACTTTCAAGGAGCTACGGACATGTACCCCTAGATCTCTTTGTTCTGTAACTCTCTCTAACACCCTACCATTAACTGAGTAAGTCCTGCCCTGGTTCAATCTACCAAAATGCATCACCTTGCATTTGTCTAAATTAAATTCCATCTGCTATTCGTCAGCCCACTGGCCCAATTGATCAAGATTTTGTTGCAATTGGAGATAACTTTCTTCACTGTCCACTAAGCCACCAATCTTGGTGTCATCTGCAAACTTATTAATCATGCCTCCTATATTCTCATCCAAATCATTAATATAAATGACAAGTAACAGTGGACCCAGCACCAATCCCTGAGGCACACTGCTGGTCACAGGCCTCCAGTTTGAAAAATAACTCTCTACAACTATCCTTCATCCATTTAGATACCTCACCCTGGATCCTGTGAGATTTAACCTTATGCAACGAGCTACCATGCAATCTTGTTCTCCAGTCTCTGATTTAATTATTTCTTTCTTAAGATATATAACTCTAACTGGCTTTGTGTTTAACCCCCAGCATAATCATGGAATCACAGAATCTCTACATTGAGAATGAGACTATTCAGCCCATTGAATCTGCACCAACTCTCTGAAAGAGCACCTTGCCCAGGCCAGCCTCCACCCTCCCAGCCTATCCCTCTAACCCCGTGCATTTATCATGGCTAATAACCCTAACCTATACATCTTTGGAAACTACAGGGAAATTTACCTTGGCCTAACCTGGATTTAGTGTGGCCCAGTTTATTATAATGAATTACATCTAACTTTAGTTATACAAGACAAAGGCAAAATACTGCAAATGCTGGAAACTGAAACAAAAACAAAAAATGCTGGAAAATCTCAGAAGGTCTGACAGTATCTGTGGAGAGAGAATAGAGCCAGTGTTTTGAATCTAGATGACACTTTGTCCCAGCTAGTCATATTCCTCCATTCCTTCAGCACCATCTTTTCCATTTTGAGGTGATGTCTCCCTGTAAATTTCAGCCATTTCCTCTCTTTCTTGACTGTAATCGCTCGCACTTTCCTGTTTTCTATCTTTTTCAGATTTAAAATGCATTGGAAAAATCGATTTGACCTATGAACCAACTCATAGTCCTCCCCTTGGCTTGTCTCTCAGTTTGACTTCTTTGTTTCTCCACAGGAGTTCTGATCACTGCAAATCATGAATCTTTGGACTCCTCCAACAGAATTACTTCTCTAAGGGCCTCATCAGTTCTTTCTATTTTAATGCTCTTACCCAACTTTTTCACGTTTGATATGAGTCTGTCTGGACTGTTTACTTATACTTTGAAACTTTTGTCTGTCAGCCTCTGGTACTCAGTAAAGCTTCCTTCATTCTGACTTACTCCCCAGACCATTGCTCTGACGAAGACGTATAGAATTCACTGACCTGATTTCATGTCTACTCTGTAACAGCAGTGCCTAAATATATTGCAGTGATTTCATTTTCCTGGCTATTTTGTCAAAGGAGTTAAAAAAGGAGCCTCAAATTTCATCAAATTTTGGAAGTGCCCGCACAAATCTAAATATCTCGCTGCTCGGTTCATGTCGAGAACTACTTCCTCCTTCCACTTGCTGTGGTCTCCCTGTCCCCCCTGGCCCCAATTAAGGTCAAAATTCTCTCCTCTTTCTTTTCTGCCACTGCTAATCTCCACATTTCCAATTCCCTTTGATAGCTCTCTTTTTTACTTTCCTTTCCCTCTCTTTTTCCTGCATTTCTAATTTCTCAATTTTTATCCTTTGATTTGATTTGACTTATTATTGTCACATGTATTTGGATACAGTGAAAAGTATTGTTTCTTGCACTATACAGACAAAGCATACATTCATAGAGTACATAGGGGAGAAGGAAAGCAGAGGGTGCATAATATCATTCTATAATTACAGATAGGGTATAGAGAAAAATCAGTGATATAAGGAGGGCCATTCAAAAGTCTGACAGCAGCAGGGAAGAATTTATCCTTGAGTCGGTTGGTATGTGATCTCCATCTTTTTCCCGACGGAGGAAGGTGGAAGAGAGTATGTCCGGGGTGCATAGGGTCCTTGACTATGCTGGCTGCTTTTCTGAGGCAGTCAGAAGTGTAGAGAGAGTCAATAGATGGGAGGTTGGTTTGGGTAATGGACTGGGCATCGTTCACGACCCTATGTAGTTTCTTGTGGTCTTGGTCAGAGCAGGAGACATACCAAGCTGTGATACAACCTGGAAGAATGTTTTCTGTGGCATCTATAAAAATGGGTGAGAGTCAGAGTAGACATGCTATATTTCCTTTGTCTCCTGAGAAAGTAGAGATAATGGTGAGATTTCTTAACTATGGCATTGGCATGGAGGGACCAGGGCAAGTTGTTGGTGATCTGAACACCTAGAAACTTCAAGGTCTCGAGATTCAATTTCCTTACTTTTCAAATTATTTGGCCTACCTGACAACTCTTGTACATTTAAATGTGTTGCTCTCTTTTCAATGACCTCAGCCCTCTTAGCTCCTGTACATAATCCGTATTGCAATGTTGCCGGCAATTCCAATAGTTTAGCTTTTGGTACATTTTTCAAACTTGCAACAGTTACATAGTTCAATCCCAAACAAGTCTTGGCTAGTGCAAGAGCCATTTTTGCAAAACCCTTTTCAAAAATCACAAACCACCTCACATGGTTCCACAACTTCCTCACTCCCATTATGTTTCAAAATTTACAAATTTCCTTCACCCAAAGTAATGATACTTTTTACATTCCATCCGAGAGCTCCCAATCTTTTGTTACAAACATTTTTATGTTGTCTGTGAGGCTTTCCCAAAACCCTTATTGTAGCTTGAAGCACCGATTCTTAGTGTTTTTTTGTATAATGTGAGGAATACTATACAATCCAGTGAGGGACATTTCATTGTTGTGTGAACAATTCATTAAGAGTTAAGTTTTAAATAGAGTTAAGATCAGTTGTAATGGGAGAACAAGCTAAACTGGTTGAATGGCCTACATTTGTTCCGTGTTTCTAGATATTCAAGAATGGATCTTGGCACGTGTGCAAGCATTCATGCATCTAATTCGTTCTTTAGTCAATTCAAATTAGTCCAGATCTTAAAGAACTATTAAACAGTGAAATTAATGACTTGCACAGTATCTCTCCAATTTTCCACACCACGAGGTTAAATATTATCAATTCCAGTGCCTCAAACCAAGCTAAGGCCATTTATGCATTACATTCAAAAAGTCAATGCCTAAGGCATTTCTACCTATAATCCTCAACAGTGAAAATGAATTAAAAACGTATATGTTTACATTTCAGCCATATCCTGCTCAGTAATCCTAACCATGATGCTAAATCTTTCACAGGGCCTATGTTGTTATTCTGACAACTAACAGAACATGCAAAGTTTTACTGTAGGAATGCCACTTGGTCCATTTTTTTTTCCCAATGCATTTTTGTGATTCAATTGTGGCTTCAGTTAACTTCACTTGTATCTCATAGCAATCTTGTTTTATATATTGTGGAAGTTTTATACTTTGTGGATTTTTTTTTGAGGTTACTTTCTGACTATTTATGCCAATGACCTTATTTTTCTTATCTACAACTTATTTCAACCAACCATTCATGAAACCTGAAATTTGAACCCATTTTTATGTGACTACATGCACTTTGGTGGAGGAATCAAATGGCAGATTATTATCTAAATAAAGAGAGACTGGAGGTGGGTGGAGTACAGAGGGATCTAGGTGTTCTAGTACATGAATCACAAAAAGCTAACAAGCAAATCCAACGTGTAGCTAAGAAGTCAAATGGCATTTTGGCATTTATTGCAAAGTGGTTGGAGTTTAAAAATAGGTTAAAAAGGTTGAAAAATAGTTTTGTTACAATTGTCCAGGTTGTTGGTGAGGCCTCACCTTGAAAACTGTGTACAGTTTTGGCCCCTTACCTACAAAAGGAGGTAGGCCAAAGGAGGTTCACTAGATTAATTCCTGGGATGAGAAACTAAATAGTCTGGGTCTATATTCCTTAGAGTTTAGAAGAGTGAGGGATGACCTTAATCAAACATATAAGATCCTGAGTGAGTTTGACAGGGTAGATGGTGAGATGATTTCACGAATGGGAGAGCCTCAAACAAGGGGACAGGGCTCCAAGATAAAGTGGAGAAATTTCTTCTCGCAGAGGGTGGTGAATCTCTTGAATTCTCTGCCCCAAAGAGTGGTGGGAGCTGGAACATTAGAAGCATACAAAGTGGAAGTGGATAAATATTTTAATCAAGGAATAGAGGGCTATGGGGAAATGAGAAAAGGGAATTGAGGCCAGCACAAATCAGCCATGATCATATTGAATGACCACATTTGGAATATTGTGTTCAGTTCTGGTCACCTCACTATAAGAAGGATGTGGAAGCATTGGAGAGAGTGCAGAGGAGATTTACCAGGATGCTGCCTGGTTTGGAGGGTAGGTCTTATGAGGAAAAGTTGAGGGAGCTGGGGGCTTTTCTCTTTAGAGCGGAGGAGGATGAGAGGTGACTTCATAGAAGTTTATAAGATGATGAGGGGGATAGATAGAGTGGATGTGCAGAGCTATTTCCTCGGGTGGATGTAGCTGTTACTAGGGGCCATAACTTTAAGGTTCATGGTGGGAGATAGGAGGGATGTCCGAGGTAGATTCTTCACTCGGAGAGCGGTTGGAGTGTGGAATGCACTGCCTGCTGTGATAGTGGAGATCGTCTTTCAAGTGGTTATTGGATAGGCACATGGAGCACACCAGAATGATAGGGAGTGAGATAGCTTGATCTTGCATTTGGATATAGCTCGGCACAACATTGAGGGCTGAAGGGCCTGTACTGTGCTGCACCGTTCTACGTTTCTATTTTTTTTAATCAGTGTTTATGTACTGGGATGGAGGTGTGGAGAGGGGCTGGGGTTGAGGGAGTGGAGGGAGGAAGAATGGGGTAAGGAAGGGGAATGGAGGGCAAGGGAGGGAAGATAGGGTGAGGGAGATGTGATGGGTTGAAGGGTGATGAGGGGTAAAGTGGGGGAAAATGGGGTGAAGGGGAGTGAGGGAGGGCAGAGTGATGGAGGGGGGTGAGAGAGAGGGAAATGGGGAGGTCAGAATGGGACTTCAAAGTAGTTCTGTCCCTGATTGGCCATGAGAGACTCTCTCATCATTTTGGGCTCCCTGTCGTTTGAGACTCTGTGTCTGGGTTTCATTTAAAACCAGCCCTGAACTGACTGGAGAGTGAGGGGAGGGAGTGAGACTGACAGAAGGGGAGTGAGTGACACTGACTGGAGAGTGAGGGGAGGGAGTGAGACTGACAGAAGGGAAGTGAGTGACACTGACTGGAGAGTGAGGGGAGGGAGTGAGACTGACAGAAGGGAAGTGAGTGACACTGACTGGAGAGTGAGGGGAGGGAGTGAGACTGACAGAAGGGAAGTGAGTGACACTGACTGGAGGGGAGTTTGAGGAGGAAGTGAAACTGACAGGAAGAGAGTGAAAGGAGGGAATGAGAGGGGAATGAGAGGAGGGAGTGAGACTGACAGAAGGGGAGTGAGTGACACTCACAGGAGGAAAGTGAGGGGAGGGAGTGGCACTGACAGGGGATGTGATGGTGTTAGCTCCATTGGGTGTAATGGGAAGATGTGTTTCACACCAGTGTTCCTTGTGTAAAGAAGGTGCAATGAATTGAATGAAGTCGCACACTGGGATCTCTGTAACGTCCCATTCCTGTGCCCACTGAACTTACATTTCCCAGTCAAACAACACCTCAATTTTAAAAATGAAATCTCTCCATGTCCTCACACCTCCCTATTTCTGTAATCTCCTCCAGTTTCACAAACTCTGTGAGATCTCTGTGTTCCTCTCATTCTGACATCTCCAGTATCAGGGATTAGAATCTCCCCAACACTGGGGACTGTGCCTTCAGTAACCTCAGTCCTTCACTCTGTAATCCCCACCCTCCACCTCTCTGCAGCCTCTCTTTAAAACACTCCTTTCACCCTGGAATTTGGAGACAGTTTTTGTGCACTGAGCTGTGTGTGTCTCTGGGTCAATCTTTGTTTTATAAAGCTGTCCTTGGGAAGGTTTTACTTTGTGAAAAGTGCTGGATAAAGATTAAATTTTTTCAGCCTGAATCTGAACCAGTCTGAGTTTGATCTTCCTGGTAACTAGTGACAGGCTGGCTGTTTATCTCTTTCATTGGTTGGTCTCAAAAAATTAACCTATCAGTCATTTCCTGGTTTTGCAATGAGGAAATGAGCAAAGCTCGACTTCGACAGAAAAATGGAGTCTGGATAAAGTTTGTTTTTTTTTCGTGTTTTCCCCCAGTTTATAAAGTTGTTTTATCCTCAGAGTGTTTAATTCCCAGTCACTGATTGGAATTGGGACAGTGGATTCCCAGAATGTTGCTGATCCTTTTCTCCATCTCCCTGTGTTTTTCCTGGGTCTCTCCCGGTAAGTACAGAATTCCCTCTTCCATTCTCACTCTCTCTCTCTCTGGGGTGAATTTGAATCTTTTGGTGAGAGTTTGAAATGGGTGATATTTGCTCAGGTTACTGTCCCAAGTTACTGATAGACCGGGTGTGTCCCAGGTTAGATAGCAGTAAGAAGTCTCTCAACAGTAAAAAGTCTGACAACACCAGGTTTTAGTCCAACCTATTTATTTGATAATATACTCACAAGCTTTTGGGGTTACCCCCTTCGTCAGGTGAATGGAGAGTTCTGGCCTCAGACAGAGCATATAAAGCACAGACAGTTTAGAGATTACTGATTAAAATGCGAATTCTTACACCTAACCTGCTGTTCAAGACCTGAAGTGGCTGATAATGTGAGTGGTGTTGTCAGACTTTTTACTGTGTTTACGCCAGTCCAACGCCGGCATACCCACATCAAGTCTCTCAACGCCAGGTTAAAGTCCAACAGGTTTACTTGGTAGCATGAGCTTTCAGAGCATCACTCCTTCATCAGGTGAGTGCAGGATTTGTTTCACAAACAGGGCAAACATAGACACAAACTCAATTACAAGATGGAATGCGAGTCTTAACAGGTAATCAAGTCTTTCCAGGTGTGGACAATGCCAGTGGAGAGAGGGTTAAGCACAGATTAAAGAGGTGTGAATTTTCCGTAGCCAGGACAGTAGGTGAGATTTTGCGAGTCCATGCAAGTCGCGGGGGTTACACATAGTGTGACATGAACCCAAAATCCCAGTTAAGGCCACCCTCGATTGCAGAATCTGGCTATCAGTTTTTGCTTGGTGATTCTGCGTTATTGTGTGTCTTGAAGACTGCCTTGGAGAAAGCTCACCTGAAGATCAGAGGCTGAATGCCTTTGACTGCTGTGGTGTTCCCCAACAGGAAGAGAACACTTCTGTCTGGTGATTATCGATTCATTCATTGACATAGTGTCTGCATGGTCTCATGAAGGTACCGTGCTGCAGGACATCCCTTCCTGCAATGTATCAGGTAGACAATATTGGCTGAGTCATAAGAATATGTACCATGTATCCGGTGGATGGTGTTCTCACATGAGATGATGGCATCTGTGTCAGTGATCTGGCACATCTTGCAGAGGTTGCTGTGGCAGGGTTGTGTGGTGTGGTGTCCTCCTGAAAGCTGGGTAGTTTGTTGCGTGCTGTGGTGTGTGACTCACCCGAAGTAACCGCAGCAATGTGCTGCTAACCCGGAGGAGCTGGATTCAAGCTGCACTCACAGCCAGTCACACGAGGAGGATGGCAGCGCAGACAGCAGCCTCACACTTCACCGAGAGAGAGCTATGATGGCTGCTGGATGCCATGGAGTAGAGGCAGGCCATCTTGTACCCCAGAGAGTGTAGGCTACCCAGAAGCAGGAACTCGAATACGTCCCGGGATGGGGCGACCATGGCAGTCAATGCCTGCGACCTGACACTGAGGACTGTCGCCCAATGCCGCAAGAAAATGAACTTCTTTAGTCATGCTGCAAGGGTGAGTGTCCATCTGTCACATCCTGGCAGCAGTCCCGTCTGGAATGTCCACTTCGACCCATTCGGCTGTTCTGCACTCGATGCCCCAGAATCCTCTTCAAATCCCTCTAGCACCCCGTTTCTGGGGAAGGTGGGACCTGTACACGCAGGTCGGTCTACATCTGAACCAGAATTGGACAAACATCCTTGCTGGTGGGTTTGCTAATGCTGTTGGGAGGAGTTTAAACTAATTCAGGAGGAGCAGGGGACACAGACTGTGAGCAAAACAAGGACACAGTAAAATAATCAAATCAGACAGAGTGCAAATGTAATAAGTTTCAAGGGAATGAGGCAATGTTAGTTGGCCACTACTTTAATGCCAGCAGTATTTCAGGAAAAGCAGGTGAGTTAAGGGTGAAGATTAATATGTATAATTATGAGATAATAGCCATCACAGAAACATGGTTGAGGGAGGAGCAGAATTGGCAGCTCAACATTTTGGGAAATAATATCTTCACGTGAGACAGGGAAGGGGGTAAAAGAGGAGGAGGCATTACATTGTTAGTTAAGGAGTCAGTTATTGTGCTAAGGAGGGATGATATCTTGGCATCAAATGAAGCTTTGTGGTGGAGTTTAAGAATTAAAAAAAAATGGCAGTCGCGTTGTTAGGTGTTTATTATAGACACCCAGATAGTCAGAGGGATATTGAGGAGCAAATATGTGCACAATTTGTAAAGGCGTTTAAATACAATAACAATAGGGTAATTGTAGTAGGTGATTTCAACTTTCTCCACATTGATTGGGATAGACATAGTGTTAAGGCCTTGAATGGAGTAGATTTCTTGAAATGTGTAAAGGAGAACTGTTTAGGTCAATATGTAGAAGTCCAGTAAGGGACGGAGCTGTGCTGGACCTGATTCTGGGGAATTAAGATGGATGGATGGTTGAGGTGATGGTGGAGGAGCATTTCACTGATTGTGACCACAACATGGTACCATTCAACATAAAAACAGAAAATGCTGGAAAATCTCAGCAGGTCAGACAGCATCTGTGGAGAGAGAATAGAGTCAATGTTACAAGTCTGGATGACTCTTCGTCAGAGCTGAGTTCCCTCTACACCTCCATTCCCAATCAGGATGGCCTCAAAGCTCTTCGCTTTTTCCTCAAAAAGAGGTCTGAACAGTCCCCATCCATCACCACTCTCCTCCATCTGGCTGAAATTGTTCGAGCTCTGACGAAGGGTCATCCAGACTTGAAATATTGGCTGTATTCTCTCTCCACAGATCTACTGTCAGACCTGCTGAGATTTTCCAGGATTTTCTGTTTTAGCACCTGCAGTATTTTGCTTTTATCTTATGGTACCAGTTAAGTTGTTATGGACAAAGAAATAGATTGCCAAAACAAAGTTTTGGTTTGGGGGGAAGCGAATTTTTGTAAAACAAGACAGGATCTGGCTGAGGTAGACTGAGAACAGCTACTAATGGGAAAATCTACAGAAGAGCAGTGGGGGGAAATGGAGAGGATAGCTTGATCGGAGCTGGCTTCATCAGAGGGAGGCCATGCCAAACAAATTTGATTGAATTTTTTGACAAGGTGACTAGGTGTGTAGGTGAAGGTAGTGCAGTTGATGTAGTTTATATGGATTTCAGCAAAACCTTTGACACGGTCCTACATCGGGGACTTATAAACAAGGCAAATATACATAGGATATAGGGTAATTTGATAAAGTGGATTCAAAATTTGCTCAGTTGTAGGAGACAGAGGGTGATGACAAAGGGCTGCTTTAGTGACTGGAGGCCAGTGTCCAGTGGAATTTCGCAGGGATCTGTGCTAGGTCTTCTATTATTCATCATTTATATTAGCGACATAGATGACTACATGGGGGTGTTGTGAACTTGAATATATAAGGTTAAAAATGTGGCGTTTGACAAATGTAAATATTGAAAAGAAATGCCAGAAATAAGAAATCATACAGCATTGTCTTTTTAAAAAGCAAGTGTCTTTCTGTGGATTTTAAACTGCAGTCGCAGATTTATAACATTTGTAAGCAAATCAAAGCAAGCTCAATGGAATTCAAATATGAGGTTTGTTGATAGCCAAAACTCAGATTAGAGTCATAGAGGTTTACAGCATAAAAACAGGCCCTTCGGCCCAACTTGTCCATGCTACCTTTTTTTTAAACCACTAAGCGAGACCCAGCTACCTGTTATTTGGCCCATGTCCCTCTGTCCCTATCTAATCCATGTAGCTGTCGAAATGATTTTCAAAAGACAAAATTGTACCCGCCTCTACGAATACCTGACAGCTTGTTCCAGACATCACCACCCTCTGAAAAAATTGACCTTCTGGAACCTTTTGTATCTCTTCCTTCGCACCTTAAATCTATGCCGTCTAGTTTTAGACTCCCCTAGCTTTGGGAAAAGATATTGACTATTTAGCTGATCTATGCCTCTCATTATTTTATAGACCTCTATAAGATCACCCTCAGTCTCCTGTGCTCAGGGAAAAAAGTCCCAGTCTATCCAGCGTCTCCTTGTAACTTAAAGCATCAAGTCCCAGTAGCATCCTAGTACATCTTTTCTGCACTCTTTCTAGTTTAATATTGTTTCTATAATGAGAACAGAACTGTACACAGTATTCAGGATTTCTGGAATACTGTGAGGCAATTCCAGGTATTTAAATCTAGACAAGGGGATATAACTGTTAGAGTAAACTTGTTACCTCTTTAGTTGGAAGGAGGGAGAGACAAACTCTCATATAGAATTCTTCAGTTTAATATATATGTCTTCAGAAAATCACCATCTAAAGAGAAAGGGGTACTAACTCTGAAGGTGTCCCAGACGGAAGCATCAGAAGAAAGTTTATTCTTCCACCAGACGCCAGGTAATATATTACTTGAGAGTGACTATATTCTACAATGATTTATTTCATTATTCCTGAATGAGCCTTGTAATAGTCGAACAGCATTTTGTTGGGGAATTTATTTAGTTAAATGTTTTAATAAGTTTGTCGTCAGTTTTAAAATAAAGACCTGTTAATTGTTCATGATAGAGAGTGCAGATCCTGCTTTAATTTACTCAAACCAGTAGCTTCCTACTATCTCACCACATAAGATTGAGGCAAAGTATACCCCTTTGTGTGGTTCCAAAATCGCAGAGGGAAAAATCACCTCAGTATCGTAACAAAATTGGAGGCTTGACCAAGATCTGAACAGTCACAGATATTTAAACAAATTTTCAGTGAGAAGTGGGAAAATCTATTTATTCTCGGTTAAATCAAAAAGTGGGAAATGGCTCTGGAAATTGCTAAAGGGGTTTTGAGGGTCAAAGAAGCATCCCAAATTTGCCAAGGAACTTTAGAAAAACAGAGAAAGGTGACACTTGTGAAATTAGCAGATTAGAACTGGATTTCACCAAGGGATAGTAAGAAAGCTGAACTTGTAAAGGAGTTAGTCAGGCATTTAGGAATGGCAGTGAAACATTCAACTGTAGTGGAGTTAGAAGAAATGAGATTGCAACTGAGAAAATTGGCGTTAGAAAATGGAATTAAAAAGCTCCAGCTTCCAGTTAGAGAGAGAAGAAAATGAGATGAAGGCCCAAGCAGAAGAAAGGGAAAAAGAGGTTGTTTCAGTTAGAAAGGAAAAAGTTGAAAATGGAAGAAAAAAGACTTCAAATGGCAGGTGAAAGAGTACCAGATAGAAGTGACAATGAACAGATTCAGCACAGCCAACCGCCTGCTAAGGAGATATAGAATTATGTACAGACATTACCTAAAATTTGCTGAGAAGTGCACAGAAACCTCTTCCATCCCCTTTAAGAAATTGGCTACACAGATGAAGTGGCCAGAGGATGTGTAGGTACAGTTAATTCAGACCAAGTTGGTAGGCAGGGGGATTGAGGTGTTTGCTGTTGTCAGAGGTTGTGTCAGGAAACTATGAAGAAGTAAAGAAGGCTATTTTGAGTGCCTATGAATTGGTACCAGAAGCATATAGACAACAGTTCAGAAATGTACGAAAGCAATCAGGTCAGGCCTATACTGAAATTGAGAGAGTGAAACAGAGCAATTTGGATAGATGGATGAGAGTATTAAAGATGGAAAAGACGTATGAGGTCCTCAGAAATATAATTCTACTGGAGGAGTTCAAAAACTCGCTTCCAGACGGGATAAGAACTCATGTTGAGGAACAGTTAGCGAGAAGAACTGCAAAGACAGCGGATGAAAACGCATTTGGGCATAAAATAAAATTTGGCTTCCGACAGCAATCTTATTCTATGAAGGACAGAAATTAGGGGAGGGGGAGATCCTTTCATGAACACCCAAAAGTAGATAACACTAGGACCAGTTTACCACCTGTGGAAAAAAAACACCCCAAAGGGTGGAAAAGAGGTAAAAGACCTCAGTTGTTTTAACTGCCATAAGATCAGTGCTGGGCCCACTGTTATTGTCATTTATATTAATGATTTGGATAAGAATATAGGGGGCATGGTTAGTAAGTTTGCAGATGACACCAAGATTGGTGGTATTGTGGACAGTGAAGAAGGTTATCTCCAATTGCAATGGGATCTTGATCAATTGGGTCAGTGGGTTGATGAATGGCAGATGGAGTTTAATTTAGACAAATGCGATGTGATGCATTTTGGTAGATTGAACCAGGGCAGGACTTACTCAGTTAGTGGTAGGATGTTGGGGAGAGTTACAGAACAAAGAGATCGAGGGGTATAGGTTCATAGCTCCTTGAAAGTGGAGTCACAGGTGGACAGTGGTGAAGAAGGCATTCAGCATGCTTGATTTCATCGATCAGAACATTGAATACAGGAGTTGGAATGTCTTGTTGAAGTTGTACAAGACATTGGTAAAGCCACAGTTGGAATACTGTGTGCAATTCTGGTCACCCTATTATAGAAAGGATATTATTAAACTAGAAAGAGTGCAGAAAACATTTACTAGGATGCTACCGGGGCTTGATGGATTGAGTTAAAAGGAGAGGCTGAATGGACTGGAACTTTTTTTTCTGGAGTGTTGGAGGCTGAGGGGTGACCTTATAGAGGTCTATAAAATAATGAGGGGCATAGACAAGGTAGATAGTCAATATCTTTTCCCAAAGGTAGGGGAGTCTAAAACTAGAGGGGATAGGTTTAAGGTGAGAGGGGAGAGATACAAAAGTGTCCAGAAGGGCAATTTTTTCACACAGAGGGTGGTGAGTGTCTGGAACAAGCTGCCAGAAGTAGTAGTAGAGGCGGGTACAATTTTATCTTTTAAAAAGCATTTAGATAGTTACATGGGCTACAACAGGTATAGAGGGATATGGGCCAAATGCAGGCAATTGGGATTAGCTTAGGAGTTTTAAAAAGAAAAGGGCGGCATGGACAATTTGAGCTGAAGGGCCTGTTTCCATGGTGTAAACCTCTATGACTGTAAGATGGGACACACAAAGGCACAGTGCTGATGGCTTAAGAAAGGCCGTGAAAAAGCAAGAGGTAGAAGAGGTTCAAGTAGTGGGACTAGTTAAGGTAGTGAAAGTAATCTCGAAAGAAATCGGGGAGATAGAGGAGAGTGCACAGCCTAGGCACGGGCTGGATGATAAAGCAGAACCCGGTCTTTTCAAAGGCTCCACCTGAGTGGGTGAGGTTTATTCAGATAGAACAGGGGAAGTAGGTAACTGAGTTAAATTATTGAGAGATATTGGAGCTAACATGTCTCCAATGGTAAGAGATGAAAATATTTGCACTCCTGAAATGCTGTCCAAAAGAAGGGTAATCTATAGAATAAATGGAAAGAAGAGTAGTGTTCCCTGTGTAAGATCAGACTAGAAAGTCCAATCCAGCAACAGTGAGAGTGACAGTAAACCTGGCTGCTTCAGGAATACAGTTTATTCTGCAAAAAGGTTTTGGTGGATCACAATTGGGAGTGATGCGCATTGTAGTGGAAAAGCCAAAAGGAAATCTAGGAACTGAGAAAATAAAAGGAAAATACCCTGGAAATGTGTCGGACTATGTGGTGACAAGATCGCACAGCATGAGTTAAAACAGGAAGGTAAAACACAAAGGAAAGATGAAGGAGGTGAGGTTCAGTTAGCTGACACTATGATGAAATGGTAAAAGAAAAACCTGAGCAGGTAAAGGATCAGACAGTGGTGTTTAATTCTGAAAGATTAAATAGGGTGGGTGAATTAGCTAAACAGCATTTGAAGGTGACACAGCACCTAATGAACAAAGAAGCTGAGAAGAAATCTACCATTCAGACATTTGCCCCTGGAGATATAATTTTTGTGGTCTTGCCAATTGTAGGAGATACTTTTAAAGCGAGATTTAGTGGTCCCTTCAAAATTGAAAAAAAATGAGATAAATTGTCCAGTGAAAATGCTAGATAAAAGATTTTCAGGATATGTCTTGTGAACATGCTCAAACAATATTATGAGAGGGAAAGGGAGCTGGAGAAACTGCTATTAGTTACATCAAAGCAGACTGAGGAATCAAATCCCAAGGATATGGATTTTGATGAGCCTCAAAACGTATTGAACAATGCAGCAGTCCCTAAACTGGAATCAGGTAGAATGTTATCTGTCCCAAGAACAAAGAACTGAATGGAAAGACATGTTAAACTGAGAGATAAGAACCTATGTTGGAATAAAGTGGGGAGGGCAGATGCCATAGTACATGGAGGGAGGGAATGCTGTTCTCATAAAACAACACCCTTACAGGCTTAATCCTCTCAAAGCAGAGCAGTACAAAAGGAAGTAGAAGCGATGCTGCAAGATGACATAATAGAATCAGATCAAAGTAAATGGAGTTGGCCAGTCGTGTTGGTGCCTAATCTTGATGGTACTCAATGATTCTGCGTGGAATATCAGAAGGACAATGCAGTGACAAAATCAGATTTCTATCCAATCCCAAGGTTGGAGGATTGTGTGGAGAAAGTCAGCCAAACCATCTAGCTCTTAAAGATGAACTTATTTCTGGGTAACTGGCAAGTATCTTTCCATTGAAAAGTGGCCATGAGTAGGCTGAGGCTTCAGAAGAGGCTGACCTCCAGCATTTTGTGCTGTGGCAAAAAGAAGGTATGGCTGGATCTTAATGAAACATATGAGACTGTCAATGTCCGTTCCTGTCAACAGATAAAAAAATTAATGAAAGATGGTGTAGTTATCCACGAGCCTGTGACTCTCATGCTTGATACAGAACGAACACCCTTTACACTAAGGAAGGTTCGACACGAGCATAGGTAAGCAAAAGCTCACATGCAGGAGAAACTGGCCTGGATAAGGAGAATGAGAATTGTAAGGGGTCTGCTTTGCAGATACAGGGAGCCTAAGAAGATCAGTTGCCATGTGTATCACAGCCTGTATCCGAAGGTGACAGGTAATATCTTCAAGAATAAGCATATTTTGATGAAGCACGTTCTCAAACTGAAGGCATCTAAGGCTCACAAGAAGCTATGGACTTGAAGTTCACAGCAGCAACTCATAAAATAATGCATAAAACACTGTGCAGAACATCAGCAGGCCAAGAAGGTTTGTACCCCAGGAGAAACTGAAATCCTGAAAATTATTCGCACAGATAATGGAAGAAGAGAATTTGGACTAGGATGGTTACTAAAGTTTGCTGTGGCGGAGATGGATTCACTCGGAAACCTCCTAAAAATAAGAGTTATCAGACTGATGGGTTTACATGTTAAGAAGGCCCATGTAACCCTTCCAGAACAAATCTGATCATTCCAGAGCACATCCATGTGAGTAATCCTCATGAGGATGACAGGATCATTGCACTGAAGTGAGAGTTCATCCTCCCAAAAAACTTGGTGCAAAAGAAGGCCGAACTGAAACAGAATGTCATCACCTCTGAGATTGACCCACTGGCGAAACATTGTAAAAATGTGGTTCTGTACGAGACTTTAATAAAACTGTTAAAGACACAAGCTACGTGGATGCGAGATCCAACAAAAAAGGAAAACATTTTGTATTTCTGTAAATCTTTTTGTTGTTTTCATGAATTGGTTTAAAATGATGAAAGTTGAGAGAAAATAAAGAAACATCTTTCAGGAAAAATATGAAGCCATCATTTGATGGGTCATTTTTTCCCTGGGGTTAGGTATTATGAACTCAAATATATAAGGTTAAAAATGTGGTGTTTGACAAATATTGAACAAAAAATGCTGAAACCAAAAGAAGAAATCATATAGCATTGTCTCTTTAAAAAGCATGTGTCTTTCTGTGGATTTTAAACTGCAGCAGCAGGTTTTCAACATTTGTATCCAAAGCAGCAGCCAGTGTTCCGGCATAGCAAAACAGGCTTTTGAATTCCACCCCCTTCACTCTCCTCCGCGCCCCCCCCTCGCTCTCCGGGCCCCCCCCCTCGCTCTCCGCGCCCCCCGCTCTCTCTCCGTGCCCCCCCGCTCTCCGCGCCTCCCCTCGCTCTCCGTGCCTCCCCCTCGCTCTCCGCCTCTGATCTTATTCTCCATGTCTCTCTAGCTCCATGTCTTCCTCTGTTTCCAGCTCTCTCCCTCTCTTCTCGCTCGCCCTCCCCCCTCGCTCGCTCTTCCCCCTGTCTTCTTGCTCGCTCTTCCCTCACGCTTCTGGCTCGCCCTCCCCCTCCCTTCTCGCTCACCCCCCCCATCTCGCTCGCCCTCCCCCCCTCTCTTCTCGCTCTCCATGACTGTCTCTGAACTTGGGGACAACTCTATCATTCCCCACCTGCCCCCGCCCCAACCCAACTCCTGAATTTACCTATGGAGGAATCAAAAGAACATTACTAGCCTAGGCAAACACATCAGGGAAATCCTGAATCAATCTCAGACTTTGGGCCCTGGTATGACACCTCAGTTCTGTGGTAGGCTCTTCAGAATTTGAAGAATTAGGCTGGATGGATTAAAAAGGCAAACTGTCTAGAACCTCATGTGTAGCTGTTATTTTCTCAGTTACAGTAACCACTGTTTGCTCCAGTTCCTTATTTACAAGTGGGGTTCTGGTAACCAATCCTCCGGAATGCAAAGATAACCCTCTGCTTCTGCTGTAAACCACCTTGGGGCAGCATGGTGGCACAGTGGTTAGCACTGCTGCCCCTCAGTGCCAGGGACCTGGGTTCAATTCCGGCCTTGTCTGTGTGGAGTCTGCAAGTTTCCCCGCGCCTGTGTGGGTTTTCTCCGGGTGCTCCGGTTTTATCCACAGTCCGAAAGACATTCTGGTTAGGTGCACAGGCCGTGCTAATTTGCCTCTTAGTATCAGGGAGATTAGCAGGGTAAATAAGTGTGGTTGCAGGGATAGGGTTTGGGGTGGGATTGTTGTCGGTACAGACTCAATGGCCCCCTTGTGCGGCACAGTGGTTAGCGTTGCTTCACAGCGTCAGGGACCTGGGTTTGATTCCCAGTTTGGATCACTGTCTGTGTGGAGTCTGCACATTCTTCCTGTGTCTGCGCGGTTTTCCTCTGAGTGCTCCGGTTTCCTACCACAGTGTGAGAGACGTGCAGGTTAGATGCATTGGCTGTGCTAAATTCTCCCTCAGGGTACCCAGAGTGTGGTGACTCAGGGATTTTCATAGTAACTCCATTGCAGTGTTAATGTAAGCCTACTTGTGACTAACAAATAAACTTCTGCATTTTAGTAATTTGATGATTCCATCTGAAATCTCTTTCCCTATCTCCTCTTCATCTGATATCCAAGGATTTCCTGCATTCCTTTGTCACTCAGATTAAGACATTTCCAGCTTGCTGCAGTACCAATGCCTTCCACTAACCCATCAGGTTTAACTTCCTTGGAAAAATGCCTCCCTACCTCATCCCTCCTTCCCTCAGCTGCTCTGTCCTAGCCCTGAACTCACATCTTTCTCTCATTTCTCTGCTATCCCCTATCATATCCCCTGTGAGCTCATCTTGTCCATGAGACCCACGTCTTTTTCCCTCAATCTTATTCCCTTTGAACTGGAATGGTGAGCAGTTTTAACAGATAAGAGCAATGCCCAACAGTGCGTTACAAGGTGAAGTCAGATCTGATGGTAAACTGTGTGATCAGCTGTCTGTCAGAATCATTCCAATTTAATGTCCTTTGGATTCTGTTCCCGTAAGCCTATTCCTAGTAAACCAGGTTAGCCAATACTGTTAATGATTTTGTATCCTCCAGTACTGAACCCTCCATTTCATATCTGCACTTGTCTAACCCCATCCGAAAATTCACCCTTACGTTCTTCCAGCATACTGGGTCAAATTTTATGGCCTCACTCGACCCGAAACCATAAAATCCCACCTGAGGTCACCGGACCTTTCTGCCCCTCGCCTGCTCTCATTCCCATGGCAGCTGGGACAGGAAAATTCCAGCCACTGGCCTCCCTTTCCTCTCCAATCCTTGACCGTGTTGTCACCTCCCAAATCCATTTGCATCTTTCCCAGAACCATGTTTGAATTTCTTCAGTTGGATTTGTCAGCAATATTGAAGAGGTTCTAATCAAAGCCACAAATGACATCCTGTGTCATTGTGGTAAAAGGTAAACTCTCCCTTCATGACCTGTCTGTCGTCTTTGCCAATGCGGACCACCTCCACCATTGCAAAACTCGCCACAGAAAATCCCAGCCAGTGCCTTTGGTTACTGGCACAAACTCTGTTCTTTTGCACCGATTCCATCCTCCTCCCTGGGCACTGTCTCAGGCTGACTCGAACTTGGATGCCCTGTCTGACCCGGAGCTGAGCGCTCAGCCCCCTGCCATATCAGGGTTAAGGGTCAATTAGTGGCATGCTTGCTTCTGAGTCAGGAAGTTGTGGGTTCAAACCTGAGACTTGAGCACAATATTTAAACTGGCTCTCCAGTGCAGTATGGAAGGAATGATGTCACTATGGCACTGCCATTGTGGGATCTTGCTGTGTGCAAATTCATTGTGACATTTCCGACAGTGACTATACTTCTAAAGTCCTCCATTACAAGCTCTCCATCACCATGACCAATTTTCAGTTCAATTTTTTCCATCTCCACCCGTCTGCCCAGTCAAATTCTCATCCAGGATTTATGGCACCACCACATTCACTTTCCCAGTGCTGTCCTGGTCGGCATCTCGTCTTCCACCTTCTGGAAACAGGAGCTTATCCAAAAGCCTGCTTCTTGTATCTCTTTGGGGTAGTAATCTAGTTTATAATTTCAGAAAGGATTCTGGTGTTAAAACAAAGGACGGAATTTTCTGGCCACACTCTCCAAAACCGAAAAGATCTTACACGAGGTCAATGGGTCTTTGCATGATCTGTCACCCCCCCTTCGCCCACCACGATTCGCGTAGCAGACAGGATGGGAAAATTTCCCCCCAAAGTGTCTGACGACAGGAGATTGTCACTGTGTGGTGCTGATTCACCTTTTTAGTAGCACCATTTGGAAAATGTTAATTGCTTATTAACCAATCCTTCCTTTGCTTATTTCACAGATATTGATTCCTTCACTGTGCTATACACAGGAACCTCCGGCATTCCCGATCATCCTGAGTTTGTAGGTGTGGCAATGCTCAATGGAGTAGTGTTATCCCATTACAACATTGACAACCTGCAGATGGTTTCCAGACAGCAGTTCATTACAGATTATCTCAGTGCGGAAGATTGGGATTATCTCAGTGCCCTGGGGAAGAAACGTTACGATGTAGTGATGGGGACAATGAGTACGATCTTGAACTGGATGAACCAGACAGCTGGTATGACCAATCAAACTGGAATCTCCCCCTGATGGTTAATGTGGTAGCGGTGTTGGTGCTGACCATTGGAATGATATTCATGCTGTTTTGCTCACCCCAGCTGTTTCCACCTTTCCCTTCAAACCCTTGTCACCTGGTTTCTACTTCCCATTTTATTCCCAATTCTGGGGCCTTCCATATCCTCGCTTTCCGAGTCTTTCCATTCACTCTGCTCAAAAATAAAAGATATTGGGCAATGGTGGAGAAAGGTGAGGGAAGTTGATAAAAAGAGTAACTCACCTCCCGAACCGCCAAAGTCTGTCCACCACCTACAAGTGATGCAATGCTTTCCACTTACCTGGGTAGGTGCAGCTCCAACAATTCTTAAAAGGTTTGACACAATCCAGGACAAAGCAGTCTATTTGATTGCTACCCACTCCATCAACAATGAATATGGCAGTCATGTGAACCATCTACAAGATGCACTGCAGGAACTCACCAAGGTTCCTTGGCAGTATCTTCCACACCCACAACCTGTACTATCTGCCAGCAAGGCCCACATCCCATAAATGAATAAAAGAAGGATTACTTTCCAAAAAGAACAGTAATTATCACATAACACATCAGGCCATGAAGCTAACATACTGAGTGGAAATGTGTTGTAAATCCAGATGTTAAGTTGATCTCTGATAGCTTCAACTTAGTGCAAAATCCAGTGAGATGTAGAACCACCATTACGCCTTATTGCCGCAGCCTCCTTTACGAGTGAATTAGGCTGAAATTGTCCTCTATCAATTATAAAACATCTTTTCTAATTAACTGTGAATTATTGATACAAAAACACAAAATGATGGAAAAATTCAGCAAGTCTGACAGCATCTGTGCAAAGAGAGTAGAGCCACCATTCTGAGTCAGGCTCTGACGAAGAGTCATCCTGGTTCTCACCTTTATCCCCACAGATGCTGTCAGACCTCCTGAGGCTTTCCAGCATTACCTGTTTTTGTTTTACATTCTAGCATCCGCACACTCTGCTTTTATCTGAGCGAATTATTGATCCCTGTTTGGCTTCTGACAGGAATTCACACTTTCCAATGGATTCGGTCTGTCGAGGTCACTGATGACGGCTCCATTAAGAGATCGATGCGGTTTGGATTTGATGGAAAGGACTATATTAGTTTAGACCCAGACAGAATGAGATGGGTCGCATCCAATTACATTGCAGTGAAGACTAAAGAGAAATGGAATTTGGATCAATCCTGGAACAAACACTGGAAATGGCAATTGGAAGAAGAACTCGTAGGCCTCTTAAGGAAATATTTACAAGTTGGAAAGGAATCGCTTAAAAGGAAAGGTATTGATTTCAGTTTAGAGCCCATCTAACTTCACTGATCTATCAAACTGTTCTCCCATTCCATTCAGTGTGGGGTTTATTGTTTGTGTTTTCACCCTTTCCCATTACAGTTCAGCCTGAAGTCTTCATCTCCAGAAGTGAGCCTAATAGTCAGTACAAGCCGCTCACTCTCTCCTGCCTGGTTACTGGCTTTTATCCTGTAGACATCAAGGTGAACTGGCTAAGGAATGGAGAGGTAATGTCTGAGACACTATCCTCGGGGGTCCGACCGAACCATGATGGGAGCCATCAGATCCAGAAAGAGATTGAAATAAATGCTGGGGATGAGGATCAATACTCCTGTCAAATTGAACACAGCAGCCTGACAGAGCCCAAGCTCCATCAGTGGGGTAAGGAACTGTTGAACTGTACTGTGTGTGTGTGTGCTTGTCTGCACGTTCATAGACACTCCCTTATCCACTATGTTATTGTGCTCCTCATCATATTTACTGTGGTAAGTCAGACATGAGATTCCCTTCACAAATCCATCCTGTCTCTTTTTGATCAGCTGATACTTGTCTAAGTGTCTGGAATTCAATCTCCGGACATTTGTGAAATCTTTGAGTTGGATTCTTTCACTATTCCATGTGTTAATCATGGTGGGCTCAGTGCAGTGATTTAGGACTAAGTCCTGCTGCTGGATTGGACCAAGTGCTTCGTTTGAAACATTTGCTCTGTTTATCTGTGGATTTCCTCATTCTCAGCTCAGTCCAGTTTCCTGTGATCGGTTTATTCCTCATCCCTTTGAAGTTTGATGTAAAAACATCAGTGATGCTGCCTCCTGGGATGTCGAATGTAACCCTGGGGATTGAACAAGGACAGGACACACAGACATTGGGGAGAATTTGAACTGAACTGGCTGGGAGGGTATCCTATGGGATTGGGATCACACGGCTTTGACACCACCATCAATGGGAGTCTTTCATCACTTCACTGGAGGGTGAAATGGGGCAAGTGTAAAACCAGTGTTTCAGCCAATCCCATCAATTCTCAATGGGCAGCTCCAGATCCAATTGTCCCCAATGAACAGAGAACTGGGAATGGATCCAGGAACATTATTCAAATATTATTCAAATGTGTTTCAGAAATCCCGGAAAACAGTGGGAAACAATATAATCTTGGAATTATAATCGGAGCAGTAATCCCAGCACTGGCTGTTATATTTGGGATAATCGGAATAGTCATCTGGAAAAGACAACGGAGAGGTAAGAATCAGAGAGAGGGGAATGTAGAACTGAGGGGACAGAGTGAGTGTGGGGAATCTCCAGTACTGGGAGTACAGGACACTGTGTTGAGTGAACTGATTTAATTCCCACACACAGATACACACGTATAAACACATCTTGTTCCCTGTCTGATCTTCCTTTGTGTGATCAGCCCAGACCAGGTGTAATATTGATCATTAAAGCCACCGCACACACTCACATCCTCACCTACTGAATATGGATGGAATGGAAGAGATCTACAGGATCTCCATAAAGTGTAAGGATGGAGGGGAGTGTGAGAATGAGTATTTCTCACACAATCTCCATTCCCTCACACTTGTTGTGTTCTCACTCTCTGAGAATGGATTATTCCCCATTCTAACTGATATTTATTTTACTTCTGCAGATTCACCAAGTGGGACGTACACAACAGCTCCAGTAAGTGACTGAGGGACAGATTGTTGGGAATGAAATACATTCACATTTGGTGGACATTCTGCACTCTCTGAAAGATTTTCAATATAACTTTTTATATCTTCAATGTGTCTGACGTTTGTCAAGTTCCCTGGTTTGATTTATAAGATTCAAACAGGCTTAATCTGATTTTAAAAATCATTAAGAGCATATCACAGAGAAACAAAGCACTTTAACATGTCCAATACTGAAGAGGACAATCAGGTTGTTGAACTCCTGTTCCCAGTGTCGGCACAGGTCAGGGGTCACTTTCCCAGACTCTCCTGTCACAGTGTCAGGGATTGTGGGGCTCGGTTACACTTTGCACAACTTTCCCCGCAGGAAGCACTGACCCTTCACCCCACGTAGCAGATTGTTCCAGAAATGGATGAAATGGAGGATCCCAACATGGATGTCCCTGGAGCCAGGTCTCAGGGAGAAGCTGAGGAAAGGCCAACTGCAGTTGTCAGGGAGGCTGGAGAGCAGCTGGGAAGGACCGATAGATTGGATATTGAGAGGGAGAAAAATCCCTCTCCTTCCCCCAGGAAATGTGACAAAAGGACAGTGTGGATGGAGAGTGAAACAAGGGAGATTTTATTACAGCAGCAAATAGACATTGCACAACTTTGTGAGAGTTATTACTGAACAATGTCAACCTTAGCAAATTGGTCTAAAACATTTCATAACATTTGTGTTTCTGAGCTATTTTTCTACTTTGTAAACTGTCATCATCTTAAAATGGTTCATGTGAATAAAATGATTTGATTTATTTAGAATGACTCTGAGTTCAAACAGAAATAAACTCAAACAGAACACAAACAGTTTCTAATTTAGAAACAGAATTCTTATTAAATAAGAAATCACAAACAATTTCTCCAAATGAAACACAAAAATCCCCCCTCTCTGTGCCTGAGGGTCTCTGTCACAAAGAGTTATGGAGGGGGGGTTGAGGGGGGATAAAAAAATTCACTCTGCAACAGCTATCACTCTGCACCTTCCCTGTACCCGTGTTCTGCCCTCTCCAATGTCAGAGACATGCCCAGCAGCTGGTAACCGGTCACTGGTCAGCGTGCTGATAGGATTGGTGTTCAGCTCTCCTGACAGCAGGATGTACATCCCGAAGGACATCTGTTTAATTTCCACCAATTCCATTCAACGTTGCATGTCTCTTTAGGTGATTTCTGAAATACTTCCAAAATTTACATCCTGAAAAAATGCAGAAAATTATAAGTTTGTTGATTCACCTGCATTCTTTTGAATGTGTGGCCAGCAGAGTGAAACATAAAAAAATCAAGCTTATTTTTCTCATCGTGATTGGGAATTAAACAGTCTGAGGAGGAAAATAATCCTCTTTATACATTGGGGGAAAAAACAAATAACAAATCAATGGAGATTCCATTTTCCTGATTAACTTGATCATTTCCTAAACTGGGCTGAGGATAAATCATTGGTTTGCTTCAGAAAAGCATCCAATTAAAGGGCTGGGCTACATTTTGTCACCAGTTATCAGGAAGATCAAGCTCAGACAAGTGAAATTCAAGAAATGGATGAAGAGGCCTCGTCCAGCTGCTCCGGTGTAAGGAGAGGAGACACTGGGATCCTGGACCCTCTCCTCACAGTGAACACACTGACACTGACCCATTCCCCCCGAGAACTGTTAAACTGGCTCCGCACAGACTAGAGCTATACCACACCAAGTTACAGTGAGACACTCCCTTTAATATACAGACCATCACGCAGAGATCACAGAGAAACCACTGAGCAGGTGGTGAGTGAGTGACCCTGACAGGAGGAGTGTGAGGGGAGGGAGTGATCCTGACAGGAGGAGTGTGAGGGGAGGGAGTGACACTGACTGGAGGAGTGAGGGGAGGGAGTGACACATGAGGAGAGTGAGGGGAGGGAGTGACACTGACAGGAGGAGAGTGAGGGGAGGGGGTGAAGCCTTACATTGTTTGCTGGAGCAGACGAGGAAGGAGCATCAGAGAGAAAGCTAAGACTTTACCTGTTAAAAACCTGTTTAAAATAAGTTTAAAGCACTTTGTTCTTTGTAGAACTGTTTAAAGCATTTACTTATTGTATTTACTGCTTTAAGAATTGTGAGGGAGTGATTATCAGGCAGTTGTGGCCCATCAGCTTTAATTATCAAGTGTCCACACGGTGAAGCCTTACATTGTTTGCTGGAGCAGACGAGGAAGGAGCATCAGAGAGAAAGCTAAGACTTTACCTGTTAAAAACCTGTTTAAAATAAGTTTAAAGCACTTTGTTCTTTGTAGAACTGTTTAAAGCATTTACTTATTGTATTTACTGCTTTAAGAATTGTGAGGGAGTGATTATCAGGCAGTTGTGGCCCATCAGCTTTAAATCAGCGCCAAGTTTAAAAGGAGGCCTGGTGTAGATAGCGGGCAGCGGAGTGAGAGGGAAGCAGAGTGAGCTATCAGGGCTTAATATCAAAAAGGGCTTGAAGGTAAAAAGGCCAGGTGGAAAGAACAAGGAAAAAAAAAAATTTTTTTTTCAAAACTACTACAGCAAAAAACAAGGAAAATATTTTTTCCCACAACAAATTATATTGAATAATGGAGGGGCATGTGATGTGCGGTTCCTGTATGATGTGGGAACTGGTGGACCCCAGGGTCCTTCCCAGTGGCCATGTCTGTAGTAAGTGCAGGTTGCTGGAGGAGCTCCAGCTCAAGGTAGATGAGCTGGCCTCTGAGCTACAGACACTGAGGCTCACCAGGGGGAGAGAGGGTGTCATTGTCAATGGGGTGCAAGTGACATCCACCCCCCCTAGACTGTCTAAATCTAAGGGTCAGGAACAAAAGGGGGCTGCTGGGAGGAGGAAGGGGGGTGAGGAGCGGAGGCCTCAGCCTCTTAATCTGCATAACAGGTTTGAGGTTCTTGCTTCCAGTCTGGAAGAGGACGAGGCAGGTGAGGTTGGTGAGCAAACTGCACACGGTACAGTGATGCAGCAGGACATAGGCAAAGATAAGGGGAAAAGGAACGTAGTAGTGATTGGAGATAGTGGGGTGAAGGGTATTGACACTGTCCTTTGTCACAATGACAAAGTGCACAGAAGGGTGTGTTGTCTGCCTGGTGCTCGGGTACAGGATGTCGCAGCTGGGCTGCAGAGGAATCTGGAGTGGGAGGGTGAGAACCCAGTTGTGGTGGTACATGGTGCCAGCGACGTAGGCAAAGTGCGGACTGAGGATCTGGGGAGGGAGTATGAGAAGCTGGGAATGGAATTAAAAAGTAGAACCGACAAGGTGGTCTTCTCTGGGCTACTGCCTGAACTGAGTGCAGACGGGCGTAGGGTTGACAGGATAAAGGAAGTGAATGGGTGGCTCAGAGATTGGTGTGGGAGGAATGGGATCGAATTTATGGGGCATTGGCACCAGTATTGGGGTAGGTGGGACTTGTTCGGGCGGGATGGGGTTGGTCTGAATCGTGCTGGGACCAGAGTGCTGGCGAATCGAGTAAAGAGGACTGTAGACAGGGCTTTAAACTAATTAGGGGGGGGGAGGGTGCGAGGGTAGGTGATGTTAGGAGGTCTACAGTTAAGGATAGGGTACAGGTAAGGGAAGAGGCTGAGGATGTCCCAAGTGGTGGCGTTACGGCAAATAGGGTCCAGAAGAAGGCTGGGATGAAAGCGCTTTATCTGAATGCACGAAGCATTCGGAATAAAGTGGATGAGCTGGTGGCGCAGATCGACACAAATGGATACGATCTGGTGGCCATTACAGAGACGTGGCTGCAAGGTGACAGGGACTGGGAGATGAATGTACAGGGCTATCAAGTGTTTAGGAAGGATAGGCAGGAGGAAAGAGGGGGTGGCGTAGCTCTGCTGATTAAGGACAGCATCAAGGTGGTAGCAAGGGATGATATTGGAGCCAAAGAGCAGAAAGTGGAATCGTTGTGGGTGGAGATTAGGAACAGCAAAGGGAGGAAGACGCTGGTGGGTGTCGTCTATAGGCCCCCGAATAATGATCTGGAGGTGGGGCGGGCTGTTAACGCGCAAATAAGTGCGGCGTGCAGGAATGGGACGGCAGTAGTTATGGGGGATTTCAATCTGCATATTGATTGGTCGACCCATGTTGGACGAGGTGGGCTCGAGGAGGAGTTCTTGGAATGCTGCCGGGATAGTTTCCTGGAACAGTGTGTGTTGGAGCCGACGAGGGAGCGAGCTATCTTGGATCTGGTGCTATGTAATGAGGCGGGTAGAATTAGGGACCTTGCGGTGAAGGATTCTCTTGGGGAGAGTGATCATTGTATGGTGGAGTTTCTGTTGCAGATGGAGGAGGAGAAAGTGGGTTCCCGGACACGTGTCCTTTGTTTGAATAGAGGGGAGTATGGTAGGATGAGAGAAGAATTGGCGAATGTGGACTGGGGGAGCGCGTTGGAAGGTAGGTCTGCTGAGGAGCAGTGGAGGATCTTTAAGGAGATCTTTCTTGGTGCTCAGCAGAAATTTATTCCGATGGTTAAAAAGGGCAGTAGGAAGAGAGGTAATAAGCCGTGGATAACGAAGGAGGTGAAGGAAAGTGTTAAATTAAAAGCGGAGGAATTTAGAGTAGCTAAGAGCAGTGGGCGAGAAGAGGATTGGGAAAGGTTTAAATGTCAACAAAGATTGACAAAAAAGTTGATAAAGGAGGGTAGAAGAAGCTATGAAGCTGGGCTAGCACTTAATATAAAAAAGGATAGCAAGAGTTTTTATAAATATATAAAAAGGAAGAGGTTGGCTAGGGTGAACGTTGGTCCTTTAGAGGATGAGAAAGGGGAGCTAGTGGTAGGGGATGGGGATATGGCTAAGGTCTTGAATAACTTTTTTGTTTCTGTCTTCACGGAGGAGGACGTGAATAATTTGCCGGGTGTTAGCGATGGAAAGGTGGTAGGACTGGAGGGTCTTAATGACATTACTGTTACTAGAGAGGTGGTGCGCGACAGACTGGAGGGGCTGATTGTGGACAAGTCCCCAGGACCGGATGGAATGCATCCGAGGGTTCTGAAAGAAATGGCGGAGGTGATAGTGGATGCCTTGGTGGTTATTTTCCAGACGTCGCTGGATTCCGGGGAAGTGCCGGGGGATTGGAAAACGGCTAATGTTACGCCGTTGTTTAAGAAGGGTGCCAGGCAAAAGGCGGGGAATTACAGGCCGGTTAGTTTAACGTCTGTGGTAGGTAAAATGTTAGAATCCGTCATTAAGGAGGAAATTGCGAGGCATCTTGAAGGGAATTGCTTGATAGGGCAGACGCAACACGGTTTCATTAAAGGGAAGTCGTGTCTGACAAATTTACTGGAGTTCTATGAGGATGTGTCTAGGGCGGTGGATAGAGGAGAGCCGGTGGATGTGGTCTTTCTGGATTTTCAGAAGGCGTTTGATAAGGTACCTCACAAGAGGTTACTGCAGAAGGTCAGAGGACATGGAGTTGGGGGTAGGGTGTTAGCGTGGATAGAGGATTGGTTGTCAAATAGGAGGCAGAGAGTGGGGGTCAATGGGTGCTATTCGGATTGGCGGTTGGTGACTAGTGGGGTGCCCCAGGGGTCGGTGCTGGGGCCTCAGCTATTTACCATTTATATAGATGATCTGGAGGAGGGAACCGAGTGTAGGGTGTCGAAATTTGCTGATGACACCAAGATTGGGGGAAAGGCAAATTGTGCGGAGGGTGTGGAGAGTCTGCAGAAGGATCTAGATAGGCTGGGTGAATGGGCCAGGAAATGGCAAATGGAATTTAATGTTGGCAAGTGTGAGGTGGTCCACTTTGGTAGGAAGAATGGTAGGAAGGACTATTACTTACGTGGCGAAAAACTGCAGCAGGCGACGGTGCAGAGGGACCTCGGGGTCCTTGTGCATGAGTCGCAAAAACCCAGCCTGCAGGTGCAGCAGGTGGTCAGGAAGGCGAATGGGATGCTGGCCTTCATAGCGAGGGGGATTGAATATAAAAGTAGGGAGGTCTTGCTGCAGCTGTATAGGGCATTGGTGAGGCCGCAGCTGGAGTACTGTGTGCAGTTTTGGGCGCCGCACCTGCGCAAGGATATTTTGGCCTTGGAGGGAGTGCAGAGGAGGTTTACTAGGCTGATACCAGAGTTGAGGGGGTTGAGCTATGAGGAGAGGCTGAATAAACTAGGCTTGTACTCGTTAGAGTTTAGAAGAATGAGGGGAGATCTCATTGAGACGTATAAGATGATGAATGGGATGGATAGGATAGAGGTGGAAAGACTCTTCCCGCTCAAAAAAGACAGTAGGACTAGGGGGCACAGCCTCAAGATAAAGGGGGGGCAGTTCAGAACGGAGTTGAGGAGGAACTTCTTCACTCAAAGGGTGGTGAATCTCTGGAATTCTCTGCCCGTTGAAGTGGTGGAGGCTGCCTCGCTAAATATTTTTAAGAAGCGGGTTGATGGGTTTTTGATAAGAGAGGGGATTAAGGGTTATGGGGAGAGGGCGGGAAAGTGGAACTGAGCCACGACAGATCAGCCATGATCTTATTGAATGGCGGGGCAGGCTCGAAGGGCCAGATGGCCTACTCCTGCTCCTATTTCTTATGTTCTTATGTTCTTATGAGTGACACTAACAGGAGGAGAGTGAGGGAAGGGAGTGATCCTGATAGGAAGAGAGTGAGGGGAGGGAGTGACACTGACTGGAGGAGAGTGAGGGGAGGGAGTGACCCTGATAGGAAGAGAGTGAGGGGAGGGGGTGACACTGACTGGAGGAGAGTGAGGGGAGGGAGTGACCCTGACAGGAGGAGAGTGAGGGGAGGGAGTGACCCTGACAGGAGGAGAGTGAGGGGAGGGAGTGACACTGACTGGAGGAGAGTGAGGGGAGGGAGTGACCCTGACAGGAGGAGAGTGAGGGGAGGGAGTGACCCTGACAGGAGGAGTGTGAGGGGAGGGGGTGACACTGATAGGAGGAGAGTGAGGGGAGGGGGTGACACTGACAGGAGGAGAGTGAGGGGAGGGAGTGACCCTGACTGGAGGAGAGTGAGGGGAGGGAGTGACACTGACAGGAGAGTGCGGGGAGGGAGTGACCCTGATAAGAAGAGAATGAGGGGAGGGACTGAGACTGATAGGGAGAAAGTGAATGGATATGATGGTGTTAGCTCCATTGGGTGTAATGGGAAGATGTGTTTCACATCAGTGTTCCTTGTGTAAAGAAGGTGCAATGAATTGAATGAAGTCGCACACTGGGATCTCCGTAACGTCCCATTCCTGTGCCCACTGAACTTACATTTCCCAGTCAAACAACACCTCAATTTTAAAAATGAAAGTTTGAGGCAGTTTTTGTGCATTGAGCTGTGTGTGTCTCTGGGTCAATCTTTGTTTTATAAAGCTGTCCTTGGGGAGGTTTCACTTTGTGAAAGGCGCTGGGTAAAGATTCGGAGGGTGGGGGGGGGGGGGGGGTGTGCGGTGGGGGCGGGCGATTCTACCAAAAAAACTTTAACTGCTGAATTGGCGGGAAAATTGTGTAATTCAGAATTGTTTTTTCAGTGGGTGTTCAAATCCGAATCTCCCCACGATGTGTAATGCAGGGGTCACAATCAGGAATATCATTAAAAGCTCGGCGGGAATGAGGGTGCGGCCTATTCACGCCAAAGAGATTGGAATCGGCGGGATGACTGGGAATCCGCACATGCGCACATATCTGGGAGATTGTTGAAAAAACCTCCCCTCACTCTCCTCCTGTCAGGGTCACTCCCTCCCCTCACTCTCCTCCTGTCAGGGTCACTCCCTCCCTTCACTCTCCCCCTGTCAGGGTCACTCCCTCCCCTCACTCTCCTCCTGTCAGTGTCACTCCCTCCCCTCACTCTCCTCCTGTCAGTATCACTCCCTCACTCTCCTCCTGTCAGTGTCACTCCCTCCCTTCACTCTCCTCCTGTCAGGGTCACTCCCTCCCCTCACTCTCCTCCTGTCAGGGTCACTCCCTCCCCTCACTCTCCTCCTGTCAGGGTCACTCCCTCCCCTCACTCTCCTCCTGTCAGGGTCACTCCCTCGGCTCACTCTCGTCCTGTCAGTGTCACTGCACTCCAACCCCCAAACATATCACTGGCCTCATCATTGCATCTCCCACCCCCCCATACGGACATCGCTGGCCTCATGATAGCACCCCCGCCCCCACCACCCATGAAAACATCACTGGCCTCATCACTGCCCAACGTCACCCCCCCCCACCGCCCCCCCCTGCTCCGCGCACCCCCCCCCCCCCCCCACCCCCACCCCCTGCCCCCCCACACCCTTCCCCATACAGTTATGGCTACCTGCTCATGCTATTTCACTCACCTCCTATGGACACGGCTGCCCCCACTGATCTGGTTAACACAGGTACCCCATCCCTTGAGCGTACTGGCCTTACTGCTGCCCTGTAGAGAACTTGCACTGTGCTAACATGCACACCCCCAGCTTCCGAGCACTCCCTCTCTGGAATGGGAGTCTCCAGACAGTACAGTGAGTGAGGTTTTACAAACCCAGGCAAGTCACGGGGGTTACAGATAGTGCGACATGAACCCAAGATCCCTGTTGAGACCGTCCTCACGTGTGCAGAACTTGGCTATCAGTCTCTGCTCAGCGACTCTGCTCTGTCGTGTGTCGTGAAGGCTGCCACGGAGAACCTTGGTAGCCAATACCTTGGAACGTTCTCCAAGGCGGCCTTCACGACACACGACAGCGCAGAGTCGCTGAGCAGAGACTGATAGCCAAGTTCCACACACATGAGGACGGTCTCAACAGGGATCTTGGGTTCATGTCACACTATCTGTAACCCCTGTGACTTGCCTGGGTTTGTAAAACCTCACTCACTGTACTGTCTGGAGACAATACACATCTCTTTAACCTAATGTTCTCTCCACTCACATTGTCTGCACCTTTAAGACTTGAATAGCAGGTTAGTTGTAAAGACTCACACTCTAATCAGTAATCTGTGAACTGTCTGTGCTGTTATACACTCTGTCTGAGGCCAGAACTCTCCATTCACCTGACGAAGGGACAAACCCCAAAAGCTTGTGGGTTTACTATCAGATAAATTAGTTGGACTTTGAGCTGGTGTTGTGAGGTTTCTTACTATGCTAAAGTAAGGTCAGTGATGCAAATTAGTGGTAAGCCGGTTTTCAGCACGGTCTCAATGGTGCCATTTTTTTCTGGTTGGGAGATGTGCACGGATCGTAAACGTTCGCCGGGATCCCGGAAAATGACCAACACATGCATCTCCCAACTCCATCCTCCATAACATTAGCGGGTCGGAATGGGAAAAGCACCCCAGAGACTTTTTCCAGCCTGAATCTGAACCTGTCTGAGTTTGATCCTCCTGGTAACTAGTGACAGGCTGGCTGTTTATCTCTTTCATTGGTTAATTTTCTGAGACAAACCAGTCAGACATCCTCTGGTTCTGCAAGAAGGAAATGCTCGATACAGACGGGAAAATGCAGTTTGGATAAGGTTTTGGGTTTTTATTTCATGTTTTCCCCCAGTTTATAAAGTTGTTTTATCCTCAGAGTGTTTAATTCCCAGTCACTGATTGGAATCGGGACTGTGGATTCCCAGAATGTTGCTGATCCTTTTCTCCATCTCCCTGTGTTTTTCCTGGGTCTCTCCCGGTAAGTACAGAATTCCCTCTTCCATTCTCACTCTCTCTCTCTCTCTGGGGTGAATTTGAATCTTTTGGTGAGAGTTTGAAATGGGTGATGTTTGCTCAGACACTGTTATACAGCCAGCCTGATATTTGACACCATTGAAGACAGCACAGTGTGGAAGACTCTGATAGGATTGGTGTTCAGCTCTCCTGACAGGAGGATGTACAAACACCCAGAGCAGAGAAGCTTGGAACAAATGGAAAATGCTCCAAATGGACATCAAACTTTCACATCGATTGGGAGAAGCAAAACAGCTTCATCACTTCAATACTCACAACTCAGCTATTTACTATCTACATTAGTAACTTTGTTAACGAGACAGGGCCAAAATCTTGCTGCTGTTTATACTGACGGTAACTGTCCATCCTGCCAATGACGCTCCCCTGCTGCGGGTTCCCAGGCACAAGAAACGCCTTCAATAAAAACCCCACTGATTACAGCGGGACCATAAGATCCTGCTGCCAGTAAATGGCACACTGCTTCCTGAAGACACAACACAGTGGGATAAAATTCTCTCTCGAGTCCGCATTTACTGCTGATAGAGAGGTTGGTGATAAGATAAGCTGTTAGGAAGGCACCAAGAGCCTGCAAACAGATGTAGGTAAGTGAGGCGGCCTCAAGATGGCAGATACAATATAATCGTGGCGAGTGTGAAGTTATTCATTTTTGCCATAAGAATAGAAATGCAGAATATTTTTTCAAAGTTGTGAAATATGTGAGTATTGATGCTGAAAGAGATTGAGGTGTGCTTGTACAAGGAATGCAGAAAGTTAGCATGGAGCTGCAGCAAGCAGTTAGGAAGACCATTGGTATAACAGTCTTTATTGCAAGGAGATTGGAGTACAAGAAATAAAAAAATCTTGCAGTAGTTGTACAGGATCTTGGTGAGACAATGGATGGAATTTTATGAGAATGATTCTAAATGTCCAGCTAACATGGAAATGGTAGAATTGCATATCCATTTTTTGGGTGAGTTTTCACTCCCAATCTTATGGCCTTAGACGTTTGCAAATATCAGCTAGACCATAAATCGCTGCTTCAGACAGTGGGAAAGGTTGAATTCACCAGCTAGCCTGCAGAGTGGCAATAGCCGAGAGGGCTACTGTGCGACAGCAGAGAGAGCTACTGCGCATGTGCAGACCTGTGATTCTGCACATGCACCATAGGAATGACAGTCAGTCCTCTGCTGTTATACATAGCCTCAACAAACTCTCTCCTCCCCACCGCAATCACAGGGTCTGTGGCCCTAATGAGCCCTACATCACCCAGAAAATCAGCCCCTGTCGCCCCCACCCCTGCCAACCACATTGAATGTGTTCCCAACCAATCAGAGCTGCAGAGTGGCAGTTGGCCCATTTCCCCCCCATACAGATTACCTGCAGAGTGGCAGCGGGACCCCCTCACCTCCCTGTTTATATTGTAGCTGCAGAGTGGCAATGGGACCCTCTCCCCTGATGCTGTGAAACACATTATAGGGCCTCTTCAGGCCCTGCTCTCATAGGCCCCCATCCTCATAGGCCCCCTCCCACATAGGGTCTATCTCAGTGTGGGGAATCTAAAACACAGAGGTATAGTCTCGGGGTAAGGGATCGATCATTTATGAGAGATGTGGAGAAATTTCTTCACTCAAAGTGTTGTGAATCTTTGGAATTCTCTACCCATGGAGTTGTGGATCCTCCATTGTTGCATGCATTTAAGACTCGGATAGACAGATCTTTGGACTCTTGGGAATTGAGAGATTCGGGGAGCAGTTGTGAAACTTGTGTTAAAGCCCTAGATCACCCATGATTGTATTGAATGGTGGAGAGGCTCAATCAGCTATTTGGTTTAATCCTGCTTTTATATTTTATGTTCCTGTAAGAAGGATAATCCATCTTTAACCCACCTCAGGATCAGTGTGATGCCCTCATGGTTGAATAGGTCAGGTTATCTCAGAGCACCACATCCTAGTCAGTATGTATAAAGGGGGATTATAAAGCTGTGTGAAGGATAGTGGAGATCCTGCTCTGGATTGCCCAACACCCCATTGCTAGTATCAGACAGGATTCTAAGATTGGGATTAAATGTGGATTATTGGAGTTTGTCACTGTGTGGATGGCTCTCACTGTGATCAGCTGGTAGTGTGTGGAAATGTTTATTAACCTATTACTATTTTACAGACACTGACTCACTGACTGTGATATACACAGCAATCTCCGGAATTGGGGATCTTCCTGAGGTTACTAATGTTGCAATAGTGAAAGGAGTTCAAGTTAATTATCATGACACTCACATTCGTCGGATGATTCCCAGACAGCAATTCATGGTGGAATATTTTGATGAGGAATATTGGGAACAGCTTACATTTACCGGAAATGCACGATCAGACTTGGCAAAGGAGAGTCTGAATTCAATAATGAAGAACACAAACCAGACATCTGGTAAGATCAGTGATGTCCAATCTCCCACTGACTGTTTAATGTGTGTCAGACTGATCATTGTTCCTCGGAGCAATTGAATAGGAGGAGCGCTTGTGGCAGGTGGTAAGACCCTGATTCTTTGTTTATTTTTCACGGTTTTTTTTCCTGTTCCTGTTCGCAGGGACTTTTTCAGAAAAATAGCGGAAGTTATGCGCGGGGGAAGTCAGGAAGGGAGCGCGGAGTATAAAAAGAAGGCCGCAGTAGACAGCGGGCAACAGTAGACAGTGGGCAGCGGAGTGAGCAGGGAGCAGAGTGGGAGCTGTAAGGGCTTTGACTCACTGGGCTTAGGCGAAAGCAGGCGTAGGCAAGGTAGGTTGTTTTTTGTTGCTGTCTTTTTTTTCCTCTTTTCCTCTCTTCATGTTTGATCTCTGAAAGCAATAAAGTAAATGGCAGATTCAATTGAGAGACCATTTTGTTGCATTCAGTATCAGATGTAGGAGTTCCTGGAGACAACTCGTCTCCCAGAAGTCCACATCTGTGCCAAGTGTGTGGAGCTGCAGCTTCTGAGTGACCATGTCAGGGAGCTAGAGCTGTGGCTCGATGATCTAATTTTAATAAGGGAGAACGAAAGAATAATAGGTAGAAGTTATAGGCAGGTGGTGACACCAGGCCCCCAGGAGGAGGACACGTGAGTAACAGTCAGGAAGGGCAAAAATCAGAAGAGTGATGTCCCAGAGAAGACCCTAGTGGCAGTCTGCCGAACTAACAAGGGAGGGGCGACAAATGAGGGAGGTGAGGGGAGTGATAAGTCAGTGGAGGAATCCCCTGTGGATATCCCCCTTCAAAATTGGTATATTGTTTTAGATTCTGTGGAGGGGGATGACTTTCCAGAAGTAAGTCATGAGGACCAGATCGCCTCCGTGGGAAAGAAGGGGACTAGAAGAGAAATAGTGGTCGGGGATGTGATGGTTAGAGGCATAGATAGGTGGTTCTGTGGACAAAAGCGAGACTCCAGGATGGTAGTCTGCCTCCCTGGTGCAGGGGTACAGGATGCCTCAGAGAGGTAGGAGGTATATTAAAGGGTGAAGGGAATCAAAAGGACGTGATCGTGCATATAGGTGAGAAGGACATAGGTAGGAAGAGCAGGGGGGTAATACGTAAGCAGTTTAGGGAGATGGGTGCGAGACTAAAGAGTAATGCCTCCAGGGTGGCAATCTCTGGACTGCTACTGGTGCCCCGTGCTTGTGGGGCTAGGAACACGAGATCCTTCAACTGAATGCATGGCTGAAAGATTGGTGCAAGAAGGAGGGTTTTATATTTGTTGATCATTGGGAAATTTTCATGAGAGAACGGTACCTGTACAGGAAGGATGGGATACACTTAAATGGGAAGGGTGCAAATATCTTAGCTGGGAGTTTAGCTGGAGTGTTTCGGCAGGGTTTAAAACTAATGTGGGGGGGGGTGGTGGGGCTGAAACCAATCGCTCAGTCGGTACTGAGATTGGGAGCAAGTTGGTTGCCGGGGTAAGGTTAGATGAGAAGAGGATCATCCTGGAGAAGGAGGACCCGAGTGGGCCTGGAGGTCTGGAGTGCATCTGCTTCAACGCGAGGAGCATAACAGGTAAGGGCAGACGCAGCACGGTTTCGTTAAGGGGAAGTCGTGTCTGACGAATTTACTGGAGTTCTATGAGGATGTGTCTAGGGCGGTGGATAGAGGAGAGCCGGTGGATGTGGTCTTTCTTGATTTTCAGAAGGCGTTTGACAAGGTACCTCACAAGAGGTTATTGCAGAAGGTAAGGGGGCATGGAGTTGGGGGTAGGGTGTTAGCGTGGATAGAGGATTGGTTGTCAAATAGGAGGTAGAGAGTGGGGGTTAATGGGTTGGCGGTTGGTGACTAGTGGGGTGCCTCAGGGGTCGGTGCTGGGGCCTCAGCTATTCACCATTTATATAGATGATCTGGAGGAGGGAACCGAGTGTATGGTGTTGAAATTTGCTGATGACACCAAGGCTGGTGGAACGGCAAATTGTGCGGAGGGTGTGGAGAGTCTGCAGAAGGATCTAGATAGGCTGGGCGAATGGGCCAGGAACTGGCAAATGGAATTTAATGTTAGCAAGTGCGAGGTGGTCCACTTTGGTAGGAATAATGGTAGGAAGGACTATTACTTACGTGGCGAAAAACTGCAGCAGGCGATGGTGCAGAGGGACCTGGGGGTCCTTGTGCATGAGTCGCAAAAACCCAGCTTGCAGGTGCAGCAGGTGGTCAGGAAGGCGAATGGGATGCTGGCCTTCATAGTGAGGGGGATAGAATATAAAAGTAGGGAGGTCTTGCTGCAGCTGTATAGGGCATTGGCGAGGCCGCAGCTGGAGTACTGTGTGCAGTTTTGGGCGCCGTACTTACGCAAGGATATTTTGGCCTTGGAGGGAGTGCAGAGGAGGTTTACTAGGCTGATGCTGGAGTTGAGGGGGTTGAGCTGTGAGGAGAGGCTGAATAAATTAGGCTTGTACTCATTAGAGTTTAGGAGAATGAGGCGAGATCTCATTGAGACATATAAGATGATGAATGGGATGGATAGGATAGAGGTGGAGAGACTCTTCCCGCTCAGAAAGGATAATAGGACTAGGGGGCACAGCCTCAAGATAAAGGGGGGGGGGGCGGTTTAGAACAGAGTTGAGGAGGAACTTCTTCACTCAAAGGGTGGTGAATCTCTGGAATTCTCTGCCCGTTGAAGTGGTGGAGGCTACCTCGCTAAATATTTTTAAGACGCGGGTTGATGGGTTTTTGATAAGAGAGGGGATTAAGGGTTATGGGGAGAGGGCGGGAATGTGGAACTGAGCCACGACAGATCAGCCATGATCTTATTGAATGGTGGGGCAGGCTCGAAGGGCTAGATGGCCTACTCCTGCTCCTATTTCTTATGTTCTTATGTTCTTAAGACGGATGAACTTAAGGCCTTAATGCTTACACGGAATTTGGATGTGGTGGCAGTGACAGAGACGTGGTTAAAAGAAGGGCAGGACTGGCAGCTAAATATTCCTGGGTATAAGTGTTTCAGGCGTGACAGAGGAGGGTCAAAAACAGGTGGGTGTAGCGTTGTTAGTTAAGGAGCATATTACAGCGGTGCAGAGGGAGGACAATTTAGAGGACTCATGCAATGAGTCACTGTGGGTGGAGCTCAGGAATAGGAAGGGTGCAATCACTATGCTGAGGTATACTATAGGCCATCCAATAGCCTGCGAGAAGTGGAAGAAAGTATATGTAAGGAAGTTCTGGATAGCTGCAGGAAAAAAAAGATTGTTGTATTGGGCGACTTTTATCTCCCTGGTATGGATTGGAAGGTGCCTAGGGCTGGGGGTCTGGACGGAGAGGAATTTGTAAAATGCGTATTGGAAGGTTCTTTGGAGCAGTATGTCGCTAGCCCGACTAGGGAGGGGGCTATACTGGATCTAGTTCTGGGAAATGAGCGTAGTCAGGTGGTTGAGGCAAATAGTGACCACAATTCTGTCCACTTCAGGATACTGATGGAAAAGGGTGAGTGTTGTCCAAAGGGGAGGCTGCTAAATTGGGGGAAGGCTAGCTATAGCCTGATTAGGCAGGAATTGGTGGCCATAAATTGGGAGAGGATGTTTGAGGGTAAGTCCACGTCTGGTATGTGGAAGTCTTTTAAGGGACATCTGATAAGGTTGCAGGACAGACATGGGTCTGTAAAGAGGAAGGATAGGAAAGGTAGGATTAGAGAGCTGTGGATAACTAGGGATATTGAGGACTTGATCAGAAAGAAAAGAGAGGTGTATGCTAGGTCCAGGCAACTGAAAAAGGAGATAAGCGAAGGGATTTTGGGTTATGGGGAGAGGGTGGGAATGTGGAACCGAGACACAACAGATCAGCCATGATCTTATTGAATGGCGGGCCAGGCTCGAGGGGCTAGATGGCCTACTCCTGCTCTTATTTCTTATGTTCTTATGTTCGTATGATAGGATGTATAAGCATTTAGAACATAGCAACCTGATTAGTGACAGGCAACATGGCTTTGTAAAGGGGAGGTCGTGCCTTACAAATCTGGTAGAATTTTATGAGGAGGTGACAAAAACGGTTGACGAGAGGAGAGCCGTGGATGTCGTCTATATGGATTTCAGTAAGGCATTTGACAAAGTCCCCCATGGTAGGTTGGCGGAAAAGGTTAAGGCTCATGGGATGCAAGGACTGGTGTCCAGATGGGTTGAGAACTGGCTTGGCAGCAGGAGACAGAGGGTAGCAGTGGAAGGGTCTTTTTCTAGCTGGAAGTCAGTAACTAGTGGTGTTCTGCAGGGTTCTTGCTCATTGTTCCTTGGGAGCACATCAGAGAAGGAGAGACTGGTGAGAGGAGAGCTGGTGAGTAAGTTACTGTGTTTCTTTTTTTTAAACTAACGTCTCTAGCTTTTTTTTAATTTAAATCGGATACAGCAAGTGGTCACAGGGAGGTCTAGGAAGTCGTTTTTTTTTTCTCCCTCTGGACCCCCATAAATTGGAAAGGTGAAGAAACCCAATACTCTACACATGTAGAGTATCCCATCCTACCCTCTCCTCTAACCTAAAAAAAAGAGAGTGACTTGGAGTGAGAGCAGGTAAGTTTAAGTTTATTTTTGTTTCTTGGTAAGGGAAGTAATAGGGATGGCAGTGCGATGTTCCTCCTGTGGGATGTTTGAGGTGAGGGACACTGGTAGTGTCCCAGCTGATTACACCTGCAGGAGGTGCATCCATTTGCAGCTCCTTGAGGACCGTGTTAGGGACCTGGAGCTGGAACTGGAGGAACTAAGAATCATTCAGGAAGCAGAGGCAGCTATTGACAAAAGTTACAGGGAGATAGTTACTCCTAAAAGTGATGCATGGGTGACTGCTAGAAGGGGTAAGAAGCAGTCAGAGCAGCGATCCCCTGAGGCTGTTCCTCTCCAAAATAAATACTCTGTTTTGGATGCTGTTGGTGAGGAAGACTCAACTGGGGTAAGCCATGGAGTACAGGTCTCAGGGGTAGAGCCTGTCCCTGATGCTCAGGTGGGAAGGGGGAAGAAAAGAACAGGATTAGTGATTGGGGATTCCATAGTTAAGGGGATAGATAGGAGAGTTTGTGGAAAAGAGAGAGACTCGCGGTTGGTATGTTGCCTCCCAGATGCCAGGGTCCATGATATCTCTGAGCGAGTGTTTGAGATCCTTAAGGGGGAGGGGAACTAGCCCCAAGTTGTGGTTCATGTAGGCACCCATGACATAGGTAGGAAAAGGGATGGGGATATAAAACAGAAATTCAGAGAGTTGGGGTGGAAGCTTAGGGCTAAAACAAGCAGAGTGGTTATCTCTGGTTTGCTACTTGTGCCGCGGGATAGCATGGAGAAGAATAGAGAGAGAGAACATTTGAACTCGTGGCTAAAGGGATGGTGCAGGAGGGAAGGGTTCAGATATTGGGGCTCACTCTGGGGTAGGTGGGACCTCTACAAGAGGGATGGTCTGCACCTGAACCAGAGGGGAACTAATATCTTGGGGGGAAAATTTGCCAATGCTATTCAGGGAGGTTTAAACTGATTCAGAGGGGGGATGGGAACCTGAATTATAGCTCCAATGTACAGGTGGGTGAGAATAGGGAGGTGATGGATAAGGTTTCTAGGTCGCAGCAGAGTATTGGCAGGTGGGAGGGTGTGTTGAAGTGTGTGTCGGGCTAGCGACATACTGCTCCAAAGAACCTTCCAATACGCATTTTACAAATTCCTCTCCGTCCAGACCCCCAGCCCTAGGCACCTTCCAATCCATACCAGGGAGATAAAAGTCGCCCAATACAACAATCTTTTTTTTCCTGCAGCTATCCAGAACTTCCTTACATATACTTTCTTCCACTTCTCGCAGGCTATTGGATGGCCTATAGTATACCTCAGCATAGTGATTGCACCCTTCCTATTCCTGAGCTCCACCCACAGTGACTCATTGCATGAGTCCTCTAAATTGTCCTCCCTCTGCACCGCTGTAATATGCTCCTTAACTAACAACGCTACACCCACCTGTTTTTGACCCTCCTCTGTCACGCCTGAAACACTTATACCCAGGAATATTTAGCTGCCAGTCCTGCCCTTCTTTTAACCACGTCTCTGTCACTGCCACCACATCCAAATTCCGTGTAAGCATTAAGGCCTTAAGTTCATCCGTCTTAAGAACATAAGAACATAAGAAATAGGAGCAGGAGTAGGCCATCTAGCCCTTCGAGCCTGCCCCACCATTCAATAAGATCATGGCTGATCTGTCGTGGCTCAGTTCCACATTCCCGCCCTCTCCCCATAACCCTTAATCCCCTCGCTTATCAAAAACCCATCAACCCGCGAGGAGCATACGCAATAAGGTGGATGAACTTGCAGCCTGGATTGGTGCCTGGGACTTCGATGTTGTGGCCATTTCAGAGACATGGATAGAGCAGGGACAGGAGTGGTTGTTGCAGGTTCCGGGGTTCAGATGTTTCAGTCAGAGCAGAGCAGGTGGTAGAAGAGGGGGAGGCGTGGCATTGTTAGTCAAGGACTGTATTAAGGTGGCAGAAAGGATGTTTGATGTGGACCTGTCTATTGAGGTAGTATGGGCTGAGATTAGAAACAAGAAAGGAGAGGTCACCCTGCTGGGAGTTTTTTATAGGCCTCCAAAAAGTTCCAGAGATGTCGAGGAAAGGATTGCAAAGATGATCCTGGATAGGTGCGAAAATAACAGAGTAGTTGTTATGGGGGACTTTACCTTTACAAATATCCTTCGGAAAAGCTATAGTTCAAGTACGTTAGAGCGGTCAGTTTTTGTCCAATGTGTGCAGGAAGGTTTCATGATACAGTATATAGATAGGCCAACAAGAGGTGAAGCTACATTGGATTTGGTACTGGGTAATGAACCAGACCAGGTGTTAGACTTGGAGGTAGGTGAGGACTCTGGTGATAGTGACTACACTTCGGTTACGTTTACCTTAGTGATAGAAAGGGATAGGTGTATACTGAAGGGCAGAAGTTATAGCTGGGGGAAAGGTAATTATGAGGCTATTAGGTGAGATTTAGGATACATAGGTTGGAGTAGGAAATTGCAGGGGCTGGGAACATCTGAAATGTGGAGCTTATTCAAGGAGCAGCTATTGCGAGTCCTTGATAAATATGTACCTGTTAGGCAGGGAGGAAGTGGTCGAGTGAGGGAAGTTGAATCTCTGGTGAAGAGGAAGAAGGAGGCTTATGTAAAAATGAGACGTGAAGGCTCAGTTAGGGCACTGGAGAGTTATGAAATAGCCAGCAAGGAGCTAAAGAGAGTGTTAAGAAGAGCTAGAAGAGGACATGAGATGACTTTGGCGGATAGGATCAAGGAAAATCCTAAAGCTTTCTACAGGTATGTTAAGAATAAAAGATTGGTTAGGGCAAGATTAGGGCCAGTCAGGGACAGCAGTGGGAAGTTGTGCGTGGAGCCTGAAGAGATAGGAGAGGCACTGAATGAGTATTTTTCGACAGTATTCACAGAGGAAAAAGTCAGTGTAGTCGAGGAGAATACTGTGATACCAGGTAGTAGACTAGATGGGATTGAGGCACATAAGGAGGAGGTGTTGGCAATTCTTGAGAGTGTGAAAATAGATAAGTCCCCTGGGCCGGATGGGATTTATCCTAGGATTCTCTGGGAGGCTAGGGAGGAGATTGCAGAGCCTTTGGCTTTGATCTTCATGTCGTCATTGGCTTCAGGTATAGTGCCGGAAGACTGGAGGATAGCAAATGCTGTCCCCTTGTTCAAGAAGGGGAGTAGAGACCATCCTGGGAATTATAGACCGGTGAGCCTTACTTCTGTTGTGGGCAAAGTTTTAGAAAGAATTATAATGGATAGGATTTATAATCATCTAGAGGGAAATAAATTGATTAGGGATAGTCAACACGGTTTTGTGAAGGTAGGTCGTGCCTCACAAACCTTATCGAGTTTTTTGAAAAGGTGACCAAAGAGGTGGATAAGGGTAAGGCAGTTGATGTGGTGTATATGGATTTTACCAAAGCGTTTGATAAGGTTCCCCATGGTAGGCTATTGCAGAAAATGCAGATGCATGGGATTGAGGGTGATTTAGCAGTTTGGATCAGGAATTGGCTAGCTGATAGAAGACAGAGGGTGATGGTTGATGGGAAATATTCAACCTGGAGTGCAGTTACAAGTGGTGTACCTCAGAGATCTGTTTTGGGGCCCCTGCTGTTTGTCATTTTTATAAATGACCTAGATGAGGGTGTAGAAGGATGGATTAGTAAATTTGCTGACGACACCAAAGTCGGAGGAGTTGTAGACAGTGAGGATGGATGTTACAGTTTGCAGAGGGACATAGATAAGCTGCAGAGCTGGGCCGAGAGGTGGCAGATGAAGTTTAATATGGAAAAGTGTGAGGTGATTCACTTTGGTAAGAATAACAGGAGTACAGAATATAGGGCGAATGGAAGGACTCTTAGTAGTGTTGATGAGAGATCTCGGGGTACACGTGCATAGCTCCCTGAAAGTTGGCACCCAGGTTGATAAGGTTGTTAAGAAGGCGTACGGTGTGTTAGCTTTTATTGGTAGAGGGATTGAATTTCGGAGCCGTGAGGTCATGTTACAACTGTACAAAACTCTGGTGTGGCCGCACTTGGAGTATTGTGTACAGTTCTGGTTGCCGCATTATAAGAAAGATGTGGAGGCATTGGAAAGGGTGCAGAGGAGGTTTACCAGAATGTTGCCTGGTATGGTGGGAAGGGCTTATGAGGAAAGGCTGAGGGACTTGAGGTTATTTTCATTGGAGAGAAGAAGGTTATGAGGTGACCTGTTTGAGGCATACAAGATGATCAAAGGATTGGATAGGGTGGACAGTGAGAGCCTTTTACCTCGGATGGTGATGGCTAACACAAGGGGGCATAGCTTTAAATTAAGGGGTGGTAGTTATAGGACGGATGTCAGAGGTAGGTTCTTTACTCAGAGGGTAGTAAGGGCGTGGAATGCCCTGTCTGCAGCAGTTGTGGACTCGCCAACTTTAAGGGCGTTCAAATGGTCAGTGGATAGGCATATGGATAACATTGGAATAGTTTAGGTTAGAGGGTCATTAGATTGGTTCCACTGGTCGGCGCAACATCGAGGGCCGAAGGGCCTGTGCTGCGCTGTGATGTTCTATGTTCTGTACTGGGACCTCTGCTATTTGTGATACATATAAATGATCTGGAAGAGGGAGTAACTGGTGTGATCAGCAAGTTTTCACATGACACGAAGATGGCTGGACTTGCTGATAGTGATGAACAGTGTCGGACAATACAGCAGGATATAGATAGACAGGTAAATTGGGCAGAGAAATGGCAGATGGAATTTAATCCAGATAAATGCGAGGTGATGCATTTTGGAAGAAATAATGTAGGGGGGTGTTATACAATAAATGGTAGGACCATTCAAACTATAGAAACACAGAGGGACCTGCGGGTGTAAGTACACAAGTCCTTGAAGGTGGCAGCACAGGTGGAGAAGGTGGTGAAGAAAGCTTATGGTATGCTTGCCTTAATAGGAAGGGGTATAGAATATAAAATCTGGCGTCTAATGTTGCAGTTGTATAGAACGTTGGTTAGACCACATTTGGAGTACTGCGTCCGGTTCTGGTCGCCTTACTACCAGAAGGACGTGGAGACCCTGGAGAGAGTGCAAAGGAGGTTTACCAGGATGCTGCCTGGTATGGAAGGACTGAACTATGAGGAGAGATTGTGCAAATTGGAGTTGTTCTCCCTGGAAAGATGGAGAATGAGGGGAGACCTAATGGAGGTGTATAAGATTATGAAGGGTATGGATAGAGGGAACAGTGGGAAGCTTTTTCCCAGGTTGGATGCAAAAATCACGGGGGGTCACGGGCTTAAGGTGAGAGGAACGAGGTATAATTCAGATGTTAGAGGGAGGTTTTTCACACGGAGGGTTGTGGGGGCCTGGAATGCACTGCTAAGTAGGGTGGTGGAGGCAGGCACACTAGAGTTGTTTAAGGCTTACCTAGATAGGCACATGAGCAGACTAGAGATGGAGGGATACAAAAGAATGTTCTAGTTAAGGATCAAGAGCCATACAAAGTAGAGATTCAAAACTGTTCCCTTATGCAGTATTAGGTTAATCACTGAAGTGTCAGTGTAAAGATCTCAATCAGAACAGGGAGAAGGAAAAGAATCACTCTCAATGTCTCTCTGATTCATGGTCCCACACACTGTATACCCCAGGGTCACAGTCTGCAGTATAACTGTGGCTGGGTACCTGTCAAAGAACATCACAGCACAGGAAACAGGCCCTTCGGCCCTACAAGCCCGCGCCGTCCATTTTAACACTCAGTGAGTGCCTCATTCCAATCCTTCTTCTACCTTCGACTTTTGTCTACATCTCACGGACTCCTCAATAAAGGGGTGCAAAAAGGCCCTCAGGGCGTTCCTGCTAATCAATAGATTCCTATGGGCTATGGAGCTTCTGGGGATCTTCCGTGAATGTCTGTACAGGCTGTTGTATGTTTACTGATGTCTCTTTTTTACATCCACAGGCGATTCGGTCCGCCTTGTTGGCCAACAAGGGGCATACACACGGTGGGTTGTGCGAGGGCTGCTCTTGGATGTTGCTTCCAGAGTTGCCTAGTGCTTCACGTCGTTAGTGTACACTTAAACTGGACCAATTGACAGGCAACATGACAGCTCAGTGACTATCACTGTTTGCTGAGCAGTTACAGGGACCCGGGTCGAATCTCTGACTTGGGTCGGTGTCTGTGGGAGTTTGCACATTCTCCCCGTGCTTGCGTGGGTTTTCTCTGGGTGCTCCGGTTTCCTCCCACACCCCAAAAACGTGCTTTTAGACTGATTGGTGTTAATAAATTGTCCCTAAATTGGAGCTCCCTATTGGCGCACATATAATTCTTTAAATTTGCACCCCTTTATTGAGGAGTCCGTGAGATGTAGACAAAAGTCGAAGGTAGAAGAAGGATTGGAATGAGGCACTCACTGAGTGTTAAAATGGACGGCGCGGGCTTGTAGGGCCGAAGGGCCTGTTTCCTGTGCTGTGTTGTTCTTTGACAGGTACCCAGCCACAGTTACACTGCAGACTGTGACCCTGGGGTATACAGTGTGTGGGACCATGAATCAGGGAGACATGGAGGGTGATTCTGTTCCTTCTCCCTGTTCTGATTGAGATCGTTACATTGACACTTCTGTGATTAACCTAATACTGCATAAGGGAACAGTTTTGAATCTCTATTTTGTGTGGCAGAGTTGCATATTGTGGAGGGCAGAGGTTAATAATCCACAAGTTCTGTGATGAGAATAATTGATCCCTGCTGTTATAGTCTAGAAAGTCAGTTGTTGAAAAATGGAACTGCAGGCTGCCTTTTCTCTGTTCAACATTTCATTAGAGATTGAATCCTTTCAAACACACTCTGCCAAACCTCATTTAACCTCTTCCATTATTCAAGCACGTCTTTTTCAATTTGCCCAGATGAAACCCGAAGGTAATGCCCTCCACCTTCATTAATATAAAATTCGATATAAAATTAAGGGTGGCTTGGTGGTTAGCACTGCTGCCTGACAGCACCAGGGACCTGGGTTCATTTCCAGCCGCAGGTCACTGTCTGTGCTGAGTCTGCGCGTTCTCCCTGTGTCTGCATGGGTTTCTCTGGGTGCTCTGGTTTCCTCCCACAGTCCAAGAGGTGTTCTGGTTAGGTGCACTGGCCATGCTAAATTGACCTTTGTGTCAGAGGACTAGCAAAGTAAATATGTGGCATGACAAGGATAGGGCCTGGGTGAGATTGTTGCCAGTGCAGGCTCAATGGGCCGAATGGCTTCCTTCTGCACTGTAGGTATTCTATGATTAACAGATTATGTCTCGTCATGAACTATTCTCCAACAGAGAACAGGTTCTGGAGATCCCAGAGCTTCTGACTCAGAGGCAGAATTCTTCTTGATCAACCACAAGACTTCCAAGCAGTACGTGGAGTTAGTTGTATTCTTCTGTTGCATAATGATCTGAGGCCTCTGTCTCATGTACCCGTGTCATGGAGGAAGGATAGTGAGTATCCTAAACCCATACCTCTATCTGGAGACCATTGCAGTCACTGATCCCTCTTTAGGTGAAGAATTGCTTCTTGTCAGTAATACTGCAATGAAACTGTTAGCTTTCATCACAACATTAGCCACTTTTCAAAACAGGAACATTGTCAACTTGTAGAGGGCCTTCATTGTAAATAAAATTTTCCAAAGTGCTTGTATAACTCCATGGAGGTGAAAGTCCCATCACAAATCACTTTATTTACACCATACAAGTGCACACAGCCAGCTGTCCAGTTGCTCCCTGCTGAATGCAAACTGAGAGACTGACAGACCTGCTTTAAATAGGGAGCACGAGTCTCCCTGATTTAACCATCAATTGGGACTCATCAGGTACCAACATGATAAACTAACTCAAATTAACTTAGGGACAAATTAAGAGGGGCAGCTTCCCAAAAGGAGACAGAACAGACCGAACAAAAAACAAATTACAAAGGAAACTTAAAACACCAAATTATAATGTGATTTTCAGGGTCAATAATACACCTCAGCCCCTGCAGTGCCCAACGGGTATAGAAGGTATCAACTGCAAGAACTCATCCGATATCTCTTTTGTATACCAAACAAATAAGCTAACTCAAATTAACTTAGGGCTTCATACTGTATCAAGCCAACTCATTAGAATGGCTGAAGTCATCATAGTGCTTCATAGGAGCATTGTGAAAAAAAATGACACTAAGCCACAGAAAGAGATATTAGCTGTAATGATCAAAGGCTTGGTCTTAAAGTTATTTTTAGGAGTATCTGAAAGGAAAAAAGCAAGAGAAGTGGACAGAAATTCCAGAGCTCATTGCCTAGTTAACTGAAGCATCGCTACCAATGGTGCAGCAATTAAACACATGCTCAAGAAGCCAGTACTGAAGGAGTGCAGATGTCTTGGAATGTTGTGGGATTGGAGATTATTACAGGCACAGGGAGAGATGAAGTCAGAATGGATTTGAAAGCAAAAACGATCATTTAAAATCAGGATGTTGTGTGACAGTGTATGCCAGGAGGAGTGGGACACAGTGTGACTTAAGACATGGCCAGCAGCGTTTTCGATAGCTTGATTGTACATGAAGAGATTTGGGAGGTTTCTGACAGTATGATTCACCACAAATTCTACTCTTGTGCCTGTGCTTACTGACAACCTACATTGACTTCAGACTTAAAATTAGAATTCACAATTTCATTTTCAGATCCTCCTATGGCACCATGCTACCCCAATGTGTAACCTTCTGCAGCCTTACAATCCTTTGCGCTACCTGCGCTCATTTACTTTCAGTTTCATGTACACCCTTAATTTCCAGTCCTCGTTCATTGGTGCCATGTTTTTAGTTGTCTCGGCCTAAGGAGGACAGGATACAGGTATGGGGGAAGATGTGGGGGGCCTGATGGTGGTAGCTCCTGCAGAGTGAATGTCTTTATCTCCCCACCCCATCATTTTGCGACAGAAACCCTCAGGCACAGAGAGGGGAGATTTTTTGATGTTTCAATTGGAGGAATTGTTTGTGATCTCTTATTTAATGAGAATTCTGTTTCTAAATTAGAAATTGTTTGTGTTCTGTTTGAATTTGCTGTTGTATTTATGTTTCAGCTCAGAGTCATTGTGAATAAATCAAATCATTTTATTCATATGAACCATTTTAAGATGATGACAGTTTACAAAGTAGAAAAGTAGTTCATGAACACAAATGTTATGAGATGTTTTAGACCGATTTGCTGAGGTTGACATTGTCCAGTGATAACTCTCACAAAGTTGTGCCATGTCATTGAATCACTGAATCATACAGTGAAAAGAGACCATTCGGCCCATTGAATCTGCACTGACATAAAAGAAACACCTGACATTCCACCTAATCCCATCTGCCAGCACTTCCCCCATAGCCTTAAATGTTATGATGTGCCAAATACTCATCCAGATACTTTTTAAAGGATGTGAGGCAACCCACCTCTACCACCCTCCCAGGCAACATTCTCCAGGTTGTTACCACCCTTTGGGTAAAACTTCTTTTCCTCACATCTGTCCTAAATCTACTGCCCCTCACCTTGAACTTGTGTCCCCTTGTGACTGACCCTTCAACGAAGGAAAGTAGCTGCTCCCTATCCATTCTGTCCATGTCCCTCATAATCTTGTGCACCTCAATCAGGTCAGCCCTCAGTCTTCTCTGCTCCAACAGAAATAAGGACAGTAAGAAGCCTCACAACTCCCAACAGGTTTATTTGGTAGCACAAGCTTTCAGAGTGTCGCTCCTTCTTCAGGTGAGTCCTTAACGGTCACATGGAGGATGCTGCAAGGTCCCTTAACAAGAAGCAAAAACAAAGACATGACTTATATTGAGCTGGGATGGCAGCAAAATAAATAACCCCAATAGAATCACTCCTGCCAGTTCCAAGTACAGAAACAGTGCAGGTCCATGAGACAGTAGCTGGATCTCGAATGGACGCAGCTTCTGGTCAGCAGCAGCCCAGTGACCAGTTACCAGCTGCTAAAATAACCCAAGCTTACGTAACCTCCCTTCATAACTTAAATGTTCCATCCCAGGCAGCATCCTGGTGTATCTCCTCTGCACCTTCTCCACTGCAATCACATCCTTCCAAAGTTGTACAACTCTGACATCTCTTCCCTGTTTTTGAAATCGATGCCTCAATCGATAAAGGCAACTGTCCCATATGCGTTTATCACCATCCTGCTAACATGTCTTTCTGCCTTTAGAGATCTGTGGACAAACACGCCAAGGCCACTTTGTTGCACAGAGCTTCCTGGTGTCATGACATTCATTTAAATACATCCTTCCAAAATGTATCACCTCACACTTTTCAGGGTTAAATTCCATCTGCTGCTTATCTGCCCAATTGCCGTACCTATCTATATCTTCTTGTAGCCCAAGGCACTCTGGCTCACTGTTAACCATCCGTCCAATCTTTGTGTCATCCCCAAACTTACTAATCTTACCCCCCCGACACAGTTATCAATGTCGTTTGTATAAATGACAAATAATATATGATGCAGCACAGATCCTTATGGTACCACACTGGACACTAGCTTCAGGTCACGAAAGCAGCCTTCTGTCATCACCTCTGTCTCCAATAACTAAGCCAATTTTAAATTCAGTTTATGAAATTACCCTGTATCCTATGAGGATTTGCCTCCTTTATAGGCTTCCCATCTGGGACCTTGTCAAAGGCTTTGCTGAAATCCATATAAGCTACATCATAAGAACATAAGAAATAGGAGCAGGAGTAGGCCATCTAGCCCTTCGAGCCTGCCCTGCCATTCAGTAAGATCATGGCTGATCTGAAGTGGATCAGTTCCACATTCCCGCCCTCTCCCCATAACCCTTAATTCCCTTGTCTATCAAAAATCTATCAACCCGTGACTTAAATATATTTAGCGAGGTAGCTAAATCTCAACTGCAGGTAGCTAAACATTGACTGCACCACCCTCTTCAACATACCTGGTGACTTCCTCAAAAAATTCAATCAAATTTATTAGGCATGACCTCCCTCTGACAAAACCATGGTGACTATCCCTGATCAAACCCTGCCTCTTCATCTGGAGATAGACTCTTTCATTCAGAAGTTTCTCTAATAGCCTTCCTTCCACTGGCATGAGACTCCCTGGTCTGTAGTTCCCTGATTTATCACTACAAGCCTTCTTACACAGCGAAACCACATTAGATATTCTCCAGTCCTCTGGCACTTCCCCTGGGCACAGTAAAAAGTCTGACAACACCAGGTTTTAGTCCAACCTATTTATTTGATAATATACTCACAAGCTTTTGAGGGGACTGCCTCTTCGTCAGGTGAATGGAGAGTTCTGGCCTCAGACAGAGCATATAAAGCACAGACAGTTTAGAGATTACTGATTAAAATGCGAATCCTTACACCTAACCTGCTGTTCAAGACCTGAAGTGGCTGATAATGTGAGTGGAAGGAGCACTGATCACAGTTTAAAGAGATGTGTATTGTCTCCAGACAGTACAGTAAGTGAGGTTTTGCAAACCCAGGCAAGTCACGGGGGTTACAGATAGATTGCGCATATCGACACAGACATCAAGTTTTTCTGTGCTTTATATGCTCTGTCTGAGGCCAGAACTCTCCATTCACCTGACGAAGAGGCAGTCCCCTCAAAAGCTTGTGAGTATATTATCAAATAAATAGGTTGGACTAAAACCTGGTGTTGTCAGACTTTTTACTGTGTTTACGCCAGTCCAACGCCGGCATACCCACATCATGACTTCCCCTGGGGCCAGGGAGGAATTAACAATTTGAGTCAGAGCCCCTTCCTTGTCTATTTGCTGCTGTAATAAAATCTCCCTTGTTTCACTCTCCATCCACACTGTCCTTTTGTTGCATTTCCTGGGGGAAGGAGAGGGATTCTTCTCCCTCTCAATATCCAATCTATCGGTCCTTCCCAGCTGCTCTCCAGCCTCCCTGACAACTGCAGTCGGCCTTTCCTCAGCTTCTCCCTGAGACCTGGCTCCAGGGACATCCATGCCGGGATCCTCCATTTCATCCATTTCCAGAACAATCTGCAACCTGATTGTTCTTCCACCAACTGATATGTTAAAGTATAGTTAATGTTCAGACAGGTAACTTTTTGATGAACAGCTATTCATAATTAGTGTTATTGAAAAGTCAGATCAATCTTGTTCGAATCTTTCAAACTACACTTTTGATCAAAATGAAACAGATTTAAAAATGTTTTTAAAAACTGATTATTCGGAAGATGTGTAAAGTGCACAAAATGTGAGTATGTCATTCCCAACAATCTGTCCCTCAGTCACTTACTGGAGCTGTTGTGTACGTCCCACTTGGTGAATCTGCAGAAGTAAAATAAATATCAGTTAGAATGGGGAATAATCCATTCTCAGAGAGTGAGAACACAACAAGTGTGATGGAATGGAGATTGTGTGAGAAATACTCATTCTCACACTCCCCTCCATCCTTACACTTTATGGAGATCCTGTAGATCTCTTCCATTCCATCCATATTCAGTAGGTGAGGATGTGAGTGTGTGCGGTGGCTTTAATGATCAATATTACACCTGGTCTGGGCTGATCACACAAAGGAAGATCAGACAGGGAACAAGATGTGTTTATACGTGTGTATCTGTGTGTGGGAATTAAATCAGTTCATTTACCACAGTGTCCTGTACTCCCAGTACTGGAGATTCCCCACACTCACTCTGTCCCCGGTTTTACATTCCCCTCTCTCTGATTCTTACCTCTCCGCTGTCTTTTCCAGATGACTATTCCGATTATCCCAGATATAACAGCCAGTGCTGGGATTACTGCTCCGATTATAATTCCAAGATGTTTCCCACTATTTTCTGGGATTTCTGAAACACATTTGAATAATATGAGGATTGTCTCTCTGTTCCCGGATCCATTCCCAGTTCTCTGTTCATTGGGGACAATTGGATCTGAAGCTGCCCATTGAGAATTGATGGGATTTTCTGAAATGCTGGTCTTACACTTGCCCCATTTCACCCTCCAGTGAAGTGACGAAAGATTCCCATTGATGGTGGTGTCAAAGCCGTGTTATCTCAATCCCATGGGATACTTTCCCAGTAGGTTCAGTTCTAACTCTCCCCAGTGTCTGTATGTCCTGTCCTTGTTCAATCCCCAGGGTTACATTGTATGTCCCAGGAGGCAGCATCACCGATGGTGGTTCACATCAAACACACACACACACACACACACACACACACACACACACACACACACACACACACACACACACACACACACACACACACACACAGTACAGTTTGACAGTTCCTTACCCCACTGATGGAGCTTGGGCTCTGTCAGGCTGCTGTGGTCAATTTGACAGGAGTATTGATCCTCATCCCCAGCATTTATTTCAATCTCTTTCTGATTCTGATGGGTCCCATCGTGGTTCAGTCGAATCCCTGAGGATAGTGTCTCAGACATTACCTCTCCATTCCTTAGCCAGTTCACCTCGATGTCTACAGGATAAAAGCCAGTAACCAGGCAGGAGAGAGTGAGGGGCTTGTACTGACTATTGGGCTCACTTCTGGAGATGAAGACTTCAGGCTAATTTTCTCCCTATAGGTTTCCTTGCCTTTGTTTTTGAACTGATTTGAATGTAATCAATGAGGGTGTAACATTTCTAATCCTCAAATCCGTTGACACTATCCTAGTATGATTGCTCATTTCCCCATTGATTTGATAATTGTGACTTTCTGGGAAGAAATGATGATTGATTTTTGGTTATTGACAGGAATTCACGTTTTTCAATGGATCCTAATTGTCGAGGTCACTGAAGATGGCTCCATAAAGAGATCGATGAGAGTTGGATTTGATGGAAAGGACTATATTAGTCTGGAGCCCAACAGAATGAGATGGGTCGCATCCAATCACATAGCGGTGAAGACTAAAGAGAAATGGGATTCGGATCAATCCTGGAACAAATATTGGAAAACACGTCTCGAAGAAACGTTTATCCAGCATTTGTTGTTATATTTACAAGCTGGAAAGGAATATTTTGGACGGAAAGGTACTGATTTCAGTTTTGAGCCCATGTTCTGATCTAACTTCACTGATCTATCAAACCGTTCTCCCATTCCATTCAGTGTGGGTTTATTGTTTGTGTTTTCACCCTTTCCCATTACAGTTCAGCCTGAAGTCTTCATCTCCAGAAGCGAGACCAATAGTCAGTACAAGCCCCTCACTCTCTCCTGCCTGGTTACTGGCTTTTATCCTGTAGACATCGAGGTGAACTGGCTAAGGAATGGAGAGGTAATGTCTGAGACACTATCCTCGGGGATTCGACCGAACCATGATGGGACCCATCAGATCCAGAAAGAGATTGAAATAAATGCTGGGGATGAGGATCAATACTCCTGTCAAATTGAACACAGCAGCCTGGCAGGGCCCAAGCTCCATCAGTGGGGTAAGGAACTGTTGAACTGTACTGTGTGTGTGTGTGCTTGTCTGCACGTTCATAGACACTCCCTTATCCACTATGTTATTGTGCTCCTCATCATATTTACTGTGGTGAGTCAGACATGAGATTCCCTTCACAAATCCATCCTGTCTCTTTTTGATCAGCTGATACTTGTCTAAGTGTCTGGAACTCAATCTCCGGACATTTGTGAAATCTTTGAGTTGGATTCTTTCACTATTCCATGTGTTAATCATGGTGGGCTCAGTGCAGTGATTTAGGACTAAGTCCTGCTGCTGGATTGGACCAAGTGCTTCGTTTGAAGCATTTGCTCTGTTTATCTGTGGATTTCCTCATTCTCAGCTCAGTCCAGTTTCCTGTGATCGGTTTATTCCTCATCCCTTTGAAGTTTGATGTAAAAACATCAGTGATGCTGCCTCCTGGGACGTAGAATGTAACCCTGGGGATTGAACAAGGACAGGACACACAGACACTGGGGAGAATGAGAACTGAACTGGCTGGGAGGGTATCCTATGGGATTGGGATCACACGGCTTTGACACCACCATCAATGGGAATCTTTCGTCACTTCACTGGAGGGTGAAATGGGACAAGTGTAAAACCAGTGTTTCAGCCAATCCCATCAATTCTCAATGGGCAGCTTCAGATCCAATTGTCCCCAATGAACAGAGAACTGGGAATGGATCTGGGAACAGAGAGACAATCCTCATTTTATTCAAATGTGTTTCAGAAATCTCGGAAAACAGTGCGAAACAATATAACCTTGGAATTATAATCGGAGCAGTAATCCCAGCACTGGCTGTTATATTTGGGATAATTGGAATAATCATTTGGAAAAGACAACAGAGAGGTAAGAATCAGAGAGAGGGGAATGTAGAACTGAGGGGACAGAGTGAGTGTGGGGAATCTCCAGTACTGGGAGTACAGGACACTGTGTTGAATGAACTGATTTAATTCCCACACACAGATACACACGTATAAACACATCTTGTTCCCTGTCTGATCTTCCATTGTGTGATCAGCCCAGACCAGGTGTAATATTGATCATTAAAGCCACCGCACACACTCACATCCTCACCTACTGAATATGGATGGAATGGAAGAGATCTACAGGATCTCCATAAAGTGTAAGGATGGAGGGGAGTGTGAGAATGAGTATTTCTCACACAATCTCCATTCCCTCACACTTGTTGTGTTCTCACTCTCTGAGAATGGATTATTCCCCATTCTAACTGATATTTATTTTACTTCTGCAGATTCACCAAGTGGGACGTACACAACAGCTCCAGTAAGTGACTGAGGGGCAGATTGTTGGGAATGAAATACATTCACATTTGGTGGACATTCTGCACTCTCTGAAAGATTTTCAATATAACTTTTTATATCTTCAATGTGTCTGACGTTTGTCAAGTTCTCTGGTTTGATTTATAAGGTTCAAACAGGATTAATCTGATTTTAAAAATCATTAAGAGCATATCACAGAGAAACAAAGCACTTTAACATGTCCAATACTGAAGAGGACAATCAGGTTGTTGAACTCCTGTTCCCAGTGTTGGCACAGGTCAGGGGTCACTTTCCCAGACTCTCCTGTCACAGTGTCGGGGATTGTGGGGCTCGGTTACACTTTGCACAACTTTCCCCGCAGGAAGCACTGACCCTTCACCCCACGTAGCAGATTGTTCCAGAAATGGATGAAATGGAGGATCCCAACATGGATGTCCCTGGAGCCAGGTCTCAGGGAGAAGCTGAGGAAAGGCCAACTGCAGTTGTCAGGGAGGCAGGAAAGCAGCTGGGAAAGACCGATAGATTGGATATTGAGAGGGAGAAAAATCCCTCTCCTTCCCCCAGGAAATGCAACAAAAGGACAGTGTGGATGGAGAGTGAAACAAGGGAGATTTTATTACAGCAGCAAATAGACATTGCACAACTTTGTGAGAGTTATTACTGAACAATGTCAACCTTAGCAAATTGGTCTAAAACATTTCATAACATTTGTGTTTCTGAGCTATTTTTCTACTTTGTAAACTGTCATCATCTTAAAATGGTTCATGTGCATAAAATGATTTGATTTAATTCGAATGACTCTGAGTTCAAACAGAAATAAACTCAAACAGAACACAAACAGTTTCTAATTTAGAAACAGAATTCTTATTAAATAAGAAATCACAAACAATTTCTCCAAATGAAACATCAAAAATCCCCCCTCTCTGTGCCTGAGGGTCTCTGTCACAAAGAGTTATGGAGGGGGGGGTTGAGGGGAGATAAAAAAAATTCACTCTGCAACAGCTACCACTCTGCACCTTCCCTGCACCCGTGTTCTGCCCCCTCCAATGCCAGAGACATGCCCAGCAGCTGGTAACCGGTCACTGGTCAGCGTGCTGGGAGATGTCAATGGAAGCCTGTAGGGGGACTCGAAACTGGCGTCCAGCCGATGAGGAGTCTCCCAGAATCCTGGTTCTGTTAACCAGAAGCTGCATCCATTCGGGATCCAGCTGCTGTCGTGTGGATCTGCACTGTTTCTGTACTTGGAACTGGCAGGAGTGTTTCTAATGGGGTTATTTGTGTTGCTGCCATCCCAGCTCAATATAACTCATGTCTTTGTATTGCTTATGGAACTTTGCAGCATCCTCCATGTGGTTATGAGGATTGAGATGGGTCTGCTTTGTACCAGTCAATGTACAAGTAATGGTTTTTATACAAAGGGACAGCTGCTGAGAAACACTTGTCTTCAACTCCCTCCCCTCCTGTCTGCTCCACTCCAGAGAGACAAGGGCCAGGATTCTCCCAGCCCACTGTGCTGCTGGAATAGTGCAGCAGTCCAAGAGGCATCAGCAGGGGGCCTGTAGGGGGGAATCGAGACTGGCATCCCAGGCTCCTGGGTCCGTGTGATCAGCCCTGCATGATTACAATGTGGAAATACACATTTCAGTTTGATTAGCGGTCCTGGGACGGCTGTCTCCAGACTCGCTAGATTTTCCCCCTGCCGGGAAAGGTTCCCACCAGCAGTGTTTACAACTGCTCCCCACCTCACCAGAAGATCCTGCCGGCGAGAATGGCCAAAATACCAGCCTAAGGATTTGTTTCAGACAGAAGATTGTGAGCTGAAGTAACTCTACTGAAGAATAGCAGAGATCAAAGCTGTGTTAGTCTGCAATGAGAATAGAGACACGGGCGGAAAATACGGCGAGATTCCCACCGGCAAGATCATGTTTCCTGATCTTTAATGCCCCGGCTGGTGACATCCACAAGGTTCAGCCCACAAAGGGCAAGAAGCTGGTTTTAATGTTTTTACATACATTTCAATGTCATTACCGATTGGCCGTCCCAACCCTCGCTTACCACATGATCCCGCTGACTGAACATTCAATCCTCAGCAATGCTCAGACACTGTTACACAGCCAGCCTGATATTTGACACCATTGAAGACAGCACAGTGTGGAAGACTCTGATGGGATTGGTGTTCAGCTCTCCTGACAGCAGGATGTACATCCCGAAGGACATCTGTTTAATTTCCACCAATTCCATTCAACGTTGCATGTCTCTTTAGGTGATTTCTGAAATACTTCCAAAATTTACATCCTGAAAAAATGCAGAAAATTATAAGTTTGTTGATTCACCTGCATTCTTTTGAATGTGTGGCCAGCAGAGTGAAACATAAAAAAAACAAGCTTATTTTTCTTATCGTGATTGGGAATTAAACAGTCTGAGGAGGAAAATAATCCTCTTTATACATTGGGGGAAAAAACAAATAACAAATCAATGGAGATTCCATTTTCCTGATTAACTTGATCATTTCCTAAACTGGGCTGAGGATAAATCATTGGTTTGCTTCAGAAAAGCATCCAATTAAAGGGCTGGGCTACATTTTGTCACCAGTTATCAGGAAGATCAAGCTCAGACAAGTGAAATTCAAGAAATAGATGAAGGGCCTCGTCCAGCTGCTCCGGTGTAAGGAGAGGAGACACTGGGATCCTGGACCCGCTCCTCACAGTGAACACACTGACACTGACCCATTCCCCCCGAGAACTGTTAAACTGGCTCCGCACAGACTAGAGCTATACCACACCAAGTTACAGTGAGACACTCCCTTTAATATACAGACCATCACGCAGAGATCACAGAGAAACCACTGAGCAGGTGGTGAGTGAGTGACCCTGACAGGAGGAGTGTGAGGGGAGGGAGTGACCCTGACAGGAGGAGAGTGAGGGGAGGGAGTGACCCTGACAGGAGGAGAGTGAGGGGAGGGAGTGACCCTGACAGGAGGAGAGTGAAGGGAGGGAGTGACACTGACAGGAGGAGAGTGAGGGGAGGGAGTGACACTGACTGGAGAGTGAGGGGAGGGAGTGACACTGACAGGAGGAGAGTGAGGGGAGGGAGTGAGACTGACAGGAGGAGAGTGAGGGGAGGGAGTGAGACTGACAGGAGAGTGAGGGGAGGGAGTGACGCTAACAGGAAGAGAGTGAGGGAGTGACCCTGACAGGAGGAGAGTGAGGGGAGGGAGTGGCCCTGACAGGAGGAGAGTGAGGGGAGGGAGTGACCCTGACAGGAGGAGAGTGAGGGGAGGGAGTGACCCTGACAGGAGGAGAGTGAGGGGAGGGAGTGATCCTGACTGGAGGAGAGTGAGGGGAGGGAGTGACACTAACAGGAGGAGAGTGAGGGGAGGGAGTGGCACTGACAGGGGATATGATGGTGTTAGCTCCATTGGGTGTAATGGGAAGATGTGTTTCACACCAGTGTTCCTTGTGTAAAGAAGGTGCAATGAATTGAATGAAGTCGCACACTGGGATCTCCGTAACGTCCCATTCCTGTGCCCACTGAACTTACATTTCCCAGTCAAACAACACCTCAATTTTAAAAATGAAAGTTTGAGGCAGTTTTTGTGCATTGAGCTGTGTGTGTCTCTGGGTCAATCTTTGTTTTATAAAGCTGTCCTTGGGGAGGTTTCACTTTGTGAAAGGCGCTGGGTAAAGATTCGGAGGGTGGGGGGGGGGGGGGTGTGCGGTGGGGGCGGGCGATTCTACCAAAAAAACTTTAACTGCTGAATTGGCGGGAAAATTGTGTAATTCAGAATTGTTTTTTCAGTGGGTGTTCAAATCCGAATCTCCCCACGATGTGTAATGCAGGGGTCACAATCAGGAATATCATTAAAAGCTCGGCGGGAATGAGGGTGCGGCCTATTCACGCCAAAGAGATTGGAATCGGCGGGATGACTGGGAATCCGCACATGCGCACATATCTGGGAGATTGTTGAAAAAACCTCCCTTCACTCTCCTCCTGTCAGGGTCACTCCCTCCCCTCACTCTCCTCCAGTCAGTGTCACTCCCTCCCTTCACTCTCCCCCTGTCAGTGTCACTCCCTCCCCTCACTCTCCCCCAGTCAGTGTCACTCCCTCCCCTCACTCTCCTCCAGTCAGGGTCACTCCCTCCCTTCACTCTCCTCCTGTCAGGGTCACTCCCTCCCCTCACTCTCCCCCTGTCAGTGTCACTCCCTCCCCTCACTCTCCTCCAGTCAGTGTCACTCCCTCCCCTCACTCTCCTCCAGTCAGTGTCACTCCCTCCCCTCACTCTCCTCCAGTCAGTGTCACTCCCTCCCCTCACTCTCCTCCTGTCAGTGTCACTCCCTCCCCTCACTCTCCTCCTGTCAGTGTCACTCCCTCCCCTCACTCTCCTCCTGTCAGTGTCACTCCCTCCCCTCACTCTCCTCCAGTCAGTGTCACTCCCTCCCCTCACTCTCCTCCAGTCAGTGTCACTCCCTCCCCTCACTCTCCTCCTGTCAGTGTCACTCGCTCCCCTCACTCTCCTCCTGTCAGTGTCACTCCCTCCCCTCACTCCCCTCCTGTCAGGGTCACTCTCTCCCTTCACTCTCCTCCTGTCAGTGTCACTCCCTCCCCTCACTCTCCTCCTGTCAGTGTCACTCCCTCCCCTCACTCTCCTCCTGTCAGTGTCACTCCCTCTCCTCATTCTCCTCCTGTCAGTGTCACTCCCTCCCCTCACACTCCTCCTGTCAGTGTCACTCCCTCCCCTCACACTCCGCCTGTCAGGGTCACTCACTCCCTCACTCTCCTCCTGTCAGTGTCACTCCCTCCCCTCATTCTCCTCCTGTCAGTATCACTCCCTCCCCTCACTCTCCGCCTGTCAGGGTCACTCCCTCCCCTCACTCTCCGCCTGTCAGGGTCACTCCCTCGGCTCACTCTCGTCCTGTCAGTGTCACTGCACTCCAACCCCCAAACATATCACTGGCCTCATCATTGCACCTCCCACCCCCCCATACGGACATCACTGGCCTCATGATAGCACCCCCGCCCCCACCACCCATGAAAACATCACTGGCCTCATCACTGCCCAACGTCACCCCCCCCCCCCACCGCCCCCCCCCGCTCCACGCACCCCCCCTCCCCCCCCCCCAACCCCCTGCCCCCCCCCACACCCTTCCCCATACAGTTATGGCTACCTGCTCATGCTATTTCACTCACCTCCTATGGACACGGCTGCCCCCACTGATCTGGTTAACACAGGTACCCCATCCCTTGAGCGTACTGGCCTTACTGCTGCCCTGTAGAGAACTTGCACTGTGCTAACATGCACACCCCCAGCTTCCGAGCACTCCCTCTCTGGAATGGGAGTCTCCAGACAGTACAGTGAGTGAGGTTTTACAAACCCAGGCAAGTCACGGGGGTTACAGATAGTGCGACATGAACCCAAGATCCCTGTTGAGACCGTCCTCATGTGTGCAGAACTTGGCTATCAGTTTCTGCTCAGCGACTCTGCGCTGTCGTGTGTCGTGAAGGCTGCCACGGAGAACCTTGGTAGCCAATACCTTGGAACGTTCTCCAAGGCGGCCTTCACGACACACGACAGCGCAGAGTTGCTGAGCAGAGACTGATAGCCAAGTTCCGCACACATGAGGACGGTCTCAACAGGGATCTTGGGTTCATGTCACACTATCTGTAACCCCTGTGACTTGCCTGGGTTTGTAAAACCTCACTCACTGTACTGTCTGGAGACAATACACATCTCTTTAACCTAATGTTCTCTCCACTCACATTGTCTGCACCTTTAAGACTTGAATAGCAGGTTAGTTGTAAAGACTCACACTCTAATCAGTAATCTGTGAACTGTCTGTGCTGTTATACACTCTGTCTGAGGCCAGAACTCTCCATTCACCTGACGAAGGGACAAACCCCAAAAGCTTGTGGGTTTACTATCAGATAAATTAGTTGGACTTTGAGCTGGTGTTGTGAGGTTTCTTACTATGCTAAAGTATGGTCAGTGATGCAAATTAGTGGTAAGCCGGTTTTCAGCACGGTCTCAATGGTGCCATTTTTTTCTGGTTGGGAGATGTGCACGGATCGTAAACGTTCGCCGGGATCCCGGAAAATGACCAACACATGCATCTCCCAACTCCATCCTCCATAACATTAGCGGGTCGGAATGGGAAAAGCACCCCAGAGACTTTTTCCAGCCTGAATCTGAACCTGTCTGAGTTTGATCTTCCTGGTAACTAGTGACAGGCTGGCTGTTTATCTCTTTCATTGGTTAATTTTCTGAGACAAACCAATCAGACATCCTCTGGTTCTGCAAGAAGGAAATGCTCGATACAGACGGGAAAATGGAGTTTGGATAAGGTTTTGGGTTTTTATTTCATGTTTTCCCCCAGTTTATAAAGTTGTTTCATCCTCAGAGTGTTTAATTCCCAGTCACTGATTGGAATTGGGACAGTGGATTCCCAGAATGTTGCTGATCCTTTTCTCCATCTCCCTGTGTTTTTCCTGGGTCTCTCCCGGTAAGTACAGAATTCCCTCCTCCATTCTCACTCTCTCTCTCTCTGGGGTGAATTTGAATCTTTTGGTGAGAGTTTGAAATGGGTGATGTTTGCTCAGACACTGTTATACAGCCAGCCTGATATTTGACACCATTGAAGACAGCACAGTGTGGAAGACTCTGATAGGATTGGTGTTCAGCTCTCCTGACAGCAGGATGTACAAACACCCAGAGCAGAGAAGCTTGGAACAAATGGAAAATGCTCCAAATGGACAATTTTAACTTTCACATCGATTGGGAGAAGCAAAACAGCTTCATCACTTCAATACTCACAACTCAGCTATTTACTATCTACATTAGTAACTTTGTTAACGAGACAGGGCCAAAATCTTGCTGCTGTTTATACTGACGGTAACTGTCCATCCTGCCAATGACGCTCCCCTGCTGCGGGTTCCCAGGCACAAGAAACGCCTTCAATAAAAACCCCACTGATTACAGCGGGACCATAAGATCCTGCTGCCAGTAAATGGCACACTGCTTCCTGAAGACACCACACAGTGGGATAAAATTCTCTCTCGAGTCCGCATTTACTGCTGATAGAGAGGTTGGTGATAAGATAAGCTGTTAGGAAGGCACCAAGAGCCTGCAAACAGATGTAGGTAAGTGAGGCGGCCCCAAGATGGCAGATACAGTATAATCGTGGCAAGTGTGAAGTTATTCATTTTTGCTATAAGAATAGAAATGCAGAATATTTTTTCAAAGTTGTGAAGTATGTGAGTATTGATGCTCAAAGAGATTGAGGTGTGTTTGTACAAGGAATGCAGAAAGTTAGCATGGAGCTACAGCAAGCAGGAAGACCATTGGTATAACAGTCTTTATTGCAAGGAGATTGGAGTACAAGAATAAAAAATCTTGCAGTGGTTGTGAGATGATGGATGGAATTTTATAAGAATGATTCTAAATATCTAGCTAGCATGGAAATGGCAGAATTGCAGATCCATTTTTTGGGTGAGTTTTCACTCCCAATCTTATGGCCTTAGACGTTTACAAATATCAGCTAGACCATATATAGCTGCTTCAGACAGTGGGAAAGGTTGAATTCACCAGCCAGCCTGCAGAGTGGCAATAGCCGAGAGGGCTATTGCGCGACAGCAGAGAGAGCTACTACGCATGTGCAGACCTGTGATTCTGCACATGCACCATAGGAATGACAGTCAGTCCTCTGCTGTTATACATAGCCTCAACAAACTCTCTCCTCCCCACCGCAATCACAGGGTCTGTGGCCGTAATGAGCCCCACATCACCCAGAAAATCAGCCCTTGTCGTCCCCACCCCCGCCAACCACATTGAACGTGTCCCCAACCAATCAGAGCTGCAGAGTGGCAGTTGGCCCATTTCCCCCCCATACAGATTACCTGCAGAGTGGCAGCGGGACCCCCTCACCTCCCTGTTTATATTGTAGCTGCAGAGTGGCAATGGGACCCTCTCCCCTGATGCTGTGAAACACATTATAGGGCCTCTTCAGGCCCTGCTCTCATAGGCCCCCATCCCCATAGGCCCCCTCCCACATAGGGTCTATCTCAGTGTGGGGAATCTAAAACACAGAGGTACAGTCTCAGGGTAAGGGATCGATCATTTATGACTGAGATGTGGAGAAATTTCTTCACTCAAAGTGTTGTGAATCTTTGGAATTCTCTACCCATGGAGTTGTGGATCCTCCATTGTTGCATGCATTTAAGACTCGGATAGACAGATCTTTGGACTCTTAGGAATTGAGAGATTCGGGGAGCAGTTGTGAAACTTGTGTTAAAGCCCTAGATCACCCATGATTGTATTGAATGGTGGAGAGGCTCAATCAGCTATTTGGTTTAATCCTGCTTTTATATTTTATGTTCCTGTAAGAAGGATAATCCATCTTTAACCCACCTCAGGATCAGTGTGATGCCCTCATGGTTGAATAGGTCAGGTTATCTCAGAGCACCACATCCTAGTCAGTATGTATAAAGGGGGATTATAAAGCTGTGTGAAGGATAGTGGAGATCCTGCTCTGGATTGCCCAACACCCCATTGCTAGTATCAGACAGGATTCTAAGATTGGAATTAAATGTGGATTATTGGAGTTTGTCATTGTGTGGATGGCTCTCACTGTGATCAGCTGGTAGTGTGTGGAAATGTTTATTAACCTATTACTATTTTACAGACACTGACTCACTGACTGTGATATACACAGCAATCTCCGGAATTGGGGATCTTCCTGAGGTTACTAATGTTGCAATAGTGAAAGGAGTTCAAGTTAATTATCATGACACTCACATTCGTCGGATGATTCCCAGACAGCAATTCATGGTGGAATATTTTGATGAGGAATATTGGGAACAGCTTACATTTGTCGGAAATGCACGATCAGACTTGGCAAAGGAGAGTCTGAATTCAATAATGAAGAACACAAACCAGACATCTGGTAAGATCAGTGATGTCCAATCTCCCACTGACTATTTAATGTGTGTCAGTCAGGTACCCAGCCACCGTTACACTGCAGACTGTGACCCTGGGGTATACAGTGTGTGGGACCATGAATCAGGGAGACATGGAGGGTGATTCTGTTCCTTCTCCCTGTTCTGATTGAGATCGTTACATTGACACTTCTGTGATTAACCTAATACTGCATAAGGGAACAGTTTTGAATCTCTATTTTGTATGGCAGAGTTGCGTATTGTGGAGGGCAGAGGTTAATAATCCACAAGTTCTGTGATGAGAATAATTGATCCCTGCTGTTATAGTCCAGAAAGTCAGTTGTTGAAAAATGGAACTGTAGGCTGTCTTTTCTCTGTTCAACATTTCATTAGAGATTGAATCCTTTCAAACACACTCTGCCAAACCTCATTTAACCTCTTCCATTATTCAAGCACGTCTTTTTCAATTTGCCCAGATGAAACCCGAAGGTAATGCCCTCCACCTTCATTAATATAAAATTCGATATAAAATTAAGGGTGGCTTGGTGGTTAGCACTGCTGCCTGACAGCACCAGGGACCTGGGTTCATTTCCAGCCGCAGGTCACTGTCTGTGCTGAGTCTGCGCGTTCTCCCTGTGTCTGCATGGGTTTCTCTGGGTGCTCTGGTTTCCTCCCACAGTCCAAGAGGTGTTCTGGTTAGGTGCACTGGCCATGCTAAATTGACCTTTGTGTCAGAGGACTAGCAAAGTAAATATGTGGCATGACGAGGATAGGGCCTGGGTGAGATTGTTGCCAGTGCAGGCTCAATGGGCCGAATGGCTTCCTTCTGCACTGTAGGTATTCTATGATTAACAGATTATGTCTCGTCATGAACTATTCTCCAACAGAGAACAAGTCCTGGAGATCCCAGAGCTCCTGACTCGGAGGCAGAATTCTTCTTGATCAACCACAAGACTTCCAAGCAGTACGTGGAGTTAGTTGTATCCTTCTGTTGCATAATGATCTGAGGCCTCTGTCTCATGTACCCTGTACCCGTGTTATGGAGGAAGGATAGTGTGTATCCTGAACCCATACCTCTATCTGGAGACCATTGCAGTCACTGATCCCTCTTTAGGTGAAGAATTGCTTCTTGTCAGTAATACTGCAATGAAGCTGTTAGCTTTCATCACAACATTGGCCACTTCTCAAAACAATTCAACAGGAACATTGTCAACTTGTAGAGGGCCTTCATTGTAAATAAAATTTTCCAAAGTGCTTGTATAACTCCACGGAGGCAAAAGTCCCATCACAAATCACTTTATTTACAACATACATCTGCACACAGCCAGCTGTCCAGTTGCTCCCTGCTGAATGCAGGCTGGAATACTGACAGACCTGCTTTAAATAAGGAGCATGAGGTTCCCTGATTTAACCATCAATTAGAACTCATCAGGTAGTTCTTTTAAGGCACCAATCAAGTAAATTAACTCAAATTAAGTTAGGGACAAATTAAAAGGGGCAGCCCCCCCAAAAAGGAAGGGGGGACGGCCCGAACAAAAACAAAGTACAAAGGAAACTTAAAACATCATATAATATGATTTTCGGGGTTTATAATACACCCCAGCCCCTGTGGTGCCCAATGGGCGCAGAAGGATGACTCATGTCTTTTGACAGCCCAATGAGTAAAAAGACTCAAATTAACTTAGCGACAAATTAAGAGGGGCAGCCCCCCAAAAGGAAGGGGGGATGGACCTAACAGAAAGCAAAGTCCAAAGGAAACTTACAATCACATTTTGATTTAATGTTTTAAGGGTCTGTAACACACCCCAGCCCCTGCGGTGCCCAGCAGGCGCAGAAGGTGTCAACTATGCCCGTGGACACCGCATGCTCCGTCTCCAGGGACACCTGGCCACGAACGTAGCCGCGGTAGAGGGGCAGGCAGTCAGGATGGACGGCCCTGTCGATCACCCGCTGCCTGGACCTGTTGCTGGCTCGTCTCGCCAGGCCCAGGAGCAGGTTCACGAGGAGGTCGGCATCCCAATATGCCCCTCTCCGCACAAGGTGCCCGTAGATTAGGAGCGTGGGACTACCGTGCAAACAAAACATCAGTAAAAGGTGTTTGAGAAAACCAAAAAGGGCGTGCAATCTATAACACAGAACGTAGACATGGTCCACGGACTCCACAAGGCCACAGAAAGGGCAGTCTCGGGAGCCCGTGTACCGGAAAAACCTCCGGTTGTACAGCACCGCTGCGTGCAGCACCCTCCACCCCAGGTCCCCAAGGTAATTGGGGGAGATCCCTCCGTAGGGAGACCTCCACTGGGGATCTCTGCTGCCCGGTGGCAACAAGGCCCGCCAAGGTGTATCCAGGCAACAGGCGAGGACGCGGTAGTGGAAGGTGTGCAGCAGCAGCCTGTACAGGAAACGCCTCCGCGCGGTGGAAAAGGGCACAGAGGACATTTCTGTGAGACGACTCACGCAGAGGGGCGCCTGACCCGGGGGCGGGGGAGCGGCGGGGAGCCGGGGGGCGGGGGGTGGTCTAGGCTTTGGGCCAATGTGGAATTCCGTCCGAACAGGGGAACACTCGGACGGGATCCCACCGCATGCCTGTGTCACCTTGAGCCCATGTATGCACTCAGCGCCGAGCACGACCATCATAAGGTCTTGGATGGCTTTGGCCGCGCGCCAGACGGCCGCCTCCGCGCGCTCAGCCAGCACGTGGGGGCTCATCCAGCCCGCTCCTCCGCCATCCAGTCCCCCATCCTGGTCACCCCGGCGCCCACGGCCCTCCATTCTGCCAGCCACCTGAAGTTGTAAGGCTGGAGGTGTGGATTCCTGAGCAGCGGCTCTCACACGGTAGCCGTTACTCCTGACAGGGGAGAGCTGCGTCACGAGGCGACCGCGTTCCAAACGCGAGGTCCTGGTACAAGGTGGGCAACTCTCGCAATGAGGACAGAATACACCCCAGATTGATATGCAGGAGCTGCACATCATAGTTGAGGCCGTGCAACTGGCAGACGAAAAATGTCACCAGGGCACACCATCACGGAGGAGGCACGACGTGTAGGTATCTCTGCAGGGTCTGGAGGTGGAAGGTCGCTATCTGTGTGTGGAGGCACACCAGACCTTGGCCGCCCTCCTCAAGCGGGAGATGCAGAACCTCCGCAGAGACCCAGTGCAGTCGATTGTCCCAGAAGAACCGCACGAGCGTCTTCTGCATGTTTGTGACAAATCCAGGGGGAGGGGTCAAAGTGACCAGCCGGTGCCACAGCATGGAGGTGACCAGCTGTTTTTCACCATCCTGCTAACATGTCTTTCCGCCTTTAGAGATCTGTGGACAAACACGCCAAGGCCACTTTGTTGCACAGAGCTTCCTAGTGTCATGACATTCATGTAAATACATCCTTCCAAAATGTATCACCTCTCACTTTTCAGGGTTAAACTCCATCTGCTGCTTATCTGCCCAATTGCCGTACCTATCTATATCTTCTTGTAGCCCAAGGCACTCTGGCTCACTGTTAACCATCCGTCCAATCTTTGTGTCATCCCCAAACTTACTAATCTTACCCCCCCAACACAGTTATCGATGTCATTTACGTAAATGACAAATAATATATGATGCAGCACAGATCCTTATGGTACCACACTGGACACTAGCTTCAGGTCACGAAAGCAGCCTTCTGTCATCACCTCTGTCTCCAATAACTAAGCCAATTTTAAATTCAGTTTATGAAATTACCCTGTATCCCATGAGGATTTGCCTCCTTTATAGGCTTCCCATCTGGGACCTTGTCAAAGGCTTTGCTGAAATCCATATAAGCTACATTGACTGCACCACCCTCCTCAAAAAATTCAATCAAATTTATTAGGCATGACCTCCCTCTGACAAAACCATGGTGACTATCCCTGATCAAACCTTGCCTCTTCATCTGGAGACAGACTCTTTCATTCAGAAGTTTCTCGAATAGCCTTCCTTCCACTGGCATGAGACTCACTGGTCTGTAGTTCTCTGATTTATCACTACAAGCCTTCTTACTCAGCGGAACCACATTAGATATTCTCCAGTCCTCTGGCACTTTCCCCGTGGCCAGGGAGGAATTAACAATTTGAGTCAGGGCCCCTTCCTTGTCTATTTGCTGCTGGAATAAAATCTCCCTTGTTTCACTTTCCATCCACACTGTTCTTTTGTTGCATTTCCTGGGGAGCAGAGAGGGATTTTTCCCCCTCTCAATATCCAATCTATCGGTCCCCCAGCTGCTCTCCAGCCCCCCTGACAACTGCAGTCGGCCTTTCCTCAGCTTCTCCCTGAGACCTGGCTCCAGGGACATCCATGTTGGGATCCTCCATTTCATCCATTTCCGGAACAATCTGCAACCTGATTGTTCTTCCACCAACTGATATGTTAAAGTATAGTTAATGTTCAGACAGGTAACTTTTTGATGAACAGCTATTCATAATTAGTGTTATTGAAAAGTCAGATCAATCTTGTTCGAATCTTTCAAACTACACTTTTGATCAAAATGAAACAGATTTAAAAATGTTTTTAAAAACTGATTATTCGGAAGATGTGTAAAGTGCACAAAATGTGAGTATTTCATTCCCAACAATCTGTCCCTCAGTCACTTACTGGAGCTGTTGTGTACGTCCCACTTGGTGAATCTGCAGAAGTAAAATAAATATCAGTTAGAATGGGGAATAATCCATTCTCAGAGAGTGAGAACACAACAAGTGTGAGGGAATGGAGATTGTGTGAGAAATACTCATTCTCACACTCCCCTCCATCTTTACACTTTATGGAGATCCTGTAGATCTCTTCCATTCCATCCATATTCAGTAGGTGAGGATGTGAGTGTGTGCGGTGGCTTTAATGATCAATATTACACCTGGTCTGGGCTGATCACACAAAGGAAGATCAGACAGGGAACAAGATGTGTTTATACGTGTGTACCTGTGTGTGGGAATTAAATCAGTTCATTTAACACAGTGTCCTGTACTCCCAGTACTGGAGATTCCCCACACTCACTCTGTCCCCTCAGTTCTACATTTCCCTCTCTCTGATTCTTACCTCTCTGCTGTCTTTTCCAGATGACTATTCCGAATATAACAGCCAATGCTGGGATCACTGCTCTGATTATAATTCCAAGATGGAAGCGTCCCCCACTGTTTTCCGGGATTTCTGAAACACATTTGAATAAAATGAGGATTGTCTCTCTGTTCCTGGATCCTTTCCCAGTTCTCTGTTCATTGGGAATAATTGGATCTGGAGCTGCCCATTGAGAATTGATGGGATTGGCTGAAACGCTGGTTTTACACTCGTCCCATTTCACCCTCCAGTGAACATAAGAAATAGGAGCAGGAGTAGGCCATCTAGCCCCTCGAGCCTGCCCCGCCATTCAATAAGATCATGGCTGATCTGTCGTGGCTCAGTTCCACATTCCCGCCCTCTCCCCATAACCCTTAATCCCCTCATCAAAAACCCATCAACCCGCGTCTTAAAAATATTTAGCGAGGCAGCCTCCACCACTTCAACGGGCAGAGAATTCCAGAGATTCACCACCCTTTGAGTGAAGAAGTTCCTCCTCAACTCTGTCCTAAACCGCCCCCCCCTTTATCTTGAGGCTGTGCCCCCTAGTCCTACTGTCCTTTCTGAGCGGGAGGAGTCTCTCCACCTCTATCCTATCCATCCCATTCATCAACTTATACGTCTCAATGAGATCCCCCCTCATTCTTCTAAACTCTAACGAGTACAAGCCTAGTTTATTCAGCCTCTCCTCATAGCTCAACCCCCTCAACTCCGGAATCAGCCTAGTAAACCTCCTCTGCACTCCCTCCAAGGCCAAAATATCCTTGCGTAAGTACGGCGCCCAAAACTGCACACAGTACTCCAGCTGCAGCCTCACCAGTGCCCTATACAGCCGCAGCAAGACCTCCCTACTTTTATATTCAATCCCCCTCGCTATGAAGGCCAGCATCCCATTTGCCTTCCTGGTGTCAAAGCCGTGTTATCCCAATCCCATAGGATACCTTCCCAGCCAGTTCAGTTCTCATTCTCCCCAGTGTCTGTGTGTCCTCTCCTTGTTCAATCCCCAGGGTTACATTCTACATCCCAGGAGGCAGCATCACTGATGGTTTTTACATCAAACACACACACACACACACACACACACACACACACACACAGTACAGTTTGACAGTTCCTTACCCCACTGATGGAGCTTGGGCTCTGCCAGGCTGCTGTGTTCAATTTGACAGGAGTATTGATCCTCATCCCCAGCATTTATTTCAATCTCTTTCTGGATCTGATGGCTCCCATCGTGGTTCGGTCGAATCCCCGAGGATAGTGTCTCAGACATTACCCCTCCATTCCTTAGCCAGTTCACCTCGATGTCTACAGGATAAAAGCCAGTAACCAGGCAGGAGAGAGTGAGGGGCTTGTACTGACTATTGGGCTCACTTCTGGAGATGAAGACTTCAGGCTAATTTTCTCCCTATAGGTTTCCTTGCCTTTGTTTTTGAACTGATTGGAATGTAATCAATGAGGGTGTAACATTTCTAATCCTCAAATCCGTTGACACCATCCTAGTATGATTGCTCATTTCCCCATTGATTTGATAATTGTGACTTTCTGGGAAGAAATGATGATTGATTTTTGGTTATTGACAGGAATTCACGTTTTTCAATGGATCCTAATTGTCGAGGTCACTGATGACGGCTCCATAAAGAGATCGATGAGAGTTGGATTTGATGGAAAGGACTATATTAGTCTGGAGCCCAACAGAATGAGATGGGTCGCGTCCAATCACATAGCGGTGAAGACTAAAGAGAAATGGGATTCGGATCAATCCTGGAACAAATATTGGAAAACAAGTCTAGAAGAAAAGTTTATCCAGGATTTGTTGTTATATTTACAAGCTGGAAAGGAATATTTTGGACGGAAAGGTACTGATTTCAGTTTTGAGCTCATGCTCTGATCTAACTTCACTGATCGATCAAACCGTTCTCCCATTCCATTCAGTGTGGGTTTATTGTTTGTGTTTTCACCCTTTCCCATTACAGTTCAGCCTGAAGTCTTCATCTCCAGAAGTGAACCCAATACTCAGTACAAGCCGCTCACTCTCTCCTGCCTGGTTACTGGCTTTTATCCTGTAGACATCGAGGTGAACTGGCTAAGGAATGGAGAGGTAATGTCTGAGACACTATCCTCGGGGATTCGACCGAACCACGATGGGAGCCATCAGATCCAGAAAGAGATTGAAATAAATGCTGGGGATGAGGATCAATACTCCTGTCAAATTGAACACAGCAGCCTGGCAGAGCCCAAGCTCCATCAGTGGGGTAAGGAACTGTCAAACTATACTGTGTGTGTGTGTGTGTGTGTGTGTGTGTGTGTGTGTGTGTGTGTGTGTGTGTGTGTGTGTGTGTGTGTGTGTGTGTGTGTGTGTGTACACGCAAATGTGTATTTGTCTGTGTTGTTATTAGTGTCATAGACACTCCCTTATCCACTATGTTATTGTGCTCCTCATTACATTTACTGTGATGAGTCAGACATGAGATTCCCTTCACAAATCCATCCTGTCTCTTTTTGATCAGCTGATACTTGTCTAAGTGTCTGGAACTCAATCTCTGGACATTTGTGAAATCTTTGAGTTGGATTCTTTCACTATTCCATGTGTTGATCATGGTGGGCTCAGTGCAGTGATTTAGGACTAAGTCCTGCTGCTGGATTGGACCAAGTGCTTCGTTTGAAACATTTGCTCTGTTTATCTGTGGATTTCCTCATTCTCAGCTCAGTCCAGTTTCCTGTGATCGGTTTATTCCTCATCCCTTTGAAGTTTGATGTGAAAACTATCAGTGGTGCTGCCTCCTGGGACGAACAATGTAACCCTGGGGATTGAACAAGAACAGGACACACAGACGGCGGCATGGTAGCACAGTGGTTAGCACTGCTGCTTCACAGCTCCAGGGACCTGGGTTCGATTCCTGGCTCGGGTCACTGTCTGTGTGGAGTTTGCACATTCTCCTTGTGTCTGTGTGGGTTTCCTCCGGGTGCTCCGGTTTCCTCCCACAGTCCAAAGATGTGTGGGTTAGGTTGATTGGCCATGCTAAGAAAGTGCCCCTTAATGTCCAGGGATACGTAGGTTAGAGGGATTAGTGGGTATAATATGTAGGGATATAGGGGTAGGGCCTGGGTGGGATTGTGTTCGGTGCAGACTCGATGGGCCGAAGGGCCTCTTTCTGCACTGTAGGATTCTATGATTCTATGACATTGGGGAGAATTAGAACTGAACTGGCTGGGAGGGTTTCCTATGGGATTGGGATCACACGGCTTTGACACCACCATCAGTGGGAATCGTTCGTCACTTCACTGGAGGGTGAAATGGGGCAAGTGTAAAACCAGCGTTTCAGCCAATCCCATCAATTCTCAATGGGCAGCTTCAGATCCAATTGTCCCCAGTGAACAGAGAACTGGGAATGGATCCGGGAACAGAGAGACAATCCTCATATTATTCAAATGTGTTTCAGAAATCCCAGAAAATAGTGGGAAACAATATAATCTTGGAATTATAATCGGAGCAGTAATCCCAGCACTGGCTGTTATATTTGGGATAATCGGAATAGTCATCTGGAAAAGACAACAGAGAGGTAAGAATCAGAGAGAGGAAAATGTAGAACTGAGGGGACAGAGTGAGTGTGGGGAATCTCCAGTACTGGGAGTACAGGACACTGTGTTGAATGAACTGATTTAATTCCCACTCACAGATACACACGTATAAACACATCTTGTTCCCTGTTTGATTTTCCTTTGTGTGATCAGCCCAGACCAGGTGTAATATTGATCATTAAAGCCAGCGCACACACTCACATCCTCACCTACTGAATATGGATGGAATGGAAGAGATCTACAGGATCTCCATAAAGTGTAAGGATGGAGGGGAGTGTGAGACTGAGTATTTCTCACACAATCTCCATTCCCTCACACTTGTTGTGTTCTCACTCTCTGAGAATGGATTATTCCCCATTCTAACTGATATTTATTTTACTTCTGCAGATTCACCAAGTGGGACGTACACAACAGCTCCAGTAAGTGACTGAGGGACAGATTGTTGGGAATGAAATACATTCACATTTGATGGACACTCACCACATTCTGAAAGATTTTCAATGTGACTTTTAAAATCTTAAATGTGTCTGGCATTTGTCAAGATTCCAACAAGCCTGATCTGTTTTTCAAAATCATTAAAAGTGTATAACAGAAGATACAAAACATGTTAAGTGCTGAAGAGGACAATCAGGTTGTTGAACTCCTGTTCCCAGTGTCGGCACAGGTCAGGGGTCACTTTCCCAGACTCTCCTGTCACAGTGTTGGGGATTGTGGGGCTCGGTTACACATTGCACAACTTTCCCCGCAGGAAGCACTGACCCCTCGCTCCACACAGCAGAATGTTCCCAAAATGGAGGATCCCAACATGGATGTCCCTGGAGCCAGGTCTCAGGGAGAAGCTGAGGAAAGGCTGACTGCAGATGTCAGGGAGGCTGGAGAGCAGCTGGGGAGAGGCGGCTGATAGATTTGGATATTGAGAGGGAGAAAAATCCCTCTCCCTCTCCCAGGAAATTCCAGAAAAGAACAGTGTGGATGGAGAGTGAAACAAGGGAGATTTTATTACGACGTGGAGATGTCGGCGTTGGACTGGGGTAGCACAGCAAGAAGTCTCACAACACCAGGTTAAAGTCCAACAGGTTTACTTGGCAACACTAGCTTAGGAGCTTCAACCTCCATCAAGTGAGTGGGATTTGAGTTCACAAACAGGGCATATATAGACACAAATGCAATTTACAAGATAATGGTTGGAATGCGAGTCTTTACAGGTAATCAAGTCTTAAAGGTACAGACAGTGTGAGTGGAGAGAGGGATAAGCACAGGTTAGAGATGTGTATTGTTTCCAGCCAGGATAGTTAGTGAGATTTTTCAAAGCCCAGGCAAATTGTGGGGGTTACAGATAGTGTGACATGAACCCAAGATCCCAGTTGAGGCCGTCCTCATGTGTGCGGAACTTGGCTATCAGTTTCTGCTCAGCGATTCTGTGTTATCGTGTGTCGTGAAGGCCGCCTTGGAGAATGCTTACCCAAAGATCAGAGGCTGAATGCCTGTGACTGCTGACAGGAAGGGAACACTCTTGTCTGGTGATTGTCGAGTGGTGTTCATTCATCCGTTGTCATAGCGTCTGCATGGTCTCCCCAATGTACCATGCCTCGGGTCATCCTTTCCTGCAGCGCATCAGGTGGACAATGTTGGCCAAGTTGCAAAAGTATGTACCGTGTACGTGATGGATGGTGTTCTCTCTCCGCTCACATTGTCTGTACATTTGCGACTTGATTATCTGTAAAGACTTGCATTCCAACCATTATTTTGTAAATTGAGTTTGTGTCTTTATATGCCCTGTTTGTGAACTGTAATCCCACTCACCTGATGAAGGAGCTTGAGGCTCCGAAAGCTTGTGGCTTATGCTGCCAAATAAACCTTTTATTTGGACTTTTAACCTGATGTTGTGAGACTTCTTACAGATTTTATTACAGCAGCAAGTGGACATTGCACAACTTTGTGAGAGTTATTACTGAGCAATGTCAACCTTAGCAAATTGGTCTAAAATATTTCATAACATTTGTGTTTCTGAGCTATTTTTCTACTTTGTAAACTGTCATCATCTTAAAATAGTTCATGTGAATAAAATGACTTGATTTATTCAGAATGACTCTGAGCTCAAACAGAAATACAAGAACAAACACAAACAGAACAAAACCAATTTCTAATTTAGAAACAGAATTCTCATTAAATAAGAGATCACAAACAATTCCTCCAAATGAAACATCAAAACACCGCCTTCTCCTTGCCTGAGGGGTGGAGAGGAGATAAAGACATTTACTCGGCAGGAGTATAGATAGAGTGAACAGTGGGAAGCTTTTTCCCAGGTTGGATATGAAAATTACGAGGGCCCACGGGCTTAGGGTGAGAGGGGCGAGGTATAATTCAGATGTTAGAGGGAGGTTTTTCACACAGAGGGTTGTGGGGGCCTGCCAAGTAGGGTGGTGGAGGCAGACACGCTAGAGGTGTTTAAGGCTTACTTGGATAGGCACATGAGCAGACTAGAGATGGAGGGATACAAAAGAATGTTCTAAATAAGGATCAAGAGCTCAGGACGTTACTGGGAATTAATAGATTCCTATGGACCATCCAACATAATTTATGGCTCACCTGTCTCTTACGTTGGAGCTACTGGGTATCTTCCGTGAATGTCTGTACAGGCTGTTGTATGTTTACTGATGTCTCTTTTTTCATCCACAGGTGATTCGGTCTACCTTGTTGGCCAACAAGGGACACACACATGGTGGGCCATGCGAGGGCTGCTCTTGGATGTTGCTTTGAGAGTTGCCTAGTGCTTTATGTCATTAGTGTACACTTAAACTGGACCAATTGACAGGCAACACGACAGCTCAGTGACTATCACTGTTTGCTGTGCAGATACAGGGACCCGGGTCGAATCTCCGACTTGGGTCAGTGTCTGTGGGAGTTTGCACATTCTCCCCGTGCTTGCGTGGGTTTTCCCCGGGTGCTCCAGTTTCCTCCCACACCCCAAAAACATGCTTTTAGGTTGATTAGTGTTAACAAATTGTCCCTAAATTAGACCTCCCCAAATCTGGTGTAGAGAAAAGTCATAGGTAGAAGAAGGTAGATGAGGCATTCACTGAATGTTAAAATAGCGGCGCAGGCTTGTTGGGCCGAAGGGCCTGTTTCCTGTGCTGTGTTGTTCTTTGTTCTTGTTTTTTTGTTCTAGGAGCTGCCACCCTAATGCCCCCTGCATCTTCCCTGTACCCGTGTCCTATCCCCTCTGTTGCCAGACACATGCCCAGCAGCTGGTAACTGGTCACTGGGCTGCTGGTAACCAGAAGCTGCATCCATTCGGGATCCAGCTGCTGTCGTGTGGGTCTGCACTGTTTCTGTACTTGGAACTGGCAGGAGTGTTTCCAATGGGGTTATTTGTGTTGTTGCCATCCCAGCTCAATATAACTCATGTCTTTGTATTGGTTATGGAACATTGCAGCATCCTCCATGTGGCTATGAGGATTGAGATGGGTCTGCTTTGTACCAGTCAATGTACAAGTAATGGTTTTTATACAAAGGGACAGCTGCTGAGAAACACTTCAACTCCCTCCCCTCCTGTCTGCTCCACTCCAGAGAGACAAGGAGTTTGTCACGTTGAGACACCAGTACCTTCCTCAGTTCTGTAATGAACACCTCTCCCAGCAGAGTCAGCAGGGGGCTGCTGTAATCCACAAGTCACTGAAGATCACAGAGCAAGTGCTTGAACTGTTGGAGGTTCCTCGCCAGATAACAGATCAGACCGGTTTTATTACACACATTCTCCCAGTCATCCTACACTATCATCTTCATAGCTATCCTCATGCCTCGCTCAGATCAAGAGGAGCTTGGAGGTGGAGAGATGGTGATCTGAATATTGTCCCAGGCTCTGGATTAATACCCTGAAAGGGCAAGGTGGGGACAGGAGAGACAGTGTCAGTGCAGCTGCCTCCCAGCCAGGGTGCTGAGCCTCTTGTTGGTCTGGATGTCACTCCCCTTTCCCCTCCAGCTCAGTTAGTGCCTCAGTTCCCCCTGTAAACCGGGGCTGCTTCTTCTCCATGTCTCCTTTTCACCCCGTGGACTACTTTCCCTCTCCCAGGAAATGGCAGAACAATGTGGATGCAGAGTGAAATAAGGGAGATTTTATTACGATGTGAAGATGCCGGCATTGGACTTGGGTAAGCACAATAAGAAGTCTCACAACACCAGGTTAAAGTCTAATAGGTTTATTTGCTAGCAAAAGCCATTAACTTTCGGAGCGCTGCTCCATCATCGGGTAAGTGGGAGTTCTGTTCACAAACAGGGCATATAAAGAGACAAATTTAATTTACAAAATAATGGTTGGAATGTGAGTCTTTACAGGTAATCAAGTCTTAAAGGTACAGACAATGTGATTGGAGAGAGAGTTAAGCACAGGTTAAAGAGATGTGTATCATCTCCAGACAGGACAGTTTGTGAGATTTTGCAAGCCCAGGCAAGTCATGTGGGTTACAGATAGTGTGACATGAACCCAAGATCCTGGTTGAGGCCATCCTCATGTGTACGGAACTTGGCTACCAGTCTCTGCTCAGCGACTCTGCATTTTCATGTGTTGTGAAGGCCGCCTTGGAGAACGTTTACCTGAAGATCAGAGGCCGAGTGCCCATGACCGCTGAAATGTTCGCCGACAAGAAGAGGACACTCTTGCCTGGTGATTGTCGAGCGGTATTCATTCACCCGTTGTCATAGCATCTACATGGAACAGGAAACTTGAGAAACTTGACATCACTACCTGCTGCAACCAAGCCTCCCCCGGCACCACAGTAGAAAACAGTACCACTGCAGGGAGGTCCACTGTCAACTTGTCGGACTACACACTTCAACCAGATGAAATCGAAGTTCGCAGCCAAGGGCTCAATTTCTGCCCCACCACCAAAATAGATCAGTCTCGCAGCAGACACAGAGGAATTCATCAGGCGAATGACGCTGCAGGAGTTCTTCCACAAACCCAAGAGGCCAACAGCGAACACAATGAGACAGCCAATGAACCGGAACAGCTGACAGGGACATCCGCAGTGCAGCAACCAAAGAGGAAAGAGTCCAATTGGACTCCTCCGGAAGGCCGCTGCCCTCGACTGGACAAGTATGCCCAAGCCATCAGGAGGGGCGTCAACACCAGATTCATCAGCCGCACTCACAAGACAGCCCTGAACATCACCCAAGCACAACGCAAAGCCATCCACGTTCTCAAGACCAACCACAACATTGTCATCAAAACAGCAGACAAAGGAGGGGCTATCGTCATACTGAACAGAACGGATTACTGCAAAGAAGTGTACCGACAACTGAACAATGAGGAACACTACAGACAGTTACCTGCAGATCCGACCAAAGAACACACCCGTCAACTCAACAGTCTGATCAAGACCTTTGATCCGGACCTTCAGAGCACCCTCCATGCTGTCATCCCACATACTCCCCGCGTTGGAGATCTCCACTGCCTTCTGAAGATACACAAGGCAAACACACCCGGCCGTCCCATCGTATCGGGCAATGGGACCCTGTACGAGAATCTCTTCAGCTACGTCGAGGGCATCCTGAAACCCATTGTACAAAGAACCCCCAGCTTTTGTTGTGACACTACGGACTTCCTACTGAAACTCAGCACACGTGGAGCAGTTGAACCAGGGACACTCCTCGTCACAATGGATGTCTCGGCGCTCTACACCAACATCTCCACGACAATGGCATTGCTGTGACTGCCTCAGTACTCAACGCCGACAACTGCCAGTTTCCAGATGCAATTTTACAACTCATCCGCTTCATCCTGGACCACAATGTCTTCACCTTCAACAACCACTTCGTATCCAGACACACGGAACAGCCATGGGGACCAAATTTGCACCTCAATATGCCAATATCTTCATGCACAGGCTCGAACAAGACTTCTTCACCGCACAGGACCTTCAACTGAAGCTATACACTAGATACATCGATGACATTTTCTTCCTTTGGCCTCATGGTGAACAATCACTGAAACAACTATATGATGATATCAACAAATTCCACCCCACCATCAGACTCACCATGGAATACTCTCCGGAATCAGTTACATTCTTGGACACGCATGTCCATCAAGGACAATCACCTCAGCACTTCACTGTACTGCAAGCCCACAGATAACCTCACGATGCTCCACTTCTCCAGCTTCCACCTTAAACACTTTAAAGAAGCTATTCCCTACAGACAAGCCCTCCCCTAGAGATAGGATCTGCTCAGATGAGGAGGATCACAACAGACACCTCAAGATGCCGGAATAGAACACGGAGCCAAATGGAGTGGGTCAAACTATAGTGGACAATCATTTGTGATCATGGAATGTGGAAGAGGAAGACATCGGGACTGAACATATGTGGACAAGGAGGCATCCGTCTCTAAAACTTAGACTGGTTGTTAAGAGGAGTAGCCCCCCCCCACACGAAGGTCAGGAATTTGGAGTGGGTGTAGAGACTGGAGAAAGAGGTGCCTAGGGTGTGATGTTCAGACATGAATGAGAGAGAAACTGTCTGAGTGATTGCTGGAGGGAAAAGGAAAACTGGCTTTATCGTGTAAGCGGTGGTGCAGAAGGATTCGATCACCCTTAACAGGTATCACCGGACTTTGATAAAAGTGACCCAAGAGTGGGACAGCGAGAAGGGAGAATAGAAGACTCCACGTGGTGAGTATAAACTTATCGATAATATGGTGGAACCACAAGGACAGTGGGGAACCCCGGGAACCCTGATAAACCAGTACATGACTGAAAGAGACAGACTCATTAAACAAACAACAAAAGGGGGTGGGACCCATCCCACCCTCTGGATCAACAGCGTAAGTAGCTGGAGAAAGAAAAGAAAGACAAGACCAAGAAAACTGGAGTTTTGTTGGTGAACCAACTAGCCAGACTGATTAAGCAGGTCTCTGTCTCTAGTAAAAAAATGGGCCGATGATAAGGGAAGAATCAAGATGTTAGAATCACATGTTAGAGAATTGGAAAAAAAAGTCAAACATTAGGGGACCATTCTTGGGGATCCCTGTCCCCGTATCCCAGTAGCCAGACAATAAAGCCCACAGCACCAGTGGGAGATTTTGGCCTCAATGAGGAGGAGTTCATAACTTAGCCCCTGTAGTTCAGGGAGGTATTATAAGTGCCCCCACTGTCCGATTTAAGCTTTTCACCCCGGGGGAAAGACATCAGATCCTGATTTTGCTGCGGAAGTTTCAGTACCGGAGTGTGGATGCCAAATTTTGGTCAGAGTTGGACACAGTCTGGGTTGGCCACCAGTTACACCTACGAGATGTACATCAGTTGGTACAAGCCGTCTGCCCACAGGACAGTGGAGACTGATGGGTGACGGGCAGACCAGCAGGACCCTGGCTAATGTGCCAACCAACTGGTCTAAAATTACCAAATACTAAACAACAGAAGGATGAAGGGACCTCCGAATATGGGAAGCAACTTTTTAAGCTCCACTAGGAATGCTCGGGGATACCCGAAGCCGCCCGTACAGATAGGGCATTTATCCAGATATTTAAGGATGGGCTGTAACCAGCTCATCAGAAAATCCTTAAAATGGGAGTTATCAGTTCAAGGGATTATGATGAATTAATGGAATGGGCTTGTGGAAGTTAAGGACGGACCAGACGAAAAGCAATACCCAAGAATAAAGCAGGAGCACATAGCCTTAATTAATGGGATCAAGCCTAAGGGGACTAGTCATAATTGTGGGAAGCAAGGACATTTCGCCCAGGACTGTAGGGACCCAAAGGGGAGATAAGAGGGAAATGCTTACATGCCAATTTTGCAACAAGGGTGGACATACAGAAGCCACTTGTTGGAGCAAACATAGTCAACATAACCCAGCCTCCCCCACTGCAACGGAGGAGGCTAACTGATGGTTGGCAGCTCCCTTGGGTACAGGTAATAAGGAAGGTAGGATTTACGTGTCTGCACTAATAGAGGGCAGACAGTGTGAGATGCTGGTGGACATGGGAGCCTCCATATCCATCATGGATCTACCACTACCCATAACTAATAAAATGATTTACGTGAGAAGAATTAATGGACAGAAAACCCCAGCCTATCTAAGTGAAACCACTCTGGTAGAATTAAATAATTTGTATACACTCATGTAATTTTACGTGTGTAAGAACAATGAAGGAACAATTATGGGGAATGATTTAGTGAAGGAATATGAAGTTTTAATAGATTGTAGAAAGAGCGAATTTATTTGACCCGTCCTGATGGAAAAAGGAAAAAGTGGGAGCCTATGCAAATCATTTGGGAATCATCCACGCTGCATCTGTGACAGGATGTGATTGGTGATTAGAGGACAGTGGATTTGGCGTCATATGCACCTCTGTCCCAGGGATATGGACAAAAACTAAACTAGATACCGGGTAATTAACATTCACCCCATAATAGTGGAAGGTCTGGAGCATACACCTCACAGACAATATCCGATTAAGCCCGAAGTCAAGAAGACAGTCGAGGAAATTGTGAAGGGATTGGTGGAAAAGGGGATCCTGCGGGAGACCACCAGTACCACCAACTCCCCAACTTAGCCGCTGTCCAAACTGGATGGGAGTTACCGATTAACCATTGATTACATGGCTTTAAATAAAGTAACTCCTAAACTACATCCCATTGTGGCCAGCCCCTCCACCATCCTAAACAGATTGTCACCATCCCATGAAATTTTTACTGTATTAGACATTGCCAATGAGTTTTGGTCCATCCACTTGGATTTTAATTCACAGGATAAATTTGTCTTCACAGTAGGTGATAAGCAGTACACATGGACAAGGCTCCCTCAGGAATTCCATAACAGCCCAGCCATATTTCACCGGGTAATGAGTAAGATACTGGAACAAGTGGAACTCCCGAAAGGGAGCACAATTTTACAGTACATAGATGACATCTTGATAACCTCTGAAACTAACACGGAACATCAGATGGCACTATACTCGGTCTTGAAGCACTTAGAAGATCGAGGACTGAGGCAAGCCCAAAAAAGGCCCAAATAGGAAAACCACAGGTATTATATTTGGGACATTTAATATCCAAAAGGACCAAGGAAATGCCCGTAGAAAAGAAAACGATGATACAACAAATGCCAAGACCAGTAACTGTCCGAGGGGTAAGGAAGGTTTTGGGATTGTTTAATTACAGCCGCAACTTCATACCAGAATATGCCAAATCAGTTGAGCCAATCCAAAGGCTATTAAAAGGGGGGATAACCACTCTAAAGTTGTGAAGTGGGGATCATAACAGGAAGAGGCATATAGTAACCTAAAAACAGGATTAATGTGGGCCTCAGGACATGGGTTACCAGTCCAATAAGGACTAATAAGGATTCCCATATCTATTGTAACAGAGAAGGAGGGTTCTATTTGGCAGTAGTAACCCAAACCCATGGGGACAAATAGTGACCGGTGGGATATTATTCTACAGCCGAGTGCCCCGTAGCATTTGGATTATCCTGGTGTATAGCCACACTGGATTGCGCAGTGTGCGTGGTAAAAGTCAGCGAGCCCATTGTAATGAAGGGAAATATAGTCTTGCACACCAAACATATCTTGGTGGAAATGTTAAATACAGGAAAATTACAATCTGTCTCAAATATGAGAAGGGCGAAGTGAGAGGCAGTACTTCACCCCCCTCTAATTCCATCACCATCGTATGAGACAGTGAGAGAGAACCCCGCCGAAGGAATGTTCGGTGAAGGGAAATCACACACGTGCAGAAGCATTGATAAGGAGATAGAGGAAAATAGAATAAAGGATGTGCCCTTGGAGGCACCGGAGGAGACCCTGTTTGTGGATGGGTCACAGAAGTATGTAGACGGGTCACCGTGAACGGGATGGGCAGTGGTCCGAGCAGGAAGGATAGAGGGAGGTATGTCAGCACAAGTGGCAGAACGAGTGGCCTTGACCCAGGCTTTTACTGAGGCAGCGGCAAGAAGGGTCAACATTTACTCCGACAGTTGATATGCATTTGGAATTGTGCATGCCTAAAAGACCATTTGGGAAAGAAGGGGATTTGTTACATTGGGAGGCACCCCAAACAAGCATGGACAGATAATCGAAACCTTATTGGATGCCAGCAAGCTCCCATTGGAAGTTGCAGTATTGAAGGTAAAGGCACACCAAGTGGAACCAGATAAGCAAAACCCTGAATGGTATATTTTTAAAGGAAACCAGGCAACCGACAAAGCGGCACAATCAGCCTTAGAAACAGGAGAACGACAAGCCGTGTCAGCTGCCTCAGTTACAGTTGAACCCCCAACACACGTCTCACAGCTACATGCTGATGCACCTGAAGAAGACATGTGAGGTGGAAAGCTCAAGGAGCTACACCTGACAAAAAGGGTGTATGGAGATTAAATGATATTCTAGCGCCAGATGTAGTTACATCATAGACTGTCACATGTGGGAAGAGATGCCATGACAACCAGTATAGGGAAGGAGTGGTGGTGGAAAGGAATAGGATGGGATATTGCATGGTATTGTCATTGGTATGTAATCTGTGCCCAGTATAACCCAGGGAGGTCTGTAAAAATCAGGATCGGGCACCAGCTCACCCTAAGGGCCCCTGGGAACATCTAGAAATTGACTTTACAGGACCTCTTCCTCAGTCACATGGTAGAACCTGCTGCTTTGTGATAATTGACCAATTCACCAATGGGTAGAGGCATTCCCGACTAAAAATTGTTCAGCCACTACGGTGGTGAGAATATTAGTTGAGGAAGTTATTCCAAAATGGAGGGTACCGTTACAAATAGACTCCGATCGAGGCACACTCTTCACAGGGAGGGTAGTAAAAACCATATGTCAACTGATGGGGATAAAACAGAAATTTCACATACCCTAACATCCTCGAAGTTTGGGAATGGTGGAGCGTATGAATAGAACACTTAAGACCTCTCTGGCAAAGGCCATGCAGCGCACGGGAAAAAGATGGACCGAGGTGTTACCCACTATATTAATGAAACTCAGAGCCACTACGAATTGAACCACTGAGTTGACTCTATGTGAACGAATGACCAGAAGGGCTGTGCAACTGCCCAAGCCCATTATTACTAGTGGGACAGATGTAGGCCCATTACGGGATAGGATTAGATGATACGTTTTAGAACTAAGCGCCCAACTGAAGGATATGTGAAAAACAGTAAGGGAAAACCAAATAGCGAAGGATAAGCAAAATGAGCTAGAACAGGCCCCTGAGGTACCCCGGCTGGGCAGCAAGGTTATGGTGAAGACGTTACCTGGAAAACCTGGGTTCGCCCCCAAATGGAATGGCCCCTGTCAGTGACGATACTTGTGCCCGTGTAGATATGCTAGACAGGGGCATCTGGAAACATTGGACTCAGTTGAAAGAATATACCAGCACCGATTGGAAAAGTATGTAACGTACTCAATTCACAGGTCCATGAGATGACTGATCTCTGAACGGGTGCGCAGGCGATATAGCCTTTGGTCCATTGTATAACGGTTGTGCGGATTATAATTAAATGATAGGATGACTCTCTTGCTGCTTCTCACGACCCTTGCCCTGACAGTCATGGAGGGAAAGTATAGATGGAATTGTGTAGACTTGGGGATAGAGCATCACAAGCATCTCTGTAACGATAACTCTGTCTATTGTAACCATCCGACACATGAAATAGGCCCCTGGGAGGTAGCCCGTAGGGACGGCTGCTCGGGATTCCTTATAACCGTGCCATGTTGCCAACTCTGTTGGAGGGGCGAGGTGACTGGGGTCTCCCATATAATGTAACTTGGTGTAACTGGAATTTCCGTTGTTTAGCTGAAGGATTGGGATGGACCTGTGCCTGGCAACAGCAGAGGGCTCAGGGGAATGAATACATCAACACGAGATTTGGCCGATCCAAGAGGTCATTGCACCAATCTGTTAAAACTGGACTCTTTCATGTGAACACTGTCATGCATATGTCTCACTTTTATACTTCAAATTTGAATAAGTTCTGGGTCTGCTCACACATTCCCATGCATGGAGGAGTGGATGGGGGAGTCCTTTATTCCCTATCCCTTTGTCAACTCCAGAAATGGTAGGATGTATTTTGAATCCGAATGGAACCCATGATGGGACAAGGAAAGTAACATTTAAAACCCCATCAGGTACCACATGCAAGGTACTTCCAGTGTCAGTGCCCGCAATGTTGTTTTGGGGTTAGGAGGCATAGGGTGCACCCTATCAGCCTTGAAGAGCCAGTACCATCTGAGCTATAATAGATCAGATTCTCCTCCCCACTTTGTTGTGAAAAACCAACGAAAAGGGTCTATCTGCTTAGTACGAAACGGAACCATATCTGTTGGCCATTGCTACTGTACCCAGCAGGTTGACTTCAGCAGAGGTGCCTGGGCTTTGGTGCAACAGATTACAATCCATTGCCCCACAGCCAATGTCTTGGTCAACCTCTCCTCTGCTTATGTGAGCAGTATGATCGCATATAATGATACCTATTTTGTCTGTGGAAGCAATGCCTACCCATGGCTTCCATGGGATTGGGCAAGATCGTGTTATTTAGCATATGTGGTGCCCTATATTCACTAACACACTGACTTACAGGACTACCTGGAGATACACCTGCTCAGGGCTAAGTGAGCCATTAGTGAGACCGCACGGTTCTTCATGATAGCCTACCCACCTTATGGGATGGCAAAAGCAGCTCAGGAGCTTATACATATGGTCTCAACCTTAGAGAGAATTGCAAATGAAACTAGAGATGGTTTTGAGGAGGTGAGCACAGCCATCTCTGAGGTATCAGCAGAGGTTGTAGCTATCCGGCCCGTTGCTTTACAGAACCAGTTGGCACTCGATGATGTGTTAGCCTCCCAGGGAGGAACATGCACTATAATTGGATCCAAATGCTGTACGTATATCCCAAAAGATTCAGAAAATATAACTTGTTTGGCAGATCACATCAAACGAGTAGCAAAGACAATACAAGATGAAGGGAGCCAATATCATAATTATAACCCTCCAGGATGGCTGGGGCAATGGTTCGGGTTGTGGGGATCATACCTGCTGCATGAGTAGATTGTATTAATTGTCATTCTTATCGCTTGTTGTGTTTGTATGACATTATTGAACACTTGTTGTAAAACGGTAACAGCCCGGATTATGTTGAGTGCAAGTGTACAGGCAGAAGGGGCAGACCTCCTGACGAAGGAGGTAGGCCCATATTCTAGTAACATTTGGCTCTGAACTGGTCATGGGATCATGCTTGGATCTGGCCCCAACTAAAAGGGCAGACTGAAGAAGGGAAAGAGTTAATGAATTTTGTACTTGGAACTTGTGCAAAAGCATTGGAAACCTTATCTGTTTGTGCAGACGTGTGTGTTAACTAAACATAGCTAAGCAGCTGTAGATTTGAAACGTGATATTGGCTGTTTGAAAGGAGGACTCATGCTGAGAACAGCTGCGACCACACAAGGAAGGAACTGCGATCGGGACCAGAGCAGGAAGGAACTGCGATCGGGACCAGAGCAGGAAGAACTGTGTTGTAACTAGGACCAGGACTCTATTGCATAAATATCCACACTCACTGGTATTCGGAAAGAAGTCTGACCGCTTTTAAGAACCTGCTTCTCCCAAAAGCTTTTGTAATAAAGCCATTGTACTTTGACTCATTAACAGTCTCAGAGGTAATATTTTACCTACAACAGTATTCAACATATCATTGATGAAGATGAACATCTCGCCAAGGCCATCCCCACACCCCCATTTCTTGCCTTCAAACAACCACAGAACCTCAAACAGACCATTGGCCAGAGCAAACTACCCAGCCTTCAGGAGAACAGTGACCACGACACCACACAACCCTGCCACAGCAACCTCTGCAAGACATGCGGATCATCGACACGGACGCCATCATCTCACGTGAGAACACCACCCACCAGGTACATGGTACATACTCTTGCAGCAAGGCCACCGTTGTCTACCTGATACACTGCAGGAAAGGATGTCCCAAGGCATGGTACACTGGGGCTATGACAATGGATAAATGAACACCGCTCAATCACCAGGTAAGAGTGTTCTCTTCCTGTTGTGGAACACTTCAGCGGTCACTGGCATTTGGCCTCTGATCTTCGGGTAAGCGTTCTCCAAGGCAGCCTTCACGACACACAACAATGCAACGTTGCTGAGCAGAGACTGATAGCCAAGTTCCGCACACATGAGGACGGCCTCAACCGGGATCTTGGATTCATGTCACACTATCTGTAACCCCCATGACTTGTCTGGACTTGTAAAATCTCACTAACTGTCCTGTCTGGAAACAATACACATCTCTTTAACCCTCTCTCCGCTCACATTGTCTGTACCTTTAAGACATGATTACCTGTAAAGACTGGAATTCCAACCATTATTTTATAAATTGAGTTTGTGTCTTTATATGCCCTGTTTGTGAACAGAACTCCCACTCACCTGACGAAGGGGCAGCACTCCAAAAGCTAGTGGCTTTTGCTACCGAATACACCTGTTGGACCCTAACTTGGTGTTATGAGACTTCTTACTGTGTTTACCCCAGCCCAATGCCAGCATCTCCACATCATGACTACCATCCGTGTGATCAGCCCTGCACGATTACAATGTGGAAATACACATTTCAGTTTGATTAGCGGTCCTGGGACGGCTGTCTCCAGACTCGCTAGATTTTCCCCCTGCCGGGAAAGGTTCCCACCAGCAGTGTTTACAGCTGCTCCCCACCTCACCAGAAGATCCTGCCGGCGAGAATGGCCAAAATACCAGCCTAAGGATTTGTTTCAGACAGAAGATTGTAAGCTGAAGTAACTCTACTGAAGAATAGCAGAGATCAAAGCTGTGTTAGTCTGCAATGAGAATAGAGACACGGGCGGAAAATACGGCGAGATTCCCACCGGCAAGATCATGTTTCCTGATCTTTAATGCCCCGGCTGGTGACATCCACAAGGTTCAGCCCACAAAGGGCAAGAAGCTGGTTTTAATGTTTTCAGATATTCAATATAATTACTGATTACCCACCCCCACTGCCTCCCCCACCTTCACTTGTCGTATGACCCCCATCACTCTGATGTCACATCAATAAGCAAAGGCAAGCACAGTCACTAAGGGGAGAGGGACATGCTTGGGCAGTGCCTTGGCATTGCTCTGTGGAATGGCTCCTTGGTACAGGTTGGCATTGCCAGGTCTCCAACTTAGCCAAGGAGCAATGCCAAGAGTGGTCCCTCTGAGAGACACCATTGTGTGCGGGTTCCTGTTATGTGTGTGGGAAGGGCATGCAGAGTTCCCCCATTGTGGGGGAACTTGCAGGTACAGGGGTTGGGGAGGCGGCCATTGAGAAGGGGACTTTCAGCCATGGGGGGCGGTTGTGAGCAGTGAGGGGGAAAAGTGCTGGCAACACGGCCAAGTTGGTTCTTGCTTGTGTGGGGAGATGGGGGTTAAAGGCTAGCAAAAGCCGCCAGTGATTGTGCCACTGGGGGAGAAGTGCAGAGACAGCTCTGATGATTGTATTATGAGGGGGACATGAAAAGCCCCCCGATACAGTGACAGTGGGGATAGTAGGGGGAGGGAATTCAGCTTCATGTTGATCGGGATGCCCTTTAAAGGTGGCATCCTGATCTCTATGGAGCTGGCCTTACCGTCTCTATCAGGCCCTGCACCACTAGATTGACAGCACAAGCAAACCCATTTATTTGTTTTCCCAGAGTGGCTCAAGATCGGATCTGGAGGCTCGGGAAACTCACCAGTTTTCAATCGGCACCTAACCCTCTGATAATTATGATAAACTTCCACCAAGGTATAATTTTCCACCGATGTTCTCTGAATCTGCAACTTATAACCAGTGAAAAAAATTAAGCAGATGTTTAGACATGGGTTACGTTTTTACCAAAGGAAAAGTAAGAATTTACTTTGGTTTTTTGCTATTTCTAATACAAGTCAGATCATAAGCAAAGTATTTTGTAAGTTAACAGCCCAACAGTTTGATACTGAGGAAGATTTGGAGCTTGTATGAGACTTCCTAGATAAAACTGATCAGAAAGATTATCATTGTTATTCATTTACTGGATGTGGGTGTCACTGGCTAGATCAGCATTAACTGTCCATCCCTAATTGCCCTTCAGAAGGTAGTGATGAGCTATCTTTTTGAACCACTGAAGCCCCTGAGGTGTAGGTACACCCAATGTGCTGCTAAGGAGGGACTTCCAGGATCTTGACCCAGAGACTGTGAAGAGACTGATGCATTACCAGAATTTGTTGGCCATTGGAAGGTGGATAATTATTCCAGAGTGGAATACATCGTGGATTTTAATAGACTGTATGAAAGATTGCAGAAATTCCATTTGGAAATTCCTTTGCTTTCAAATTGCTGGACTGCGCTAAGGTGTACCACACAGATAGGCTCCTGGCTTTAACTGGAGCTGCCTTGTCAGAAATGGACACTTTTTTGGATCATACATATATACAATTCCTACAGTACAAAATGAGGCCATTTGGCCCATCAAGTCTGATCAACCACAATCCCAACCCCGGCCTATCCCGATAACCCCATGCATTTTACCCTAGCTAGTACCTCCGACACTACAGGGCAATTTAACACAGCCAATCCACCTAGCTTGCACATCTTTGGACTGTGAGAGGAAACCAGAGCACCCAGAGGAAACCCACGCAGACACGGGGAAAATGTGCAAACTCCACACAGACAATGACCCAAGGCTGGAATTGAACCTGGGTTCCTGGCGCTGTGAGGCAGCAGTACGAACCACTGTGTCACTGTGCCACCCATCATATATCTAATGGGTCAGAAAGAAAACTCCCAGGAAAACAATCATTTCCAGCAGCCTTGCTGGCACAAATTTTCCACAGTAAGAAAAGTAAGCTTGATTTTTTTTTGTTTAGCTTTGGCAGGAGCAGAGTGAGGGTAGTGAGTGACCCTGACAGGAGGAGAGTGAGGGGACGGAGTGACACTGACAGGAGGACAGTGAGGGGAGGGAGTGACACTGACAGGAGGAGAGTGAGGGGAGTGAGTGACACTGACAGGAGGAGAGTGAGGGGAGGGAGTGACACTGACAGGAGGACAGTGAGGGGACGGAGTGACACTGACAGGAGAGAGTGAGGGGAGGGAGTGACCCTGACAGGAGGAGAGTGAGGGGAGTGAGTGACACTGACAGGAGGAGAGTGAGGGGAGGGAGTGACACTGACAGGAGAGAGTGAGGGGAGGGAGTGACCCTGACAGGAGGAGAGTGAGGGGAGGGAGTGACCCTGACAGGAGGAGAGTGAGGGGAGGGAGTGACCCTGACAGGAGGAGAGTGTTGGAAATATTGATTATCTGAGGGAGGATCTCCCACAGGCCAGCTGAAGGAAACTCCCTTCCTGGATCAGAGACATGGAGCTGGAACATTTGTTCCAGGAATTTCCAGCTATCAGTTATGGCAGCTCATTAAGGTGTAGATTACTAACAGCTGCAAGATCACCCTCGGCAAGATGCTGGGCTCGGTGCTCGGGATTCCAATTATTCCTCTTGACAAAGTCGGGTTGACAGTCTTTGAAGTCAAAAATATTGGGAATATAAAGAAAGATAATTAGATGGGTTACCATGATATCTTCCACATGGTATGAGAGACAGGGGACACTGATAGGTGTCACACTAAGCAAATATGAAAGACAGGCCACACCATCTCTTGCTCTTACCCTGTACATCCAAACAAACATATTCTCTGTGATTTTAAAATAAACTGAACCCTTGAAGCTAGGAGCCTGAGGACAGTTCTCTTACACCAGGGAGGAAGGATACTGTGTAAGAACCTCAATAACAATCAGCGTGGAGATTCCACTTACAACATGATAACCACCACCCTTTGTTTCAAACCCCACATTCCTGCACACATAAGTTTAATAGAGTTAGCTGATATACATCTTTTTGGCTAAGATCAAGTGTAATATCAACATGCTGTGCATGGTTGAAGTTATTAGGCTACATTTTAGCTTCATTTGAAGTAATTTTTAAAAGCAGCATTGCGGCCTTTTGGCCAGGATGCAAATGAGATCAAGCCTTGGAGGAGGAGCTAAGCCTCCTCCAATCAGCTTGGATCATGTAGATCAAGCCCAAGACAGGAGGTGAGAGCCCTGTCTTGTCAGCTTGGATCGGGAATGTTCCAACTTGTTGAGACTCTGAATTGGACTTGATTTGATTGAATTGGATTTTAAAAAATGTGTACTTGCAAACCACCATTCTTTACTATCTTAACCTGCATGGTCATTGAAGTATCTGATTTTTATCCATGGTGGCTTATACCATAGCTCACCTTTCCAACAAGTCTACCTCATCAACACATCTACTTCATGACAGGCCTACCTCAGCTTTGTATAATGGACGGTGTTCGCTCACGCTCCTATTGTTTCGGTCTTCACGGAGGAGGACGTGAATAATTTGCCGGGTGTTAGCGATGGAAAGGTGGTAGGACTGGAGGGTCTCAATGACATTACTGTTACTAGAGAGGCGGTGCTCGACAGACTGGAGGGGCTGATTGTGGACAAGTCCCCAGGACCGGATGGAATGCATCCAAGGGTTCTGAAAGAAATGGTGGAGGTAATAGTGGATGCCTTGGTGGTTATTTTCCAAATGTCGCTGGATTCCGGGGAAGTGCCGGAAGATTGGAAAACGGCTAATGTTACACCGTTGTTTAAGAAGGGTGGCAGGCAAAAGGCAGGGAATTATAGGCCGGTTAGTTTAACGTCTGTTGTAGGTAAAATGTTAGAATCCGTCATCAAGGAGGAAATAGCGAGGCATCTTGAGGGGAATTGCTTGATAAAGCAGATGCAGCACGGTTTCGTTAAGGGGAAGTCGTGTCTGACAAATTTACTGGAGTTCTATGAGGATGTGTCTAGGGCGGTGGATAGAGGAGAGCCGGTGGATGTGGTCTTTCTTGATTTTCAGAAGGCGTTTGACAAGGTACCTCACAAGAGGTTATTGCAGAAGGTCGAGGGACATGGAGTTGGGGGTAGGGTGTTAGCGTGGATAGAGGATTGGTTGTCAAATAGGAGGTAGAGAGTGGGTGCTATTCGGATTGGCGGATGGTGACTAGTGGAGTGCCCCAGGGGTCGGTGCTGGGGCCTCAGCTTTTTACCATTTATATAGATGATCTGGAGGAGGGAACCGAGTGTAGGGTGTCGAAATTTGCTGATGACACCAAGATTGGGGGAACGGCAAATTGCGCGGAGGGTGTGGAGAGTCTGCAGAAGGATCTAGATAGGCTGGGTGAATGGGCCAGGAACTGGCAAATGGAATTTAATGTTGGCAAGTGCGACGTGGTCCACTTTGGTAGGAATAATGGCAGGAAGGACTATTACTTACGTGGCGAAAAACTGCAGCAGGCGACGGTGCAGAGGGACCTCGGGATCCTTGTGCATGAGTCGCAAAAACCCAGCCTGCAGGTGCAGCAGGTGGTCAGGAAGGCTAATGGGATGCTGGCCTTCATAGCGAGGGGGATTGAATATAAAAGTAGGGAGGTCTTGCTGCAGCTGTATAGGGCATTGGTGAGATCGCAGTTGGAGTACTGTGTGCAGTTTTGGTCGCCACACTTACGCAAGGATATTTTGGCCTTGGAGGGAGTGCAGAGGAGGTTTACTAGGCTGATGCCGGAGTTGAGGGGGTTGAGCTATGAGGAGAGGCTGAATAAGCAAGGCTTGTACTCGTTGGAGTTTAGAAGAATGAGGGGAGATCTCACTGAGACATATAAGAATGATGAATGGGATGGATAGGATAGAGGTGGAGAGACTCTTCCCACTCAGAAAGGACAGTAGGACTAGGGGACACAGCCTCAAGATAAAGGGGGTGCGGTTTAGAACGGAGTTGAGGAGGAACTTCTTCACTCAAAGGGTGGTGAATCTCTGGAATTCTCTGCCCGTTGAAGTGGTGGAGGCTGCCTCGCTAAATATTTTTAAGACGCGGGTTGATGGGTTTTTGATAAGCAAGGGGATTAAGGGTTATGGGGAGAGGGTGGGAATGTGGAACTGAGCCACGACAGATCAGCCATGATCTTATCGAATGGCGGGGCAGGCTCGAAGGGCTAGATGGCCTACTCCTGCTCCTATTTCTTATGTTCTTATGTTCAAGAGAAGCGATGTAGCAGCCTGTGACTGCTCGAGTAAAATAGAATCATTAAAAAGCAACCAACTACAAACAACCATGAAGCCAGAAATACAAACACAGCAGCTGAAATAAAAACAGGGCACAAAAATTGGCCAATAAGCAAGGTATGCTGGGAGTAGCTCAATCCAAACACACAGAGACAATTCTGCCTGGAGACTGGCTTTTACAAGATTCAAGCTCAGACAATTGAAAACCAGAGATGCTCCAGAACACATTAGCAAGTGTAAGAGGGCAGTTAGACATTTGCTGACAAACAAACCGCTGGATACATGGGGCAGTCCTGTCTCAGTAAAACAAAAGACCAGCTGCATATCCTGAGCCAGAAACTGGACACCCAGGCCCAAAATAGACACATACAAAACATTAGCAAGCAATTGAAAACCATTAATAACATTTCAAGGTGATAAAACCAATTAACTTCATGCCCCAATTGGTCAAGCCCTTGGAAAATTCCAGAAAGTCACCAGAAAGTTATAAGAACCCAATGCTGGCAAGGCTTAACCTGACCCTGAATCTCCAGCCTGTTGAAAGGCAAACCTACTCACAGCAAAGACCAGAGCAGCTTGTCCTCTGAGTGAAGAGAGAGAAAATCCATGAAGAGAGAGAATCAACCCATGAAGAGAAAGGAATGGACTAAAGAATTCAATGAAGCGGTGAAAGTTCTAAGTCTCTGGGAAGTATTTAAGTTTCTAAAAGAATTAGCAAGTCAGAAATAGAGTTGTTAAAGTTAAAATTGTAAAGTTTAATTCTTACCTTTGTTGTTGTCAAATAAAGTTGTGACTGTTTCACTGACTCAATTTGCTTCAGAGTTTAAGGTCCAAACCACTATTGGTTGGGCTAGACATTGTGTAACTTTTCACACTCCATACATTTTCAAGCTCAGGGTTCAGGGACAATTTTCAAATGGGTTTGCGATCACAGATCATCCTGGAGGCGGGGGAGGGGAGTGTTGGGGAGCGGAGGGGGGCTGGGGATGAGGGGGTGGGGAGGGGTTTGAATGAGAAGGGGGTTCTGGGGGAGGGGTTGGGGTTCAGAGGAAGGGGTTGGGATCGGGGGAGCGGTTGGAGTTCTGGGGGGAGGGAATGGGGTTCAGGAGAGCGGTTGGGGTTCTGGAGGGAGAGGTTGGGGTTCAGGGGGGAGGGTTGGGGTTCTGGGGGAGGGGTTGGGATTGAGGTTTAGGGGGAGAGGTTGGGGTTCTGAGGGGAGGGATTAGGGTTCAGGGGGTTTAATGGCCACTTCACGCCTGACAGCCACTCGCGCTTTTCTCCGATTCAAACTCTCCCACGTCAACCGCCACTCAGAGCGTCAGAACTACATCTCCCATCAGGCACCAGGGCAGCTCCTGGTTCCACACTCAGCACCACCAGGCAGCATGGGTAATGTAGTTCACAGCCAATGAGAGGCTGCCTCCATAGCGCCTCATGCTGGGGACTTCACACCATGGAGACTAAATAATCCTTCAAAAAAACACCAGGAGACAAACCTGATTCAATTAGAACAAAGAACAAAAAAAATTACAGCACAGCAACAGGCCCTTTGGCCCTCCAAGCCTGCACTGACCATGCTGCCCAGCTTAACTAAACCCTCCTACCTTCCGGGGACCATTTCCCTCTATTCCCATCCTGGTCATGTATTTGTCAAGACGCCCCGTAAAAGTCACTACCATATCCTCTTCCACTACTTCCCCTGGCAACAAGTTCCAGGCATCTACCACCCTCCGTGTAAAAAAAAATCTGCCTCGTACATCTCCTTTAAACCTTGCCCCTCGCACATTAAAGCTGGACCTCAAGTAATTGGCTCTTCCACCCTGGGAAAAAGCTTCTGACTATCCACTCTGTCCATGCCTCTCATAATCTTGTAGACTTCTATCAGGTCTCCCCTCAATCTCTGTTGTTCTAGTGAGAACAAACCAAGTTTCTCCAACCTCTCCTCATAGCTAATGCTCTCCATACCAGGCAACATCCTGGTAAAGGGAAAGAGTATACCTGGATTTGAACCAGGCACCTCTTAATTTACAATTAAATGCTCTAACACTGAGCTATGCCCCCAAACAAACAAGATCACAGAGAAGCTTCATCATAATGGGTTATTAGATGGGGATAATTTTGCAGAGTGTAGCTGAACAGAGAGACCTTGGTGTCCATGTGTATTTTCACACAGATTAGGAATGATTCAATTCCAAGTCAGGATGGTCAGTGACTGGAAGGGGAATTTCCAGAAGCTGTTGTTCCCATCGGACTGCGGCTCATTTCTGTCTAAGCGGCAGGAATGGCAGGGGGGAGGGGGGTGGTTAGAAGGTTTTTTTTGTTCTTCATTCGAGGCCAGCATTGATTGCCCATCCCTAATTGCCCTGGGGAGGTGGTGCTGAGCTGCCTTTTGGAACCTCTGCAGTCCCTGAGGTGTAGGTACACCCCCAGTGCTGTTAGGGAGAGAGGTCAGGGTCCTGACCCAGCGAAGAGGCTGTGCTGGGTCACTGCAGAGCATCTTGTAGATGCAGCTTTCATCTGAGTTGGAGACCCATGTGGAGTCTGGTCCTGCCATTTCCCTGTGTGTCTTCCATCTCAGGATTTTGCTCTTCATTTAAACATGACTGTACACTGGCTCAGGCTTGAGAAGGGGGTCCAACTGTTCAAAGCTGCCATGTCTGTGCTGGCTGTTTAGGAGCTCGCTGATGTGTGTGTGTGTGGGTGTGTGTGTGTGGATGGGGGGGTGAGGGGGAGGTGTAGGGTGTGTGTGTGTATATATGGGGGTGGTCTGTGTGTATGGGGATGTGTCTATGGGAGTCTGTGTGTCGGGGCTCTGTATGTCTGGAAAGGACGAGAGAGACTGATTACAGTGTGTGGGGGGACGATGGTGAGCAAGGGGGTGGGGAGGCAGTGGGTGACGTTGGGTGATGGTTGTGCAGATGTACTGATTACAGACTGTGTGTGTGGAAGTGGGAAAGGAACTGAATATAGAACTGAGGATGCTGGAGACACTCAGCAGGGCTGGCAGCATCTGTAAGGACAGAAAACAGTTAACATTTTGAGTCCATTGGCAGTTCATCAGAACTAAATAGAGGGAAAAATGAGATGAAACTGTAACTGTAAGAGATTGCAAGAAGAAGTTGCAAGCTTTAGAATGTGAAATGATGATATAGTGCAGGAGAGATGTGGGGAAGGGGGGGGCGCAGAGGGTTATTGTATTGAAAGAATAAATGTGTGGAATTTCTTTTAAAAAGGAGTTTAAGATGGAGTAGAAAGATCCCAGTCTAAAGTTGTTGAACTCAGTGTTGAGTCCAGGAGGCTGTAACAGGCCTAATCAGAAGATGAGGTGCTGTCTCTGCAGTTTGCATTGGACTTCACTGGAACATCACAGTGGGCCAAGGACAGGCATGTAGGCATGAGAGTAAGATGGTGAGTTACAATGGCAAGCAACAGGAAGGTTGGAGTAATGCTTGCAGAATGTGTGAAGGTGTTCCACAAAGGAGTTACCCAGCCTGCGATTAATCTTCCCAAAGTAGAAGAGGCAACATTGGGAGCAGTGAATAAATTTAAACCAAACTGAAGGAAATGCTGGTGAAACACTGCTGAACCCGAAAGGAATGTTTGAGGCCTTGAGCAGTGAGGAGGGAAGACGTAGAGGGGCAGGGTGTCACACCTTCTGTGAGTGCCTGGGAATGGGATAAGGAGCTGAATGTGATGGAGGAGGAACAGCCCCTGCAGGAAGCTGACAGGGATGTGAGAGGAAGATGGGTTTGGTTGCTAGCATCATGCTGGAGTTGGGGCAGAATATATTGAATGGAATTTTCCCAGAAACCGGCAAAAGCTGATGATGGGTGGGAAAAGCATTGTTTAGCCTGCCAACAGCAATGGCAGCATTTCCCATCGTATTGTAAGCCACTGAGAGGAAAAAAATTGAGAGGCCGTGGGATTCACACAGGATTGCTGGTGGGCGATGGGCAATTTCCATTCTGTCTCAGTAATTTATTCTTTTCATCACTCGCAACTCATTCACCCATCGCACTTCCATATGGATCTCACTGGCAACAATAGACATCACCACTTGCTCCACCAAAAACATCTTCATCTCCCATGTGGGTCGTACCCTCATCACCTCACTGGTCCCACTCATCATCCATACATACCAGGTATCTGCCCTGGCACGTGTCCTGCTTACACTCGCCATCTGTCTTCAAGCAAGACAAGCTGGCACATAATAGAAGAGAGAGATCTCAGATGGGCAGAAAGATCCAACTTTGTAGAACATTGGTTTATCGCTGTCCATTTCACATGGTCGGGGAGGACATTGTTCCTGTGAGAAGGACAGCAATAAACCATGTGTAGATCCAGCTCAGCATCACTGCTGTGAGTCATGTTTCCTATGATTAAAAGTCTCTGCCGCGCACTAATGAAATCTCCTTTCTTTCTCAGCTACATCAATGTGGTAGTGCTGGCCAAGTCAGCATTTATTGCCCATCCCTAATTACCCTTCACCCAAGTGGCTTGCTACAACATTTCAGACACCAGTTTAGAGTCAGCCGCATACTGTGGATCTGAAGTTGCATATAGGCCAGACCAGTTAAGGATGGCAGATTTCCTTCCCTAGAAGACATTAGAGAATCAGATGGGTTTTTACAACAATTGACAATGGGTTTTGTGGTCACTTTTAATTCCAGATTCCAGCTGGCACCTCACAGCACTGCTCAACATCCACTGCCAGAGGCTGCCAGAGTCACTGTGTCCTCAAACACCTTCACTTCTGGCTCCTTCCAAGAATCAATCTGTCTTCAATCTGATCAGTGACTGTCAATGAAGGAAAC